>NC_054469.1:162022863-162687363 GCF_017639515.1 Carcharodon carcharias | reverse complement strand
TCTGTTCCAGCCTTTAAATACGCAAGCCTGCATGTGCATAGGATATGTTCTTGACAATTTTTGCTGATTATTTTTTATCATTTGCATGTTTTTGCTCAAGAACTTTGGAGAATGGGTCACTATTTTGATTTTTGTCAGATGGTATCAGTTTGGAGCACTCCCAGGCCAAGTACAGAATAGCAATGCTACTTACTGTCTTCCTGTATGCATTTTCTCTGCTTAGAATCCAACTTCTTGTCTGTGAATCAGGAAACAAATCTGGTTTGGTGAGTGGGCTGAGGTGATAGCTTTTCAGCGTGTATTATCTTTACAGCAGGAGCCTAGCGCAAAAGTCAGCCTGATTGACAGACCTGACTTCGAGTTATACAGGGAGAACTCCAGAGCATGCTGCAGCCCTGTATAATAAGTCTGCAGCTGTTAGTGGGAGTATGGGAGGCTTCCCATGGGTTTCAATCCCAGACCTCAAAGGGGCTGTCTGATCCACAATCTGGGGGGGAAGAGGGGTTCTTTGTATGGCAAAGGGTCGAATTCAATGAAAGTGGATAAGCTTGGAGGACAGGGGAAGTACTCGTGCTCCTCCTGGCCCACAAACACTGTTGTAGAGATTTTTACCTTCTCCCCAAAGCTGTCCTCAACTCCCTTCAAATGCTGGGTTTTCTGAGGGCTGGGAAACACAGTTAGCCAGAGATAAACCTTTCAAAAAGGTTAAATCTAAGGATCCAAAACTCATTAAATATGTTAAATAGACTGTCTGCCTCCTTGAAGGGCAGGTTGGCTGCCATTCTTATCCTGCTTCTGTTAGACCAAGGTTGGGGGTCAATTTTGAGATTTTTTGAATATTAACATCACACCCCACCTCAGACATCATGTTTTGGGGAGTTAAAATTCATCCCTAAGTCTGGATTTATCATGCATCTTCTATTCCAAAGTAATGCATGCAGTATGCACATTGCTGATCTTCCCTTTATAGTTTTCAGACAAAAATTATTCTGTGTGAGGCAAGTTATTACATTCTTCTTTTTAAATCTATTTTGTAGTTTTATTGTGTTTCTGCTGTGGAGACACCTTCTGTTCATGACCCAGAGAGCAGAATCGTCCCAGATTTGCACTAAGTGTGGCAGCGTTTTACCTGCCGGCCACAATGGCGGCTTTTCACGCCATTTCATCCCAAACCCGCTGCATTATTTATGCATTCCCAGGAAATGCACCATTTCCATGGTGGGAGGGTTCTCATTCACCCTCCACACCATCACTTCGCCAAGCGCCATATTTAAAGTCCAGCTGCACACATACATCTCAGTGCTTCCAACCCATTACTGCTGCAGGGAAGATGTCCACAAAAGGCAAAAAGACTGCAGCCCCCAGGTTTATTGTCGCATCACTGGAATGCCTTTTGGACACGTGGGGGCTCGCCACGATGTCCTACACCCCTGCTCCGGCCGCAGGATGGGCAACGGCGTGACCAACCAGGCTTGGGAGGTGGTGGCAGCGGTGGTCAGTGCCAATGCCCTTCAGAAGAGGACAGCCACCCAATGCCACAAGAGGATGAACGATCTCCTCCATTCCGCCAGGGTAAGTCAGTCTTCTCATCACTCTCAACTCTCACACTCACAAACTCATCACACATCCACAGGGATCTCACTCACTGACAGCTCAAGGGACATCACCATTCACTCTCTCACACACACCTTCATTGTCCTCATCCCATCCATGGGACCACTCACCACCCACACAGGCCAGGCATATTTATCATATGGCCTGGCAGGCATCCTGCTTACACCCTCCCTATTCATGCAGAACAAGCTGGCACACAAGAGGGAGAGGTCGCAGACTGGAGAAATGCCCGATGTCCTCAGGGACTTTGAAAACAGAGCCATCCAGCTGGCTGGCGAGGATCTGGACCATTCCTGTGCTGATGGTGGCATCGGCAATGCTCTACCAAGTGAGGATCCAGCATTGCAACATCCGTCAGACAGCCTTGCTTTGAGTGATGTGTCCTGTTTCACAGCACATGCACTAATTATCTCTCCTTACTTCTAGGAAACCGCCAACAGAGCCCATGACCCAGGGCCTCCAGTCAAGCCCCGAAGAAACCTGTGAAGAGGAATCTGGAGGCACCCTCCTTGAAGTCCCATTGCAGCGCTCACCCTCACCATCCACCAGAGCAGAGACACGCACCTTAATGGGACCAGGTTTTAAAGTAGCCTCGGGACCACAATCTGGAGAGCACATCACACTGTCTGATCCACAGCAGGCGGTAGCAGAAACTTCCCAACTGTCCTGCACTTGGAGAACTGCTGGAGGCCAGAAATTTGCTGAGTCCGAGTCAGATGACGAGCCTCTGGACTCGGTCATGTCACAGTTGCTGGAGCTGCAAAGGCAAGCTCAGGAACACCAGGAAGGGATGTCCGCTGCACTTCTCAGACTGCAAGGCACGATGGAGGTGTCCGTCTCCTTCAGGCTGAGGCAATAGTGCCAGCATGCCAACGCACTGTTGTCAATACAAGTAGGATGGCGGCCACCATAGAGACTTAGGTTCAGGACATCACTGCTGCACTGCATCCTGAACTCCATCACAGACACCATAGTTAGCCTCTAACAGCGTGTACGCAAGAGAGGTGCGGGGCAGCTCAATCTCACTTCAGCTACCTCTGCTCCTCAAGAAGTCAGTCTGGGGCCCTAGGACACCCATAGGGAGGAGAATCAGTAGGTGCACACCCCAGGGCCATCCACCCAGGTGACTAGGAGCGTCTGGTCCATCCCAACCCCCTCTCCCTGTGACCTCAAAAGCTCTAGCTCCACAGGCTGAGGAGGGTGCCACTGCCACCTAGCAGGACCCTGAAAGCAGGCCGGGGCCTTCCAGGCCTTGGCCCTCCAGAGGACGCCTGCCAAGGTCATCACAGACAGGGCGTAGCAGTCAGCAGGCTGCCTCCACCTCTGCTGTGGATGACTGGGGAGCACCAAGGCAGGGTTAGGAAGGTTAAGAAGAATTAGTTGCACAGCCTAGGCATGAGTGTTAATCATTGGTACATACTGCTCACTATTGTCAATGAACTCCCAAGAATGTCTCCTTGCCTATGGCTCCTTGTTCTGATGAGCAGTGTTCTTGTCATTCAGATGTGAAACCTTTCTGCACAAGATAAAGGCAGGTGTCTCAGACCAGGGCCTCTTCCCTGTGCTTTGTGCAGCCTTCAACCAAAGTGATGGTCCAGCCTCACACTCCCTGGACACATTACTGATGCCTGCACCTCGATGGTGCTGGTCATTGCTGCCAGAATGTCATGAGCAGGGACCACAGAGTTCCACCATTATTTCTGTGTGCTCTCAGCAGCTTTAAGATGGGTCTGGCCCCCACCTCTTCAGCACCTGTGACCAGTGATGCTGTGCTCCTGGAGGGATTAGGTGCAGAAGGCAGACAAAGGATCAGATGCTTTTAAAGTTTCATGGCTGCGTCTCAAATGACCCTAATTACAGTGCTCAAGCGAGCTGTCCTCGGCCAGACAGGAATCAGACATTCTCAGCGGCTATGTGAAGATCAATGGAGTGTCCTCACTCCATGTCATCATCATCCTCCTCCACTCAAGAGACTATTAGTGCCTCCACTGACAGGAGCATTCTTACAGAGGGTATGTGCGCAGCTATAAGCCAGACTGGAGTCAAGTGTTCATAGATGCAATGTGAGGATCTATGGTGTCTCCTCATTGCATGTCGTCATCATCCTCCACAAATCTAGCAGCTGTTAGGGCCTCCCGAACGTGCCTGCCTCATCTGGCCAGTGTGAGGGCCTTATCCCATCATTGCCGCCTTCAAGAACCTCCTTCCCCTCATCCCTGTCAGCATCTTCCTCATTAGAGGAGACTTCCAGCTCCCCCAACTCCTCCTCAGCCAACTCCCCTCTCCATTACAGTGACAAGTTGTAGAGGGCGCAGCAGGCAATGACAATGTATGACTCTCTTTGTAGACTATATTGCAGGGCTCCACCGGACTGGTCCTGGCACTGGAATCTCATTTTCAGCATTTGGATGGTCTGCCCCACCAAGGTGCGAGTTGCATGATGAGCCTCGTTATACCTTCACTCTGCTGAAGTCTGAGGCCGCCGCACAGGTGTCATCAGCCACGTCCTCTGCAGGTAGCCCTTGTCCCCGAGGAGTCATCCCTGCATCCTCTGTGGACCCTGGAAGACCTGAGGGATTTGTGACCAACTGAGAATGTAGGAGCCAGGACACTCCCTGGAAATCATGCGCAGACCTGTAGGATGTATTTGTGATGGTCGCACACCAGCTGAACATTCAGTGAATGGAATCCCCTTGCAGTTGACACAGTGCACCCCTTGTTGCAATGGAGATCTGAGCACCATATGAGTGCAGTCAATGGCATCTGCACCTGTTGGAAACCTGAGATCTGGGTGAATCTAATCGCTCTTGCGTCCTGGCTGTCCTGGTCCTAGGTGAAATGCACAAAGTTGTGTGCCCTTGTGAAGATGTCATCCGTGTGCGCATGGATGCATTTGTGGATGGAGGCTTGTGATATTCCACAGAGGTCATCTGTGGAGCCCTGAAAGGAGCCACTGTTGTAGAAATTGAGTGCCGCTATCAGTATCATGGCCACTGGCAGTGGATGCCCTCCATGTCCCCGGCGCCAAATCCTGCAGTAGCTGGCAGATGTGACCGACCATTTCCCTGGACATGCGCAGTCTTTGGCGACCCTGGTTCTCGGTCATCTGCAGGAATGAAAGGCGGTGTCTATAGACCCTGGGTCTAGTCAGGCACCAACCAGCGATGGCTCACTGTGGCTCTTCAGCAGCAGGCACGAGAGCCCCAGCCGCCCCTCCTCCCAGATGGTGCTGCTCCTCTTCCTTCTCCATCGTCTTCGCTCTCTGTAAGCCACAAGGCATACAGCTGGGTCACCAGGCTCCATGCTCCTGATATACTCCTCCTGCAGGATGAAAAAGAGAGATACGTGGGTTAACATGTGTACTAAGAACCTCTCTTGGTTAAGTATGAAGGCCCCTTAACACATCCCGGAGAGTGCTAGCCACCACTTGGTTGGCCAGAGTTTAATGCACTGCATGGTCACCCGAAACCCCACCCACATCCAGCCCAATCCACTTGACTAATTGGTGGCAGCTTTGCCCATTGGACGGCATGCTGTGCTCTCAGCTCAGGGGAAAGCATTTTCTTAACCCACATTGCAAGGCTGCACTGTTAGCTTATACCATGGGAGAGACTGGTCCAAACCGGGAAGATGACATTGCAAGAGGCTATGAGCACCTCCGCCAGTGACTGCTCCTTGGCCAGCTTTAGCAAGGAGATTGTACAACGTGCCCAGACGTCCAACTGTTCTGCAGTCCACTAAAATGCTCATTAGTTTGCAGTCTGTGTCCGCGGGGTCAAAAGCTCTGGAGCACTTGATGGCACTTTGATGCCTCTGCATTGTTTGAGCAGGCAGATAAGCTAGAGGCTCAACTCCAATCATATCAGTGTGGCTGCACCAGACCTGTCTTAGCTGCAGAGGAATGGCCAATTTATACAAGGTGTCCCTAATACGAAATCACTTCACTTCCCTCCAAGCAACCCCCTGCACCCCCCCCCCAACTATCCCGCACCTGCTTGTGCGATCCCTTCAACCACTGGGCAGCCCTTTCTCCCCCCCTCCAGTTGCCTGAACCACAGGGAAGCCCTTGCCGTGCCCGCACCCCCACTAAGTCGTATCAACCTTGAAGTCCAACAGGTGTCTCTTGCAAGCACTGCACAATGTTACTGTGCACTCACCTCCAGGATCCCCTCAAAGTGCAGCCCACGAAGTGCATGCCTTTTATATGCTGTTTGAAACATGCTGGCGTGCAGTTATGCCAACGTGTGTGTGGATGATACAGCAGCGGGGCAGGTGACAGTTCTGGCAGGCTGGCCTTAGAATGATATGCTGATGTATTACAATGAGATTCTAGTCGTCCAATGGCGGGAAATACGGCCTGCGATCAGTGGGCAGAGCGGACAATCACAAACTGGTTTCATAACATCATGAAACCGATTTTTGGCCTTCCTCCATATTGTCCGCTCATGCCACTGAACATACCCTATGCCAGTGGACATGGAAAATCGCAGCCAGAATGTTTGACATTCCATGAATCGATTAATCTGAGTAAATCAATCTGTAGCTCATCCACTTAAAAGTTCTCTGCTACCTCTGGATTTGATATTAAGTTAACAGAGAGGCCATAAAGTTGAGTGCTGGAATCAGAAATTTCATTTGAATTTTGTTGACTGGAAGGTGCAATTCTAAGATTGGAGTTAAAACATGTCTTTGAGGCAAAATAGTGGGAACTTTATTCTGTCTCTACTTGTCCTAGCACAGCTTGTTTTGGAACATAAAGGGCTGGATTTCTGTGTTGGGCTCGGGAAACATGAGTCGGATCATTTCCCACCTTCAGAAACACAAACCCATCGCCTATTTATACTAGCCAAACATTTGTCTCCTGAGACCTGGGCAGGCAGGGTTCAGGTTTCCTGACCGGCAAAACAGCGTGGGAGGAGTACAAGTGCCAGGCTGGTCTGGTTAGAAGGCCTGCCAGTGTAAACCAAGACATCAGCTCAGCTCTCCAAATTGTTCTTATCTTCCACCACCAACATCATTCATACCCCCCCAAGCCATCTCCATGTCTGCTCATATTCCCCATGCCTCCTCCATTCTCCGCATATCCCCAAGCCCCTTCATATCCATATTCTCCTTATACCCTCCATGCCCACTCCATGCCTCCCATGTATCCTCAATACACATTCACCCGGTATCCACTGTGTACAGTCCTCAGGATCCACATAATAGCAAATGGGAAGTCTTTGAATGGACATGAAAAAATGAACTTCTAACAATCTAACAGAACTGTTGCTCTGAAGCACAAGCATTCATACTGAAAAAAAACTCCAGACCCAATGAAAAAAAACTTAATCCCCTCAAGTTGTCATTCAGCTGTAAAAATAAAGAAACATCTATTTCACATCTCAAAGATAGATAATCCTTTAATCTCTTTAATGCTATCATTCAAACCGTATACACAAGCCCATGCTGAGATGATTGGTTATAAAGCTTTTGATACTCAGCCAAACATTCATAATTGACTCAGCTGTCAAAACAAACCACAGTAACTGCAGAAAATTGAGCCAATTGAAACTGGAAAAAGAAATGGCTAGGTTCTTTTCTAAGCTACACTAGATGGCCTTTCAATCAAAGCAATGTAGGAGCAGATAGCTGTTTTTTTCTCCAAGTGAAAGCTGCAGACCATTTTCATTTAATTTAAAGTGCTGCGGTTATTTAACTTATTTCATATCATGACATTAGAGTTCCTAAGCACTGATTTCTTCAGTTTTGAATGCATGACAGCACTTTTCCAAATGGGCAAAGTATCCCAATGCATTTCAGTGCTGATTAATGAAGTGGGTAATTTACATTTGCAAGACAGAGCCCCATGATCAATCACTGCAGAAAAAACACATTTAACTTGTAAGATAGTATCTAATACTGACATTTGAACTTGTCAAAACATTTAACAGTTGTCAGAATGTTCCCGAAGCCTCAATAGGCATCCCCCAAGGTTCCAGAGCTCTCAAATAAGGCAGGTTTTCAAGAGCCTCCAAAACCTGCCTGACGCATTGAAAATGCTGGAGGACAGGAAAACAAATTTCCTAGCACTGTCGGTAGTGACCACAACGTCAGTGGACCTGCATGCAGAGTTGCGGCCCACCCCTAAGCCCTCTTCCCACCTATGGACCTATTTATATACTGGACATTTAAACTTACTATAAAAAATTACAAATTCCTGACCCTATTCCCAACTCCAAGAGGACACAAAAATCCAGCCCACACAGTTTAGTAGATGGCTACGATCGCTTTACTTAAAACATGTCAACACATCTCTCAAAGTGTTGTTCAAGAGATTAAGAAACAAGTGTGAAAATGGTTCAAAATAAGACAGAGAGCAACTCTTTGCCAAGGACCAGACCCCTTATGTAAGTAGAAGGGATAATAACTGAATGATGGATTAGTACTGAAGCATTGCTAATGATGGCATTGTTGGGAACAGGTTATAGAGGGAAGTTAGTACTTAATTTTCAATATTGGCTGGGCTGGCTATGCAAAGTGAAGTGGTAGCTGAAATTGAAGTTCTTTTTCTTTTTTTAAATTGCTTATTTTTCAAATGGGAAAAGCTAAACCAGACTAAGAAAAGATGCTGTATCAATCTGAAAGCTCAAGCGTGAATTGTGGGCTTTATTTAACCTTACCTACCAAGCAAAAACTGGGCAGGGGGGCCAGTTAAAAGCAAGCTGGTGTCTTAACCACCAAAAAGGAATGGGAGCCTCAAATCTTTGAGAACAATGTTCCTATTTCATCAGTCCGATCCCAATGTAGCTTTAACCAGAACCTGAGCTGAGCTGATTTACACTGGCAGAAGCAAGTCTACAAAAGTTCTTCAAATATAAGACGTTCTTCAGGAAATTCTAAAACTGCCCATTGGAGAGCCAGGAGAACCACGAATGATCCTGCAATCCCAACAAGGAAGATTGCACCCTCCCTAACCAGATTCGTTTCCCTCCCCCACCCTTCCCTCCTACGAGATAGTCCTGTAAGCTACTTTCCTTTTCAAATTTTGCTAACTTAGCTCAGCTTTTGCCTCAATATTGCTTTTGAGCCAAAAGACGTGAACATAATCTAGGTTGACAATTTGTGAATAATTATGTGCTGCATTATTAATGGTGCTATTTTTCAGATGAGGGCAAGACTTTCCGATTTAGAAATTGTTCATTAATTAATCAGGAGATTACATCCAAAATTTGCTTGAAATTGCACTGGTTAGGTTACAGTTCAGGTTTCCACTTATAATCATTCATGCAATCACAAATATAAAATCTGCTATGAACCAGCGTAATCAAACAGTTTGATGGAACATATTTTTGTTTCTTTCCTTTTAAAAAGGGTTTTTTGTTCATTCATGGATCTGAGCATCACTGGCAAGCCCAACATTTATTTCCCATCTATGACTGCCCTGGAGGAGGTGGAAATGAGCCATTGTCTTGAACCACTGCAGTTCATGTGGCGTAAGTGCACTCACGGTGCTGTTTGGAAGGGAATTCCAATATTTTGGCCCAAAAATGGGGAAGCAACAGCAATATAGTTCCAAGTCAGGATGGTGTGTGACTTGGAGGAGAACTGTAGGTGGTGGCGTTCCCATAGCCTGTTGCCCAAGTTATTCCAAGTTCTAAAGGACAGGAGTTTGGAAAGTGCTGTAGAATGAGTCTTGGTGAATATCTGCTGTCCATCTCATGCATGGCATGCACTGCTGTATTGTGTACCAGCGGTGGAGGGAGTGAATATTTAAAGAGGTGGATGTAGTGCATATCAAGTGGGTTACTTTATCCTGGATGGTGTGGAATTTCTGGAGTGTTATTGAAGCCACACACATCCAGATAAGAGAAGAATATTCCATCACCCTCCTAACTTGTACCTTGCAAATGTTGGACAGGTTTGGGTAGTCAAGAGCTGACTTACTTGCCACAGAATTCCCAGCCATTTCGGTTGCTAGGCCATTTTGGAGGCTAGTTAAGAGACAACATGACTGTTGTATGTCTAGAGCCACATATAGGCCAGACCAAGTAAGGACAACAGAGTTCCTTCTCTAAAGGACATTAATGAACCAGATGTATTTTTTACGACAATCTAGTAGTTTCATGCTGACCATTACCGATACTGGCTTTTAATCCCAGCTTTATTTAATTCAGTTTAACTTCCCCAGCTGCCCTAGTGATATTTGAACACATGACACAGGATTATTAGCCCAAGCCTCTGGATTATGAGTCAAGTAATATAACCACTCTGCTATTTTGCCCACCAAAAAAAAAAGTATATAAGGGATAAGCTGTCTACTGATATTCATTATAAGCACACCAAATCCCACAGCTACCTGAACTACAGTTCCTCACTGTAAGGGCTCCGTTCCATTCTCCCAGTTTCTCTGTCCCCATCACATCAGTCCTGATGATGCTCCCTCCACAATGGCACTTCTGGCATATCTTCCATTTTCCTCAACCAAGCATTCCACCGCCACACCTCTGCCCTTCCTCCACCCCCTCCACCAACTGCCAACTGTGGTTGAGAAGGCCCTCAACCATGTCCAACCTATTTCCCGCACTTCTGCTCTCACCCTTTCCCCTCCCTCCTGGAATGACGAAAGAGTTTCCTTTGACCTCGTTTTCCACCCCACCAGCCTCTACATTCAAAGGATCATCTTCCACAATTTCTGCAACCTCAGTGTGATGCCAACACCAAACACATCTTCCCTTCCCCTCCCCTGACAGCATTCCAAAGGAACTATTCCCTCTATGACACCCTGATCCATTCCTTTATCACTCCCTACAACCTATCCCCTTCCCATAGCACCTTCCCATGTAATCGCAGAGGTGTAAGACTTGCCCCTTTGCCTCCTCTCTCCTCTCTGTCAAAGGCCCCAAACACTCTTTATGGGTGAAGCAGCACTTTACATGTATTTCTTTCAATTTAGTTTACTATATTCACTGCCCACAATGCGGTCACCTCTGCATTGGGGTGACTGTTTTGCAAATACCTCTATGCAGTCTTCAAACATGACCCCTAGCTTCCAATTGCTTGGCAAGTTAATTCACCACCTTGCTCTCACATTCACATTTCTGTCCTTGTCCTGTTGCAATATTCCAGTGAAGCCCAACACAAGCTTGAGGAGCAGCACCTCATCTTCCAATTAGGCACCTTACAATCTTCTGGGCTGAACATTGAGTTCAAACCTTCAGACCATGAACTTTGTGCTCCATTTTGATTTTTCTTTTTTGCTAAGTGCCAGGCTGTATCTTGTTTTCTTGTTTTTGCTTTCAGGTAGACCTGTCCATTAACACTTACTCTGGACCAAAGCTTTGTTTCTTTACTACATCCATTACCACTCCCCTTGCCTTTTACATCCATGACATCTTTGTTATTTAATCTTTCCACCCTCTATTCAATCCCAGACCTTCCCATTTGGTTGAATTCCCTCTTCACCCTGGCCCATTCAACAGCATAAAATCCATCACACTTCTACCTCCCTTCAGTTCCAAGAAAGAGTCATATTGGACTCAAAACGTTAACTCTGTTTGGAACTGCTGAGTCTTTTTCCAGCACTTTCTGTTTTTATGAAAAAATATTCATTGATATATTTAAGAATAGTACCTTGATACATTTTATTAAGACGGCTTAAAATGGATTTATCACAAAAATAATCATCATCAATAAGTTAAAAACAAAAAAACTGCAGATGCTGGAAATCCAAAACAAAAACAGAATTACCTGGAAAAACTCAGCAGGTCTGGCAGCATCGGCGGAGAAGAAAAGTGTTGACGTTTTGAGTCCTCATGACCCTTCGACAGAACTTGAGTGAGTCCAAGAAAGGGGTGAAATATAAGCTGGTTTAAGGTGTGTGGGGGTGGGTGGAGGGAGTTTGGGTGGGGGGAGAGAGAGAGAAGTGGAGGGGGTTGGTGTGGTTGTCCCTACAACCACACCAACCCCCTCCACTTCTCTCTCTCTCCCCCCACCCAAACCCCCTCCACCCACCCCCACACACCTTAAACCAGCTTATATTTCACCCCTTTCTTGGACTCACTCAAGTTCTGTCGAAGGGTCATGAGGACTCAAAACGTCAACTCTTTTCTTCTCCGCCGATGCTGCCAGACCTGCTGAGTTTTTCCAGGTAATTCTATCATCAATAATTGTACAGTACACCTCCTGTGACTAATCTGATTTAAAATCACTGACAATTACTTAAAAAGCAATACTGAACCATTGGTGGCTTTCCTTGATGTAATTGATCAGTTTCTTGGTAAAATAAATGTTTTTTGATAGAAAAGCCTTTTTTTTTAAAGTATTCTAGTGTCTGTGCACTTCAAGAATGAGCATAATTTAAAGACCCTAGCCTAACCAGCACAATCAGTATAATCACTCGCAATGTCGATCTGCGGCTGTGGTCATTTTTGTGGGCCTGAGCCAAGCAAACAGAAACGTAAACCAGCAGAATCAGTCAAAGCAGCGCAAAGGATAGAGGAAGTGAGTTACACCAAAAATGCTTATAATGTTTTCCTGTATTCAATTGTAGTCTTCTGTATTAACTACAGCCCACAATTTGGTATTATCCATGAATTTTGAAATTATACATCCAATTCCTGGGTCCAAATGTTTATGGACATGGTGAATATCAGTGGTCCTACCACCAAGCCTTGTAAAACATAGCTCTCCAACAATTGCCACTAAAGTAACTCCCTTTAGTTTTATTAATTCATAGGATGTGGGCATCACTGTCTAGGGCAGCATTTATTCCCCATTTCTAATTGCCCTGGAGAAGATGGTGTTGAGCTGCCTTCTTGAACTGCTGCATTCCATGTGGTGTAGGTACACCCACAGTGCTGTTAGAGAAGGAATTCCAAGATTTTGACCCAGTGACAGTGAAGCAATATATTTCCTAGTCAGGATGGTGTGTGGATTGGAGGGAAACTTCCAGGTGGTGGTATTCCCATGTACCTGCTGCCCTTGTCCTTCTAGATGGTTGTGGTCATAGGTTTGGAAGGTGCTGTATAAGAAGCCTTGGTAAGTTCCTGCAGTGCATCTTGTAAATGGTACATATTGCTGTCACTGTGCATTGGTGGTGGAGGGAGTGAATGTTTGTGGATGGGATGCCAATCAAGCGGGCTACTTTTTCCTGGTTGGTGTCAACCTTCTTGAGTGTTTTTGGATCTGCATCCATCCAGGCAAGCGGAGAGTATTCCATCACACTCCTGACTTGTTCCTTGTAGATGGTGGACAGGCTTTAGCGAGTCAGGAGGTGAGTTACTCACCACAGAATTCCTAGCCCCTGACCTGCTCTTATAGGGACAGTATTTATATGGCAAGTCCAGTTCAGTTTCTGGTCAATGGTAGCCGCCAGGATGTTAGTGGGGAATTCAGCAATGTAATGCTATTGAATGTCAAGAGGTGATGGTTAGATTCTCTCTTGTTGGGGATGGCCATTGCCTGGTACTTGTGTGGCGTGAATATTACTTGCCACTTGTGAGCCCAGGCCTGGATATTGTCCAGGTCTTGCTGCATTTGGACATGGACTGCTTCAGTATCTGAGGAGTCATGAATGGTGCTGAACATTGTGCAATCATCAGTGAACATACCCACTTCTGACCTTATGATGGAGGGAAGGTCATTGATGAAGCAGCTGAAGATGGTTGGGCCGAGAACACTCTCACCTCACCTCTGAAATTCAGCTCTTTTGTCCATGTTTGAAGCAAGGCTGTAATGAGGTCAGGAGCTGAGTGGCCCTGGTGGAACCCAAACTGGGCATCAGTGAGAAGGTTATTGCTAAGCAAGTGCTGCTTGATAGCACTGTTGATGACCCCTTCCATTACTTTACTGATGATGGACAGTAATTGGCTGGGTTGGATTTGTCCTGCCTTTTGTGGACAGGACAAACCTGGGCAATTTTCCACATTGCCGAGTAGATGCCAGTGTTGTAGCTGTACTGGAACTGCTTGGCTAGGGGCTCAGCAAATTCTGGAGCGCAAGTCTCAGAATTATTACCAGAATATTGTCAGGGCCCAAAGCCTTTGCAGTATCCAGTGCCTTCAGCCGTTTCATGATATCACGTGGAGTGAATTGAATTGGCTGATGACTGGCATCTGTAGTGCTGGGGACCTCCGGAGGAGGCTGAAATGGGCCATCCACTTGGCACTTCAGGCTGAAGATTGTTACAAATACCTCAGCTTTATCTTTTGCACTGATGTGCTGGGCTCCCCCCTCATTGATAATGGAGATATTTTTGGAGCCTCCTCCTCCAGTGAGTTGTTTAACTTTTCACCGCCATTCACACCTGGATGTGGCAGGACTGCAGAGTTTAGATCTAATCTGTCCATTGTGGAATTGCTTAACTCTGTCTATCACTTGCTATTTATGCTGTTTGGCATGCAAGTAGGCTTGTGTTGTAGCATGCCCTTGGCATGTCCCCCAACACTCTTCACTGAATCACGGTTGATCCCTGGCTTGATGGTAATGGTAGAGTGGGGGATATGCTGGGCCATTGAGTACAATTCTGCTGCTGCTGATGGCCCACAGCTCTTCAAAGTTGCCAAGTCTTGAGTTGTTGGATCTGTTTGAAATTGGTCCCATTTAGCACGGTGTTCATGCCAACTTTAACCACAACCTTCTGTTTTACGTTTTGTAGCCAGCTTGCTAATCATCCTGCTACTTGTCCTCAGACTCCTCCACATGCTCTGACTTTAGCCATTAGTCTATCATACAATACCTATTGAAGCCTTTGGCAATCCAAATTTATTACATCTATTACATTACTCTTATCTCCACATTCATTTACTTCATCAAAGAATTCAATAAGGCTGATTGAGCATGACCTTTCCATTTGAAATCTGCGCTTGCTAATTTATTATATACTTAATTTCTAAGGCAGAATTGTCCCAGATTTGCACTGAGTGCGGTTAGTGGGCGGGAAAAAAGACCTTTTACCGCCGGCCGCAATGGCGGGTTTTCATGCTGTATCGCCCCAGTCCTGACTCATTAACCATGCACTCCCAGGAAACATGGCGTTTCGCTGGTGGGCAGCCTCCATTTCACCCACCATGCCATCACCTCACTGTTTCCTCACAATGGGTGCTTTATTTAAAATGCAACTATGCGCACACCTCTCAGTGCTTCCAGCTGAGGACTCCTCCAGTGAAGACACGGCACCAAAAGCCGAGAAGAATCCAGCCCCCTGATTCAGTGATGCATTCCTGGGACACCTTCTGGACACCATTGGAGCCTGACATAATATCCTCTATTCCTGCTCTGACCACAGGAGGCCCATTAGTCTCACCACTATGGCTTGGGAGGCAGTGGCAGAGGTGGGCAGTGCCAATGCTGTGCAAAAGATGTTTGCCATCCAGTGCAGAGGATGAATGACCTCATCTGTGCTGCCAGGGAAAGGCAATCATCTCATTACTCTAAACTCACACACTCACAAGCCCAGCACACATCCACTAGCATCTCACTCACTGCCAGCTCAAGGGACATTACCACTCACTTTCTCTCACACACCCTCACATATCCATCTGGACTCATCTCCTTTGGAAACTGCCTCCTCAGCCCTCATCCTCTTTAGGCCACTTGCACAGGTCAACCTGTGTCCCCACACACATCCTGAGACACCCACCTTCCCCAGTACAGCCCCTGCCCTGCAGTCATTTCCCTTGCCTGAGGCCACTTCTCCCCCTTCCCCAAGCAAGCCATAGCCCTGCAGCTGTTGAAAAGCCACCCCCGCCTTACGACCGGTCTCGTAAATGATGCGGTGCTGCCTGCGAAGCCTGGTGCTAATAGCCACAAGTGCTGCCCAGAGTAAGGTCGGCAAATAAGCCTCAAAGTCTCAAGTGAAGTGCATCTCACCTGGTGCACGCTGCTTATGTTCAGTTGTGAAAGGACACACTAACGTGCTCGGACTATCCAGCATGGGGGGATGATTTCGACAGGCTGGGCTTATAATGATATGCAGATATATTGCAATGAGGTTGACGACATCTGGCTTTGTGAAACGCAGCCCGCCATTGACAAGCTGAGTGGACAATTACAAACTGGTTTCATGATGTCGTGAAGCCAATTTTTGGCCTTCTTGCCATATTGTCCGCTCACACTGCCAAACATGCCACGCCAGCAGGTGTGGAAAATTCCAACTGAGAGGTTTTACTATCAGATGCACAGTACCTCAAATCCGGCTCTCCGAAAACTGGCGTTGTCTGAAAACCAGATGTTTTTTTTAAGCAAGCCATGTGAGAAAACCCCATGGAGTCAAGTGCATAATTAAAACTTTAATAATTTAAGCAATAAGCCCCCAAAAGATTTGTATTATTATGCTAGTTTTAGTTAATTAATTAAACACAATTCCACAGTAGAAGGCAAAATTTCAAATATGTCGTCCAGCTAGTAATAGAATGAAGTACAAAATAAACACTTCTATGCAGTATCGTGCACCTGTCGTTTCCCAACTCAGAGTGGTCAGAGTGACACTTGACCTCCCCCGACCCAGCTCAACCTGACCCAAACCTTAGTCACGATATGATGTCAGCCTCACTATTAGTGCCCCATTGCGGGTATCGGTTGTGAATGAAAGTACTGTACGGCAGTTTCTTCTGTTACTGACAGGTAAGCAAAACCTATAACCACCCATGGAAACTGTATCCGAGAGGACCTTTAGAATGAAAAGAAGCAACATAGCAGAGGGAAATAGTCAGCCTCTCAGGCCAAAAAAAAACACAAATGGGAGGGATAAGCAAACAGGAGCAGATATGTTGCAATATGAATGAGGCTGAAGCCAACCATCACCTTGCCTGTGAAAAACTGCAAGATCCAAAATCCAAGGACTCAGTCCTCAGGTTGCCAGTTTTGAGACACTCTACCTGTATATCTTGGTGTAAAGATTCTTTTATCTTTCCTACCACCAACATTAAGCTAATTGAACTATAGTTCCCTGGACTTGCTCTATGGCTCGTTATAAAAATGGAAATCACAATAGTTGCCCTCCAGTCCTTGAGCACTATTACCTTTTGCAATGGATTTTTTAATATATGTAACTGGGCCTCTACTATCTTTTCCCAAGCTATTTCTAATAAGCATGGATGCAATCCATCCAGCCCAAGACATTTATCCTTTAGAAATTTGATTTTCAATTACTGTCTCCCGTTTCTAGCTTAAGTACCTTTATGGGCAGAATTTTATGGTGAGTCAATGGCAGGTTTGCAAATATGAGAGGCCTGTAAAATTCCCCTGGTAGACTTCACGCTGCCTTTCCACCTGCCCCTGACCTGTGGAAATTTTACCTGGGGTGGTCAAAGCCTCGCCCCAATTGATGACCTTACAGGGCCAATTATTGAGCCCTTAAGGGCCACTTCCTACCCAGCTTCAATTTTGAGGATGACGGGAGGTGTTCAGGGGAAACCTGTCAGGTCAGCCTGCTTGGGCCTTTGGCAGGAAGGGGGATGCTTCCCTCAAGAGCCTCCTTTCCATTTTGGGTGCCACCTCCGCCCCCCCCCCCCCCCCCCCCCCCCACCCCACCGACCAGGGATGCGCTCTTCCCCCATGGACACTCAATCAAGACCTACAATCTCTTCTCCCCACACCCCTAGACCCCTGGGCCTCACCTCCCTGCACTCCTGCACCCACCCACCACCGCCGCCATAAAAGCACCTACACTTATCTGGTCCTGGACTCCAGGACTTAGAATCTGGGAACTGCATGTATTCCCAGTTTTGACCACTACTGCCACTGCCCCTGCTGGGACTACCAGCCAGAAAAAATCCTGTCCCCAGCCAATTAACACTCCTTGGAGTATTAAATGGCTGTGGGGTTGCTGTGATTGGTGGGGATGCATTCCCCATCGACTTCAG
The DNA here is from genome assembly GCF_017639515.1 of Carcharodon carcharias. Taxonomy (NCBI): domain Eukaryota; kingdom Metazoa; phylum Chordata; class Chondrichthyes; order Lamniformes; family Lamnidae; genus Carcharodon; species Carcharodon carcharias. The sequence continues at coordinate 162,669,904 of NC_054469.1, read as the reverse complement.
TCTGACTGGTAAATACTGAGACTGAGTAATTACTTAATATATCTGCCAGTTTGCTGCCATTACTTGTTACTTCATCAGGTCTATCTTCTAATGATCCTATCCCTATCTTATTTTTTCTTTCCTTTCATTATCTACTTGTCTGTAGAATGCGGACATACGAAATAGGAACAGAAGTAGGCCATTCGGTCCCTCAAGCCTGCTCCACCATTCATTAAGATCATGGCTGATCTATTTGTGTTCCGACTTTCACATTCCCATTTACACCCGAAAGACTTGCGTAACAGAATCTACCTACCTCTGCCTTAAAAATATTCAATTTCACCGATTCTGAGACAGAGAATCCCAAAGTCGCACAACCTTCTAAGAGAAAAAAATTCTCCTCATCTCTGTCCTAAAAGGGCAACTCCTAATTTTAAAACAGTGCCCCCTAGCTCTGGACTCACTCACAAAAAGAAACATCTTTTCCATGTCCTCCTTGTTAATACCGTTCAGGATCTTATATACTTCAATCAAGTCACCCCTCATTCTTCTAAACTCCAGCGGAAACAAGCCCAGTCTGTGCAACTTTTCCTCATAAGACAACCCACTCATTCCAGATATCAATCTAGTAAACCTCCTTTGAATCACCTCCAATGCATTTATTTCTTTCCTTAAATAAGGAGACCAAAACTGCACACAAGATTCGAGATGTGGTCTCACCATGTCCTGTATAACTGAAGTATAACATATTTACTTTTAGGTTCAATTCCTATTGTAATAATGGATAGCATCCCATTAGCCTTCTTAATTACTTGCTGTACCTGCATACTAACTTTTTGTGCCTCATGCACCAGAACACCTAGATCCCTCTTTTCTCCTAAGAATTCTGCAGTTGCTCTCCGTAATACTCTGCTTTTTTATGCTTCCTGCCAAAGTGAACAACTTCACGTTTTCCCACATTATACTCCATCTGCCAGATATTTTTCCCACTCACTCAACCTATCAATGTTTGTCTGCAACATCCTTATGTGCTCTTCACAACATACTTTCCTACCTATCTTTGTGTCATCAGCAAATTTAGCTATCTAGCTTTCACTCCTCTCATCTAAATCATTGATGTAAATTGTAAAATGTTGAGGCCCCAGCACATGTGAGACTCTACCCGTCACATCCTACCAATCAGAAAAACACATTTATGCATACTCTCTGCTTTCTGCCAGACACTCAATCTTCTAAACATGCTAATGTGCTACCCCCTACATCATGGGCTTTTAATTTCTGCAATAACCTTTGATGTGGCACTCAAACAGATGCTTTCTGGAAATCCAAGCACAGCACATCTACAGGTTCCCCTTTATCCATAGCGCATGTAATTCCTTCAAAGAACTCTAATAAATTAGTTAAACATGATTTCCTTTTCAGAGAAGCATGCTGACTCCTCCCGATTACCTTGAGGTTCTTTAAGTGCCCAGCTATAACCTCCTTAATACTTGATTCTAACACCTTCCTCACAACAGACATCTAACTAACTGACCTGTAGTCTCCTGTTTTCTGCCTCTCTCCCTTCTTGAATATTTGCTATGTTCAGCTACTTTTATCTCGCATCTGCAGCTTAACCATTTATTCTTATATTCCCTGATAACTTAGTTTTGTAGTTTATCTTTCCTTTATTTTTTTTCTTCCCTAACTTTTTTGTATTTCCTTTTGTCAACCTCTCCTTTGTTGCCTATGCACTTATTGTATGTCTTTTTCTTTAGTTTCAATTTTGCCTTTATTTGCTTATTCATCCATGGCATATCATTACTGGTTAGTTCGTCCTTGTTCTTATTTTTCATAGGATAATTTTCCCTTGGACTCCATTAATGCCATTTTGAATGTTTTCCACTGCTGTTCCAGTTCTTGTGTTCATCTGCTCTATTGTCTTTTATCAGTCTATTTTTCCCTAGTTCTATTCTCGTCCTCTTAAAATTGTTTATTTTTTCCAACTTGTACTTTGACCTTGGTCTTGCCTATCTCTTACTTCTTAGTCTTTATCTTAAACCTTATTATGTTGTGATCGCTACTACCTAGATGTTCCCCTAAGTTTATTTATCTAAATTGTTCTGGTTTATTTTCCATTACTGAATCAAACAGTGTTCCATCCCTAGTTGGGCTTTTTACATATGGATAAAAAAGAAATTCTGCACATATTGTGAAAACACCATTTTCTGAGTCTCTCTCACCACCTCTCCTTGCCAGTTTATTTGGGGTAATCCAATTTTCCCATTATTATTAATTTATGTCCTTCACTCGTTTCACATTTTTGCTTACTCCACCATCTTTTCACTATTACATAATCAGTAATATATTCCATTAGTGTGATGTATCCCTTCTTGTCTCTTATTTCAATCCATGTGGATTCAGGTTCTAACCTTATGTTAGTTATGTCATTTTTTACTGCTGCCACTGTTTTATCCCTAAGAAGTAATTATGCTACCCCGCCAACTCCACACACAGACACATACAAACTTCTTTCTCTATCCTTTCTGATTGTTATAATCTGCAGTAATTTGTTTACGTACATGATGTAGCCATAATTTTGTTACTCTCACTACCTCTGGTTCCTAAGTACATATTGCGCCGATACTTCCATGGAGTGGCAATCACCATCAGATTGCCACTCTGCTTCTTTTATTTCTCCTTGCACCAGAGACCCACATTTCTGGTCTGGACTTCCAAACCGGGCCCCTGCAGAAATGCGGAGCATACCTGTTCTAAGAGTCTTTCTTCACTGGGCAGGATCATACGGGGAAGCCAAGCCACGCTCCCCACCTCCCTTTCTATTTTGGTAAGTCTTCATTCACACAAATACTGTGAAAAGCTTTGAGACATTTAAGTAGCCTTTCACCGTGTTAGTGAATGAGTGTGATTGAGGTACGTGGGTATGGTGGGTAACATGGAAACATAGAAAATAGGAGCAGGAGTAGGTCATTCAGCACTTCAAGCCTGCTCTTTATTCAACATGATCACGATGATCCTCTATCTCAATGCTGTACTCCTGCGTTCTCCCCATACCCCTTGACACCTTTGGAGTCCAGAAATCTATCTATTTCCTTCTTAAATATATTCAATGACTTGACCTCCACAGCCTTCCATAGGGTCACCACCTTCTGAGTGAAGAAGTTTCTCCTCAACTCAGTCTTAAATGATCTACCCCCGATCCTGAGACTGTGACCCCTTGTTCTAAACCACGCCCCCCCCCACCCCCCACCACCCCCCCCAGCCAGTGGAAATCTCATCCCTGTATCCAGCCTGTCCATCTCTGTCAGAATTTTATATGCTTCAATGAGATCCCATCTCATTCTTCTAAACTCCAGTGAATACATACCTAGTTGGGTCAATCTCTCCTCATAAGACAATCCTGCCATTCCAGGAAACAATCTGGTGAACCTTCGCTGCACCCCCCTGATGGCAAGTATATCTTTTCTTAGGTAAGGAGACCAAAACTGCACACACTACTCCAGTTGTGGTCTCACCAAGGCCCTGTATAGCTGCAATGAGACATCCTTGCTCCTGTGCTCAAGTCTTCTTGCGATGAAGGCTAACATACCATTTGCTTTCTTAACTGCTTGCTGCACCTGCATACATGCCTTCAGCGATTGTTGTACAAGGACATCCAGATCCCTTTGTACATCAACATTTCCAAATCTATTGCCATTTAAATAATACACTGCCATTCTGTTTTTTTCCGACCAAAGTGGATAGCTTCACATTTATCCACATTATATTGCATCTGCCATGTATTTGCCCATTCACTCAACCTGTCTAAATCGCCTTGAAGTCTCCTTCCTGACCCTCCTCATCATTCACATTCCCACCAAGTTTAGTGTTGTCAGCAAACTGGAAATATTACTTTGGTTCCCTCATCTAAATCATTGATATATATTGTGAATAGCTGGGTGGCAGGGTTGGATGCAGGCAGGATTGATAAAGTGGGAAGTAACAGGATGGGTAGGGAGGCAGGGTCATGGGTGGTAGGGTGGCAGTTGGGTAGGCTGGTGAGGTCGGGTCAGATGGGGCCGAGGGTGGTGGAGGGGAGCCGGAGGGTTGGAAAGGAGATGGAGGGTCAGGGACAGCCAGAGGGTTGGAGGGTCAGGAAAGTTGGATGGTCAGGTGGGGAGTAGGTTGAGTCGAGGGTTCGGAGGGTTAGGGGGAAGCCAGGTTGGTGTGGGGGTCGGGGGGGGGGGGGGGGGTGGGGGGGGTGGTAGTGGAGAGGGTCAGGGAATGTTGGAGGGTCAGGAATGGGGAGTTATGGGTGGGAGGTGGTTAGTGTGAGTGATTATGTATAGCTACCCAGGAATTAGAAGTTTTTTTTCTCCCTATCTAACATTTCATTGGTAACTATCCAGGTAAGTAAGTCGGAGCTGTCCAAATTCTCTGAATCTAACACTGAGTTGGAGACTGTTTCAGAGGGTTCCAGATGCAGAGGAATTGCCCTTTGGAAGGCCAAACTTCCTGGGCAATTCCTTTGCAGACAGTGCATTGGGACTTCCAAGGGTTCCCATAGCACATCTGGAGGGATACGTCCAGGGTATGACCATAGTTCTGGGTCACAATTACCTGCAGTTCCCCCTTTTCAATTTTCAATACTGTGTACATTGTTGTACAATTCGTCTTTAATAGTTGTTATTTTTAATTATTTTTTAAAATTTGTTTATTCTTCTGCTTTATAACTGTATTTATTCCATGATAATTTATGGTACCCTTTTTTTATAAACCCGGTCTTTACTCTTATCATCTTTTTCTTTTATCTTCAGACAGTTTTGTTTTCACTGGGTCCCTTCCTCTGTCTTACTAGGTTAAAACCCTCTTAACACAGCCATTGTTATCCTTTCCTTTTGGCTGATTTAAAAGTGTCATAAATACAGAAAAATATAAAAGTACTGCTTCTCCTCACATGTTCACAGTCAGATGGAAACATTACATATGTGCTGTGACCAAAAGTAAACATTGAACAAATTCTTCAAATGCTGATAAATGTTTTCTGACAAATCAGCTCTTAATGGTGAGCTTTGTGGTGAGTGCAGCTTTTGTGGCCTACCTCTGACTGGTATATTGTGGCCAACAACACAGCTGTCTGGATCTATGGGTGTAAGGCACTGGAAATTTAAAGCACTTCATGTGTCAGATTACTCTCAAGATTCAAAGCGGTTAGACTAACCAAATCCTCTAGGCTCCAAAACGCTGCAGGGTGTTGAAGTGCTGTAGATCCGGGAGCTCCTGAAGTGTGAACACAGTTAAAAATGTATCATCAGCTGATATGAATTGCATTTCTTTGCCAGTTTTACTAACTGGCGACAGCCATTCTGGCTTATGGTGATGGCTAGTAGCCAGCAAGAATCTACCTTTCGCCCTTCGCTTACCTCACTAAGATTCATCTTAATAACCAGACTAGACAAACTGTAATGTTCTGGTCATCAGACTGGAATGTCCGATTCTCAGTGTCAAGTGTCACATTTCAGCCCTGAATACGGCAGCATCACAACGTCAGCAGATTGAGTGGTTCCCATTTCTTTTAACTGTTAGATACCATACTCCTCATCTATAAGCTTTTCAAGAACATCTAAAAAGCTTTAGCACAATGTTTTTTAATTTTTTAATGTTGCAATAATATTCTCTGTGCACATTTCATTAAAATCTTTATAAAGTAGAAACTTTTCAATAACCCCTTAGGTCCTTGTCCTTTCTGCTATCCCCATGAATTAAAAAATCATGCCTAGGCTTCTACTAATATTGCTGTGTAACTGGCTGCTTAATATGTAAAAAAAAAATCCCACCATTAGTTTTATTCTCTTGTCTTCTGCTCCTTCACTTGATAGAAAAGTGCCTGTCTCAAAAAAACTCAACCAAAACCCTGAACTGCAGGTGGGGAAGTGAGTTCCCTGATTAAATTACCCTTCTCACGCTGGAAGTGGGTCATAGAGGAACTTTAAATTCAGCCCACTACTTGGAGCCCACTGTAAACCCACCTTCCTGGGGCAGGCTCACTATCTATGCAGGGCAGGTTCCCAGTGGAATTCATGCTGCCAAGATGGGAGCCCTCCACTGCTGAGGCAGGGGCGAGGGTTAGGGTGGTGATGGTGGTAGGGAATTTCAGATAGGCTGTCGCAAAATCGCCGCTGCAGTTGTAAAGGATACCAGGCTGAATTTAAGGATACGGAAACACTCCGAATGGTGTGGAGGCCGAAGCAGGTAAAATGTTTAAATTCCAGAAAAGAAGACAATGTGCCCACTCATGGACTCCCTCACTCCAGCAAGGTCATCAGTGAGCCTTTTGCCACAGCTCCGAGAACAACGACTGTCCCAAGGTTCCACAGGATGAGTGGGGAAGGCCTGGCTGGAGCTCCTTGCCATCCACTTGTATGCAGCTAGGTGGTGAAAGGGAGACAAGTGATTTCCTGCATCAAAGGGGAATGAAAAGACTGCAGATGTCAAACTTCCTGCTTTGACTAATTTTAATATTTTCCATCAGGACTGGGCCCACATGAGAATAAATAATTGCACACAGGCAGGAAGGGGAAAGGAAGTCTGGGCATTTTTTAGGCCTTAAAGGTGGCAGTAACCTTAAAAGGGTAGGACATGGAAACCCCATGATGGAACTTTCTTATGAGGAAAAACTTGTGTTTGAACATTTTCTGATGAATTTTGACAAGTTTTTAAATCTACTTGTGTTGACCAGAAGCACATAATTGGTCTTCACATGTACTTTAATGCTTCGTCTCTTGTGAATGTATTTGTATTGCTCAGCGGCTTCTGCAGGCTGCTTTGTTGGAAGGTTTGGTGGCATGGAAGTTGTAAAAGGGCAGCACTGTGGTGCCAAGCAGTAGGTGGAGTAAAAAGGAAAATAAGAGTGAAGAATGAGGGCGTAGGAGTGGGAAGTGGGTACTGGTATGAATCTGCGGCATTTTTTATTCATGGAAGATAAATGCTGAGTGTAATTTTCCTATCTGTACAGGAAGTTTTACAGTATCTGGCATCCCTGCTTCATTGCAGATTTACAACAGATACATTTGTGTGCCTAATTTTGTAATAAGCAATAGCTTTGATTCTTTTATACTGAACATTTCCCCCGATGTCATTAGAATAGAAAATCAGCCCACTGAAGTTCAGACCTTGTTGGATCAGACTTTCCTTATTGTCTTGTGCCACTTGAATTGTGTTATTGGTGTGGGCAAAGTGTTCTGAAACCAAAACCAATTTCTAGCAAGTCAGAATTTTTTGGAGAATTTATAATGATCTTGGAAAGTGCCCAGCCATAATGAGAGCGTGATGTTATGGCACAGTGATCACCCTGACAATCCTCGCACTGGGAATGCACATATACAAGGGGAACCTAGCGTTGCTACTACTGAATATATTTTCACCACCCCATCATGCACAGTGGATTCCAAATCCTAACAACTCATCATGTGATTTTACTTTCCTCATAATGCCTCTGGTGCTTTTGCCAATAACCTCTGAGTATTGATCTTTCATCAATTGGAAACAGTTCTACATGAGTTACTCTACGCCTTTCATTCTTTTCAACAACTCTATCAAATCTCCTCTTAGCCTTCTCTGCACTAAGGAGGAAAAAACATTCACCAATCTATCCAGTTAACTATAATCTCTCATCCTTGGAACCATTTCAATAAATCTCATCCATACCCTCTCCAAAGCCTTCCCATTGATGCTAAATTGGGGTGCCCATAATTAGTCACAGTCCAGCTGAGGCTAAATTACTGTTTCTTATGGGTTTTGTATAACTTTTTGGCTTTTGTACTCTGTGCTTCAAATAGTTCATGAATTGCTTTGTTAGCCTGACCTTCAAAGATTTGTGTGCAAACACCCCCTCCACTCTCTGTTCTTGAATCCCCTTTAAAATTGCACTATTTAGCTGTATTGCCTTTCCTCATTCTTCCTACCAAATTGGATTAGCAAAAAATGTTCTACATTGAATGTCATATCACTTGTGTCTACTCCTTCCACCAGCCTATGGCCTCTTGAAATCTCTTCCTCACTGTTTGCTACACTTTCAAATTATGTATTCTGAAAATTTCACAGTAGTACCCTGTATCCCCAAGTCCAAGTCATTAGTATATATCAAAAACACCTGTGGTCCTAGTACTGAACTCGGGGCATTTCTCTCCGGTCCGAAAATAGCCTCTACTGTGTTTTCTAACACTTAGCCAATTTTGTGTATATGCAGCTACTGCCACTTTAATCCCCTGGGCTTCAATTTTCTAACAGGCCTAGTACCTCTCAAAAAATGCAATCAAGTTAGTCAATCATGACTTTTCCTTAACAAATCCGTGCTGTCTTTTCTTTCCTCATTAATCCATGCTCCGGTGGTCCAGTTAGACCACCCAGCATCGACCTAGGCAATGGGCACAACAAAGGCACACACAGGCCAGTTGACCCTGCAATGCCCTCATCACTAACATCTGGAGGCTTATGCTAGAATAGGGAAAGCTGTTCGAGAGACTAATCAAGCAACAGCCTGACATTCATACTCCCAGAATCAACCCTTTCAACTCACGTCTCAGACTCCTACATCACCATTCTTGGAAATGTCCTGTATTACCAGCAGAATAGGCCCACTAAGGTGGTCGCACTGTGGCATACAGTTGAGAGGGGGTTTCCTTGAAAGTCCTCAACATTGACTCTGGACCCCATGAAGTCTCATGGCATAGGTGAAACATAGGCAAGGGAATCTCCCTGTTGATTACCACCTACTGCCCTTCCTCAACTTGAATCAGTACTCCTCTATGTCGAAAACTACTTGGAAGAAGCATTGGGAATAGCAGAGGTTGAGAATGTACTCTTTGAGGAGGGACATTAATTTCTCTCTCCAAGAATGGCTCGGTAGCATCACTACTACTGAACTGCCAGGTCCTGAAGGACATAGCTGCAAGATTGGGCCTTTGGCAGATAGTGAAAGAACCAACACATGGGAAAAACCTACTTGACCTCATCCTCACAATCAATGGATCAGTTCAAAGCTCTGCAGTCCTGCCATATTCATTTGTGAATGGTTGTGAACAATTAAACAGCTAACAGAAGGAAGAAGCATATGAACATCCTTATCCTTGATATTGAGGAAGCCCTGCACATCAGTGCGAAAGACAAGGCTGAAGCATTTGGAACCATCTTTAACCAAAAGTGCCATGTAGATGAATCATCTCAGTCTTCTCCTGAGGTTCCCATCAACACAGATGCCAGTATTCAGCCAATGAAATTCACTCCACAAAATATTAAAAAACGGTTGAGCTAATTGGATACAGCAAATGGGGCCTGCCAACATCCCGGCTGTAGTACCGTAGATGTGCCGCAGAATTCACCACCGGCATTGGCAAGTTGTTCCATTACGACATTGGCACCTACCCAACAATGTGGAAAATTGGCCAGTTATGTCCTGTACACAAAAAGTATGATAAATTCAATCTGGACAATCACTGTTTTATCAGTCTAATCTCTATCTGTAAAGTGATGGAAGGTGTCAGCAGCACTTAGTCAGCAATAGCCTGTTCACCTCAGTTTGGGTTTCACCATGAGTACTTGTCTCCTGACCTCACTACAGCCTTGGTCCAAATATGGACAAAAAAGCTGAATTCCAGCAGTGCAGTGAGAGTGACTGTTCTTGAGATCAAGGCAGCGTTTGACCAAATGTAGCATCAAGGAGCTACAAGAAGTCAATGGGAATAAGGTTAAAAGTTCTCCATTGGTTGGAGTCATACCAAGCAAAGAGGCAAATGGCTGTGGTTGTTGAAGACCAATTATCTTCACCCCAGGGCATCACTGCAGAAGTTCCCCATGGCAGTGTCCTCGGCCTAACCATCTCCTTCAGCTTCATCCATAAGGTCGGAAGCGGGGATGTTTGCTGATGATTGCACAGTGTTCAGTTCCATTTGCAACTCCTCAGTTAATGAAGAAGTCTGTGCCCGCATGCAGCAAGACCTGGACACATTCAGACTCGGACTGATAAGTGGCAGCAATGTTTGGACCACACAAGAGTCAGGCAATGGCCAGCTCCAACAAGAGAGAATCTAACCAACTCCATTTGACATTCAACAGCATTACCATCACTGAATCCCCCACTATCAACATCCTGGGGGTGACCATTGACCAGAAACTGAACTGGACTAGCCATATAAATACTGTGGCTGCAAGAGCAGGGCAGAAGCTGGGAACTCTGTGACATGTAACTGCTGACTTCCCAAAGCTTGCTCACCATCAACAAGGCAAAGTCAGGAGTGTGATGGAATACTCTCCACTTGCCTGGATGAGTGCAGCTCTAATAACACTAGAGCAGCTCGACGCCATCCAGGACAAAGCATCCAGCTTGACTGGTGGCATCCAGAGCCATCTGTATCCATACCTTCTTGGTCTTGCTCACTGGAGCTTCTCCTACAGATGGAGGGAAGAGTACAGCTCGCCAGTCCATCCACAGTCTCGGTCAGGACCTAAAGGAAGGCTTCAGAAAAACATGGGCACTTCCAGGGTTGGTTGACCAAATCACCTGTTGCCTCTGCTCTCTCTGCTTATCCATGTATAAAAGCAGTAGCAAGCCTAGTCATGGCTGCACTTTGCCTTTCAAATTATCACCCCCATTCCTACTCCTGCCTCCTGCCCAAGTCCAGAGCCCCGAATTGGACTCCGAGCTTGCCTCTGGGAAAATTAGTGGCTGACACTTTGAAAATTGCATCACGTCATTGCTGTTGATGCAGTCTAGGGTCAGGACCCAAAAACATTCTATGTTTCGGGTTCCCAAAAATTCAGCCCATGGTTTTGAAAAGCTAAAATTGCCTGGTTTATCCTTTTTTTTTTTAACAAGTTTCCAATCTTCCAGGCCTTTGGCACCACCCCTATATATTAGGGGAACTGAAAAATCGTGGCCAGCAATTCTGCAATTTCTTCCCTTACTTTCCTCAGCAAATTGTTTTCAAAAACTTTTAAAGTGAGCCTATTAGTGCCCTTGTGCACAAATGAACCAGCTTAAGTTTTAGAGTCCCCTTGGAGGCCTGAAAACGGACATAATTAATGAAAACTTCCAATGGTGAATAATTCCTCCTGTGAGCATGGTCAGTCTTTGGGCAGGGCCATATTTTTGAAACTAGCGCAAATGATCAGAGGAACTTGATTTGCGCTGAGTATGCATTGCACTTAAAATTCCATGGGGCAGAGTTTTTGTTCCGCAGGCAGGCATACACCCAGCCTGATCAGGTGTACAATCGCACGAGGTGACGTCGGGTGAGTGTCCTGACATAATCCCGCATGCAAGCAATCTTCAGGTCGGCGGGCATGCTCGCCATCAATTAAAAGGCCACATAAGGCCATTAAAAAGACAATTGTTGACCATTTTACATTGCCCCTGCGATTTCGCGCTCGTCGCATGGGCAGGCGGGCAGCTCACTTTTAACAAAACCTCAGCCAAGGGCAGGATAAAAAGGGTCAGCAGCATTGCCATTGTGAGTAGTGAGGAGTTTAGGAGATAGTTTGTTGCTGGTTGCTTATCTGAACTTGACAGCTTTGTCTCCATGCTGAACTTCATTCTTAGCATTTCCAGGCTTCATTCCAGGACTCATTAGTGTTTCCAAGGCTTCTGAAGAATTTTGACCATGTGGACCCTTCCAGGCATTGGACAGCCTCTTATTACCCTGGCAATGGGGATTGTGGTCTCCACTGGAGGCACCTCCTCTGAGGAGGAAGAGAGGGGCAGAAGGGAGAGGAGGCCAGTTGTCCAAATGCAGCTTCCAGGGGAGCGAACTGTGGGAGGAGAGGCGCAGGGCTAGCAGGAGGTCCAAGGCATAAGGGGCCGCAGATGACCCCACTATCCTGCTGCCACGGATTACAAGCAGCGATGCAGCTACCTCAATATGTCCGAGGTGCAATGCCGAAGGAGGCTCCGCCTCTCGGGAGACATTTGTCATATGATCGGCCCTGAGATCAACTCCAACTGTGTGGATGGACACCCCATGCCGTTGGCTCTGAAGGTCACAAACTCTATGCCTCTGACTCTTTCCAGGGGTCAGTGGGGGACCTGTGTGGAGTCTCCCAATCAGCTGTCCATGCTTGTGTCAAGCTGGTGACTGAAGCTCTGTTCAGGCGGGTAATGACATTTATTCATTGCTGAATGGATGAGGCCAACCTGGCTGAGCGAGCCAGAGGGTTTACAGCATCCAGGGTGCAATTGACTGCACATGTGGCCATCCAGGCACCAATGGGTCAGCCGAGTGCCTTTGTCAACAGGAAGGGATTCCGCTCAATGAATGTTCACATGGTTTGTGACTACAGGACGCAGATTCTACAAGTCTATGCAAGGTACCCTGGCAGCTTTCATGATGTTTACATCCTCAGACACTCCCAGGTGCTGAGGCTCTTCAGCGCTCAGTGGATGGATGGCTGCTGGGTGACAAGAGCTATCCTTTGAAAAGGAGGTTTATGATGCCTCTTCACCACCTAAGAACAGCAGCGTTACAATAGGAGTCATGCCTCCAGAAGGGCAGTGATAGAGAGGACTATAGGTCTTCTGATGACGCGCTTCTGATGCCTGGACCATTCAGGGGAAGCACTACAATACCCCACAGAGCGGGTATCACTGATAGTGGTTCCATGCTGCACCCTTCACAATCTGGCACTGACAAGGGAGGATCCACTGGAGGAAGAGGATCTTGAGGCAGCTCCACAGGCCACAGAGGATGAATCCAGTGATGAGTCAAATGAGAAGCCAGGTGAAGGGAATGCTGATGGCGTGGAGACTGACCTTTATATCCTTCAGGGAGGCAGGGACACTTTGATCCAACGCTCCTTTAGCTAGGCTGCCAAAGGTCTGCTTCCACCTCATGCAAGGGTGCCAGCTGCATCCAGGATGTCTGAAATGACCCCTTCATTTGATCCCAAAGTCCACTTGGTGCCTGTGCAATTAAGTTTAGAGCCACTCACGTCCAGCATTAGATACTGGCATACTCTACACCAAAAAAAAGTGAAGCATACTCAATTAAGTATACTGCCATTAAGACAAAAGCAAAATTTATATAATTTTGACACACAACAAATGAACATTACTATATCTGGCATTGGTGCCCACACCAGTAAACATATAACCAAAACACGGCAGAACAGAAGCTCACCCGTGAACAGTCCCTCTTGTGCACATGGTGCCTTAAACTTATGTTTACGAGTGCTGCGTTTTGGTGCCCACCTCCTCCCTCGCTGGCAGAGGCATTGGAGACAGCCTGCTGACTCTGCTATCTTGTTGACCTTGGTGGGTGTCCTCTAACCAGTGGAGCCTGTGCTGGCCCTGCCTGGGAGGGAGCGGCCACTGCCACGGCTGGCATCTCCCCAGTCATCACAACCTCATCAGATGCCATGGTCACTGATAGAGGGGCAGAGGAGATGCTGCTGTCATCCAGAGCACCCTGAGAGGATCCCACAGAGATGATAAGCAGCTTGTGTGCCAACAAGCTTTGGACCTCCCTGCTCACCATTGATGGACAGGCATCTAGCAGGGATACTGGGTACCTCATTCATCTCACACACAGACACTGAGATCATTGCCTGTGTGAGGGCTTACAGGTCCGAGCGTAAATCCAGGAACCCCTGGTTCTGTTCCTGAAGCTGCATCCCCATGAGAGTCGCCGCTCTTTCAATGGAGGAGGCAGTGCGCTCGGCCATGACGGTCAGTGCAGTGTACATGTTCCACGTGGACTCCTCCACAAGAGACCATGGCACGCAGGCCCTCATGGATCTCTGCCAGATCCTCCTGCACATACTGCTGGACACCCAGCATTTGCCATCTAATAGACCACTCCAGATACTCAGCATCTTCCTGGTCTCCAGCAGTCCTCCAACTGACAGCGCTCTGGGCATTCTCTGCCTCCATCTGCTCCTCAGTCGAGTGTGAAGTGCCCTTACTGCTGTGCTCTGACATTCTAGCCAACAATCTAATGCCTACTGAGGTGCTGATATCTGCACTGGTGCTTGGCTCAAAGAGTGGGTGTGACGCAGGCACAAATGAAGCCTGGCATTCTTCAGGGTCCTGCATTAGAGTGTGTGCTAGCGAATCTAAGGGAGAACAATGACATGTCATTAGTTTAAGTCATCACATTGTCACTGTGCATGTCAGCACCCTGGTGACACAATGGATATGCATCATGGTGCCATTGTCTTTCAATTATCAATGGGACTCCAGGTTTGAGGTTCCCATTAATGACAAAACTGCACAAGAATGTTTGCATAATCCGACACTCTCCCCTCTGTGCACTGCACCCTTACCTTTGTCAGAGACCCCTGCCTCTCCAGGACCAGCTGACTGAGGTGGGTGGTGGCTCTTCAGCTCCGATGCATCCGTTTCAAACCTCGTCATGATTAGGAGGTTTGGGGGCCTCCGCCTGTACTTGACCTCTTGATGGTGTTATAGCTCCTCTTCTCCTGAAAGGACAGAGGACCATTGATTAGTCCACTCTCTACCTGCAGCGCCATTACAGCCTCGCCAACCCCACCTGAGGAACACCTTGCAGGGCACATCCGAGTCATGGCCCTCGACCCGCAAGGCACTCAGTCCAAGCAGCCCCTTGGCCAGCTCCTATGTCATTGACAGTTGGCACTCAGACTCTAACACCCCTGAGCTCAATGGAGGGACGGCCAATCCTTAACACTTCTCCACACTGATCCATGCCAACACGGTACTCACCTTTGCCGAGCATAACAGGTCATTGAACCTTTTGCGGCACTACACCCATGTGTGCCTCACAATGTTGTGGTTACTGACCTTGGCTGCCACCTCCCCCCAAGATTTTTTGGTCTGGTGTGGTAGCCTCCTCCTGCCATCCCTGGAAACAAGGGTGTCCCGCCTGACACCCACCTACTCCATGAGGACCGCAAGGCACTCATCCAAGAAACAGGAGGGCCGAGTGCCCACCCAACCTGCCCTCCCACCTAATGTTTCCTGCCACTGGTGAGGCCATTGTTCCAGTCTCTGGACCTAATAAAGATTCTCCCCTGGCAGCCTTCAGGGAGCTGCCTTTGCTGGTTTTAAAGCCAGTGGAGCCGGCACCCGAAGGGCCGACGCGCAGCCTTTACTGTCCATTCAGAAGGCGTGTTTCATGCCGGATGGGCCTTAGTTGACCAACCAGCGTGAAATCGCTGTCGGGGGCCCGTTTCGCAATCGCTCCCGTGAACGCCGACTGCGCGCACCCGACGAATGAAAAATTCAGGCCACGATCTGTTATTGGGCTGAATTGTGCCAAGAATCCAACACAACTGAGTATCCTTTCTATTCCCTTGTGGTCGATGAAACAAAAAGTGACTTGGATGTTAGAACTGAAAGTGCTGGAAACCCACAAGAGGATAATAGACATCTGAAAAGGAAGCAATTCAATATTTTGAGTGGGAAATTTGATCAGAACTTGTTCTGGAATTGCATTCAGAGCTGCCATGACTTTTTTATGCTACTTTCAGCAATATTAACACTAGTGTTGCTGATCAGACTTGTATATGTGTGGAATTTGAAGAGCCAGCTCCGTTTGGTACCAGCTATGCTCTGATTGTGTTTGGCACCAGACTCGCAGCATGACAGGTGTTTTTGTGCACGAGGGAGCAGTTTGCTGTGACACAGCTGTTAATTAAGTTCCTGCTGAAAAATGTGACCCATAATTTTACACTTTTTGCATAAACATGTCAAGTTTAACTTCCCCCTGATTGGAAGTCAGATGTTATTGTTGAAAACATGTAATAAAACTCAGTCTTCAAGAACTAATTTGCACCTCCATCATTCAACACATACAGTAATTTGGTTGGTTCTCATCAGTTTTATTTCTTGTGCTCTAACCTCCCAAATCTTCTTTGTTCTTCCCTGTACCCATGTACGAGCAGCATTAACAGATGCTAAATAGCCATCAAATTAGGGGAGAGGCTTCAGTTCAGATTTTTTTAAATATAAAAATTATTGCTCATATCCTAGCTCTTCTGCATCCCAAAAGTAGATGTCCCAAAGAAATTTAAATTCAGAAAGCATTGAACTGAGCACTGTTTAAAGCAGATGGTTTGAGTTATATAAGAAAATACTGATTCAGACCATGACCTGCCACCTACTGGAACTTACTACAGATTCCTCAACATTTCTCTCAGTGAAAAAGTGATATATAAAAACAATGGAAGCCCAGAGTACAATCCAACATCCCCTATGTTCTGTGAGGCAGCACATTTCCCATCACCACCTTAACAGCTTGTGCTTGAACCTGTTATTATATTTCACTGCCCTTATACAGGATAAAATATATACTGAATTTAAATATAAATATTGTTTATGATTGGGCGGTTTGCAGCATTGTTTAGGCTGAAGATAACTCATTATATAGTCTTCAAACTCTATTGCAGCCCTCAGATGAATAAAGTGTAGCCCCAGGTTTTCTGCCCGACTGTTCTTATGAGTGTTTAAAGGGAACAACATTCCAGCAGTTAGGAAAAGGCATGGACTTCTCTCCCAGCTTCTGTCTTGGCTCCTGCTGTTCTTTCACAAGTGTTGTCTCCTGCTGTTACTGTCCATCCCATTAATTGCTAATTCCCATAGCAACTTTCTACTGCTGAGTGCCAGTTCTAATTGTGCTCTCTCGCTCTCTCTCTCTCTCTCGTTATCTTTAATTATTTCTTTCTCTGCCTTGTACTTGCCCTCACTATTTAGTCTCTTTCTCTTTTCTCTTGAAAATATTAACTCCTGCTGCTTATTCTATTTCTGTCCTACGATGAGAACCAGCTTTCATTGCTCAGATTCTTTCTTCCTTATTACCATTATCTCTGTCTCTATTTCCTCCTCACTCCCTCTCCCCCATATACACAAGTGCTAGCTCCCAGTATTCAAGCTCTGAAAGGGTAATTTCCCAGTACCCATGCTAGTAGCACTGTATGCAAATTAGCACTTGGGTACAGCATATTTAAGAACATAAGAAATAGGAACAGGAGTAGACCATTCGGCCCCTTAAACCTGCTCCACCATTCAATAAGATCATGGCTGATAATCTTGTGCTTCGATTTCCACATTCCCTTCTAACCCCGATAACCTTTGGTTCCCTTGCCTAACAAGAATCTATCTACCTCTGCCTTAAAAATATTCAATGACCCTGCCTCCACCACCTTCTGAGGCAGAAAGTTCCAAAGTCGCACAACCCTCTGAGAGAAAGAAATTCTCCTCATCTCTGTCCTAGAAGGGCGACCCCTAATTTTAAAATAGTGCCCCCTAGTTCTGGACTCAACCACAAGAGGAAACACCCTCCTTGCCAAGGCCGTTCAAGATCTTGTATAATTCAATTAAATTACCCCTCACTCTTCTAAACTCCATTCGAAACAAGCCCAGTCTGTCCAACCTTTCCTCATAAGACAACCCACTGAATCCATATATCAATTTAGTAAACCTCCTTTGAACGTCCTCCAATGCATTTATATCCATGCTTAAATACGGAGACCAAAACTGCACATGGTATTCGAGGTGGGTCTTACCAATGCTCTGTATAACTGAAGCATAACATCCTCACTTTTATGTTCAATCTCTCTCGTAATAAAGGATAGCATTCCATTAGCCTTCGTAATTACTTGCTGTACTTGCATACTAACTTTTTGTGACTCATACTAGAACACCTAGATCCCTCTGCACCTCAGAAAGATGCAGCCCTTCTCCATTTAAATAGTACTCTGCTTTTTTTGTTCTTCCTGCCAGAGTGAACAACTTCACCTTTTCCCACATTAAACTCCATTTACCAGATCTTTGCCCACTCACTCAAACTATCTATATCCACCTGCCACCTCCTCATGTCCTCTTCACAGCATACTTTCCTATCTTTGTGTCATCTGCAAATTTAGCTACCATGTCTTCACTCCCTCATCTAAGTCATTGATGTAAACCATAAAAAGTTGAGGACTCCAGCACTGATCCCTGTTTGATTCCACTCGTCACATCCTGTCAATCTGAAAAATACCCATTTATACTTACTCTCTGCTTTCTGCCAGGCCGCCAATCTTCTAGTCAAGCTAATATGTTACCCTCTACACCATATGCTTGTATTTTCAGTAATAATCTTTGATATGGCACCTTATCAAATGCTTTCTGGAAATCTAGGCACAGTATGTCTACAGGCTCCCCTTTATCCACTGCTCATGTTACTCCTTCAAAGCAACTCCAATAAATTGGTTAAACATGATTTTCTTTTTGCGAAACCATGCTGACTCCCCCTGATTGCCTTGAGCTTTTCTAAGTGCCCAGCTATAACCTCAATGATCAATTATAATAACTTCCCCATGACATACATCAAGCTAACTGGCTGATAGTTTTCTGGATTCTGCCTCCCTTCCTTCTTGAATAGAGGGGTTATATTTGCTACTTTCCAATCTGATGGAACCTTTCCAGAATCTAATAAATTTTGGAAAATTAACACCAGCGCATTGAATACCTCATTAGCCACCTCTTTTAAGACCCTAGGATGTAGTCTATCGGGACCTAGAGACTTGCCAGCCTGCAGCTCCATTAATTTGCTCAATACTGATTCCCTAGTGATTTCAATTTCACCCACGTTCCTTTCTCCCATTAACCTCCTGATTTACAGCTATTACTGGAATGTTTTTTGTATCCTCTGTAGTGAACACAGAAGCAAAATATTTGTTCATTTCTTCTGCCATTCCCTTGTTATCTACTATTAATTTCCCACGGTCACTCTCCAGAGGACTAACACTCACTTTACTTACCCTTTTCCTTTTTAAGTCCCTGTAGAAACTCTTGCTATCCATTGTTTGCAGATTATTGCCAGCAAGATTTGCTTACCAGGTAGAAAATTCTGGATATTGGACATCTAGTGTGGAATTCATGGCTGTTTTTGTTATTTGGAATGATAACATCTGTTATGTAACCTTATAGAGGTATGCAAGGCCATAAATGATATGGTACAGATAAATCTGGAATATTAGTTTAAAATAAATTGTGGAATTCTGACAAGGGAACATAGGTTCAAACTAATAAAAGCCAACTTTAATACTTATATTGGGAAGTTTTTCACACAAGGGGAGATCAATATTGAGAATGGACTGGGTGTTGAAGCTCTTTATGCTTGGTGATGCCCATCCTCAGTTTCAAAATGCTTTATTCATCTATATTTAAAAATGTCATCTGCCCATTCCCTCACCACATATAGATCCACCTGCAATCAATTTATCTCAGCTTTGGTTCTTATGCCTACCAATATCTTTGTATCACCCATGAGCTTGCAGGCAGTCTCTCCATTGCCTTATCCTTGATAAAGATGGTGAAGACCAATGATTCTAACTTGAGGGCTTCCACTAGTAATGAGTTCTAACATAGAAGTACACGCCTGTTAATAATTGCTTTCTGTCTATGGAAATGCGACTAGTTTCTCCTTCAACCCAAAATCTAACCGCCAATTCCTTGGGACTCGAGCTTATTTTCTTGGCAATTTTAGAGCAGCTTATCAAAAGTTTTTATTTTAAAAATCAAGAAACATGGTGTCAGCTGAACTTCTTGCATCCACAGCATGTTTGTGAGACAGGACCTCCTTTACCAGAAGCCATGTTAAGATTTCCTAATGAGCACTTCTCTGTCAAGGTTGTTGGATAATCTGTCTCCAATTTTCCCTTCCAATAACTCCCTATAACCAAAGTCAAACTAATGGGTCTGTAATTTCCAAGTTTTGACTTGCATCATTGTGAGCAATTAATCACCTTTGCTGTCAACACCACAAGCAACCTTTAAAGAGCTGCTACCTCTGAGCCATTGCTGATTCACCAGACTTCACACTCCCCAGCCAACTGTAGTACAGTCCAAGATTTCTGGGCAAGCCTTCACTGTACCAGTAGCTTATTTATATAGAACAGAGGGTCTTCTGTCTGAAAATTTAGTATGGACTGGTTACCAGGGCAGTTGAGCCCTTGCCATGGGCTATAGCTAAACCTCACTTTTGCTATCATCAGAAAATCAGAGTCATTGTGCACATTGGGCTCTCAATAGGCCTTCAGCATTGCAGGGGTACAAGTAATAAAGATCATTCCACTTGTTGAAACACGCCATCACTGAGTTTCTCTGACATAGTTTAAAGTGGAAGTCCAGTCCATATTAAACCTTTGTCCCCCATCTCCATTTAGAAGCAAACATTGACAGCCTAGATCAGAAAGCATTCTCATTGTACTGTATTCAATGCAAAATAATCATTGTTATGGCTGTGGTTCAATTTTTGGGGGGGATTTCTTTTGCTGACTTGAATATCAATTTACGCATACTGTTTGAAACATTGGATGTCCTGTCTAGTACTATAATTGTGATGTGATCAATCAAGAGAGCATTAATATAATATTGATAATGAATTTTTTGTATTGTGTCCATGTTATCACAGTCTCTTCCTCTGTTGAATGTACAATAGTTGTACTTTTGTCAGTTTGTTATGACACAGCGGATGGTAAATGCTGAGATGGCCAAACCCCAGAGGGAAACTTGAAACAGCTGCCACAACTGTTTTTGCAATTTGTATTTTTATTTTGAGATGTGTGCCTTAAATTCGGTAGTAATAAAGTCCACTGAGTCTTCGAGATTTTTTACAAAACTAAACTAAACATTTATTAATAAAAGGAATAATTTTAAGCACAAAAGTCTAAGAATTACTACTATGATAACTCCTAAATCCCGTAATTAATCTAACTCCCAGTTACATCTCCATTAAGGCAACAGTAAAACAACTTAGATTTCAACAGACCCAGGCAAAGCACACAATACCCTGCACAATGATAGTTAAAATGAATTCGCTTAGCTTCGGTTCCTGGAGATAGCAACTTGGTTCATGGAGGCTGGAGGCTTGTCACACTTGTTAGCTATTAGAATTCCTTCTTCCTTACACATAACCTCATCCCCTTTATACATGTTTCTCCCTTTTTAATGTAAATCCCATTGTTCTAATATGTCTTTTGCAACTTTACTTTTTCCATAATATAAATCTTTCATAGTACTCATATTATCAGTAATATTTGGGAAAAATAAACACACTGTTTGGCTTAGCCTCTGATGGCTAGGTGTAACACCTTACCATCTCTTTGAAATTCATGACTTTGGTTTATCTAAAAATGCAAATATTCTTCACACCTCACACTCTAAAACTTCAGCCATGTTTACATATTTCGCATTTCAAACCTGGTTACCCTTCTGATACATCAAAGCACTCAGACCAGCTGTCTGTAATTCAATTAAAACACACACACATACGTCTACACACACAGAAACGAATCCAAACCCCACTATTAACCTACCTTTACAATAAATTACAATAATATTATGAAAATCATTATATCCTCATGACACATATATATATAGACTTTTGTGTATTGCGTGAAAACAGAGCAGACATCAGCAGTCAGAATAACTGCAATGTCTGCAAACAGTGCAGATATAAAAATGATTTGGTCACACGAATGAGACATCTTTATAGAAGGTGACATCACTCACATGATTTGCCTTATTAGTGATGTACACTGGCATTAAAACATTGCTTAAACTGTCCAGTAAATACCTTTTACTGCAACTGATATCTTTGACCGTTCTTAGATGTAGTCTGTGATCTTTGGCCATGAGCCAAATCTTATATATTAAGTCAGCAAAATAGAACACTTACTTCCCTAAACTTTGAATCCTAAACTTTGAATCTTAAATTTGGTTCAGTAATAAAGGTAATGTTTACCACTGGCTATGGCTGAGGAGGAAATTTTGGAAGTGTTTTCCTGACCAGGTTATGACATTTTGTTGTCTAGTTAATAAGCACTATTTATAATTGTGAGAGAATAGATCTACTTAATAACTGTGAAGGTAATGTGCACAAGTGCTGACAGATGTTTTTTTGGCTGTCTCAGTCGTGGTTTGAGTTACAGTCTGTGAGTTCTTTACTTCCATTCTCTGTTGAGCTGTGAGCCAGCCAGCTGTCATCAGCTTGCTTGCTGCGCTAGCACGAGTTGGGTAGTTGGGCACTGAATGGCTAATGCAACCTACCAATGGCCACTGGAGGCCCAAAACAAGTTCATTGATCTGCATTACAAACATTTGTCCAAACATAGTTACAAAGTGTAAATGGAAGTGATTATGAGGTCCGTTGCAACACTTTGACAAAACCTTAGTTCCATTGCATGGCACACATGTTCAGTTTACATACACTTGCAGAACCAAGTGTTCTTATTTATTTTTTTTAAAAACCCACAAGGAAACTTAAAAAGAAATTGATTGTAATTTAATCAATCTGTGTAAAGTACTCTTCTGTAACCTCTTCACCTCCAAAATAACCATAGGCCATCAATTTTGATTCGTTAATCTAATACTTAGCAAACTTTGAAATGGTTATAATACACCCCCATCACAAATATCATTTAGCTTTTTCCATAAATATTACAAATGGTGGTAGTGATGTGTCGCTTATACTTGAGGATGACCATGCGAGCATTGCATATTCATGCTAGATGGTTGAATTGATTTCTATGCAGACTACTACTTGGTGTATAAGCACATTCCTGTGGGCTCACTTCTTGATATTTCTGACATTGATGATCCTTCTATCTCATGTTTCATGCCTTCACACATGCAGGTACAGCAAGTAATTAGGAAGACACACAGAACGTTGGCTTTTATTGCAAGGGGAATGGAGCATAAAAGTAAAGAAGCCTTGCTGCAACTGTATTGTGCATTGGTGAGACTGCACTTCAAGTACTGTGCATTCCCTCTTGAATGCCTCTCTTGAATGTCCTTCCACCTCACTCTCAGGCAGCACCCTGGTGAGCCTTGCTCACTGCTCGTGCATACCAGGAAATTAAGATGTCCACAATTTTCCATGCAATGATTTTCCACTCTTAAAGCATGCACTGATGAGTATGAACACCACGGGCAGAATTTGCCCTTGATGGGCGTGCGGGCCCCACCAGCTCGGCAGCCGACGGGCAGCCGACCCCCACCACCGAAACGGGGCCCGCCGCCATTTTGAGTGGGTGGGTCAATTAAGGCCCACCCAGCGGCCTGCCCAACGGGAATCACTATGCGCTTCCTGTGCGGAGGGTGGAGGGATTCCCCATCTGTCAATGTGCTCACTGCTCCCTGAGACAAATCACTGTCTCAGGGAGATTATTGACAGTTCAGAAAACTTTAAAAATAGAAAAATTAAAAAATTATTAATATGTCCCCCTCATGTGACAATGTCACATGAGATGGGACATGTTAATAAATATCATTTAAAATGTATTAAAGTTTTTAAAAACGGACATAAAACCTCATCCCGCCAGTGGATAAAGTTTCATGTATTATCAGTCAGCCTTAAGGTTGGACGGGCAGGTCTTTAATTATCTTAATTACTCTGTCAATGGCCTCAATTGGGTTCCTCCCAACATCATTCTGCGTCATTTTCCTGTCGGCGAGCGGGCCCCGCCCCCAAATCGCCGACGGGAAAATTCAGGCCCACTTGTTCACTGTGAATTAGAAACCAGTTAATTTTGAAATATTTAAAAATCTACATATTGTTAAAGCACCATTTCAATTGTTACCTTTAAATAGAAACTGACAAATATATTTTTTTAAATTCAAGCAATGTTTTTGAAACTCCAGTACCATCCTGCTGAACATGTTTAAGTAGCTACTATTGGCAATGTTCTTGTTAGTTTAATTTGTGGTTGAAAATGCATTGGTTTGTGAATTTACAAGGAGAGTGGCTGCATGAGTGACCAACCCACATGGAGCTAATGCCTTCAGGGAGGGAGGAGAGAGAACATCCAGAAATATTTATTAGACTTATCATTAAAATGCATCTGATTATTTGGAAGTGCCATTGCCTGGTTTCAGATATTCTCAGAAAATATCTGTTCCTATTGCAGTATCCACATAAGGGAGAATTTCCACTTGTACATGGCTGATCTTTGCCTGGTGCGCTTAGCAGGAGGTTTTACATCTTCAGTCTATGATTTTCCATCCATTAGGTGCCCGGGGTGGTGGGGGCTGGGGTGGTGTTGGTTCTGGGTATGTTTCCAATATGCACTCCAGATGTGCATAAAGTGTGTCAGGGTAGTAAAGACCCTGCTCAGTTTCAGTGCTCAAAATGTTTCAACAAATGTGTGAAAGGTTTATATGATATCCACGCTCCAGAAGTTAGCTTTTACAGGCCCTACTTCCAGTTGATGACCATATGAAGATAAATGTATGCTGAACAACCCAAATTATTGTTGAATTGTAAAATACATTTTAAAATAATGTCACTGTTATAATTTTTGCCAAATCTTGCATCATGATCATATTGTGGTATCAATGTAGAATACCAAAGAAACCATATGGATTACTTAATTAAATAAATGGGAGATCAAGGTTCTTGATTTTCTCCAACCAGCACCCCCTGCAAACATCAGTGGATTAAGGTAAATTATTTGCAAAGACGACCAAGTACAGGCTTTATGAACCTCTATAATAGAAAATTGAAATGTGCATTGGAACATCTGATTGGCAAGGCACGAACTAATGCAGGTTTTTGTAAGCCACATCAATGTTAATAATCCCATCCAGTCCTCATTTGGATCACGTAGCAAACTATGGATGTCTGACTCATGGTCCAGACATTGATGTGGTTAGAGACCAAAGCTGATGTCTGAGTCTGTTACCACTGTCAATATTATTGTTTCAGATAATGCAGGACAGCATTCAATCAGTAACCACTATTTCAACCATTCTCTTCTTATTAAATAGCCAAGTCCAACATGTTTATCAAGTGCACCATCATGTCTCTTATTCATTTAGCCATCCTTCACTGTATGTCATAAAAAAATCAAGTTGCTTCTTTTACAATAATGTAATGTCTCAGATATCTCTTTATGAAAGCACTTTGCTTCACAGTTTTAGAACATGTGAGGCACTTGTAGCATT
Source organism: Carcharodon carcharias (assembly GCF_017639515.1). Classification (NCBI taxonomy): domain Eukaryota; kingdom Metazoa; phylum Chordata; class Chondrichthyes; order Lamniformes; family Lamnidae; genus Carcharodon; species Carcharodon carcharias. The sequence goes on along the minus strand of NC_054469.1, from coordinate 162,644,988 downwards.
CAAATGAATACAGCAAGTAATGTCATTAAATTTATTAAATAAAAATTGGGGATATTTACAGCCATTTGACTCTGCAGTATACCATATGGACAATTGCAAAACTTTATTGCTGGTTTGATTTATGAGTGATTTTGTGCAAATTTAGTTAAAATAAAGCAAAGGCATTCAGCTTCTTACCAAGATAATCCATTGGCTCTGTTTTTGAGCATGTTTCTAATTAAACTCCAATAGCCAGATTGTGTTACCATCTGAAGGATGTTAGAGCCATTAGATTGGATTAATGCACCCACCAACAACAAAGAAGTGTTGAGCTCTGAAGCCTTTGGAATCCCCGACAGGTAGTGGGTTTTGAGCAGGTGGAAGGAAGGGCAAGGCAATTTTCAGGATTGGGATAATTTAACTCCAGATCCTCATTTAAATGCTTCCAGTCCACTTTCCACCTGAAGTGGGCATGAAGAGGCTGCAAGGTGGCAGCAGGCTGGGCAAGATTGGGTGGGCCTTGGCCACTTGCCAGTTTTGATGTAAGTGGCAGAAATGAGATTTCAGAAGTCTCAAGGGAGACAATGTGGGGCAAGAGAGAGCACAACTTTTTAGGGCCCAGAGGGAAAACGCCTCATGGCTCCACTAAGGTAAGTTTTCCAGTCACCTTGTAGGTCCTTTTCTGTGTGCAGATCAGCTTTGGCGATTTTCCGTTCAGACCTCAGTTAAAATACGATCAAGGCCCTATTGATGTTACAGGAAAATAATTTGAATAAATTAGTGAAGCTGGGCCTTAGTTCGGGGCCTCATTCACCTGCAGAATCTTGTAGGGTGAAATTGGAAACAGCACAAAAGAGTCAAGATAAGTAATTTGCTGACTTTCAACTGCACATACACCTGGTTTCCACCAGGCAATTAGGATCAAAACTGATTCCCTTTAGCAATGGAATAGTTTTTGAAACTGGGCTATTACATATCAATGCTAACTTAGTTGAATTTTCTTCATATTAATTAACTATTAACTAACTGTTGCCGCTGAAGCCTATTAAATCAACATGTGTACACAATTTTAATTTAAAAATGATCCATGTGAGCTGATCTATCCTTCTGGACAGTTGGAAAGAAGAATCTTTTATTCCATTATTGAGATCCATTTGCAACCTCTCTGCAATCTTCCAAGCTTTTGAATTAAAAAAAGAATCAGCATGAATGCTTCATTTCTTTTTGACAGACTGGTAGAACAAGAAGGTTGATTAAAGATCAAAACTTCAATATATTTTGGATGCAAACTATTGTGGCCAACAAAGGCAGGCTTACTAGAGCGTGTGGAAGAAAAGTGAGCCATGCAGATTTAATATTACTTAATTTATTCTGTCTAATGTGCTTCATTCTGTTCAAAAGCAGCATTAGTGTGGGATCAGGTAATGCTCAGAACAGACATGACCTTGCATTCCAGGTTTCTGATAACTGTCAGTTTTAATCCTCCACTTTAATATGTGCTTGTGAACTGTTTCGATGTTTCTACAGCTGGGCTGTTGGTGACTGGGGAGAATGTAGCCAAACGTGTGGAAGAGGTGAACAGTTCAGACAAGTCCACTGCACTCGAAGACTTGCCTACAATAAGCTAGAGGATGTGCATCATGCGTTGTGCTCATTCCCAATGCCGATACGAAAGCAAGCTTGCAATACTCGTAACTGTCCACCTGCGTGGAGTGTAGGAGCTTGGTCTGAGGTACGTGTCAAAATTACTGGTGGGATTATGATTATTCATTGATAATTTGAGCTTGGCCAATACTTATCTGACATTCTAACCTAGAACATAATCAATAATAGATTGCAATTGGGTAGGGATTAAAAGCTTTTGCCATTTGATTGTGAAATTAGTCATGGACTGACAATGTACAGCAGATACTGCTGGTGATGTCTGTTGATCATGTGCATCCCCAGCATCTAACGCTGTATATTCTATATATGGCATATTTTATTGCAATATTCATTTTGCAGTTCAACACACCAGTATCCCTGGTCTTGTTAAACATCGGTTTCAATTCAGAGTTAGGAAGTAAGCAATATAATATTACCCACTGCACCTCAGGCCACACATGTGGTATGATCTACTAAAACTAAATTAGAAGTGGCTACTGAGGAGATGAAAGCATAGGTAACTCAATTACTTGACCTAACTGTTAAAGTTTAGTGTACTCTTCCCCGCTCTGTTATATATCTGTTTGTAATAGCCTTATAATTTGCTGTTACTACACAAATCGGTTACTTTATCTGAGATAATAGTTCATGAAAAAGAAACATTTAAATCACCAGTTGTAAGATTTGTTGGTGCTGATCATACACAACTGCTGTTTATGAAATTAATGAAAGGTTAGCTGAGTTTTTCTGATATAGCTTTTTTGGCCTTTCATTCTATTTAAAACAGCATATTTTAATTCTAAATGTCTGGAGGTATGAATCAAATATTAAATTTTAATTTTTCACAGTCAAATCTATTTATGGTGCAGTGGCTGATTAAGCTAACCAATGTGAACATGGTTGAAGTTGATATATTCTCTACTATCAGCTAACATAGTGTATATAAACTTATTTTTCTAACACCAAATCATGTCCAAAAGGAATTGTTCTTTGATAAAAGCTCTACATTTTAGAATACATTTTAGAAGTTAGTGCTCATGCTGTGGTGTTCTGTGCCATGAGAGGGTAAATTAGACAATCGACACTGATAAGCAAGCCCAATTTGGAGTCTTCCCAGTCTTCCCAATGGGAGGACACTAAACGAATGTACTGACCTCTAGTGGCCAAAAGCCTGATTTTTCTCCATCATAGAATAATACAGCACAGGAAGAGGGAGGCCAATCAGCCCATTGTGCCTATGCTGGTTCTTCAGTAGAGCCATCCAATTAGCCCCACTCCCCTGCTCTTTTCTCAAAACCCATTTTTTTCCCTTCAAGTGTTTCAAATACTTATCCAATTCTCTTTTAAATGGTACTATTAAATCTGCTTCCACCACCCATTAAGGTTGTGCATTCCAAGTCACAACAATTCCCTGCACTAAAAAAATTTCCTCTCTCTGGTTGCCAACCCTTCTGTAACTGAAAACAGTTTCTTTCTATTTACTCTTTTTTTTAAAAAAAAAAATCATGATTTTGAACACCTCTTTGAAATCTCCTCTTAACCTTCTCTGCTCTAAGGAGTACAATATCATTTTCTTCAGTCTCTTCACATAGTCCCTCATTCTCAGTACCATTCCAATAAATCTGTTCCACACCCTCTTCCAAGGCTTTCACATCCTTCCTCTAGAGTTGAGAAAAGGACTCCAGCATGTTTTAACTGGTGTTTTACGGAGGTTTAGCATGATGTTCGAGCTTTTGTAATCCACACCTATAAATAAAACCAAGAAACCCAAATGCTTTTTCAGTAACCCTTTCAATATGTCACCACAAAGATTTAGGTACGTACATCCCCAAATCTCCATGTTTCTGCACCCTCATTAAAATTGTAAATTTTGTTGAAATTGCTTCTCATTCTTCCCACAAAAAAAAATTACTTCATACTTCTCTCCAATCTGAAAACCAACCATTCACCACTATTTTCTGTCACTTAGCCGATTTCTGACCCATGCTGCTGCTGTTTCTTTTATTCCATGGCCTTCAAGTTTATAAGTATAAATCTATATGTGGTACTTTATTAAATGCCTTTTTGAATGTCCATGTGCACAATGTCAACTGCACTACTGTCATCCATTCTCTATTATTTCATCAACGAATTCAATCAAATTAGTCAAACATAATTTGTCTTTAACAAATTTATGCTGACTTTCATATATTAGCTCATGTTTCTCTAAGTGCCAATTAATTTTGTCACATTATTGTTTGAAAGTACCCCCTCTACTGATGTTAGGCTGACTCACCTGTGGTTGGCTGGGATTATACCCCTCTGTATTTCTGGATAAAGGTGTAACATTTATAATCCACAAGTCACCTTGTACCAGCCCCATATCTAAGGAGGATTGAAAGATTGTGACCAGCAGCTTCTGCAATTTCCACCTGTACTTCTTTCAGTAATCCATCCAGACTGGGCGACCTTTCTATTTTGAGGACTGCAAAGCATTTAAGTACCTCCTGTTTATTTTTATCCTATCCAATATTGCTACTCCAGTTTTACTGCAACATTGGCAGCATCCTTGTTTTTAATAAAGACAGTACAAAGTACACATTTAATACCCATGCCCTGCGCATCCACAAGAAGATCTCCTTTTTGGTCCTTAATCAACCACACTCTCCCTTTGACACCCCTTAATTATTTACACGTTTATAAAAGACTTTTAGGTTCATTTTATGTTAGCTACTAATCTATTCTCCCAGTCTCTCTTTGCTCCTTTTATTCGCCTTTTTTTAGATTACCTCAGTGTTTTGTGCATTTACCTTTTATTCCTCACTGTAATTATGAACCTTAAATTGTCAAAAGCCTCTTTATTCTGTTGTCTTTTAACCTCTGTATCTTTAGTTATCCAGGGAGCTCTAGCTTTGGATGCCTTTCCTTTTCTTATTATTGGAATGTGCTCTATATCTGACTCACCCACTCTTTGAAGGCTTCCCATTGTTCAGTTACTGCTTTGCCCACTTTGCCCTTTACCATACATATTCTAAACCTGATATCACCATTTTCCCCAAATCTTCTCCTACTGAAACATGCTCTACTTGCCCTACTTTAGACTCCAGAACCAGATCCAGCACTGTTTCCTTCCTCATTGGGCTAGGAAGACACTGGTCCATATCTGGACATTAGTATTATCTTGCATCTTTCTGTGGTTTGCTTCCTAATTTACTTCTCTATCTTCATCCCATTCTTTGGTGGCCAATGTAAATACATCCAATTGAGTAATAGCCCCCCTATTGTTCCTTTATTGTAACCAAATAGAGACTGCCTTTGAACTCTCTACTACAATATCCCTCTCCTGTGCTATATTCAATGCTACTTTGATGCTGTTACCCCACTCTTTTTCACTCTTTTCCCTATATTTCCTAAATACATTGTAGCCAGGTATGTTAACTATCTAATTCTCTCCTTTTTGAGTCAGGTTATTGTCACCATATCATAGCCCATGTGGCAATTTATAGCTGCAGCTCACTAACCTTTTTTTTTTCCAAACCCATCTTCATATTTCCAATCTATTCTTTACTCTAGTGCTTTTTGTCTCTCTGACCCCTCTGTACACTTTATTTCTTCTGATTAATGTTTCATCCTGCCGCTAATCCCCTGCCAATTAGTTTAAACCCTCACGTACGGTACCACTTAACTTCCCTACAAGGGCGTTGGTCCCAGTTCTGTTGAGGTCCAAGCTGTTCAACTTGAGCAGGTCCCTTTGCACAGAAAAAGTCTTAGTGCCCCTTAATCTGAAACCCATCCTCCCGCACCACACAAATACCTGTTTTATCTTATTATTCTTATACTCAGTCACACATGGCTCTGCGGGTAATCCAGATAAAGGCTAACTTTGAAATCCTGTTTTTTTAAACTCTAATTGATTCTTAAACTCTAACTTGCAGGGTCACAACCCTGTTCCTTCCTATTCTTTGTTTGCCACAAGGACTTCTCGCTGTTCCCTTTCCTTCCTCAAAATATTCTGTAACCTCTCAGTGATGTCCTTTACCCTGACACCGGGGAAGCAACACACCAAGCTGGACTCACACAGTTACAGAAACGCCCTCCAACCCCTGACAATCAAATCTCCTATGACCACTGCATTTCTACACTTTACCCTGCCCTTCCCCCGCTACCAACACTGCCCCCAATCACCGCCGACCCCCCCCCCCCGCCCCCCCCCCACCCCCCGACACCCCCAATCTCCCCGCATCTCCAGATGCAGTAATTTGCACCACAGTGTTGTGGATATGCTCGATACTGTGACACTCCAAACCTCCTCATCCTCACTGGCATTCAATGATGAAAACCAGTTTGAGATTGCCACTCGTGGAGGATTGATATGCTACAACATGATCAATTACTTATTCTCCTGAGTTCTCTGCAGCTATGAGGTGATCATACCCTGTAGTGTGCACACCATGAAATTCTGAGCGTACCCCTGCAGTGTCTCCAGCCACCCCTCAAGCTCAGAAACCTTGAGCAACTAGAGACACTTACACATGTCTCCGAGACAGAGGAGCTGGAGTTCCCACGTGGCACAGGAATTGACCACTGGATTCTAGCTGCCCCATCATTTTACTTATGTTTTTAAAAATCCTTAATCTTTCTGATTATGTTTACTTACTGTTAGCCTTGCCTTAAATAAGTTAGCACCTCTGAAATGGCCCAGTAAGCCACTCAGTTGTATGAAACCGTGACAAAGTCTCAAAAAAGGAATGAAACCGGTCTGACCACCTGGCATCGACCTAGGCACCGGAAATGACAATGGCAAACTCAGCCCTGTCGACCCTGCAAAGTCCTCCTTCGTAACAACTGGGGGCTAGTCAAGCAACAACCTGACATAGTCATCCTCACCATAAGACCATAGGACATAGGAGCAGAAATTGGGCCATTCGGCCCATCGAGTCTGCTCCGCCATTCAATCATGGCTGATAAGTTTCTCAACCCCATTCTCCCGCCTTCTCCCCATAATCTTTGATCCCCTTACCAATCAAGAACCTATCTACCTCGGTCTTAAATACACTCAATGACCTGGCCTCCACAGCCTTCTGTGGCAATGAATTCCATAGATTCACCACTCTCTGGCTAAAGAAGCTTCTCCTCATCTCTGTTCTAAAAGGTCTTCCCTTTACTCTGAGGCTGTGCCCTCAGGTCCTACTCTCTCCTACTAATGGAAACATCTTCCCCACGTCCACTCTATCCAGGCCTTTCAGTATTCTGTAAGTTTCAGTCAGATCCTCCCTCATCCTTCTAAACTCCATCGAGTATAGACCCAGAGTCCTCAAACATTCCTCATATGTTAAGCCTTTCATTCCTGGGATCGTTCTCGTGAATCTCCTCTGGACCCGCTCCAAGTCCAGCACATTCTTCCTGAGATACGTGGCCCAAAAGTGCTCACAATATTCTAAATGTGGTCTGACCAGAGCCTTATAAAGCCTCAGCAGCACATCCCTGCTTTTATATTCTTGTCCTCTCTAAATAAATGCCAACATTGCATTTGCCTTCCTAACTACCGACTCAACCTGCAAGTTAACCTTAAGAGAATCCTGGACTAGGACTCCCAAGTCCCTTTGCACTCCAGATTTCTGAATTCTCTCCCGACTTAGAAAATAGTCTATGCCTCTATTCTTCCTACCAAAGTGCATGACCTCACACTTGCCCACATTGTATTCCATCTGCCACTTCTTTGCCCATTCTCCTAACCTGTCCAAATCCTTCTGCAGCCTCCCCGCCTCCTCAATACTACCTGTCCCTCCACCTATCTTTGGATCATCTTCAAAGTTAGCCAGGATAATCTCAGTTCCTTCATCTAGATCATTAATGTATAAAGTGAAAAGTTGTGGTCCCAACATTGACCCCTCCGGAACTCCACTAGTCACCGGCCGCCATCCTGAGAAGGACCACCTTATCCCCACTCTCTGCCTCTTGCCAGACAGCCAATCTTCTATCCATGCTAGTACCCTGCCTCTAACACCATGGGATCTTGTCTTACTGAGCAGCCTCCTGTGCGGCACCTTGGAAGTCCAAGTAGATAACATCCATTGGCTCTTCTTTGTCTAATCTACTCATTACCTCCTCAAAGAATTCTAACAGATTTGTCAGGCATGATCTCCCCTTGATGAAACCATGCTGACTTTGCCCGATTTTATCATGCACTTCCAAGTATTCTGAAATCTCATCCTTAATAATGGACTCTAAAATCTTACCAACGACCGAGGTCAGGCTAATCGGCCTGTAATTTCCCATCTTTTGCTTCACTCCCTTCTTAAGCAGGGGGATTACATTAGTGATTTTCCAGTCCTCTAGGACCCACCCTGACTCCAGTGATTCCTGAAGGATCATCACTAACGCCTCCACTATCTCTTCAGCTATCTCCTTCAGAACTCTGGCGTGTAATCCATCTGGTCCAGGTGATTTATCCACCTTCAGACCTTTCAGTTTTCCTAGCACCTTCTCCTTGGTAATGACCACCATACTCACCTCTGCCCCCCACCCCCCCTCCGACTCTCTTGAACTTTGGGGATGTCACTCGTGTCTTCCACTGTGAAGACTGACTCAAAGTACCTATTCAGTTCCTCCGCCATTTCTTTGTTCCCCACTACTACTTCTCCAGCGTCATTTTCCAGCCGCCCAATGTCCACTTTTGCCTCTCTCTTACCCTTTATATATCTAAAAAAAACTCTTGCAATCTTCCTTTATATTACTGGCTAGTTTACCCTCATATTTAACCTTCTCCCTCCTTATTTCTTTTTTAGTTGTCCTCTGTTGGTCTTTGTAGGTTTCCCACTGCTCTTCGCTGCATTGTATGCTTTCTCTTTAGCTTTTATGCTGTCCCTGACTTCCCTTGTCAGCCATGGTTGCCTTGTCCTCCCTTTAGTATGCTTCTTCTTCCGAGGGATGAATTTAAGCAGCAAACGATAGACAGTGCTAAGCAATCCCACAACCAACAGATCAGGCATAAGGTCTGCAGTCCTGCCACACCCAGTCGTGAATGGTGGTGGACAATTAAACAACTCACTGGAGGAGGAGGCTCCCAAATTACTCCCAGAAACTCCTGCCATTGCTGTTCCACTGTCTTTCCTGCTAGACTCATCTCCCAGTCAATTCTGGCCAGCTCCTTCCTCATGCCTCTGTAGTTACCTTTATTCAACTGTAATACCGTTACATCTGATTCCAGCTTTTTTCTCTCAAATTGCAGGGTAAATTCTATCATATTATGGTCACTTCCTCCTAAGGGTTCCTTCACCTTAAGCTCCCTTATCAAATCTGCCTCATCACACATCACTAAATCTAGAATTGCCTGTTCCCTAGTGGGCTCCATCACAGGCTGCTCCAAAAAGCCATCTCGTAGACATTCCACAAATTCCTTTTCTTGGGATCCACTACCAACCTGATTTTCCTAGTCTACCTGCATATTGAAATCCCCATGACCACTGTAACTTTGGCTTTCTTACACACCTTTTCTATCTCCTGGTGTATCTTGTGCTCCACATCCTGACTACTGTTTGGAGGCATGTACATAACTCCCATTATGGTTTTTTTACCTTTGCAGTTCCACAACTCTACCCACACAGATTCTACATCATCTGACCCTACATCATTTCTTGATATCGATTTAATTTCATTTCTTACTAACAAAGCAACCCCACCCTCTCTGCCAACCTGCCTATCTTTTCGATAGGATGTATATCCTTGGATATTTAGCTCCTAGTCCTGATCCTCACGGAATCATACCTTACAGATAATGCCCCAGGCACCACCATCACCATCCCTGGGTATGTTCTAGCAGGAGAGAACCAGCAGAGGTGGCAACATGGTGGTATACAGCCAGGAGGGAGTTGCCCTGGGAGTCTTCAACATCGACTCTGGACCCCTTGAAAGCTTATAGGGTCAAACATGGACAAGGAAACCTCCTGCTCTTTACCGTGCACCACCCTCCCTCAGCTGATGAATCAGTGCTCATCCATGTTGAACTCCAATTGGAGGAAGCACTGAGGGGGGCAAGAGCACAGAATGTATTCTGGGTGGGGTCTTCAATGTCCATCACTAAGAGTGGCTCTGTAGCACCACCACTGACTGAGCTGGCCGAGTCCTAAATGCCATAACTGCTAGACTGGGTCGGAAGCAGGTCGTAAGGGAACCAGCAAGAGGGAAAAACGTACTTGAACTCATCTTCGTCAACCTGCCTGTCGCAGATGCATCTGCCCATGACAGTATCGGTAGGAGTGACCACCTCACGATCGTTGTGGTGACAAAGTCCCAACTTCACACTGAGGATACCCTCCATCGTGTTGTGTGGCACTACCACCATGCTAAATGGGATAGATTTCAAGCAGGTCTAGGAACTCAAGACTGGACATCCATGAGGCACTGTGGGCCATCAGCAGCAGCAGGATTGTACTTTAACATAATCTGTGACCTCATGGCCCGGCATGTCCCCCACTCTACCATTACCATCAAGCCAAGGGATCAACCCTGGTTCAATGAAGATTGCAGGAGATATGCCAGGAGCAGCACCAGGCATATCTAAAACTGAGGTGAAAACCTGGTGAAGCTATAACACAGGACAACTTGTGTGCCAAACAGCATAAGCAACAAACGATAGACAGTGCTAAGCAATCCCACAACCAACAGATCAGGCATAAGCTCTACAGTCCTGCCACACCCAGTCGTGAATGGTGGTGGACAATTAAACAACTCACTGGAGGAGGAGTCCCCACAAATATCCCCATGCTCAAAATGGAGGAGCCCAGCATATTAGTGCAAAAGATATTCTGAAGCATTTGCTGCAATCTTCATCTAGAAGTGCTGAGTGGATGATCCATCTCAGCCTCCTCCGGAGGAGCCCAGCATCACAGATGCCAGTCTTCAGCCAATTCGATTTACTTCATGTGATATCAAGAAACAGCTGAAGGCTCTGGATACTGCAAAGGCTATGGGCACTGACAATAGTCCAGCAATAGTACTTGCCACGCCCCTAGCCAAGCTGTTCCAGTACAGCTACAACACTGGCATCTACCCAGCTATGTGGAAAATTGCCCAGGCATGTCCTGCACACAGAAAGCAGAAGAAATCCACCCCGGCCAATTACTGTCCCATCAGTCTACTCCCCATCATCAGTAAAGTAATGGAAGGGGCCATCCACAGTGCTATCAAATGGCACTTGCTTAGCAATAAACTGCTCACTGAGATTTGGGTTCCACCAGGGCCACTCAGCTCCTGATCTCATCACAGCCTTGGTTTAAACCTGGACGAAAGAGCTGAACTCCAGAGGTGAAGAGAGAGTGTCCTTTGCATCAAGGCAGCATTTGATCGAGTGTGGCACCAAGGAGCTCCAGCAAAACTGGCGTCAATGGGAATCAGAGTGAAAACTCTCCACTGGTTGGAGTCATACCTAGCAAAAACAAGATGGTTGTGGTTGTTGGAGGTCAGTCATTTCAGCTCCAGGATATCACTGCAGGAGTTACTCAGGGTAGTGTCCCAGGCCCAACCATCTTCAGCTACTTCATCAATAACCTTCGTTCCATCATAAGGTCAGAAGTGGGGATGTTCACTGATGATTGCACAATGTTCAGCACCACTCGCAACTCCTCAGATACTGAAGCAATCCATGTCCAAATGTAGCAAGACCAGGACAATATCTAGGCTTGGGCTGACAAGTGGCAAGTAACATTCGTGCCATATAAGTGCCAGGCAATGACCATCTCCAACAAGAGAGAGTCTAACCATCGCCCTTTGACATTCAATAGCATTACTGTCACTATCAACATCCTGGGGGTTATAACTGACCAGAAACTGAACTGGACTAGCCATATAAATACTGTGGCTACAAGAGCAGATCAGAGGCTAGGAATCCTGTGACGAGTAACTCACCTCCTGACTCCCCAAAGCCTCTCCACCACTTGCAAGGCACAAGTCAAAAGTGTAATGGAATACTCCCAATGTGCCTGGATAAGTGCAGTTCCCATAACACTCAAGAAGCTTGACACCATCCAGGACAAAGCAGCCCACTTGATTGGCACCACATCCAAAAACATTCACTCCCTCCACCACCGACTCACAGTAGCAGCAGTGTTTACAGTCTACAAGATACACACTGCAGGAATTTACCAGGACTCCTTAGACAGCACCTTCCAAACCATCTAGAACCACTACCATCTAGAAGGACAAGGGCAGCAGATAGATGGAAATACCACCACCGGGAAGTTCCCCTCCAAGTCACTTGCCATCCTGACTTGGAAATATATCGCCGTTTCTTCACTGGGTCAAAATCCTGGAACTCCCTCCCTAACAGCACTGTGGGTGTACCTATACCACATGGACTGCAGTAGTTCAAGAAGGCAGCTCACCGCCACTTTCTCAAGGGCAACTAGGGATGGGCAATAAATGCTGGCCCAGCCAGCGAAGCCCAAATCCTGTGCATGAATAAAAATAAACGACCCATACAATGTGGTTGATTCTTAACTACACTCTGAAATGGTCTAACAAGCCACTCAGTTGAGGGTCAGTTAGGGGTGGGCAAAAAATGCTGGCCCCCCTTGCCAGTGATGTCCATATCCCATGAAAGAATAAAGAAAAAAACATGGTGTTCACATTCCAGGTAGAATCTGTTTACCTGTGCTCTTCCTCAATCCCAGAAAACATGCCACAACCAGGGTTTGTAGTAAAAGTTTAAAATGAAGCCACTGTAAATCCTTGGCTATAAAATTGACTTTAAAGGATAGATTCTATGGGTGTGTCAAGAGCACAAATTCATCAAACCTACCTACAAAATTCATATTTATGATGAGTAGTTTTTTTTGACACTGAGGATGGCTGAAGCAACTTCAAACTATTTTTTTAGTAACACAATTACACTGCCAATATAACGTAGTTTATTGGAAAACAGAACTTAAGTCAGAATGGTATGATTTTTAATCTGATATAGCCAGTCGTTGAACATTTTTTGTTTCTCTAGTGTTCCCGAACATGTGGAAAAGGATGGAGGAAGAGGACTGTCATTTGCAAGAGTACGAATCCGACTCCCAGGGCTCAGATCCTACATGGTAGTGCTTGCAAGGCAGAACCAAAACCCAAAACCCAGGAAACCTGCCTGCTGAAACGCTGTCATAAACATCGAAAAATGCAATGGTTTATATCTACATGGGCTGAGGTAGAGCAACCAGTTTACTTTTACAGACAACAGAAATTTATTAATCAAAAAATAATAGAGAATAATAGATAAGCAGCAACGATAAAACAAAATGAATGCAGTATGTAAGGCCTCCAAAAATGAATTTATAATTTTAACAGGCCTTGCAGCCCCAGCAAGATCTCGCATCTTGACAGATCATATTTGAATATCACATCCAGCATGCTATAATTATCCAATATATGCTGGCTGTGTGCAAGGCTCTGCTGGCGAGTCAGGGCCTCAAAATCTTTTGGTGATGGTTGAAGTCGAGCCATGGCAGATCAGTCACTCATTATAAACCCCCTGAGCTTTCTTCCCATTGACGTCAATGAAAAGGAAAAGTGTATGAGATGTATAACAGGCGGTTGATCCACTGCCACTTATTTTCTGCCACCGCCGAAAGTTAAAATTGAACACATCGCTTCTCATTCATTGCTAACTCTATTCAGTAGAATTCACGCGCACAGGCAAGGACTCTGTCAGGTCAATGGGGGTCTCACCACTGGTCGGAGTGTCAGCGAGGACTCTCTGTTCCATAGGGGAGGAGGATGGAATCAAGTGCCCTTCAGGCACATAATTGCCACCCATGGCCCTCCCCACAATTAAGATCCCCAGTGCTAGTAGTCCCGCCCACTGAGAGCTGCTGGCCAATCAGAGACTGGCAGCCCTTCATGCTGCCAGTGCCAGCAGGAGTGTTGGCTTCTGGCGGCACTGCACCCAACCGAGGCCTAGGATCGCGAAGGGACCCCAGACGTCAAGTAAGTGAAGGCAGGATCGGGGTTACGGGATAGGAAAGAGAGAGGAGAGAGGTTGGAGGCAAGAGCAGGATGTTGGATTTCAGGAACCGCCTTCCACCCATCCCCCCCCCCCCCCAACCCTTCTTACCGATACCAGGTCCTTCGATCAGGCATAGAATGTTTAATTAGAGTGCCAAATTTTGAAGCAAATTGACATCCCACCGTCAGCGGCCAGGAAGCCTGCATCAGTCCTTTCTGTCCTCCAGCTATATCGGGAGGTGTTTTCTCACCACTGGAAGACTGACGCGGGGCCTGTCCCATGATTAAGTGGGCCCGGCTACCATGGTTCCTGCCACGACGTGCTGCATAAAATCCAGCACCGGAGAGAAAAAAATAAATAGCACCACATTACAAATACCTGATTAACCAAAAATTAGTGAAGCAACTACAAGAGCTTCAAAATAGAGGCTGGAAAATTAGATGCACAGTAAGTTAAGTGCACTGAAATCCTTATTCAGCCCTATGTTGGGACTTAAACAAAAAACAGAAATTCTGGAATTAAGCAAAACAAAATCTTTACAAACTTACACTCCTGGATTGGAACTTCATCCAACAGGATTATATATCAGGAATTGAAGCACACGCACTCCCCATGAACTTCTGGCCATTTTAATATGCACGCTCAGTGCACATGGAAAGGATGTTTCCTTGTGTGGGTGAGCCCAGAAGTAGGGGGCACTGTTTAAAATTAGGGGGTCACCCTTTTAGGACAGAGATGAGGAGAATTTCTTTCTCCAAGGGTCATGCAAATTTGGAATTCTCCGCCGCAGAAGGTGGTGGAGGCGGGGTCATGGAATATTTTTAAGGCAGGGTTAGATAGATTCTTGTTAGGCAAGGGAATCAAAGTCTATTGGGGTAGATGGGAATGTGGAATTGGAAACACAGGCAGATCAGCCGTGATCTTATTGAATGGCAGAGCCGGCTCAAGGGACCGAAAGGCCTACTTCTCCTATTTCTTATTTTCTTATGTTCATTGGGCAAAGCTCTGTGCTGTTGTGTGAATTCAAAGTTACCCACAGGGAGTTATGATAAAAGATCCTCACCCAAATGATTACTCTATTTTTTCCCTTCACAGAAACTGATGGACTTGCTCTGTACTTCCAGCATGTTCAACTTTACTTGCTAAGGAAACTATGGTGATAAAAAGCAACTTTGAAGGAGTACAAAGTGGGTAGTAGTGGATTGGTTTCCTGTAGCCCCATTTAATTTCCCTTTCTGTTGAAGCTTATGGGAAGTGACAGGAGGCAGAGTGTATCACAGGCAGCTGTTTCACTGCTGCCCAGTTTGCACTGCTGTCAAAGTTGATTTGTGCTTCAACGACATGATTCAATCTCAAATTTGTAAATTTGCCATTATCTAATCTCAAAGTTTCAGTGACAGAATGGAATCGTAGAATGATTACAGCAGAGAGAGAGGCCATTTTACCTGTCAAACCCATTCCAGTTCCTTGCAAAAGCAATTTATTTTGTCCCACTTACCTGCATTTTTTCCTCTTCGGGTGCTGACCAAATTCCTTTTGAAAGCCACAGTTGAATCTGCCACCACCAAACTCTCAGGCAGTACCTTCCAGATTCAAACCGTTCACTGAGTTAGAACATTTTTTCTCATGTTGCCTTTAATCCTTTTGCCAGTCATCTTAAATCTGTGTCATCTGGCTCTTAACACTTCTGCCAACGGAAACGGTTTCTCCCTATCTGCTCTGTCTGGACCCCATTCAATTTAAGCACCTCGATCAAATCTCCTCTCCATCTTCTTTAAGGTAAACAACCCAATCTGTCTAATCTATCTATCTAACTGAAGTCCCTCATTCTTGGAACCGTTCTCGTAAATCTTTTCTGCACCCTCTCTATAACCTTCACCTCCTTCCTAAAGTGTGGTGTCCGGAATGGGACTCAATACTCCAGTTGAGGCCAGATCAGTGTCCTATAAAGATTCATCATAACTTCCTTGCTTTTGTACTCTGTTTCTATTTACAAACCAAGGTCCCAAATGCCTTTGTAACTACTTTCTCAAACTGTCCTGTCATCTTCCCCACGTCTTTCAGTTACTGCACCCCTTTGAAATTGTACCCTTTAGGTTGTATTGCCTCAAATGTATCATTTCACACTTCTCGTTAAATTTTATCTGCCATATGTCCGTCCATTCAACCAGCCTTCCCTTGAAGTCTATCACTCTGCTCCTCACAGTTCACAATATTTCCAAATTTGTGTCATCTTCAAATTTTTAAATTGTGCCCTGTACATCCAAGTCTAAGTCATTTATATAGATCAAGAAAAACAGTCCTAGTGCCGGCCCCTGAGGAAGCCCATTATATACCTTCCATCAGCCCATAGAACAACCATTCACCACTGCTCTGTGTTTCTTGTCACTCAAACAATGTCCCTTCTATTCTGTGAGCTCCAACTTTGCTGGCAAAGTTATTATGTAACACTTTATCAAATGCCTTTGGAAATCCATATAGATCACATTAACTGCATTACCTTCATCAACTGTTTCTATTATCTCATCAAGAAAACTCAATGTTTTCCTCTCTTCTTTAAATGTTTCCCAGTGTTCTGTAAGTTGTGGTAAAGGGATTCAGAAGAGACACTTAAAATGTGCAGACAAAGACACTTCTGGAAAATATAAAGAATTTGCTTATAAAAGGTGTAATCACTTGCCAAGACCTAACCTGGAGTTGGAGAGAGCATGCATTCTAAGTGTATGTCCAAAAGCACCAAATGAAAGGACCTTCAGCAATGCATTAGCAAGCTGGTATGCCTCACCTTGGTCTCAGGTAGGGGAATGTTGCAATTATTCTATCTTAGCTTCATGTACGGTATTCCTATAACATTTGTTCAACATGTTTCAGGAATAAAGTTGAAGGATTGTATCTTCCTCCATTGGTTTTAATACCATAACTGAGATTTTATTTGTAGAATAGTTTACAGTGATTGTCAAGTAAAATCCAAATTTGAAGGGAGAATCTTCCCAGCAGTAACAATTTTAAAGTTCAGGCAAATATAACTTGGATCAACTTTAAGGTTACAGTTATATTGTACCAAATGATCTCAGATCAATAGACATAATGGCCCAGATCTTCCGATCTCCGAATCATCGAAACAACCCAAGAAGCGTATTAGGACCTCATGGAGGTCACCTCTTGTGGGAATTGCCTATAAAGTTTGAACTTCTGACAGGTATTTCCCCTGGTCCCGGCATCCTCCACGAAAGTTAGTTGGTGACTTCAGATAGTTCCGTTGTACTTACCTGTAAATGTTAGTCAGAAAAATCGTAGTCTAACTCTTGGGTAACCACAGAACTGAGACCCCCGCAATCACTCACAGTGATCCCTCTGACCCCCACGCTCAGGACCCTCAGACTACCCCAACCCAACACAACTAACCTTCCAACTACCTGACTAACCCCACGACCAGACCTGAATACCCCCACCTACCTGACCTGACTAGCCCCCTACCAGACCTGACCACCCCTCCCAACCCAACCCACCTGCCACCTCACCCACCTTCCATCTCACCCACTTGCTACCCTACCCACTTACCTCTCCCATCCACCCTACCCACTCATCGGACCTACCTATCCACCCTACCATCCTAACCATTTGCTAACGTTCATCTGTTTACCCATTCACCAACGTGCATCCGTTCACCCATTCACTAACACTCACACTGGACCTTTAAACTTAACATATGGCAGCTGGTGCCCTAACAAGAGTCTTCCCCGCAAAAGTACAGTGTTGGATGCTGTGCTTTGCATTCCTGGAGAGACCAGGCTCGAAAAACATGGCAAGAAATGCGGAGCAGCATCTGGGGGTGGAAAAGTTAGAGCGGAGTGGCAATCCAACAATGATTGCCACTTCACGGAAGATCTAAGCCAATATTCATTTACACCTGATGGTACATTGTTTATGCAATCTGACTGTATTCGGAACCATCAGACTCAGGAGACAGCTCTGCTCCTAGATTTGGAAGGCCCACTCTCTCAATACATTTAAATAAGTTATGAGTACAATTGCAAATTCCAGGGGGACCAATTAAACACATTGTAAACCAGGCTATAATCTCACTAGAGTGACATTCCAAACAGTTTCAAACCCAAGCACTGTGAGACTGCTTCTTTTGGTGAATTTGCACTGTTCCTCTGAAGCTGTCTTGCAGCAACGCTAAAGTTACATTATGAATGTACTCCAGGGCCCAGATTTTTGTGTGGGCTTGGGAAAATCTGACCAGCATACGTTTGCACCTTCTGAAATGCACATCAACCCATGTGTGACTGTTCCCGGGAATGTTGTAGTTTCACACGGGTCAGTTTCACAGTGCATTTTGCAAGCTGTGATGGAGTGCTTGAGGAGTGTTGTTGCAGAGGTGGGCCACAAAGAAGACCCACCTCAGTTCTCCAAAGCAGCACCCAACATTATGTAAAGGAGTCCTAAACCTCAACTCTCACCACCCCACCCACCCCCCTGTCACCCCATGTCCTCTCAGATTCCCCCGTTTCGCCTTCTTGCCCCCCAAGTATCCTCCATATCCACTCACCCTGTATCCACTATGTACAGCACAAGCAAAAAATGCTGGAAAAGCTCAGCAGGTCTGACAGCATCAGTGGAGAGAAAGACAGAGTTAACGTTTCGAGTCCATATGATTCTTCTTCAGAGCTAAAGGGAAGTAGAAACGTGGTGAAATATATACTGTTTAAGGGAGGGCGGAACAGGTGAAGTTGGATAGAAGGCCAGCGATAGGTGGAGGCAAAAGAAAGATTGCCAAAGATGTCATAATCAAAAGGTTAAAGTGCTGTTGATGGTGGTGATACTGGCAAAAGGAGGTGCTAATGGTGACATTAAGAGTGGAAAGCAGAATGTGATAATGGCAGGGCCAGGGTAAGCACTCTGGAAAGTGACAGATGGCCCAGTGGGGTGGGGGGATGGGACGGTGGTGGGAAAAAAAGATTGAAAAGGCTAAAAGCTGGGGATAAAACAATGAATAAAATGGAAATAATTTTTTTTAAATGATAATAATGGAAATAAGTGGGGGAAAAACATGATAAAAATTTAAAAATAAAAATGAATAAGAAAAAGGTGGGGGGGAATCAGAAAGGGGTGGGGACGGAGGAGAGAATTCATGATCTGAAGTTGTTGAACTCATGTTAAGTCCGGAAGGCTGTGAAGTGCCTAATCAGAAGATGAGGTGCTGTTCCTTCAGCTTGCATTGAGCTTCAGCGTAACATTACAGCAGGCCAAGGACAGACATGTGAGCATGAGAACAGGATGGTGTGTTGAAATGGCAAGCGACAGGAAGGTCTGGGTCATGCTTGCAGACAGAATGAAGGTGTTCCGCAAAGCGGTCAGCCAGCCTGCGTTTGGTCTCTCCAATGTAGAGGAGACCGCATTGGGAGCAGTGAATGCAGTAGACCAAATTGAGGGACACGCAAGTGAAGTGCTGCCTCACTTGAACGGAATGTTTGGGCACTTGGATGGTGAGGAGGGGGAAGTAAAGGGGCAGGTGTTGCACCTTCTACAATTGCATCGGAAGGTGCCATGGGAGGGGGTTGAGGTGTTGGGGCTGATATCCCGGAGGGCATGGTCCCTGCAGAATGCCCACGGTTGGGGATGAAGGGAAGATTTGTTTGGTGGTGGCATCATGCTGGAGTTGGCGGAAATGGCAGAAGATGATCCTTTGAATGCAGAGGCTGGTGGGGTGAAAAGTGAGGACAAGGGGGACCCTATCATGGTTCTGGGAGGGTGAGAAAGGTGTGAGGACAGAGGCAGGGGAGGTGAGTCTCCCAACTTCGGATGGCCCGCTTCTACCTCCTCCCCAAAATCCACAAGCATGACTGTCCCGGTAGACTAATCATGTCAGCCTGTTCCTGCCCCACAGAACTAATTTCTTCCTATCTTGACTCCGTTCTCTCTCCCCTTGTCCAGTCTCTTCCCACCTACATCTGCGATTCCTCTGATGCCCTACACCATATCAACAATTTCCAGTTCCCTGGCCCTAACCGCCTCCTCTTCACTATGGACATCCAATCTCTC
This sequence comes from Carcharodon carcharias, assembly GCF_017639515.1. Taxonomy (NCBI): domain Eukaryota; kingdom Metazoa; phylum Chordata; class Chondrichthyes; order Lamniformes; family Lamnidae; genus Carcharodon; species Carcharodon carcharias. The sequence goes on along the minus strand of NC_054469.1, from coordinate 162,625,355 downwards.
TATACCTCCATCCCCCACCGGGATGGTCTGAGGGCTCTCCGCTTCTTCCTTGAACAGAGGCCCGTACAATTCCCATCCACCACTACTCTCCTCCGTCTGGCTGAACTTGTTCTCTCACCAAACAATTTCTCCTTAAACTTGTCTCACTTCCTCCAAATAAAAGGTGTGCAGATGGGCACCCACAGGGGCCCGAATTATGCCTGTCTCTTTATGGGGTATGTGGAACATTCCTTGTTTCAGTCCTACTCAGGCCCCTTCCCACAACTCTTTTCTCAGTACATCGATGACTGTTTCGGTGCCGCTTCATGCTCTCATCTGGACCTGGAAAAATTTATCAATTTTTCTTCCAATTTCCACCCCTCCATCACTTTCACATGGTCCATCTCCGACACTTCCCTTCCCTTCCTTGACTTCTCTGTCTCAATTTCTGGTGATAGTCTGTCCACCAATATTCATTACAAGCCCAACAACTCCTACAGCTACCTTGACTACAACTCCTTACACCCCACTTCCTGTAAGGACTCCATCCCATTCTCTCAGTTTCTTTGCCACCATCACATCTGTTCTGATGATGCCACTTTCCAAAATGGTGCTTTTGACATGTTTTCCTTCTTCCTTAACAGAGGTTCCCCACCCACTGTGGTTGACTGGGCCCTCAACCGTGTCTGACCCATCTCTGCCCTCACACCTTCCTCTCCCTCCCAGAACCATGATAGAGTCCCCCTTGTCTTCACTTTTCACCCCACCAGCCTCCGTATTCAAAGGATCATCCTCTGCCATTTCCGCCAACTCCAGCATGATGCTACCACCAAACACATCTTCCCTTCACATCCCCTGGTGGCATTCCGTAGGTACCATTCCTCTGGGAAACCCTGGTCCATTCCTCCATCACACCCTACACCTCAACCCCCTCCCATGGCACCTTACCATACAATCGCAGAAGGTGCAACACCTGCCTCTTTACTTCCCCCCCTCCTCACCATCCAAGGACCCAAACACTCCTTTCAAATGATGCAGCACTTCACTTGCACCTCCTTCAATTTGGTCTACTGCATTCACTGCTCCCAATGCGGACTCCTGTACATTGGTGAGACCAAACACAGACTTGGTAACCGCTTTGTTTGGTCTGTCAGCAAGCATGACCCAGACCTTCCAGTTGCTTGCATTTCAACACCCTACCCTGCTCTCATGCCCACATGTCCATCTGCTGCAATGTTCCAGTGAAGCTCAACGCAAACTGGAGGAACAGCACCTCATCTTCCGATTAGGCACTTTACAGCCTTCCGGACTTAGTATTGAGTTGAACAATGTCAGACCATGAGCTCTTTCTTCCATTTCAACTCCTTTCTGATTCCACCCCCACTTTCTCTTATTCATTTTTATTTTTTAATTTATATTTATGTTTTTTATTTTTTTCCCCCACTTATTTTCATCATTATTATTTTTTAATTTATTTCCATTTTTACTCATGTTTTATCCCCAGCTTTTAACCTTTTCAATCTTTTTTCCCACCACCATCTCCTCTCCCCACCCCACTGGGCCATCTGTCACTTTCCAGAGTGCTTACCCTGGCCCTGCCATTATTACATTCTGCTTTCCACTCTTAATGTCACCATTAGCACCTCCTTTTGCCAGTACCACCACCATCAACAGCACTTTGACCTTCTGATTATGACATCTTTGGCAATCTCTCCTTTACCTCCACCTATCATTGGCCTTCTATCCAACTTCACCTGTTCCGCCCCCCCTTAAACAGTATATATTTCACCACGTTTCTACTTCCCTTCAGTTCTGAAGAAGGGTCATACGGACTCGAAACGTTAACTCTGTCCTTCTCTCCACAGATGCTGTTAGACCTGCTGAGTTTTTCCAGCATTTTTTGTTTTTGTTTCAGATTTCTAGCATCTGCAGTATTTTGCTTTTATCCACTATGTACAGTCCTCTTGACCCATGAAATAGCAATGGGAATTATTTTAACATCACTGGGGGAAAAAAATTAAAGCACTAACAATCTAATAAAACCCTGAATTCAAACACGATCATTACTAGTGAAAAGAAAGAAATACTTGCTCCAGTGTAAAATCATTGTAAGCCTTTAAGTGTCTATTAGGTTTGTAAAAGAACAAGAAACCACATCAAAAGCATATTCTGTTATTCCAGCCTTTTAAAAGTATCAATCATTCTTAGATCAATGGACCACCTACTGAGCTGAAGCTGTTATCAGCTTCTGAAACCCAGGGGAGTATTTTCCCCCTGTTGGGGGTTGTGCGGGGGTGAGCCAATTAAGACTCTCGGGTCTGCGCTACCATTTTACGTGGGCGGGCCAATTAAGAGCTGGGACATGTCAATGAACTTCAATGAAAAATTTTATTTAATTTATAAACCCTTCATGAAAGCCCATCCTGCCCGTGGATGAGGTTCCATGAAAAATGTGAAGGCCACTTGGGCTCTTCGCTTGTCCGCCAACCTTAAGGTTAGACAGGCAGCTTTCCCAATAGGTTTGATTAGTTAATTAATGGCCTTAACAGGCCTTTGAGAGTTCAGCAGGCACACAGTGTGAATTTTGCACACCAGGCCTTCCTAACCTGTGAAAAGGCCCATATGAAAATGGCATGGGATCGGCAAGGCACTAACTGCAGCGTTTTACATCCTCAATTCCAGCCTGCATTTGGAAATGGAAATCCAGTCCCAGGACTTTACTTCCCCATGATTTTTGTGGATTTTTCTATCACTTCAGGGGTTTAAATCATGAGTGGTCAGCATTAATTGCATCAGGAAAAGCAGCTTAGAAGTGTTAATAAACTTGACAATGGTATTGGCCTGGACTTTATATGAATAAATACAATCAGTAACCCAAGAGATCTCATTGTGCTTGTCACCTATTAACTGCCAAAATTGAGATCGAAGAAGGCTGTTTGCCCAAACACACTGCCAGGTCTATGGCCTTGTATCATGGAAGCACATTTGGGGATCCCATGATTTTTTATCCATAGGAGAAAATTATAGGGAGCACACCTATAATTTCCCAACAGCAAAACAGCATGAGCAGATAGTGGGTTTAGAAAATCAACTTTCTACAGCTCAGCCTGTTGTGGATCCTAGCCCATGAACATAATCTGCCTGAAAGGCAGCTAATCGAAACTTCATAATTACTCATCCATTTCTGTAACTTTATTATTCAGTCCTGGCTCCCTTAACCCCAGGAACACAGAAGTCATTGGGCAGAATCTTATCAGCCACAGGGAGGTAGCTGTGGAGGCATTGGGAAGGTGGAGTTTAAGAAAGGTTGCCGATTGGGTCAATAACCTGAAGCAATTCCATCTCTGAGCAGTCTCATGAGACTGAGTCATACTCTTGCCCCCTACTGGGGCCAAAGTCCAGCAGATGCCCATGTGGTTCCCCCACCTACCGCAGCAGCATTCACCCATCCTGAAGGGGCTGCTGGAAACCCACAGCCTCGGGCACTGCAATTGGGCCTCCTGCCTACGCGGCCCACCAGCCATCCTTATTTGGATAGAGCTCCCGGAGGCAGCCTGTTAATTGGCCATCTCCAGTAAGGTCACGCAAGTGGGGTGGACCTCTTATCCAACCTGGGTCAGCATCCAGAAATCAGTTTTCAAAACCAAAGTCACTAAGAGTCAGTCCGTTGTGCCCCATGAGATATTTGATAATGACAATCATATTTATCTCTATAACCTCTAACCCTATTCACAGCCAGATATTCATCAAAAGTATTCTTAAAAGAAATTATCTCATATAAAATAAACTGTTAATTTATAGGACTGTTTGTTACAATAAGTTCACTAGTCTATAGCAAAAAGAAAAACCTATAATCTCAAGATTTGCTCACTTTAAACCTGTGTCAGTCAGAACATTGCTCACGATCTAAGTGAAATAGCTAGCTTACAGAGGAAAAGCAGAACAGCCAGAAGTTTTGGTCCATGTGGGAACCAATAACCTAAGAAGAGAAAGGTTGAGGTTCTGATGTCAGAATTTCAAGAGTTAGTAAGTAGGTTACAAAGCAGGACCCCAACCGTTGTAATCTCAGGATTACTTCCAGTACCAATATGCTAGTGAGTACAGGAATAGTAGGATATGGCAGGTTTGGCTGGAGAAATGGTGCAGGAGGAATCTGCTGAAGAAAATGGGTTTTACCTCAACAGAACTGGACCAGTGTCCTCTCTGGGAGGTTACTTGGGGAGCAGGGGAGTTGTATTGTCGCTGGACTAGTAATCCAGAGACCCGGGGTAATGCTCCAAGGCAGATGGTGAAATTTGAATTCAATAAAAATCTGGAATTAAAAATCTAGCGATGACCATGAAGCCATTGTTAGTTGTCGTAAAAATTCATCTGGTTCACTGATGTCCTTGAGGGAAGGAAATCTGTCATCCTTACCTGGTCTGGTCCACATGTGACTCAGACCCACAGCACTGTGGTTGACTCTTAAATGCTAAAAAAGTTTAAAAGGAATGGAACCAGATGGACCACCTGGCATCGATCCAATCACCAGAAACGACAACTGCAAACTCAGCCCTGTTAACCCTGCAAAGTCCTACTTACTAACATCTGAGGGCTAGTTCTAAAACTGGCAGAGCTGTCTCACAGACTAGTCAAGCAACAGCCATGTCAAGTCATACACCTAGAATCATATCTCACAGACAAGGTCCCAGGCACCACCATAACCATCCCTGAGTACGTCCTGTCCCACAGGAAGGACAGACCCAGCAGAGATGGCAGCGCAGTGGTATACAGTTGGAAGGGAGTTGCCCTAGGAGTCCTCAACATCGACACCATACTCCATGATGTCTCATGGTATCAGGTCAAGCAAGATTGTAATGAAGTCAAACAAGGAAAGCTCCTGTTGATTACCACATACCATCCCCCTTCAGCTAATGAATCAGTGCTCCTCCATGTTGAACACCACTTGGAGGAGGCACTAAGGGTGGCAAGGGCACAGAATATACTCTGAGTGGGAGACTTCAATGTCCATCACCAAGAGTGGCTCAGTAGCACCACTACTGACCAAGTCCTACAGGACATAGCAGCTAGACTGGGTCTGCGGCAGATGGTGAGGGAGCCAACAAGAGGGAAAAACACACTTGACCTCATCCTCACCAATCTGCCTGCCGCAGATGCATCTGTCCATGACAGTATCGATAAGTGATGACATTCATTTTGGAAACAAAGTCTCGTCTTCACATTGAGGACACCCTCCATCATGTTTGAGGCATTATCATCAAGCTAACTGCACCAGGAATACCTAAAAATAAGGTGTCAACCTGGTGGAGCTATAAGACAGGACTACTTGCATGCCAAACATCATAAGCAGCAAGTGATAGTCAGAGCTAAGCGATTTCACAACCAACCGATCAGAACTAAGCTCTACAGTCCTGCCACATCCAGTCGTGAATAGTGGACAATTAAATAACTCACTGGAGGAGGCGGCTGCACAAATATCCCCATCCTCAATGATGAGGGAACCCAGCACTTCAGTGCAAATGATAAGGCTGAAACATTCCCATCAATCTGCAGCCAGAAGTGTAGAGTGGATGATCCATCTCGGCCTCCTCCAGAGGTCCCCAACATCATGGATGCTAGCCTTCATCCAATTTGATTCATTCCATGCGATGTCAAGAAACAGCTGAAGGCACTGGACAGTGCAAAGGCTGTGGGCCCTGACAATATTCTGGCAATCGTCCTGAAGACTTGTGCCCCAAAACTTGCCGCGCCCCTAGCCAAGCTGTTCCAGTACAGCTGCAACGCTGGCATCTACCTGGCAATGTGGAAAATTGCCCAGGTATGTCCTGTACAAAAAAAGGACAAATACAACCCAGCCAATTAGCTCCCCATTAGTCTACTCTCAATCATCAGTAAAATGATGCAAGGGGTTATCAACAGTGCTATCAAGCAGCATTTGCTTAGCAATAACCTGCTTACTGAAGCTCAGTTTAGGTTCTGCCAGGGCCACTCAGCCCCTGACCTCGTTACAGCCTTGGTTCAAACATAGACAAAAGTGCTGAACTCCCAAGGTGAGGTGAGAGTGACTGCCCTTGACATCAAGGCAGCATTTGACTGAGTGTGCCATCAAGGCACCCTAACAAAACTAGAGTGAGAATCGGGGAGAAATCTCTCCTCTGGTTTGAGTCACATCTAGCACAAAGGAAGATGGTTCTGGTTTTTTGGAGGTCAATCATCTCAGTTCTAGGACATCACTGCAGGAGTTCCTCAGGGTAGTGTCTTCAGCCCAACCATCTTCAGCTGCTTCATCAATGAACCTTCCTTCCACCATAAGGTCAGAAGTGGGGATGTTCGCTGGTGATTACACAATGTTCAGCACTGTTCGTGACTCCTCAGATACTGAAGCAGTCCATGTCCAAATGTAGCATGACATGGACAATATCTAGGCTTGGGCTGACAAGTGGCAAGTAACATTCAGGCCACACCAGTGCCAGACGATGACCAAATCCAACAAGATTGAATCTAACCATGTCCCCTTGACATTCAATGGCATTACCAACCCTATATCCCCCACTATCAACATCCTGAGGATTACCATTGACCAGAAACTGAACTGGACTAGCCATATAAATACTGTGGCTACAAGTGCAGGTCAGAGGCTAGGAATCCTGCGGCGAGTAACTCATCTCCTGACTTGCCAAAGCCTGTTCACCATCTACAAGACACAGGCAGGAGTGTGATTGAATACTCCCCACTTGCCTGGATGAGTGCAGCTCCAACAACGCTCAAGAAGCTTGACACCATCCAGGACAAAGCAGCCCACTTGATCGGCACCCCATCCAGAAACGTTTACTCCCTCCACCACCGACAAACAGTAGCAGCGGTGTTTACGGTCTACAAGATGCACTGCAGGAACTCACCAAGGCTCCTTAGACAGCATGTTCCGAACCCACAACTGCTACCATGTAGAACGACAAGGGCAGCAGATGCATGAGAATACCACCAAATGGAAGTTCTCTTCCAAGTCACACATCATCCTGACTTGGAAATATATTGCCTTCACTGTCACTGGGTCAAAATCCTAGATCTCCCTCCCTAACAGAACTGTGGGTGTACCCACACCACATGGACTGCAGCAGTTCAAGAAGGCAGCTCACCGCCGCCTTCTCATGGGTAATGAATGCTGGCCGAGCCAGCGACACCCAAATCCCATGAATGAAGGAATAATGCATTGGGGGAGAATTTGAACTAATTTAGCAGGTGAATGTCACCAGATGAAATCTTAGAGAGAAATGAGGTGCAGAGGAATAGAGTAATGTAGAGCTAGAGTAAAGAATAGTTCAGAAATAGAAGGGATCAGACAGGAAAAATTCAAAGCAAAGCACTATATTCAGAAGTGAGGACAGTTGACATTTTTTTCATAACAAACACATTTGTTTCTATACTTGTTAAAACCTCCTTCTTCCATTCTTTCCATTTAAAAAAAAGTGCTATGCTGGATAGCTTGTGTGTAGTTATGATCTCTTTTATAAATAATATAGTTTGGTGACAGTGGTTAGGAATAGTTGATTGAAGGTTAATTCCTTTTTCAATTACACATCACTTTCCTATAAGTTTATTTTATATAGTTGCTTTCTCTAAGGAACAGTTTGCCTGTGGCAGTGGGTTTTCTGGAACACCAATGTGAATACAACAAAGGTTCACTAAATTGGTCCCCAGCATGAGAGGGTTGTCCTGTGATGAGAGGATGAGTAAATTAGGCCTATAATTCTCTGGAGATCTCATTGAAACATATAAGATTCTGAAGGGGCTTGATGAAGTGGATGCTGAGAGATGGTTTCCACTAGTCTGGGAACATAATGCATGGGGGCACAATCTCAGGATAAGAGGCCAATCATTTAGGACTGAGAGAAATTACTTCACTCAAAAGGTTGTGAAACTTTGAAATTCTCTATCCCAGAGGGTTGGGGATGATCCATCATTGAATGCATTTACGGCAGGGATAGACAGATATTTGGGATCTCTATATTTTTGGAGAATTAAGGGAAATGGGGAGCAAGCAGCAAAGTGGAGTTGAAACCCAAGAGCAACCATGATCAAAATCAATGGTGGAGCAGTCCTAATGGGCTATAGTGTCTACTCCTGCTCCTGTTCCTTGTGTTCCTGAATAACTATCACCTTTTAGGCTAACAGCAGATTGTAGCTCTGTGACTGACCTGCATTTTTAAAATGTTACCTCCTAGTGTTCTGTTAGCTGTGGTGGGGGTGTGCGAGCCCGTGCAGTGCAGTGTCTTACATACGGCAGGCCCACCTCAGGGTGCCTTCTGCATCAAAAACCTGTCACCACAGAAGCTTGCAACACCAATTTCTGTCCTCTACCTGAAAAGAAAGGTAAGCGCTCAAACAAGGTTTTGTATTAAAAAATATTTTAAGATGTGTTCCTTCTGGAAATTATGGTACAATTGTAACTATACTTTAAAAATGTCCTTTAAAATGCATAATCCTAGTAACCTACTATATCTGTCTCTCAGTTTTCTAGGACATAATTATTGACTTTGTGAAATTATGGACTGGATTTTATGTCACCGCCCTCCCTCCTGTTGATAGGTTTGAAGACTGATGTGCCCTATAAATCCAGTGGGTGGCCTGCCTGCCACCTACCCACCTGCCCCTACCCCCACTGCAATTGTACTATGCAATGGGGGTGGCATCAGGTGACCCAACAGTTGGTCAATTGAGGCCCGTAAGTGGACAATTATTTCCAACTTGAAGGCCTCGTCCTGCCATCGTCAGAATTTAACCATTGGTCTGAAGAGGCCCATGCCAAGCGGCCAGCCTGTAGGTATCCCTGCGCGGACTGGTGGTGGGCAATGTGGAGACCCTCATTAACTGGCCCCTGGGCCAATTGGAAGCCCCCCCAAGTGGCCCTCTGCACCCACCCTACCTTTGGCCTCTGGAACCTTTCCACCCGCCATGCCCCATTCGCCACAGTTTGCCAGCTGGGAACCAGGCGATGCCCCTATACACTTTGCCAAATCCTGATCCGCCGGTGTTCCCCTCAATGGGCTTTTCTTCCACCCCCGCCCCTGACATTTTAGCCAGGGCCATGGAATCTGACACCCCATAAAGTTTAGCCCCATGTTTCTATGAGGTGGCTGATCGTAACTCTGAATTACAGTCAAATCTTGAATGCAAATATTTATACCTGATAATCAATCAATCATTGGTCTATTTTTACAGTATGTTTATTATATTTTAAATCTAAATTTAATAGGAGGTAGTTACTACTCTCAATCCCTAGGGCAATACTCCTCACCCTGCTGCATCAGGTGTCTTTTGCCCATCTTTCTGGATCTGTCAATTACCTGAAAAATCTTTTCAGTGGAAATTAGGCGTTGAATTCTTTAAGTATGACAAATTCAACAAAATATGACACTCATGTCATCTTGATATCTGTTGTAAAGAAAATATGAGGTCTCAGAATGCCAGTTGCTACATTACCAGAATGAATAACTCTGGAGGAAGGGAAACTCGCAGACACTTCCTCCTAGCTCTCCCTGGACCATGACCCCACCACTGAACATCAAGCCATTGTTTCCAGGACTGTCACTGACCTCATCTCCTTTGGGGATCTTCCTCCCTCAGCTTCCAACCTGATAGTCGCCCAACCTCGGACGGCCCGCTTCTACCTCCTACCCAAAATCCACAAACAGAACTGTCCTGGTAGACCGATCGTGTCAGCTGGCTCCTGCCCCACAGAACTCATTTCTCGTTATCTTGACTCCCTTCCCTCTCCCCTTGTCCAGTCCCTTCCCACCTACATCCGTGATTCCTCTGACACCTTACGTCACATCAACAATTTCCAGTTCCCTGGCCCCAACCGCTTCCTCTTCACCATGGACATCCAATCCCTCTACACCTCCATCCCCACCAGGATGGTCTGAGGGCCCTTAGCTTCTTCCTCGAACAGAGGCCCGAACAATCCCCACCTACCACTACTCTCCTCCGTCTGGCTGAACCTGTTCTCACACTGAACAATTTCTCCTTCAACTCCTCTCACTTCCTCCAAATAAATGGTGTGGCTATGGGTACCCGCATGGGCCCCAGCTATGCCTGTCTCTTTATGGGGTATGTGGAACATTCCTTGTTCCAGTCCTACTCCGCCCCCTTTCACAACTCTTTCTCCAGTACATCGATGATTACTTCGGTGCTGCTTCATGTTCTCGTCGGGACTTGGAAAAATTTATTAATTTTGCTTCCAATCTTCACCCCTCCATCATTTTCATGTGGTCCATCTTTGATACTTCCCTTCCCTTCCTTGACCTCTCTGTCTCAATCTCTGGTGATAGACTGTCCACCGATATCCATTACAAGCCTACCAACTCCCACAGCTACCTTGACTACAGCTCCTCACATCCCCACTTCCTGTAAGGACTCCATCCCATTCTCTCAGTTCCTTCGCCTCCGTTGCATCTGTTCCGATGATGCTACCTTCAAAAACAGTTCCTCTGACATGTCCTCCTTTTTCCTTAACCGAGGTTTTCCACCCACAGTCATTGACAGGGCCCTCAACCGTGTCCGGCCCATCTCCCGCGCATCCGCCCTCACGCCTTCTCCTCCCTCCCAGAAACATGATAGGGTCCCCCTTGTTCTCACTTATCACCCCACCAGCCTCCACATTCAAAGGATCATCCTCCACCATTTCTGCCAACTCCAGGATGATGCCACCACCAAACACATCTTCCCTTCACCCCCCCATGTCGGCATTCCATAGGGATCGTTCCCTCTGGGACACCCTGGTCCACTCCTCCATCACCCCCTACTCCTCAACCCCCACTGATGGCACCACCCCATGCCCATGCAAAAGATGCAACACCTTCCCCTTCACTTCCTCTCTCCTCACCGTCCAAGGGCCCAAACACTCCTTTCAAGTGAAGCAGCATTTCACTTGCATTTCCCCCAACTTAGTCTACTGTATTCATGGCTCCCAATGCGTTCTCCTCTACATTGGAGAGACCAAACGTAAACTGGGCGACCGCTTTGCAGAACACCTGCAGTCTGTCCGCAAGAATGACCCAAACCTCCCTGTCGCTTGCCATTTTAACACTCCACCCTGCTCTCTTGCCCACATGTCTGTCCTTGGCCTGCTGCATTGTTCCAGTGAAGCCCAATGCAAACTGGAGGAACAGCACCTCATCTTCCAACTAGGCACTTGACAGCCTTCCGGACTGAATATTGAATTCAACAACTTTAGGTCTTGAGCTCCCTCCTCCATCCCCACCCCCTTTCTGTTTCTTCCCCCTTCCTTTTGTTTTTTTTCTTTTCCAATAATTTATATAGATTTTTCTTTTCCCACCTATTTCCATTATTTTTAAATCTTTTATCCTCCCCCACCCCCACTAGAGCTATACCTCGAGTGCCCTACCATCCATTCTTAATTAGCACATTGGTTTAGATAATATCACCAACTTCAACACCTCTGTGTTCTTTTGTTCTTTTGTCTGTGACATCTTTTGATGATCTGCTCCTATCTTAACACACCCCCTCCACTTCTCCCTCCACCTTAAACCAACTTATATTTCCCTCTCCTTGTAAAGAAAGATCAGTTCTGTAGAAGGGTCATGAGGACTCGAAACGTCAACTCTTTTCTTCTCCGCCGATGCAGCCAGACCTGCTGAGTTTTTCCAGGTAATTCTGTTTTTGTTTTGGATTTCCAGTGTCTGCAGTTTTTTGTTTTTATCTCTGGAGGAAGGGACCTTGGTTTGAAACCCTAGTCTAGAAATCCACTGATGCTGTTCCCATTCTGTAAGTGAAAAAGTTATTCAACATCTTGGCTGTGTGTTTAAGTCAGTGGTGCACCGCCCACCACATTAGTATCATCATCAGAAGAAATATCCAAAGCCCTGAAACAGGTATTAGGCACATTGCATATGCAAATGAAACACCTAACATTCGTTTGAGGCTCCCTGTGAAAAAATGACTTAATTGCAGTCAGTGGCAGATCAGCTGCAGTCAGGAAATTGTGGTTTCCATCTGTCCTAACTGATGGCCTTAGAGACACCATTGGAGCCACAACCAAAAGTGTGAAACTTTAAAATAAAAATACTTGAATGTTGATTGTGACTCCACATTAAAACTGGGAGGGCGACCAGTGCTTGCCCTCTTCACAGACACTTCCCCCCTCGTACTCCCCTTCGTTGCATCTCCTCTTTCTTGGCAACTGCATCCCTCCCGATTCTTGATTGCTGCCTTCCTCCCTGCTAGACCATCTACTAAAGGGAGGAAACTGAGAAAGAGATCTGTAAGAGCAGAATACTATGGATGTATTTAGGGAGAGAGATGAGGGACTATAGAATGGTGCGTGATTGTTTCGCAGACACTCACTGAAATGTTTCTGGCTTAGTGCCCCTCGGTAATTACCTTTAATATGTTTTACTTTCCCTACAAATGAGATGTGATACGAGAGGAAATGGAAGAATTTAATATCTGTCCAAGGTGTAACATTCAAAATTGTAACTATACATAAATAATATAATTCATTTTCTTCCCCTTTCCCAACTCTTCCCTCTTATGTACACACACCAAAGATGTATTTTGCAAGGATTATTTCAACTGGTGCTACCTGGTGCCCCAGCATGGTGTTTGCAGTCACAAGTTCTACGGCCAGCAGTGTTGCAAATCATGCTCCAAGTCAAATATATAGAAGAACCTATGAATGAACAAACTACATTAATTTTGATATAAGGAAGCTGCACATTGTAATTTCGGTTGCATCTGTCGATTGAAGAGGTAAAGACTATTCAGGTTCTCGCTTGTACATGAAACCTGGCAGCATTCCACCTGTCAATCAATGAAAGATAAAAGACAGCTTTCCTTGTATATTACAACCGCCAGATCAGCAAAATGTTTGCAGCACTGCCCATATTGGAATTCTTAGATTCACAAGCAACAATGAACGATGTCTGTACAATACCGAATACTTAAGTGCAAGATTGAAAAATATCACCATCTATTCAAAGGAAGAGTCAGTTTATTGACCTACAAAATCTGGGTCTATGAAATAAACTAAGCAAAGATTTTGAAAACCAGAAAGCATTTAAAATACTGTGTAAACAAGGTGGGGGAGAGGGCAAAGGAAGCTGAAGTGAATTTTCCCAACTATTTATTTTACCTCATTTAAATAAAATGATGACCATTAAATAAAACACACTGTGCTATATTAAAACTACTGTAGCTATTATGCCATTGTAGTGAGCCCTTTGACCCACTGGTTTCGAGAAACATTTAGTCTTTAAATGATCAATGGTGCTTTTTTTTAAGACAGTAAGAACATGTAACTGTTAATTATTAAATTATGCTCTCAAAACACATATTCAAGACTGCAGAAGCAGATACAAATGGACTATTTTGACAGCGAAGATGATAATTACGTCAGTACGTGACAAAAATTTGAAGGTGCTTTATTTATTTATCAAAGTGATAGGTCTTTTTAGAACTGGTGGCCATCTTTTCTGAAAATGAAGTTCCACTCTCTGCACTACAGCTAATTGTGTACCATAATAGAGATACAGAAACAAACATTATTCAATATCATCTTTAAAATATCATTCAATGTAATACTTTCACTTTATTATTGTTGAGCTTCATGGTACCACTAAATTAACAATGGTGCTTTCAAGTACAACCTTATTAGAATTTTTTTAAGGAAAACATTCTAATTTATTTACAATTATCTTGCAAATTTGCTGAAATGTTTGCCTTTTGCAAAAAAAATGCACAGTTTAAAATAATCAGAATTGTTGAAGTATCATGGTTACTTTAAACTTTATTCAATTCTGTGCAGTAATACTGTAAAAGTTTTTCACCCAGCTGTGAGAAAAATATTTATGTTTTTATGGAGTTTTGTAATAAAATTTCATTGGAAATACTGTAATCAGTTCTTCGTGTTTATTTTATACCTCTAAACTTATGAATTCTGGCCTAAAATACAAGATGGTTTTGATTATCTATGCAAGATTATCATTAATTGAGAGAGAAGATTACTTCATCTCAGAAATCATAGGGCTTTTTGAGGTGGAAAAGCTGTTCTAGTTCTAAACTTGTAGATTAGAAGGATAAGCAGTTAAGAGCTAAACTTGTAGATTAGAAGGATACGTAATGGGCTACTCAAATTTGCGAAGAATCCAAATGGTTTGGGTGGAAAACTCATCAGCACAGATCACACTTCTTGATGAGTCTAAACGTATTGTATGTAATGCCACCTAAGTATATTATCACCCATTAATATCCAATATTCAATGCAAAGGTTTCACAAAGAATTCCAGCCCTGATAACTTTGAAATTATTTTAATGGACGTCCCCTGGGTTACTGATGCTTGGGCACCCTCACTGTCTGCGATCACCATTCTCTCCCACACTTTCCTTTCTGGCAGCCAGGATGTTGCAATATTAGAAAACCAGCAAGCTGCATCTGGACTCTCACCTGACACCCTGCAACTCAGTGGACTTAAGGTTAATGAGGTTGAGGCATCAAAATCATAGCTTCCTCCACCAGTTGATTGATTAAAAATGATCACCCTGTGTGCATTGCTATTATAAAAGCTGGAAACTTGGGAGTTGCAGCACCACTGCTCTCATGTTTAAACAAGGGCACTCATAGCTCAGCTAATGGAAGAGCCAAAAAGCTAGAGGGAATTCAGAGAATGCAATTTTTGGCAGGTGACTGGCGGAAGAGGCTCCCACACCATTTTTCTTTTACAAAGGTCATTTGTCCTAATTGTATGCTACAAGCATATTGAAAACAGCATAGGATTTGATTCCATCTATATCCATCTTTTGGCGCTCTCATGAATTTACTTTTGACAACTTTGTTGTTCAGATTATTCCTGTTCGCTCGTGGGATATAAAGCAAATTCTCTGCTATATATTTTACTCAGTTTGGGAAAAGAGCTTTGTTGGCAAAACCAGGATTTATTTCCCATCCCCAGTTTTCCATCAATAGGTGATGGATGGGCTGCCTTCTTAAATTGCTGCAGTCCTTGTGGTGAAATTGCTCCCACAATGTGTTAAGTAGAGAGTTGGAGGATTTTGAGTCAGTGACGATAAAGGAATGATATATGATCATGTTGGAATGGTTTTTGACTGGGAGGGAAACTTGGAGGTGGTGGTGTTCCCTTGTACTTGCTGTCCTTGTCCTTGTGGGTGGTAGAGGTTGTGGGTTTGGGAGGCACCATTGCTGCTATGTATAGTCAAAACATTTCTCCTTTTGTAAATGTTTAAACCCACATGTTGTTAAAATTGTAATAGATTTGCATGATCATTGTTGTTTTTGAAACTCTTTCAATTGTGCTTGACTGATATACAAGAATTTCTGGCTTGCAAACTGGAGAAGCAGAATGGTGATACCTATTGAATGCATTGTTATCTTTTTGGATATGATATTGATTTACTTCAAAATGGTTGTGTTTTTTTTTATTTTACACCTCAGCAAATGCTGAATTGGTGTTAAGTGGCACAGCTGTCTAGCACATCTTCTCCCCTGTCTCAGGAGACCTGGAATCTGATCAAGCCTAGAGTTAGAAGTTAAGTTCTTGTCTTACTGACAACTGTTAGGAACAACAGTGAATCCACTTGTAGAAGTCTCTATGTATTCCCTACTGGGCAGAAGTATATAGGACATGCTGGCTGTGCTTCAGCTTCTAATTAGACTCATGTCTCAGAGATCCGGGGCGTGGAAAGTATAGAACGCAATGTAACTTTTTTTGCAGCAAAAGCTGGTGTTCTGATCTGATTTTTCTCATATATATAAAATAAGTCTTATTTCTTTTGTTTAATGCCTAATGTTGCCTGTGGTGTCATTCTGATGTCAGCCGTTTTTGAAAACCAAGTAAAGTATGTCATGTCAGATATGTCTTATATGTGTAGGTACATAAAAGACGGTCATAAATAAGCTGAAATAGATGAAAGAATTCCCAGTAGCACTTGTTAGAATATTGCATTGAAATACAATCTATGAGATGCCTGCAACTCAGCTGCCTTGGATTTTTTTTTGCATTGCATGAGTGGAGACGACAGATGCAGGGAACAATGTTTAAACTATGTACTTGGAACTGAAGCTTAACTGTTCAAAGCACCATCAGAAGCCTAAATATGGCTGTGGAGTGGAGACCCAGGTTTGCCCAGTGCTGGAATCGGTTGCACGGCTCCTTTAAATGCTTGCGTTGTTTTGCCGATGAGCATGGCCTTGAGGCGCAATTGCTGCCAGCAACAGAGCCTGCAAAATGGTAATCGTCTGATATTTTATAGTGCCAGTACCTCTGCTGTCTGAATTCTGCCCCCCACCCCCCGACACCCCAGCCTTCAGAAACAGGAAAATCTGTCCCAATAATCTGTCCTACTCGATGCTTCGTATATTTAGGATGCCTATCCCACTTATCCCTAACGCTACTCTCAATATCCTTCTTTAAGCACATTGACCTCTATACGTGTACTCATTAGAACTGCTTTTCTGAGATTCACTGCATCCAGACACAAGAATAGGAAGCACTTATTCTGTGCAAGGTTGTAAGCTGTCCCAGCATCATATTTCAGTATTATTTTTTGTCCTTTTGTGTTAATTAGATTTCCAAAAAAAAATCATTGTGCTGATGGTGCAGTGACAGCATTGACTAAATATACAGAGAATGACCTGATACGCTTCAGGTAGAATTCTGGAAAATGGCAGCAACAGAGGACTGCATTTTCAGTTCCTACTGGGGGCAGGAACAGAGGCAGGCAGGGCCCAAAAATACCAGCACCAGTTGATTTATTGACCATGTCCCAGTGCGGGCTGTTTTTGCCAAGGCCAGTTTTGGAGCCAGCAGGGCTACACGCACCCACAAGGTGGATAGCAAGCTAGGCTCTTTAAGAATCTTGCTAACAATGATTAAAGGAGCTCCTTTAATAATTTTTTAGTTGGCCTCCAGTTTTCCAAAATGGCGGATGGCAGTTTAACTGCCTGGAGGCAGGCACCTAGCAGCAGCCTGAAGTGCTTCAAGCAGGCCTACAGACCCTCCCTACCTGCCTGGGTGCGGATGCAGCCACAGGCCGCCCTGCAGAGGGATTTCCCCCCCAACCTCCCCAAAACCACTCCATAATAGTGGTCTGGTTGCTGTATCTGTTTTCTAATTTAGGATTGAAAACATTTGGTGAGAGCTTGCCTCCATCTTGAACAGCCTCCTCAGTTACTTACCATCCATTGCAGGCTGCTGCTTCTCTCAAGCTGGAAGGCTTCTGATTGCCCTCAGGCTTCAAGAGCCAGCCCGCCACATTAACTGGGCAGGATAGAGGACTGGCTAACTAATAGGTGACAGAGAGTTGGGATACGGGGGGTATTTTCAGGATGGCAACCTGTAACTAATGGAGTGCCACAGGGATCTGTGTTGGGGTCACAATTATTTACAATATATATTAATGACTTGGATGAGGGAAATGATTGTACAATCGCCAAGTTTACAGATGACACAAAAATAGGTGGGAAGGCAAATGGTGAGGATGACACAAAGAGTCTACAGAGCGATATAGACAGGTTAAGTGAGTAGGCAAAAATGTGGCAGATGGAATATAATGTGGGAAAGTGTGAGATTATACACTTTGGCAGGAAGAATAGAGGAGCTGAATGTTACTTAAATGGAGAAAGATTGAAGAAAGCTGCAGCACAGAAGAGTTTTGGGGGTCCTTGTCCATGAATCCCAAAAAGCAAGCATACAAGTTCAGCAGGTAATAGGGAAAGCAAATGGAATGTTGGCCTTTATTTCAAAGGGAATCAAGTATAAAAAAAGAGAAGTCTTGCTAAAACTATATGAGGCACTAGTTAGGCCACACCTAGATTACTGTGAACAGCTTTGGTCCCCTTATCTAAGGAAAGATATACTGGCATTGGAGGCAGCAGTCCAGAGAAGGTTCACTAGGTTGATCCCGGGGATGGAGGGATTTTCTTATGAGGAGAGGTTGAGTCGGTTGGGCCTGTACTCATTGGAGTTTAGAAGAATGAGAGGTGACCTTATTGAAACATATAAGATTCTTAGGGGGCTTGACAGGGTAGATGCTGAGAGGTTGTTTCCTTTTGTGGGAGAATCTAGGACCAGAGGGCAAACCTCAGAGTAAGGGTGCGCCCATTTGAAACAGAGATGGGAAGAATTTCTTGTTGCAAAGGGTAGTCAATCTGTGGAATTCTTTACTGCAGAGAGCTGTAGAAGCTGGGTCGTTAAGTATATTCAAGGCTGAAACAGAAGGATTTTTAATCAGTAAGGGAGTCAAGGGTTATGGGGAAAAGGCAGGAAAGTGGAGTTGAGGATTATCAGATCAGCCGTGATCTCATGGAATGGCGGAGCAGACTCGATGAGCTGAATGGCTACTTCTGCTCTTACGTCTTATGGGACCTGTTTCCATGCCCCTTAAGGGTCACTTCCATGAGCATCCTAGAGAGAGTGACTGTGTCCCCGGGGGGGGAGGGGGGGGAGGTGTGGGTTTGAGACCCAAAAACAGTCTCGATGCTTGATTCTCACCCTCAGAAGGAGCATCCAGCCCAGATAGTCAGCTTAATGAATCCTCTTTTCTACTTTACTGCTTTTTTGATATGAACTGAAACCAGTAAATGGAATAAAAGAATCAAAAATGTAGTATAAATACAAAATAAGTGTTCAACGACCTCACTCTGGGAAAAGTTTGTGATATAATTTTTGTGTAGATTTTCCTGATTTCCTAACTTTATTCTGTTAAAAAATGAGCAGAGGGCCTATCCCAAAGAAATAAAGGAAATGCCATCCAAGCTGTTATTCTCGGGTCACCACAAATCTTCTGGCAAAGGTACAGTGGGAGATCAGGAGAATCGCTGTGAAAATTCTAATCCAGTTATTACTCTGTTAACCAGCAGTAAAAGAAGGTTGAAATCACTTCACTGCTGAGTCAACCTACAAATTGCTTGAGGCCTAGCAATATTGGTAATGTGGTTGGTTAAGACAATGAATAGGTAAGTCACAGTCCAGAAAGATGTAGGTTTTGTAGTATTGGGGTGTTCAGGGCTGAAAGGGTTAATGTGTGGGACTGGAGAAACAGTACCATCCACATTGTGATGTAAGAGAGAGACAAATGACCAAGAGTCAAGAAGAAGAAAGCTCGTGGCTTAGACTGAGTAACACGTGTAGCCTTGTATATCTGTATATAGTTATGTTCATACAATATACCAGTTATTGTTCAAACACATCTCAGTCTCTGCAATCATTCCTTAGCCAGTCACAACCAACATTTTGATATTTGATGTGTGCTGAGTTAGTGGATCTCAGCCAAGGCAACAATACAGACTTTATAATTTACTTCAGTGCTCGTGATATGGGAACAGGAAGAGGTGGCTGTGGAGGAAAATTAGCCAAGGTTCCTGTTCCAGATACCTAATAGAAAATGCATGTATGTGAATATTGGTTAAAGTGCTCAGTTGTAAAGCCTTCTGCAGTCAAGTAGTCTGCCAAAATTCACCAAGAAGATGCACATATCAAGAATGGTAACTGATGAAATTATTGTGGTTAAGATAAACATGTTGATGCCCCAGTTGTCAAAACCATTTGGTTTGGAGGGGAGAAATGATAAGACTGATAACAGCAAAGTGCTCTACCAGATGATGTTTGATTCAATTAATATGACACACCTCAGAATAGTAGGACAAAGGTTCTGCCCATGTGTAGTCAGGATAGGAATATCTAATTTGTGACTCTAGGGCACACAGGGGACACTAAGCTGCGACGATCTGGCCCCACACTCTAGGAAATTCAGTCCTATTCGTGCTGATATTTATTTTTCACCAGTTAGACCTGTGTGAATTTTGTGGGCCTGGATGTTTGAAAGGGCTACTTTTGGCAATTAAACGATTAATTATGGCAATTGTGTTTTATTTACTCAGTAATTTTCACACATATACAGCATTAAATGTAAAAACATCACATTTAGTTTATTTTTACAATTACTCCTATTTACTTTATAAACCTTGACCAAAATGCCCACTGCAGTCAATGCATACTATTTGTATTTATTTGTTTCCCGGGATAATCAGCTCTGGCACTGACTGCCTTCAGGTAAACCCAAGTTGCAACTGGGATCAGAAGCAGGCATAAGGTCCCTTACTTACATGTGCAAATGGTAAACGCCTGCTTAAATTTGTGGGTAAAGGATGCCTCTTGTTTATCCTTTACCAAGATCATGTTTGGCACGATTTGCAGCAGAAGCAAGCACATGTAAACCTCAGATGCTGTTTTCGTCCACAAATGGCATTGGTAGGGTCCAAACAATGGGTACCACCGATGGGCACTACAAATACCAGTTTTGTGTCCCTTGTTTCCTGTCCATCAACCTTGCCACATTTCCTCTCCTACGATGCAGGTGAATTCTTCTAACAAGATTTTGCACAGGAAGCCAAGAGATTTCCAAGATGCCGTTGCCATTCACTGCAGAACATTGGATTTCCCGCGTTTGCTGATCTTTGCAGGCTTCACAAAATAGCAGTTGGCAGATTTGCACAAAGTATGTTTATGAATTGGCTGCGTGGGTCAGCTGTCTGCTGACTTGATTTATTCAGCTATGTAACATTGCAGGTAGTGAGGCATTTAAATTAACCGTAGTCTTGCTTTTATTTTATTTATTCGCAGGATATGGGCTTCACTGGCTGGGCCAGCATTCATTGCCCATCTCTCGTTGCCCTTGAGAAGGTCAGGGTGAACTGCCTTCTTGAACCGCTGCAGTCCATTGCTGTTTAAGGATTTGGATGGTTGTGTGGTTCCCGAGAGTTGAGCAAGTTAATTTTTTTTCAACACTTGGACCACGTGTTGAGGCTCAGAGTCGGGGAATCAGGATTCGCAACGGGTTTCGTTCAAATAGCACTTCTAACTGAATTAGTAAAGGGGCTTCTCAGGATTGGCAGCAGCCTGCAAGTTAAAAAAAATGCTCACGGACAATGGATTCTATGTGCTGAAGCTGGACTTCCAAGTTACAATCTAAGGAGTCTTCTGCAGCAATAAAATTTTGCCCTTAGCTTCCAGGCTCTTCTGTCTGGAGCTTTTACTGGCAAATTCTCTGTGTCTGCAGCTTCAGTTGGGAGCTTCTTTCATTTCTGAGTCCATTGAAGATTTTCTTGTCCTTAGTCTCTCAGCATTCTTGTGAGGTTGAGGACTATTTATCCTGCACACTGCCACCATGTTGTAATGGTGTTGGTTACAGAATGTGTCTGTTAAGGAAGCCTTCGTAGTCTTCTGTGTGCTGACAGCAAGTCTTTATTTACTACTTGTAGCTATGGGCGGAATTGTCCCAGATTTGCACAAAGTGTGGTAGCAGGTAGGAATAATGACGTTTTACCCACCGGCCACAATGGCGGATTCTCACGCTGTATCATACCAAACGCTATATGCATTCCCAGGAAACACACCGTTTCCATGACGGACAAGCTCTCATTCACCCACCACGCCATCACCTTGTTGCTTCATCACGCCAGATGCCACATTTAAAGTCCATCCATGTGCTCACCTCTCAGTACTCCCAGCCCTGGACTGCTGCACAGAAGACAGGATGGCCCCGAAAGGCAAAAAGACTGCAACCCTCAGGTTTAGTGATACATCCCTCGAGCATCTTTTGGACGCCATGGAGGCCCGGTGTGATGTCCTCTACCCCTGCTCTAGTCGCAGGAGGGGCAGCAACATTACCACTCTGGCTTGGTAGGTGATGGCAGTGATGATCAGTGCCATGGTTGCACAGAAGAGGTTGGCCAAGTAATGCAGATAGAGGATGAATGATCTCACCTGTGCAGCCAGGGTTAGGCAACCATCTCATCACACTAAACTCACACACTCAATCCCATCACACATTCACTGGCATCTCACTGCCAGCTCAAGGGACGTCACCTCCCATTCTCTCACACACCCTCACATCTCCATCTGGTCTGATCTCTTCTGGAGTCTGCCTCTTCAGCTTTCACCATTTGAGGCCACTTGCACAGAGCAACATGTGACCTCCACACACACCCTGGGATACCCCCCCTTCCCCAGTACAGCCCTTGCCCTGCAGCCTCTTCCCTTGCCTGAGGGCACGTCTCCCCCTTCCCCAAGCAAGCCCTAGCCCTGCTGTTAAAAAGCCACCCCTGCCTTACGGCTGGTCTGGTGGGTAGAGACCTGCCTGTGAGCCCCCCTAAAAGTGATGTGGTGCTGTCTGTGAAACCTGATGCTGATGACTGTGAGTGCTGCCCGAAGCAAGGTAGGCAAACAAACCTCAAAGTCCTGAGTGAAGTTCAGCTCACCAGGTGCACGTCGCTTATGCACTGTTGTGAAATGTGGGGGGATGAGTCCAGCGGGCTGGTCTTATAATGATATGCAGATCGAGGGGAGATTGAGGAGCAGATATGTCGGCAAATCTCAGAGAAGTGTAAAAATAAGAGGGTAATAATAGTGAGGGATATCAACTTCCCCAATATAAACTGGGATAGTATCAGTGTGAAAGGCTCAGAGGGGGCGGAATTCTTAAAGTGCATCCAGGAGGGCTTGTTGAGTCAGCACGTAGAAAGTCCTACAACAGAAAGGGCGGTACTGGACCTAATCTTAGGGAATGAAGCCGGACAAGTGGTAGAAGTATCAGTGGGGGAGCATTTCAGGGATAGTGACCATAACTCTGTAAGACCTAAAGTAGATATGGAAAAGGCCAAAGCTGGACTGGAAATGAAGGTCCTGAATTGGGGGGGAAGCAGATTTCAATATGATAAGACAGGACCTGGCCAAAGTGGACTGGGAGCAGCTACTTGTAGGAAAGTCTACATCAGACCAGTGGAAGTCATTCAAAAAGGAAATAGTGAGAGTTCAGGGTAAACATATTCCCATAAAGGTGAAGGGTAGGACCAACAAGTCCAGGAATGTCAAGGGATATAGAGGATTGAATAAGGTAAAAAAAAGGAGGCTTATGGCAGACACAGAGGGCTGAAAACAGCGGAAGCCCTTGAAGAGTATAGGAATTGTGGGGGTTACTTTAAAAAGTAATTTGGAGAGCAAAAAGGGGGCATGAAAAACACTGGTGGGCAAGATAAAAGAAAATTCAAAGGCATTTTATAAATATATTAGGGGCAAGAGATTAACCAAGAAAAGAGTAGGGCCCATTAGGGACCAAAGTGGCAATCCATGCGTGGAGCATCCTGACATCATCGCGTGCCATCTCGATATTTGGGAAGGTGGGCGCACAATAAGTTCGGATGCACGCCCGCTATCAATTAACGGGCCAGTTAAAGCCCTTGAGGCAGCAACTGATCTCAATTTTTTGCAGCCCGTGTGATCTTCAGGACATCGCACAGGTACAACTGGCAGGCGGGTAGGAGACATTTGTATAAACCTCATCCACGGGGGCGATAAGAGGGGTCAGTTGTGTTGCGTATGTGTTCAGTCAGATATTTATTTTTGAAAGTTACTTATACTTGCCTGTGTGAGCAGGAATACTTCAAAACTCTTACCAGCTGCTTGGACAGGAATAACAGCCTTCAGATCAGGACTCTACAATGAAGATCATTTCTGGGTCCTGCAGCTTTCAGGAAGCCTTCCCTTAGCCTGGGAATGAGAGTTGTGCTATCCACTGGAGGTACCTTCTCTGAGAAGGAAGGGTGGGCCAGAGGGGAGAGGAGGCCAAGAGTCCACATTCGACCTCCAGGGGAGCCACCTTTGGGAGAAGAGGTGCAGGCACAAGGGGCGCAGGGCCAACAGGTAGTGCAAGTGCGGAAGGGGCCACAGAAGATACCAATATCCTGCTGCCAGGGTATACAGGCGGCGAAGCAGCTATCTCAATATGTCTGATGCAGTGCTGAAGGAGGCTCCGTCTCTCCAGGGAGACAGTCACCTCCATCTGTCAGATGATAGGCCCTGAGATCTCCACAAACTGTGTGAGTGGGCACCTCATTTCAGTGGCTCTAAAGGTCACAGCTGCCCAAAACTTCTATGCCTCCGGCTCTTTCCAGGGGTCGGTCGGTGATCTCTGCAGAGTCTCCCAATCAGCTGTCCATGCTTGTCTCAAGCAGCTGAATGGATGGCTGCTGGGTGACATGGGCTATCCCCTCAGAAGGTGGCTCATGATGCCTCTCCGCCATCCAATATCAGAAGCTGCGCAGTGGTGCAATAGGAGCCATGCCTCCACAAGAATTGTGGTGGAGAGAACCATTGGTCTTCGCAAGATGCGCTTCCGATGCCTGGACCGTTCAGGGGCCACACTCCAATACCCCCCAGATTGTGTGTTGCTGACAGTGGCTGCATGCTGCACTCTCCACAATCTTGCACTGGAAAGGGGCGACGCAGTGGCCAAGGAAGGTGTAGATGCAGTTGCTCTGGATGCAGAGTCCAGCAGTGAGTCCAAGGATGAGCACGCACAGGAGAACGCTGAGGGGGTAGACGCTGACCTGGGCATACTCCAGGGAGGCAGGGACACCCAGGAGGCTTTAATCTAAAGAACCTTCAGCTAGTACACATGCCTGTGCTGCAGGCTCCATACTTGATACCTGAATGCTAAATCAGCTTGGATAGGAGCATTAACTAAGGCCCTTGTCAATAAAGTTCAATGTCAAACAACTCACTCATAACATCATGGGATCCTGTCCACCTGCAGAAGTAAGGAATCACCCTGAGGCATGGCAACATATCAAAATTTAATGAGGGAACAAATGTAACTTGGTAAAGCAAAAAAAAAAAGTCTTCCAGGAAGTGCTATGGACCAATACAGGAGCCCACGGAGACAACAGGCAGCTGCTGCACCAATGTGAGGTCACTTTGGACCTCCCTGCTCACCGTAGATGGATGGTCACCGAGCTGTGATACTTGGTGCCCAAAACATCTCCCACACAGGCAAATCACCAGCCACTGACCGAGCATGTGAGCGCCCTGGTCACTCTCTGTCTCTGTCCGCACCTCAAGCAAGTGTGAAGTGCCCTCACCGCTGTGCCCAGGGTCACTAGCCAAATATCTAATTCCTTCCAAGGCGCTAGTATCTGCGCTGGTGCCTATCTGGCAGAGATGGTGTGAAGTTGGTGAATGAATTTGCTCTAGGGCCCTCAGGTGTGAGAGGTGGGCCCTCTGCCTCCTTCTCCCAGCCCTGCTCCAGTGATGCTGAAAGGAAGAACAAGGACATTTGATTAGTTACAGTGCAGACAATGTCAATTTGCATGCTGCTCCCCCAGATCATTATGCGCTCATCCTTCCATAAGCAATGGTCAACTCATGTTGCTAACTTCAATCACTGAGCATTCAGCAGCGCCATGACTGCTGGGACACACATGGTGACCTCAGTGCTCACAAAACATACCTCCCCATGGCATCCCAGCCTCACCACCACTGGGGGACCTGGGTGCATGGTGCCTCTCCAGATCCATGTCTGCTGCTCGAAAGCCGTTAGAGTGGCCAACTGGGCCTGGCTTCCACCAGTCTGCATCTCAGCGACATTATGCACAGTCTTTTCCTGGAAAGGAAAGAGGAGCGTTGATTAGTGCAGCCGGCACCTGAATTCCCATTACATCTCTGCCAACCCAGCCAGAGTGGGACATTGCAGGACTCCAGTTCTTCGTCACCCTGCAGCTGCCACATACTCACCCAAACAAGCTAGGGCTGACCACACCCACCGCCCCATTGCCCAAATGCTGCCTCCTTCACGTGTGGCACCACAAGGTGCCACTTTGCTAAGCAAGGAGGCACAAGCACGTGGAGTGCAAAGATCAGCAGATGAATCAGTGCCCTGCCAACTGGAAGCACCCCTCCCAGCATGTTAGCACTGTCACTTTGACATGCTTCACAGTTCCAGCACTCTGCCTAGGTGCAGACTCTTGTCTTTCACCCCCATTCTGTACTCTGGGTGTCAGTGTCACACATGCTGCGGATGCAGAACACGTCCTAACTCAACCCTCTCAGGGTGAACTGGGCATGGGCAATATCTGCCGGTACACCCAGCAAGGGATACATGTCGTGAAGGATTCAACGCCATTACTGTACTCAGAGTTGCCAGGAGGGTGTTGGGGGGAAATGGTGATGGCTGCATTAAGTGACTTGAGGCAACATGGTATTCACCCTTCCCGAGCACAGGAGATCTTTGAATCTTTTTCTACCCATGTGCTTCACACCATATCATGGGAGCTCACACTCTTTGCTGCTTCCTCCCACGCATGTTTGGTCAGGTGGGGAGGCCTCCGCCTCCCGTCCCTCAGAAGCAGGGCCTCCCGCCGCGCTGCCACCTCCTCCAGGGGGGCAGCTAGGCACTCATCGGAAAAATGAGGGGCACACTGCCCCTTCCGGCTTGGCCTGCCCCAGTGGCCTATCCTCCAGCCTGGACTGCCCTGATGGCCTACCTTCCGGCCTGGACTGCCCCGTTGGCCTACCCTCCAGCCTGGCCGGCCCTGATGCCCTACCCTCCGGACTTGCATCAGGCACATTGCTCCTCTGATGTGCTCTTCTCCCAGCCATTATGAGCAGCCTTGCAAAGGCTGCCAGGCCTTGATTTAAACAGGTCACTGGGTCACCATTGGACCTGGCGGCCTGTGCATACCCACCTCAGCCGCCCTCCCACACCTGCTATCCACGGGAGTCACCCGCCTGACCTGGGGAAAATTCTCCCCTTGGAAAAAATTCAGAGGGACAGGCTTAACCTCCATTTGGAGAGGCAAGGATTCATCAGGGATGGTCAACATGGCTTTGTTAGGGGGAGATCATGGCTAACAAATTTGATTGAATTTTTTGAGGAGGTTACTACTTGTGCAGATGAGGGTAGTGTAGTAGATGTAGTCTAAATGGACTTCAGTAAGGCTTTTGACAAGGTCCCGCATGGGATAATAGTCAAGAAGGTAAGAGCCCATGGGATCCAGGGCAATTTGGCAAAATGGATCCAAAATTGGCTTAGTAGCAAGAGGCAGAGGGTGATGGTCGAAGTTTGTTTTTGAGATCAAAAGCCTGTGATGTGTGGTGTGCCGCAGGGTCGGTGATGGGACCAACTTGCTGTTTGTAATGTACATTAATGACCTAGACATGAATATAGGAAGTATGATCAGTAAGTTTGCAGATGACACAAAAATTGGTGGTGTCGTAAATAATGAGGAGGAAAGCCCTCGATTACAGGACAATATAGATTGGCTGGTAAGATGGGCAGAGCAGTTGCAAATGGAAGTTAATCCTGAGAAGTGTGAGGTGGTGCAATTTGGGAGGACTAACATGGCAAGGGTGTACATGATGAATGGTAAGACCCTAGGATGTACAGAGGGTCAGACGGACCTTGATGTACATGTGCATAGATCCCTGAAGGCAGCAGCACAGGTAGATAAGGTGGTTAAGAAGGCAAAAGGGATACTTGCCTCTTTCAGCCGAGGCATTGAATATAAGTGCAGGGAGGTTATGTTGGGGCTGTATAAAATGCTAGTTAGGCCACAGCTAGAATACTGTGTGCATTTCTGGTCATCACACTATAGGAAGGATGTGATTGCACTGGAGAGGGTGCAGCAGAGATTCACCAGGATATTGCCTGGGCTGGAGCATTTCAGCTATGAAGAGAGACTGGATAGGCAAGGGTTGTTTTCCTTAGAGCAGAGAAGGCTGAGGGGGGACCTGATAGAGGTATACAAAATTATGAGGGGCGTAGATAGGGTAGATAGGAAAAAATTCTTCCCTTAGCGGAGGTGTCAATAACCAGGGGGCATAGATCTAAGGTAAGGGGCAGCAGGTTTAGAGGGGATTTGAGGAAAACTTTTTTCACTCAGAGGGTGGTTGGAATCTGGAACACACTGCCTGAGAGGGTGGTAGAGACAGGAACTCTCACAACATTTAAGAAGTATTTAGATAAGCACTTGAAACACCATAGCATACAGGGCTATGGGCCAAGTGCTGGAAAATGGGATTAGAATAGATAGATGCTTGATGCCAGCACAGACACGATGGGCCAAAAGGCCTGTTGCTGTGCTGTATAACTCTATGACTCTATTACAACGAGGTTCCCAACATCCAATGGTGGGAAATGCGACCCGGCATCGACGGGCTGACCGGACGATCGCAAACTGATTTCACGATGTTGTGAAACTGATTTTTGGGCTTCTCACCATATTGTCCATATATGCCGCCAAACACGCCCGACGCCAGTGGGCATAGAAAATTGTGAAGAAAAGTGTGGAGCTGATTCCATCTCTAGGTCTTAACATGTTTCTGGCCAAAACCACACTGACCGTAGGTCTTGGTCATGTGCTTTCTTAAATCACTGTGTAGACGGTACTGTACTCAGTCCTACATTAACCCTGTGTATGCCAGACCTTTGTACTACAAATATCACTATTCCTCTCTCCACTGTCACCCTTGAGCCTCTCGCTGTTACCGTGGACTCTATCACGATCCACTTCCACATGCTTTCCCTCCCCCCAGAATCTATACCTGTTGACCATCCCCACACTGCCCCTCTCATTCTCCGAGCCACATGTCTTGACCCATCCAATGAGACCTTCACCTACCAGACTCTCACCCCGGACCTGCCACCCTACCGCATCCCTCTCTGCCCTCTGATTATGACTGTTCCCTCCTATAACAGTGCCCTCAGTTCTCCCACCAGGACCCCACCTTTGATACCGTTGATCTCACCCTCTAAAGCACTATACCCTTCCTCGAACATTTTCCCCACCCTTCCCTGGATACTTTCCCCATCCTTCCCCGGTAAGCCTGCCTCCCCTATCCAGCCTGTGTGCAGTGTTTGCTAATGGCACTCGAGTGAAGTTATGCAAGGTACTCAAGAAGGAGAGAGCAACATCTACAGACCTCAAAGCCATGGAAGATGTGAAGCTCACCTAGTGCATGCCACTTGTTTACAATCACAAAACTGAATGTTCCAAATTCTCATTGTTGGGGGATTTAATTTTGAGGGTGAAGTTAATCCTGGCAAGGTGCCCTTTTAATTAGCATGAATGGAATGCAAATGGGGTTCCCAACATTGTTTATTGGGTAACACACCTTTAACATGCCTTTAAATTTGGGATAACAGAATTCACACAATTTATCCCACCTTCAGTAAAAACATTTGCTTCATGCCTCACGCCAAATTAAGTGCACCCACCCGTAATGATTCCCACCACCGGCAGGAGTGGAAAATTCCGCCCAAAGTATTTGTTTACTTTCTCTGCCATTCCCTGTTCCCTTTTATAAATTCTCCTGTTATAAATATTTCAAAGTTGGGTGATGATATAAAACTGAATGGGAATGCAAGATGTGAGGAGGACACAAAGACCCGGCAAAGAGATGTAGGCAGGTTAAGGGAGTGGTCAACAAGGTGGCGCCCCAGCCAGAAGTCCATTGACTTGCAGCGGGACTAGAAGATCGTGGCACCGGGCAGGTGTAGAAAATCCTGCCGCTCATCTTGCATATTAACAGTTTGTGTGGCACCTTCCTGAAAGCCTTTTGGAAATCCAAGTATACTAAATCTGCTGACACCCCTTTATCTACCTTCCTAATTACATCCTCAAAAACTCTTAATAAGATTGTCAATCACAATTTCTCTTTTGTAAAACCATGCTGACTTTGGCGATATCATGATTTTCTAAGTGCATTGGTAAGACTTCCTTGATAAAATATTCTAGCCTTTTCCTGATTGCTGATGTCAGGCCAACTGGCCTGTAGTTCCTGCTTTCTCTCTCCCTCCTTTTGTGTATAGCAATGTTACATTTGCTAGCTTCCAGTCAACTGGGACTGTTCTAAAACTAGAGAATTTTGGAAAATCATAACCAAATCCATTATCTCTACAGCTATTTATTTGGAACTTTTGGTTGTACACCTAATTTCTTGGGAAATTATCCATTTTCAGTCCCTTAAGTTTCTCTAATACTTTCTCTCGGCTGATATTAATGACTTTAAGTTCCTCACTCTTATTAGCCCCTTGGTCACCCTCTATTTCTGGAATGTAATTTGTGGCTTTCACAGTAAAAACAGATAGAATATTTATTCCTCATCCCCTGTGATAATGTCTCCTGTTTCTGGCTCTAAAGAAACCAATGTTCATTTTAGCTACTCCCCTTTTTTTATAAATTTGTAAAAGCTCTAACAATTGTTTATTCCTTGCTAGTTTACTTTCCTATTCACTTTTAAATCATTTTTTTGCTTCTAAAAGTCTCCCAACCTCAGGCTGACCCTTACCCTTTGCAACATTTTAATCCCCTTTTTTTAATCTTATACTATTCTTAACTTCCCTGGTAAGCCATGGGTAGAACTTAATTGATGAGCTTGTTTTTAATGGAATGTATATTTGTTGAACATTTTGAATAATTTCTTTAAATATTTTCAGTTTTTTTATTTACCACAATACCTTTCGGTCTCTTCAGTGAGGAGGGCACATCAGAAGCAGAACCAGACAAAACTAAAAATAAGGCACCAACCTGATGAAGTTACAGCAGAGG
Organism: Carcharodon carcharias; assembly: GCF_017639515.1. Lineage (NCBI taxonomy): Eukaryota > Metazoa > Chordata > Chondrichthyes > Lamniformes > Lamnidae > Carcharodon > Carcharodon carcharias. The sequence goes on along the minus strand of NC_054469.1, from coordinate 162,594,961 downwards.
ACTATGTGCTGTAATATGCAAAGTGATTCCACAACCAATTGCCTAGAGCAAAGGGTGAAATTGTCTCAGATTTGCACTAAGTGCAGTAGCGGGCAAGTAAGATGATGTTTTACCCACCGGCCGCAATGACAGGTTTTCACACCATATCGTCTCAAACCCACTGCATTAGTTGTGCATTCCTGGGAAACATGCTGTTTCCATGGCGGGCGGGGTCTCACTCAACTGCCACACCATTCCCCCGCCACTTCATCATGCCAGACTCGGGAACAGCCTTCCCGTCTATCATCAATTGAGGACCTTGCATGGGCAATTAAAGTTCACTTAATGGCTTAATTCTGCAGGCATTCTGTCAGATTTGGTGCCAGTCTTCCTGAGGGGGACACACATTCAAAAGCACTCAGTGTCTGATCAAGACCCAACATTGGGAAGGGGGTGGGAGATCCACTGAGAGCTGAGAGCCACTGCCTTGCTGCCAACCCCACTTCCTATTATTCTGCGACACCCACCTGTGAACTTCATCCTATCATCACTTACCTATGGCCTTGGTTGCTTGGCGATCTGGCACCTCGGTTGGGTGCATTACCAGCAGCAACCACCGTTGCTGCTGGTACTGCCAAGTAATGCATACATGTGGGCTTCTGATTGATCAACAGCTCTTGGGGGATGGGATTTCCACCCCTGGGGTCCCTGATCCCAGGGTAGACCCACTGCTGCCTAGTTAAGTGGCTGACTGGCACTTAATTCTGCAGGTCTTCCTGAAAGGAGGCGATGCGATGCTCTCACCAGCTGTCCAGCTGATGGACAAGACCCCTCCCACCCATTAACTCTGTTTCTCGCTCCATCAATGTTGCCAGACTTTCTGATTATTTCGAGCATTTTCTGCCTTTTTTTTCAGATTTGCAGCATCCACAGTATTTTGCTTTTGGACATACTAGTTTTTTCCCCTGCACTGTTATTTTGGACTGCTTTTATTAAGGTTTCCAAGCACTGGAAAAGGCAGGTGGTAAAATACCAAGATATATAATCTTACTAGTGTTGTAAAATTAACTTTGTTACACACCATTGCCCAAACACATTTCTTTTTCCTTTCCTGTAGTTGTGTATGTAGTAGATAAAATAGAAATCATGCAACTGTCATGTCCCAAGACATGAAAGAGATCATAATCTGTTTAAATCAAATCTTGCCTTTTTGCTTATTTAAAAAGTGGACCATACCAGACCAAAGGATGGCTGCTACAGGTCACATGATTCACAAGTTGGCTACAGTTTCTGGAAATTACCAACAGCAGTTACAGAACAAATGCTTAATCCTAATCCTTGAAGAATATCACAGCTCTCACTGTGAGGACACATTATAATCAACGAAACCAGGACCGGCAGATGACCTGTATCCCCAGTCTGGTCCTACAAAAACAGGAGAGCCATGAAAACTAGTTATACCCTCAGAGGCACTAAAAACCATCATCTATCTCCTAAGGTGAACAATGGATTTTGACTAGAGGCATAGAAACTGCTTGTTAGGCTGCCACTGGGTCATTAGTGGGCAACATCAGATGACCTAAGCTTCTGGCCTTCAGAAAGTTTTAATATTACATGCCTAGACTCACAATTCAGTCTGCTGTTTAAATTCCAGCCAATAAGCATCAAAGCAGGACTGCTGGCCAACAGCCAGCATCAAGTCTAAGCCTCCTCGGTGCCTATTTCTCTGGGAGATTCCTGCCATCGCCGGCCAAACAGACCAAGTTCCTGTATACCAACATCATCTTGCTGCATCATCATCTACTTTAAAGTGTGAATCTTGCTACTGTTAGCTGAATCTACCTGAGCTGTAGCACCTCCATGAAGAAACCCACACTGGACTCTGACTTTCTGGACGCTAGCAATCGTGTGAATGGATATCCATACCTGTGATGCTTTTTCTTTTAAGCTATTCATAGTTGTAAAAACTCCTCTTTCCTATCTTCTCATTGTATGATTGTGTATGTGTGTTGGAAGTTGCGACTATTCCCCGTGTTTGAATGTTTGAATAAACTATACTTTCTGATTTAACCTTAAAGAGAGTTTGCTGCAAGTCACATTAAAAATTGATCTTACATGCAGAGGGTTTGGAGAAACACGCCACAGCCAATTAAAATAATTAAAACACCTCTGCTTATGGACAGATGGTGACAAAATAAAGGAGTTCAGATTTGCCTCTCTCCCATGTCTGTAACACAACACTATCTGCCTAGAGGATATCTAACTGATTGGAGCTACTGATAGCATTCAGCAAACAGCATTTTTTCGTGTGCGGCTAGTTGCAAGTGTCTGTGGTGACTTTGACTTGATCTTGAAGAAAGTCTCATTGAGAGATCTAGCCATTTTTGTGGCGAGATCTTTTTCTCTCTCACTGTGCAGTGCGTTGCAACATTCTTTAAAGGAGAGCTGCAGTGATGTCATCGAGCTGTCCAAGCAACTAATCATATTAAAGAATGTACACAGATAGGTAGCCAGGGAATGTACAGCACTAAAACCAAATCGCTGTTAAAAGATGTTGTATAATGAAAAACAAAAATTGGGACATACACATAGAGTGAAGGTAAAAGCTGAAATACTCTGCAATTTTTAAATTATTTTTTAAAAATGTTTAAAAATGAATCTGCTGCAAGCCCCATAACTTTGTCATTATGCGGGACCAGTTCTTACCTGGACAGTAGGTGTAAGAGGAGGAGAAATACGATCCGTGTCACTCACTATTGTTGTTCTCAGAGAATAGCTCTTGATAGTGCACTTCACCTAAACCACCTCTTCCATCCCCAGTACACCAACAGACCTACAGTCTTTATTGCCACCATGCTTTTTGTCAGCATACATTGTCTTCCATCAGTCCAGACTTATGAGCATTATCCTTACTTCACTACAAATATAATTTGCTTTATATTCTTCTACAGATGAACCCCAGTACTTTGTTTCCACTCTTTCATGGGTTTATTAACTTGCCTTGCAATTTTAGAAACTTATGCATATGTATTCCCAGGTCTCTTTATTTCTCCTAAGAAAAATTACTACCTCATACTTCACTACATAGAATTTCATTGCCATTTATCTATCCAGTCTGCAAGCCAGTTTATATCTTCCTGTCTTTTGGAGTACTCTTTCACCTTTTTGGCTGTTACTTCCCCTTCATCCCCAGAATTTGGTGCTATCTGCATATTTCAGCACCATGCCTCCAATTCCTGAGCCCAGATCATTGATGTATGTGATAAATCAAAGTTTCCCATCATGGATCCCTGCAGGACACAACTTTCTACCAGTTAAAGAAACTTCCCTAACTTCTCCCCTCCATTTTCTATCTTGTGACTGCCTTTCAAGCCATTCTGCTACCTGAGCCCTGATTCCACATGCCCTGAACTTTGTCATACATTTCTTATGTGGTACCTTGGTGGAAACCTTTGGGACCCATGCTTCTACCAGCTGCAAAAGGTGCCTGCAACTTTCCTGCACAATAGCCTGCAGAGAAGGCATGTGGTCTCATCACCCAGACTGTCAACATGCTCTTGTTTGTATAGTCCCACTTCCTAGATAATGTATGGGAATAAAGGTTGGGAGGACCAAGCAGCAAGACATGATGAAAAGCTCATCCTGACAAGTGAAGGAAAGAAAGCTAAATATAACTATAGCTACAAAAAGGGGGAACACTATAGAATTGTTTTACAATCTGAGATAAAGGGATTCTCACTCATGTAATTGCACCAAAGCTTTTTTCAATGAAGCAACAATTCACAGATATATGCCAACATAGCAACAGTTTTTTCACTTTGAAAGTAATGAATTGCCGACCATGAGTTAGTTCTCCCTGTGTGGAACCTCAATTGAAGGGCGGACAGATTGGATAATTGTAAACAGAGGTCAATGCACTGGACTTGTAGTAGGTGGAACTTAATGATTTCTGGCAGCGAGATTGGAGGCGGGGATTGGCAGGGTGGAGACCCCAACACCTTCTCTCCATCAGATTAAGTCCGCAATTAATGCCCACTTGAAGGGCTCATTCAGCCGCTGCTGGTATTCAACCAGTAGTTGCCCATAAAGCAAACCTGACATAGGCCAGGATTTTCCCCTTGGCAACTTGGGGGCGGGGCCCATTCACCGAAGGGAAAATGACGTGGGATGACATCAGGAGGAACCCCCAACCTCATCCCGGTCCCTTTAAATATTTACGAAGGCGGGCAGACAGCGAAATCAGTTGTCCACCTGCCGACCTGTCAATGGCCAATTAAGACCATTGACAGGCTAATTAACCTTATCAAACACCCTGCCCGGCCAACCTTAAGGGGCAGGCCAGGAGCCCCAGCGGGCTGCAGATTATTAATGAAACGTCATCCACTGGTGGGATGAAGTTTCATGTCCGTTTTTTAAAAATTTAATATATTTTATGTGTTTATTATTAACATGTCCCATCTCATGTGACATTGTCACATGAGGGGGACATATTAATAATTTTAATAATTATCTATTTTTAGAGTTTACTTACCTTTCACTGAACTCCCTGAGACAGGACCTTGCCTCAGGGAGCAGTGTGCACTTTGACAGATGGGGATTCCCTCCACCACCCCCCCATACAGGAAGCGCATAGCACTTCCTGTTGGGCAGGCCGCTGGGTGGGCCTTATTTGGTCCGCCCATTCAAACTGGCAGCGGGCCCCGTTTCGACAGCGGGGTTCGGCTGCCTGCCCACCGCCAAGCCAGTGGGGACCATCCACCCATCAAGGTAAGAATTCTGCCCATGGGCTTCGAGGGGAGGGATTCCTCACTTAAAGGCCGAAAGCCACCTCCCACCCTTTCTTCCAAAGTCCTCCCCATCTAACACCCCCCATCCCCCCTAACAGCCAGCAAACCCCCTCGCCAGGACCCCTATCACATCCTCATTCACCTATGGCCTGGATCCCTTGGCTATTCTAACTTCTGGTGGGTGCATTACCAACAGCTGCCACCGTTCTCCGGTGGTGCTGTCTGTAATGGAGAGCTGCAGGCTTCTGATTGGCTGACAGTTCTCAGGGGTGGGATTTCCGTCCTGGGGTCCCAAATCCCAGGGAAGACCCAATGGGCACTTAATAAGCACTTAAAACTTCCCTAAAGAGGACGATGTGGGGCTCTTGTCAGCTCTCCAGCCGGCGGGTAAGACCTCTGTTGCCTAGATTAAATTCTGTACAATGTGTGGAAAATTGGGAGGTTCACAACCAGATGAACTGACCTCTGCAGGAGATTATCTGATTTGCTCTCCTGTTGATCAAGCCTCAATGTCGAGAGCTCTTCCTTATAAAGTGGCTCCAAGATCTAAACATTATTGGACAATCAGATGAGCCCGCTCCCCCCACCCCATCCACCCACAGATTAATGATCACACGCATATCTATCTTTCACTATAAACAAAAATTTATAGCAACACAATATACAGGTGAAATAATCCAGTGAGTATATTGAATGAATACTACATTTAAGTCAGGGATAATTAACCAAGGCTAATTTCAAGAAAAATACTTTGTTAAAAATACCAATAAATATGAAATGAGAAAGCTATGAACCCAAGTAAAATTTAATAATATTTACATTATTTTAAAAATGGCAAAAGACACTTGTTTCACAATGATCTTTTAGTTTACATCAAAATTGGAAATTCTTGGCATAGCCACAGTCCCACGCACGGAGATCACAAGAACGTTCAGAATGTGTGAACTGTGCACAGCCTAAAGAGGAGGAAAAATAAAAGACGTCGACTGATTATTGACAACGATGTGACAAGGAGGCTGAGGTTTGAGCAACGCAAAAATAAAACGGTGACCACATTAAATTAATTGCAGCAGACTGAAATTTCAAATTGAAATTTTCAGTTGAGGTGTAATATCAGTTTTCAGCTAAACTGATCTTGAAGGAGTACGAGAGCACCTAGCATCATTCAGGTACAGAGAGCACATGCTATATATGTGGTAACACAATCAGATGATCGGGGCTTAGAAAACAACTTCAAAAGACTGAAGAACACTCAATGCAAACTGATGTAGCACAAAGAGGAAGCTAAGAGAAGTATTACAAGATACACAAAATAGATTCAAAGAACATGATACGTGAAAAATATGTCACTAATAAAAGATCGAGCCAAGGGTCACTTGTGTTACCCAGAATCCTATAGCATATTTTGCAAACCCCCATCCCATTCTTATCTGAAACATTAATCACTAATCTTGGACCTAGTTAATAGCTTTCTGAACATTCTATTTATAATATCAGCTGCATTTTCCTTGTCCACCCTATCAGTTATTCCTTCAAAAAGCTGTCACAAGTTTGTTAAATATTACTACACTTTATGCTGGCTGTTAAAAATTTATATTCTTTTGTGTTTCTCCTCGAGATCTTTCCAAAAGTTGTCAAATATTTCCCCAACAACAGACCTTACAGTCATTTGGCTATAGTTTGCCATCACACATTTATATAATTAAAGGTATTTTAACTATAGAAGCAAATGTTATTCATTCAAGATTTGAATTTGTGAAGTTCCCTCCATAAACCTCTCTGCTTCTCTGTTTCCCTTAAAACCTAGCTCTTCGGCAAAACACTTGGTCACCTGTCCTATTATCTCTGTATATGGCTTGGTTTGAGGTTTTGTTTTATAACACTCCTTGGGACATTTTACTGTATTAAAGCAACTGTAATTGTAAGTAGTTGCTTTTAAATCATTCTCAACTCATCCAGATCACACTGAGGATGTGAAGTTTGTTTTGACAGTTAACTCTGCTTGCTATCGCTTGTTTAGCCTCTTTTCAGTCTCCAGGAATCTCTGCTGAATTTGATTAAAGATTGACTAATTTCAGCCCACGTCTTCTATCGGACCCATTGGTGCGTGTTGACTGGAACCGTAGGGGAAAGGGTAGGATTCCTGGAGCAGAAAAATAGATATTTCCCTTAAATCTAGACTTGTATTTTCATGAGGGGCAGTCTCCTTGGCAAGCTGCAGTGGGAAGAAGTAGTTGAGCAGTTTCTTCACTAGTGAGGTCACCTTTTCAAATGAATAAGAAACTCAACAATTGCCAAGAGCTGACGCTGGACATAGTGAGTCACTATCCAACTGGAGAAAGTAGGCAGGTGGCAAACCTGAATCTGCATTTCTCCATCTTTCTCAACATGGGTTCTTCTTGCCCCCAAGTCCTGGAAGGAAGGTCATCAGCCACCCCTTCACTACGCTGCTGAATTTAAATGATGATGGAATAGATGGGGCACTGCAACCTGGCCGATTTCTCTGCTCTCTGCTGCAGGCACTCCGAATGACAGGAACCAACAGGAGAGGAGGCTCAGCAGTCTTTGAAGTAGTAGTGGAAGCCCTGCTGATGCACCTTTTAGATGGAGAGGACCCAGTATTGGACACCTTTTCCCTCTCCTTCGGTCCCAAACACTGGCCTTTATTAATTGTCAGTTTAATCCAAGTCCTATCGTTAAAATTGCTGCTAGGATTTGGGGCATTCTGTTTCCATAAATTTGGTCGCTTCTCTTTCTGGTGCTGCAGCGATGGTCTTACCACAACACAAGCTGCATTTTTTCCCCTGAAAGAGCAGCCTTCCTCTCGCCGATGGATATCCTCTCCCCCTGTATACATAAACAGCTCCAACCGCGGAAAGTGGGTCAAGGTCGTGTCCAAAGTTCTCTCCTGACTAGCCCCAAGAGTCCATTAGTGCCAGGCTTAATCCAAGTTGGGCATTCAAACCAAACCACAATTCCAGTTAGCCTAGATCCATTTCTAACAACTGCTTTGTTGAAGTGGGAAACGACACGTCAAATCTTCCATATAGTGGCAATCCCCCTTTTTACAGCACTAACTGCTATATCCCAGTAAATTTAAGTGTCCCAAGGCCACCTTGACAAGTAAGGAGAGAAGGTAAATGTACGGTAAGGAGGTGAGGGGTAGGGTGGGATACTTGAGATTGGTAGTCGGGGGTTGGGTAGTTCGTGGGTGGGGTAGTCGGGAGGGTTGGGTGGTTAGTCAGGTGGGGGGGTATAGTTGGGGATCAGTCGGGGGGGTTTGGTGGGCAGTCAAGTTGGGAGGGTACTCGGTGGGGGGGCTCCAGTGGGAAGTAGCCTGGGGGTGGGGAGTGTCGTCCGGGGTTGAGGTATTTAGTCAGGGGGATGGGAGGGCAGTGGGGGCATGGGGGATGTATTTGGGGAGTTGATAGGGTTGTTGGGGATGGGGGCGTATTGAGGTGTGGGGAGTAGTCAGTAGTTGGTGTGTGGGATTTAGTTGGTGTGGCCAGTTAGTCAGGGTATGGGGGTAGTCAAAGGCTCGGGAGGGTAGTTGGAGGTTTGGGGTGTAGTCGGGGGCTGGGGGATAGTCGAGGGGTCGGGAGGGTAGTTGGGGGTAATGGGGGTGGTTATAGGGGTGGTGGTTAGTCAGTGGGTGGGGAGGGTAGTCAGGAGGTAGCCGAGATGGTAGGGGTTTAGTCAAGGGTGGAGGGTAGTCAGGTGGTAGGGGTTTAGTCAGGGATGGGGGGTAGTCAGGAGGTAGTCGGGATGGTCGGGGTGGTTGGGGTTTAGTCAAGGGTGGGGGGTAATCGGGAGGTAGTTGCAATGGTCAGGGTGTAGTCGGGAGTGGGGATAGCTGGGGGGTCGGGAGGGTAGTTGGGGTATGGGTGTTGTAGTCGAGAGCTTGTCTATCGGGGAGTTGGGGGGCTCAGTAATACAGTTAGCCAGGAGTTAGAACTGGTTTTAATCCTTCTAATTTTCCTGGGTAACTATTCTGCTAAGTAATTTGGAACCATCCAAAGTCTCTGCCTTAAAACCAGAGTTTTGCAGGTGTCCAGGTGCAGGGTAATTGCTTAACGGAAATTGAAACTTCTATATAGTCAATGCATGGGGGCTTCCAGGGGCTCTCCCAGCACACCCTCCAGAGTACCTCTGAGCTATGACCATCCAGATCTGGGCCATTAATTCTGCCTTTGGTCACTTTACACCAGTGTTTCCCAAATTCTTCCCGGTGTGACCTCAGGCTTTGTATGACCCCAGAATGAAAATTTAGGGACTAGGAGAGTTGTTGAGTGAGGGGCGGGGGGAAAGTTCCTCCTTTTGTGCAGGATGAGGCTATAACTGTTGGGGGGAGCATGGGTGGAGTTGATGAAAAGACAGGTTTTCCACAAAAAAAAACACCCACCTTCTTACAGGTTTTGTTTTGCAGCAGCAATTGGGCCTCAGAGAGAAATCCATTAGGCCACACGCACCAACAAAAAAAACATGGTGGAGAAGTTTCAGCATGTCGGCCGTGCAGGAACGGGTGCAGCCGGGCATGGACCTGATCACTGCCCGCGATCAAGTCCTCTCCGCCATCTTACATGGGCAGGCGAACTAAGGCCCACCCAGCATATTCCTCGACTCCAGAGGATAGCAGGAATGGACAGGAGAAGTGCATAGTAGACAGGTAATGTACATCACACATGTCCGGAGGGTAGGCCATTGGGGCAGGCCAGGCCAGAGGGGAAGCCCCTCGTTTTTCTGATGACTGCCTAGCTGCCCTCCTGGAGGAGGTGGCAACGCGGTGGGAGGTCCTTCTTCCGAGGGACAGGAGGTGGAGGCTTCCCCACCTGACCAAACATGCATGAGAGGAGGTAGCCGAGAGTGTGAGTTCCCATGATGTGGTGTGAAGCACATGGGTCCAGTGCCACAAAAGATTCAATGACCTCCTGCGCTCGGGAAGGACGAGTACCATGTTGGCTCAAGTCACTTAATGCAGCTGTCACCCTTTCCCTCAGCCATCCCATCCCCCCGCAACTCTGAGTACAGTAACGGCATTGAATACTTCACGACATGTATCCCTTGCTGGGTGTACCAGCAGATGTTGTCCATGCCTTGTTCACCCTGAGAGGGTTGAGCTAGGACGTGTTCTGCATCCGCAGCATGTGTGACACTGACACCCAGTGTATAGAATGGGGTTGAAAATCAAGGGTCTGCGCCTAGGCAGAGTGCTGGAACTGCGAAGCATGTCAAAGTCACGGTGCTAATATGCTGGGGGGGGAGCTTCCAGTTGGCAGGGCACCAATCCATCTGCTGGTCTTTGCATTCCACCCGCTTGTGCCTCCTTGCTTAGCAAAGTGACACCTTGTGGTGCCACATGTGAAGGAGGCAGCATTTGGGCAATGGAGGGGCGGGGTCAGCCCCGGCCTGTTTGGGTGAGTGTGCGGCAGCTGTGGGGTGATGAACTGGAGTCCTATAATGTCCCACTCTGGCTGGGTTGGCAGGGATGCAATGGGAATCCAGGCACAGGCTGGACTAATCAATGCTCTTCTCTCCTTTTCAGGAGAAGATTGCACACAATTCCGCAGACCGGGTGTGGACTGGCAGATGCCAGGCCCAGTTGGCGATCCTGACACCTTCTGAGCAGCAGGCCATGGATCTGGAGAGATGCCATGCACCCAGGTCCACTGGTGGCAGTGAGGCTGGGGTGCCACGGGGAGATATGTTTGCCAAGCACTCAGGTCACCATATGTGTCCCAGCAGCCATGGTGCTGCTGAATGCTCAGTGATTGAAGTTAGCAACACTGGTTGACCATTGTTTATGGAAGGATGAGCGCATAATGATCCGGGGGAGCAGCATGCAAATTGACATTGTCTGTAATGTAACTAATCAAATGTCCTTGTTCTTCCTTTCAGCATCACCGGAGCAGGGCCGGGAGAAGGAGGCAGAGGGCCCATCTCTCACCCTTGAGGGCCCAGAATACATCAACTCATCAGCGTGACACCATCTCTGCCAGTCAGGCACCAGCGGAAATACTAGCGCTTGGGTGGGAATTAGACCTTCGGCTAATGTCCCGGGGCATGGTGGTGAGGACACTTCACACTCACTTGAGGTGCAGGCAGAGACAGAGAGTGCCCAGGGCGCTGGCAGTCAGAGGACTGTTAGGGACCAGATACTTGCTCGGTCGGTGGTTGGTGATGTGCCTCTGGAGTTGTCCGTGAGGCAGCAAACACGGGAACTGCAGCAGGGTATGTGGGAGGATCTGGCAGAGATACATGAGGCTATGCATGGCATGGTGCCCGTGCTTGAGGCATCCAAGCGAAACATCACCGATGCAATGAGCCTCATGGCAGAGCGCCATGCTTCCTCCATGGAGACAGTGGCAACTCTCGTGGAGAAGCTCCTCCAGGAGAACAATCAGGGCCTCCTGGGGTTGCACTCGGACCTGCAAGCCCTCACAGAGGTATTGACCTCAGCCGGTTGAGAGATGCTTTCAGTGCCAAGTATCCCAGCTCGGTGCCCATCCATCTATGGTGGGCATGAGTTCTGAAGCGACACCATGTTGGCACAGCAGCTGCCTATTTTCTCTGCGGACTCCTCTCAGGTCACTCCAGATGAGGGCAGCAGCTCCTCCACCCCTCTGCCAGTAACCATGGCATCCGATGATGCTGTGGTGACTGGGGAGATGCCAGCTGTGGAACTGGCTGCTCCCTCCCAGGCGGGGCCATCATTGGCTCCAAGGGCCAGCAGACATCCAGCAAAGTCATCGAGGCCAACAGGATAATACAGTGAGCAGGCTGTCTCAGGTGCCAATGCCAGCGAGGGGACAGCATCTAGATGTAGCACCCATAAACATAAATTTAAGGCACCCTAGGCATACCAAGGGTTTCTCACTGGTGCTTTTATATTGGTCCATAGTATTTTCTGGAAGACTTGGTGTGATGTCCAACACATTTTTTTTTTGGTTTATGAAGTCACATTTGTTCTCTCCATTATTTTGATATGTTGCCATGCCTCAAAGTGATTCCCTACTTCTGCAAGTGGACGGTGTTATGAGTGGGTTGCGTGACATTGAGCTTTATTGACAAGGGCCTTACTTAATGTTCCTATCCAGGCAGATTTAGCACTCAGTTATTGAGTATGGAGCCTGCAGCCCTGGCATGTGTTGAAGGTCCATATGTGGTGTGTTAGCTGAAGGTTCTTTGGATTAAAGCGTCCCAGGTGTCCCTGCATCCTTGGAGTATGCCCAGGTCAGCATCTATCCCCTCAGCATTCTCCTGAGTGTCCTCATCCTCGGACTCACTGATGGACTCATTGTGTGCATCCGCAGCAACTGCGTCTACATCTTCCTCGTCCACTGTGTCGCCCCTTTCCAGCACCAGATTGTGGAGAGCGCAGCATACAGCCATTATCACTGAGGCACGGTCTGGGGGATCCTGGAGTGCGGTCCCTGAGCGGTCCAGGCATCAGAAGCGCATCTTGAGAAGACCAATGGTTCTCTCCACCACATCCTTTGTGGAGGCATGACTCCTATTGTACTGCTGCTTAGCCACTGTTCTTGGATGGTGGAGAGATGTCATGAGCCATCTTCTGAGGGTATAGCCCTTGTCACCCAGCAGCCACCCATCCAACCGAGCCGGAGCACGGAAGAGCCCCAGCACCTGGGAGTGTCTAAGTACGTAAGCATTGTGGGAACTGTCTGGGTACCTTGCACAGACTTGCAGAATCTGCAGCTCATGATCACACACTATCTGCAAGTTCATAGAGTGGAATCCCTTCCTGTTGACAAAGACACCGGGCTCATCTGCTGGCGCCTTGATGGCTACATGTGTGCAGTCTATTGCACCCTGGACACGGGGGAAGCCAGCAATCGCCGCAAAGCCTCTGGCTCGCTGTGGCTGGCTGGCCTGGTCCCAGTGGTAGTGGATAAAAGTCAATGCATGCCTGAACAGAACGCCTGTAACCTGCTTGACACAAGTGTGGACAGCTGATTGGGAGACTCCGCACAGATCACCCATCGAGATCACCAACCTTGGAAAGAAGCGGAGGCATAGAAGTTGAGGGCAGCTGTGACATTCAGAGCCACTGGTATGGGTTGCCCACCCACACATTTTGCAGAGATCTCAGGGCCTATCATCTGACAGAAGGAGGTGACTGTCTCCCTTGAGAGACAGAGTCTCCTTTGGCACTGCACCACAGGCATGTTGAGGTAGCTGCTTCACCACTTGTATGCCCTGGCAGCAGGATAGTGGCATCTTCTGAGGCCCCTTCTGCTTTGCACTTCCTGTTGGCCCTACGACCCTTGTGCCTGCGCTTCTCCTGCCAAAAGTGGCTCCCCTGGAGGCTGAATATGGACTCCTGGCCTCCTCCCCCATCTGGCCCTCCTTTCCTCCTCAGAGGAGATGCCTCCAGTGGAGAGCACAATTCCCATTCCCAGGCTAAGAGAAGGCTTCCTGAAAGCTGCAGGCCCCAAAAATGATCTTCACTGTACAGTCCTGACCTGAAGGCTTTTACTCCTGTCCAGGCAGCTGGTATGAGTTTGAAGTATTCCTGCTGACACTTAAATACCTGAAAGATCACATCGTGACCCCACTCAGCCCTCTTTCCCGCCCGTGGATGAGGTTTATACAAATGTCTCCTACCTGCCTGCCCGTTGCGCCCTGAAGATCACATGGGCCCCGAAAAATTGCAGTCAATAACTGCCTCAAGGGACTTAACCTGGTGATTAATTAATGGCGGGTGCGCATCTGAGAATATTGTGCCCCTGCCCATCTAAATATCGCGAGAGCACGTGGTGATGTAGGGATGCTCGCCCGACGTCACCACGCGTCATTTTACACGTCGGCGTATGGTGCCCACCCCCCACACGCTAACGGGAAAATTCTGGCCACGGATTTAAAGGAGCCTAGGAGCTGTTAGCATTCAGTCTGAGCTCCATGTCAACCATCACTGCTTCCAAGCTCGTGACCCCAAAATCTCATCTCCTACAGCTTGGAAAGCCTCGCTTCACACATTTCCTATTTACAGTCATTTTCTTTTTGGTAGTAATGAAAATGTTAATTGTTGAATTGTTGCAGGAAACAGAAATCTCTGCTAAAATGCTAGCAACAATGCTATCAATCAAGATAAAAACAAAAAAACTGCGGATGCTGGAAATCCAAAACAAAAACAGAATTACCTGGAAAAACTCAGCAGGTCTGGCAGCATCGGCGGAGAAGAAAAGAGTTGACGTTTCGAGTCCTCATGACCCTTCGACAGAACTGTTCTGTCGAAGGGTCATGAGGACTCGAAACGTCAACTCTTTTCTTCTCCGCCGATGCTGCCAGACCTGCTGAATGCTATCAATCAAGGCTGTTCTAATTGCCTGATCCTTAGATAACACCCATTGCTTGCTCAGAATAATTGAATTCTTAGGTTTACACTAAACTAATTTAAACTGTTAGGTAATTCAATAGTCTCACATCAAGTTCACTTTATGTTGCTCACGGCATCATTGTGGACTATTGTTCAGGAAAAGCTTACCTGATAACTATTCAGCACCCTACATTGTGTCTTGTTTTGTGTTTAGCTCGTATGCACTGACCCCGCTGAATGTATCAATACCAGACAATGAGCACTATTATAAAGAAACAAATTACCACATAATTCCAACTGTTCATTCTGATGACTTATTGATCCATACATCAGAATCATGTTGAAGTAGATGAACTGCTCTTTACTTTCCGGTGAACCCTCTTCAACAATATCATCCTTTTTTTAAAAGCATTTCATTGTGATACATCTTTGGGAAGGAATCAAAGATATTATTGGAAAAGTGATGGCTGAAGCATTGTGTCAGCATAAACAGGGCGATCTGAAAATAGGTGCGATAAGGCCTTAAAAAATGAAATAATTTCAAAGGTTTAGTTGTTTCTTTCTATCTGCTGAATTAGGATTTGTAAGAAATATGGCATTTAGAAAGAGAAGAAAAAAGTCACAGTGTATTCAACATATTTAACTCCTCTGTCTGATGTCAGCCAATAAATCAAATGCCATCTGGAAACAATAACAGTGTCAGAAGCAGATTAGAGCTTTAGAATCAGACAAGTTGCTGAGGCAATGTGTACAGCCGCCTACTGGACATTCGATCTGTGCATTCAGAGTGTACGGCTGTGCCATTGTGATGTTAAGTTTGTACAAAATGGTTTGTTGACTCTTAACAAGACAGCCATTATTTATGTAAGCATTCCCAATGCAAATGTCTTCACAGAGATGATGGGCAGAATCTTGTGAGGGTGACGAGGGTCTCAGCTGCCAGCTGGAGAGCCGGCGAGAGCCCCGTGCTGCTTTTCGGGAAGCCCTGATACATCTTGACCCACTCAGGCACTTGACAGGACAGTGGTGGGCCTTACCCCATGATCAAAATCCCTGGGGACAGAAGTCCCGCCGCCGAGAGCTGCCGGCCAATCAGAGGCTGGCAGCACTATAGAACGGCATTGCCACTGGGGAGGTGGTGGCTGTTGCCAGTATGGAACCTACCCAAGTCCTAGGATTGTCGTTGGATCCCAGGTCATAGGTAAGTGATGGTGGGAGTGATGGTGGGAGTGATGGGATTGCTGGGGGGTTGTGGGGGGGGGGAGCTGTGATAAGGGTAGGGGCTGACAGAAATGGCAGGAGGGGGCACTCAGAGGCCCTGTCTTTCAGATACCGGATCCCTAAATCAGGCACTGAGTGTCTTTGAATGACAGCCTCCGCTGGTAGCCTGCAAGCAACACTGCCCAGTTTTGCATGTCATGCTGCCTGCATGGTGAGCCCCTCACTGCCCCTGGGTTACTACCAGCAGCAGTGGCATGAGGCCCTTAAGTGGGCATTGCTCACTTGAGGGCCTCAATTGGCGGCAGGGCCTTCCCGCCGTGGACTGAGCCAGGGTGGAGGCAGGGAGGTGGCAGGGTCCCCACCCACCACTCCCCACCTGATCAAATGCCTCTGCCCCCATCAACAAATTCCCCATAAGGAGAACACAAGATTTCACCCAACGTGTGGGATTTCAGATGAAGGATCTGGACCAAATGAGGAGTGTAGCTATTAAATATGAACCCATGGATTTGGACCAAACCTACAATATTCTGACTTTGCAAAACCTAGTTGCCATTATGTGATTGGAAGTTTTAAATCCAGCATTTCATCAGATTTTGATTTCAATGCATTCAGGCAGCACAAAGCCATTGAACTCCAGTTGGAATGAACGTGCCTTTGAACTGGATAGATTTGCAAAATCCCAAATAATTTCCTGCTAAGGACTGATTCCATTATTGAGAATAAGTCCAAGTGAAATTGCTGTTCAAATCCTTTTAGTTAAATTTTTGTCAAATTAATTAACTTTGCCCAAATGGCACCTTTTACTGTCACTTAATGCAGCAGCAGTTTTGTGGGTGGAGTTTGAGAGCAAACTGTCAGTATTCACTATCATTCTCTCTCTGAAAATGACTGTAACTTTAGAATGTAACGTGAAAACAGATTAATGCGGAAATCCAGAAGTTGCCGTCTGTCACTTACTGCTCTGCCACAAATTGTTCTGTAGAACCCCCACCAGAGCCCGCCAGCATTGAAATCAGTTAATGTGTTAATGAGGATGTGAGTGTCTCGAAAGAGAGGAACGGATTTACCTGTAAGGTGTGTTGGACTGGGTGTGCAGGGAAAAGCTGAGGAATTAAGAATGAGCAGGTTTGCCCTAGAAAGTGGCATGCCAGTCACCTTTCTGCCCTGATGAGATTATTAAACCTCTTGTGGTACTGTATCCAGGAATGAGGCAGCAGAATCCTGCAGATCCCCTCCTCTGCCACTTCCAGCCATGTCTGCTTGGTTAATGTAACAAGTGCTTCCCCTTTTCAGTTCTCAAATCAGTGCTAGAAATCCCATAAAAAGTTTCACTTTGTGTGCTATGTGTTGGGAAACTGGAAGCTGAAGCAGCTGATTTTCTTGAAGCATTTTAATTGAGCTATGGGATCAGCATCCTGCTTCCAGCTTTCCCAGGCAATTAGACCAGGCGGGTGTAATCACAACACACACCTGCTTGTTGAATCGTCACTATTTCAAGGGACCCTGTTAGGTTCAGAATGGGAGCTTTCTGCAATTGTCAAGAGAGAGCCAGCTACCTGAGTGACAGAGTTTCAATTGGGGAAGACAGCCCCATGGGTCTCTGATGCCTCCCTGGGCATCATGCTGGGGAATGTAAGGGCTCGTAGAGACATTCTGGCTGGAATTTTCTGGGCCCACGCAATAGGCTGAGACACAAGAAAGCTGGCAATATGGTGCAGGTAGGCATTAGGTGGGGAGTGCCCAGCATCCGTGGCATTTTGCCAGTGATGGGAAAGTTGGCATATTGGCTGCCAGCCAGGAGGCCAATTGAGCTGCTTAAGTGCCCAATTAAGGACCTTGTCTCTCTGTGGATATTTTCCTTGTATAGGGAGCACCTGCCACAATGTGAAGAGATTGCCCCATGAATCTTGGCAGCCTCCCAGAAGGGTCCAGCGGGGTGTGGTGTGGACCCTTTTTTATGGCCCATGGAGGGCCCCGCTGGTGGCAATGGCTGTTCCCACCTCTATCTTTCCACCATTACCACAGGATCGCTCTGCCACCCCCATTGTCAGAACTTCATTGCCTGGCCCTGGCTTCCCCCAAGAATCCTTACCTCTCTTTGAGGGCACTTGGCCATTGAGGCACCCTCTCCTTACAGCTGCAGCCTCAGCGATGGCCACCACTTGCAGGGGGGCTGCCAAAGCTACTGAGCTTCCCGGCCTCTGATTCAGCCGGCAGATCTTGATGATGGTGGTGGGGAGAATGCCATCCTTAATTCAAAAGCAACCCTGGCAATGGGCAGATGACAGCAAAATGCAGCCCTAGGTCTCACTGACAGCCTCCCACTTCTGGACCTGCAATGGGACTTCTGCCAGCTCCACGACATTCCAATCCTATCTTTCCAGCAGACCAGAGGAAGAAGCCTATCTCGGAGACCAAGCAGACATGGCTGCCAGTGGCAGAGGAGGTGATCTGCAACAGGCTGCCTCATTCCTGGATATAGCACTGCAAAAGGTTCAATAATCTCACCAGGGCAGGAAAGGCGAGTGGCATGCCATGTTCGAGAGAAAGTCCACTCATTCTAATTTCCTCAGCCTTTTCCTGCAAACTCAGACCAACACAGCTTACAAGTAAACCCATTCCTCTCTTTCAAGGCACTCATCCCCATTTTGACCAGCCAGCACTGGCAATTACCTTCATCTTATTGCCATGTCACGCCCATTCCTCACAGTGACCTTCCATAAATGTGTTCTTCCATCCTCCCATTCGAGTTCTCACATTCATAACTCTATTCTTTCCGTCCCATAGGCGAAGAGGGCAAAGAGCACCAGGATGAGGTGGAGAACCAGGCTTGGCCTTCCAGTCATCGTGATCCTGACTGGTGCAGAGGAGGATGCACTGGAAGTAAGCAGAGTTTCAGAATCGATGGCCATTGGCGATGATGAGATGGACATCTTCCAGATACCTGGTGACAGAATTGGGTATCACACCATCAGACAGCACACAGCACTCATTTATGTTGGGTTGGTGTTAACAGGCATTGAAATATAATGATCTACACAATGAGGATGGAGAACCCTCTCACATAGAAACATAGAAACTAGGAGCAGGAGTAGGCCATTCGGCCCTTTGAGCCTACTCTGCCATTCATTATGATCATGGCTGACCATCCAACTTAACTTGTCAATTCTAATTCATGTCATCTCCCACAGCTCCAGCAAGCATTTTCAGTAGCAGGTACTAGAGGAAAAGGAAGACTCTGCAGAAAAGATCATGCACTCTGAGGAAGCACCTTTGCATGACTCATGCACATCCTCCCCCAGCTCAGATATACACTCCTTGATGGGCCTCTGAGACAGGTTGTTGGGTTGTCACAAGGTAACAGAAATGACCGCCAATGTATTGGAAATCACTTTCAATGTAATGAAAGCACACTCCCGGGTCTATTTCTCTTAATTAAAAGGTATTGAATTCAAGTCATCTGATATTTCAATTTTTAGCTATAAAATCCCATTTTCTGTGATATTTATGTTGCTCAATTGAATTTATTGGGTAGATTAATTTTTTAGCATGGAAAAGTGCTGATTATTGGGGACTGTATTGATATACAGACTATGTAAGACTGACAGGTGGTCTCCTACTCCCCACCATTAGATGATGTAAGCGACCAATGGAAGGCATTTCAACTAATTACTAAATCATTGTGAATGGTTGGATGTAGTGAATTTGAGAACATAGAGAATGACTCTGTTGCAATCCTAGAGGGAAAATAATGAGTGTGAATTCTGTTCAGTACACAGAAATACATTTAGGTTAGACCATGTCCAGAGTTAGGATGAATTATAATAGCCATGAAAAGAAAAAGAATTCAAACCACAAAATTCATAGAAAGGAAATATCAAGCACTTCCATCATTTTCATTGATGATTTGCAGGTGTACCAGTTTGCCTTCATGGTTAAGCTGTTTGAGAAGCACATTTCATTGGTTTCACTGAAAGCTGATGACTTTTGGACAGGAAGATCATAAGTTGAAAAGCAGTATTTAGATGTCAAAGTAGACACAGTGAAGACATTGAATCATGCAACTAGGAATGTTGATGGGTCACAGTCTGGTCAAGATTGTGGTGTTTTGTCTGGAGCTGTCTGAAAACAATGTGAAATGAAGCAGATCAATGTTGTATGGACCTCTCTCTCTCTCACCCGCCTTGTCAACTAGATGTACAACTAGTCTTGTAGTGCTTGAAAGTTCATAGTAACACTTTAATCAAACAGAATGTAACAAAAGTGATTCATTTATATTATGCCATTCGCACAAAGAATCCCTATTGTCATCATCCACTTTGGTTTGAATTGAAACTCTCCTCAGATATTTATCCCATTTCTCAGCTATCAGCAGTTTGCATTAGGGTAGCTGCTTTGTGATGTGTGTTATTCCCATGATTATTCAACAGTTGAAATCCTACTTTCAGAAATCTCATTATTTGTGTTGAGAGTTAGATAAATGAGTCTGGGGTGTCATCAAGATGGATTGTTCATTGCTTATGTTACACACTATCCCATTTTTCTTCCTCTCGTTAGCTCCTGTTTTTACTTCTTGATAATATTTTATTTCTCCTGTGATCTTAAGGACAAATGTGGAAGTTGTCCTTAAATATTTGAATTCTATCACTTAACAAATTTCTGCATGTTGACTTTGTTTATATCAGTCAAACATTAAACCTAAATGCAACAGATCTAGCCATTTTGTTAGTTGGTTGAAAGAATTAATGTAATATAACTTATATAGAAACATAGAAACTAGGAGCAGGAGTAGGCCAATTGGCCCTTCGAGCCTGCTCCGCCATCCATTCTGATCATCCAACTCAATAGCCTGCTCCTGCTTTCTCCCCATATCCTTTGATCCCTTTCACCCCAAGAGCAATATCTAACTCCTTCTTGAAAACATACAATGTTTTGTCCTCAACTACTTTCTGTGGTAGCGAATTCCACAGGCTCACCACTCTCTGGATGAAGAAATTTCTCCTCATCTCAGTCCTAAATGGTCTACCCCGTATCCTCAGATGTGACCCCTGGTTCTGGACTCCCCCACCATCGGGAATATCCTTCCTGCACCTATCCTATCTAGTCCTATTAGCATTTTAAAAGTTTCTATGAGATCCCCCCTCATTCTACTAAACTCCAGCGAATATAATCCTAACCGACTCAATCTCTCCTCATATGTCAGTCCCGCCATCCCAGGAATCAGTCGGGTAAACCTTCGCTGCACTCCCTCTATGGCAAGAACATCCTTCCTCACATAAGGAGACCAAAACTGCACACAATATTCCAGGTGTGGTCTCACCACGGCCCTGTGTAATTGCAGCAAGACATCCCTGCTCCTTTACTATATTATATGCACACACACGCATGACAGACATTGGCCGGAATTTTCTAGCCCCTCATGTCGGTGGGATCTTCCCGTCCCACCGTTGCGAATGGAAATTTCAATGGCTCGGCTGCCCCACTGCGGGGGTGTTGGAGGGATGGTGGTGGGAGGGTGGGCCATCATTTCTATAATTCAATACCAAAATTAACCAAGTAATGTTTTATAGAGTTGACATTGCTGGGTTAAAATGTACCTCTGAGTGAATTTAAGTGGGTTCTCCAGGTTTGAGGTGAATCCTTATATAATAATACTCAGAACTTAGAGAGGAACATAGGAGGAGGAATAATCCATTCAGCAATTAAGCCTGTTCCACCATTCAATTAAATCATAGCTGAACTGTAACAATTCCATTTACCCGCCCTGTTTCTCTACCCCTTATTATCCTTATCTAACAAGAACCCACCAATCTTGGTAGTGACATTTTCAATTGACCTAGTCTCAGAGCATTTTGGGGCAGAGAGTTTCAGATTCACACAATTTTTTGGGTATAGTACTACTTTCTGGCATGCCCCTGAATGGCCGATCTCTAATTTGAAGGATGTGCACACTTGTTCTGGTCTCTTCTACCAAGGAAAATAGTTTATCTTTATCTGCACTATCAAATCATCTTAAAACACCTCAGTTAAATCACCTCTTATTCCTCTATATTATGGGGAATGCAAGTCTAGTCTATGCAATATGTCCTCATAATTTAAGTTTTTTAGCCTTGATATCTTTCTGGTGAACCTGTGCTGCTCTCCTTCCAAGGCTAATATTTCCTTCCTGAAGTGAAGTGCCAAGAATTGAATGCGATCCTCCAGATGGAGTCTAACCAGAGCTCCATACTGCTGTAACACAACTTCCACCCCTTTGTATTCCAGTCCTCTTGCGATTAGACCAGCACTTCACTAGCTTTTCAAATTATTTTATAGATCTAGTCGCCTAACTTTTAGTGATTACTTGGACCCCTAAACCTCTCCATGCACCCATTGTTCCTAGCTTCTGCCATTTAGAAACTAACCATTTTGAGGAGCCTCACATGCTCAGTGATAATCATATAGCCAGGTCAGCTGCTTTATCTAGTCAAAAATCAGAGTGACAGCCAAACAATTTTCAAAACCAATTAAGTTGCTAACTTATGAAGAAAATTATATAACAGATTGTTTTCACATAACAAAAAAAGTCTTAAATAGTAGGCTCCCATCACCTTTTAGTGGATGCAATGCTTCTCAATTTCCCATTACTTGCTGGCAGGTAAAAAGTGTCTCAATCATAAGAAACACTGCCTCTGATAGTAGTGATTCAATCATTAAGATAATGTGCTTAATCTCATTCACATTAATTTGAAAGGTTTCCAGTAGGCAATCTAAACATCCCTATCAGGCATGTTTAAACCAACAGAAAATCCATACAGTTGCATTGCATGATTAGCTTTGGGTAATCAAAAGTGACAAAGACTGCAACCCTAAATAATATATTGCCAATCACCCCCAGTAACACATATTTTTATATTTTAAAAATGTTCTGTACTAGAATAATTGAAAAAATATTTACTTCCAAGAACCTCTTAGATCACCCCTCCTAGCACCAACCTAATTACCTTCTGCTCTGGCACTCCACAAATGGTATGTACTGAAATTGGCAGGATGTACCTAACCGAGTATGTACCTAATCCCAGGGGTCCCTTGGGCCTCTGGTTTTCAATCCACCTTTAAATAACTTGGATAAAAGAATAGAGAACCATACATCTAAATGTGTTGATGACATTAAGTTAGGTAGCATAGTAAATAGTTTCGGTTGGAGCAGGAGTAAGAAAAATGAAAGTTTTTTTTTATTCATCATGGGAGGTGGGCATAACTGGCTAGGCCAGCATTTATTGCCCATCCTTAACTGACCTTGAGAAGCTGGTGGTGAGCTGCCTTCTTGAACTGCTGCAGTCCATATGGTGTAGGTACATTACCCCTATACTGCCTTTCACAACAACTGGATGTCTCAAAGTACTTTACAGCCAATGAAGTATTTTTGAAGTGTAATCACAGTTGTAACATAGAAAACATAGGTAATTTGCACACAGCAAGCTCCCACAAACAGTAATGTGATAATGACCAGACAATCTGTTTTTCCTTTGTGATGTTGATTGAGGGATAAATATTCTAGGATGCTGGGGATACTCCCCTGCTCTTCTTCAAAATACTACCACAGGATATTCCACACCTGTCTACAAGGATAGTTAGGGCCTAGGTTTAATGCCCCATCTGAAAAACAGCACCTCCAATCGTGCAGCGCTCCCTCAGTGCAGCATTGGAGTGTCAGCCTTGATTTTTGTCCTGGATTGGGACTTGAACCCCAAGTCTTGTGACTCGCAAGGTGAGAATGCTACCAACTGAGCCACACTTGGCACTACAGAGACAGTGATTGATTAATTCACTGGCAAAAGTGTGGCAGATGGAATTCAATGTAAGAAAGTCTGAGGACATTCACTTTGGATCGGAGAAGAGTAGATGAGATTATTTTCTAAATGCTGAGAAGCTAGAAACTGTGGATGAATAGAGAGAGCTAAGGGTCCAAGTACAGAAATGACTCAAATTTAATGGACAGATACAGAACAATAATTGAAAAGACTGACGAAATATTGGCCTTATTTCAAGAGAACTCAAATACAAATGAGTGAAGTGATGTTACAGCTGTACAGAGTTCTGATTACACCCATCTCGAGTAGTGCATTCAGTGCTGGGAACCATACCTTGGGAAGGATATACTGGCCTTAGAAGGGAAGCAGTTCGGATTCATCTGAACGATACTGGGAAAGGTGTAATTTATGAATACAGTTTACATAAACCTAGGCTTGTATTACATTGAGTATTGAAGATTCAGGCGTGATCTGATTGACGTGTCCACTGTTGAACAATCCAGCCTTAAAATTGGAGTTAGGCCATTATGGGGTAATGTCAGGAATCACTTCCTCACACAAAGGGTAGAAGAAATCTCGAACTCTACTCCCAAACAAATTCTTGAGGCCAGGTCAATTGAAAATTTCAAAACTAAAGGCGGAATCATCTCAGATTTGAACTAAATGTGGTAGCGGGTGGGTAAAATGAAGGGTTTAAACGCCATTTCATCCCAAACCTGCCATATTCATTATGCACTCTCGGGAAACACGCCATTTCCATAGCGGGTGGGCTCTCATTCACCCGCCTGCCATTACGTCACTGCTGCATCACACTGGGCACCATATTTAAAGTCCAGCTGCAAGCACACATCTCAGGGCTTCCAGACCACCACTGCTACACAGTAGGAATGGCCCTGAAACTGAAGAAGGCTGCAGCCCCCAGGTTCAGTGACGGCGTCCCCAGAGCACCTTTTGGATGCCATGGAGCCCCACCGGGATGTCCTCTAACCCAGCTCTGGCCACAGGATGGGTAGCAACAGCAGTGACCTGGCTTGGGAGGTGGTGGCGATGCTGGTCAGCGCCAACACTCTTCAAAAGAAGACAGCCACCCAATGCCGCAAGAGGATGAATGATCGCTTCTGTTCAGCCAGGGTAAGTCAGTCTTCTCATCACTCTCAACTTACACACTCACAAACCCATCACTCACTGACAGTGCAAGGGACATTACCATTCACTCTCTCACACACACCTTCATTGTCCTCATCCCATCCATGGATCACTGACCACCTGCACTTATCATCTGGCCTGGCAGGCATCCTGCTTTCTCCATCTCTATTCATATAGGACAAGCTGGCACACAACAACAGGGAGAGGTTGCAGACCGGTGCAGGAATGCCCGAAATCAAGGTCCTCACAGACTTTGAAAACAGAGCCATCCAGCTGGCCAGCGAGAATCTGGACCAGTCCTGTGCTGAGGATGAGGTCGGCAATGAACTACCAAGTGAGGGTCCAGTTGTGCAACATCCATTACACAACCATGTTGTGAGTGATGTAAAAACAAAAAACTGCGGATGCTGGAAATCCAAAACAAAAACAGAATTACCTGGAAAAACTTGGCTACTTGGCTTCTCCACCGATGCTGCCAGACCTGCTGAGTTTTTCCAGGTAATTCTGTTTTTGTTGTGAGTGATGTGTCTGTTTCACAGGCCACTGCCAGGCAGTAATTATCTTCCCTTGCTTCTGCAGGCACATCTGGGAAACAGCCAATAGAGTACATGACCCAAGGCCTCCAGTCAAGCCCTGAAGACACCTCGGAAGAGGAATCTGAAGGCACCCTCCTTGAAGTCCCGTCACAGCTCTCATCCACAGCCTCCAGCAGCGCAGAGACACATACCTCGGTGGGATCTAACTTTAGAATAGCCTCAAGATCACAATCTGGACTGCACTGTCTGATCCACAGCAGGTGGAGGCAGGGTCTTCACAGAATCACAGAATTTTAGCGGCATTGAAGGAGGTCATTCAGCCCATTGTGTCTGGAGCAGCTCTCCAAATGAGCATTATGACCTAGTGCTGTTGCTCTACCCTTTCCCCATACCCCTGCATATTTTTTCTATTCAAATAATCATCTGATGCCCTCTTGAATGTCTCAATTGAACCTGCCTCCACCACACTTCCAGGCAGTGCATTCCAGACCTGAACTACTTATTGTGTGAAAAAAAAATTTCTCACGTCACATTTTCTACTTTTGCAAATCACTTTAAATCTGTGCCCTCTCATTCCTGATCCTTTGATGAGTGGGGACAGCTTCTCCCTATCTACTCTGTCCAGCCCCCTCATGATTTTGAACATCGCTATCAAATTTCCTCTTAGCCTTCTCTCCAAGGGGATCAGCTCCAACCTCTCCAAACTATCCTCATAGCTAAAGTTTCTCATTCCCGGAACCATTCTTGTAAACATCTTCTGACTCTCTCCAATGTGTTCACATCCTTCCTATAATGTGGCTCCCAGGACTGTACACAATACTCACTCCAGCTGATGTGTAATGAGTGTCTTTTTTAAATTCAGCAGAACCTCCTTGCTCTTGTACTCTATGCCACTATTAATAAAGCCCAGGATACTATATGATTTATTAACTGCTCTCTCTCTCCACCTGTCCCACCACCTTCAATGATCTATGCACATATACACCCAGGTCTTTCTGCTCCTGCACCCGCTTCAAAATTTCACCTCTATTTAAATTTTCTGTCCATGTTCTTTTTACCAAAATGCATCACCTCACACTTCTCCACATTGAACTTCATCAGCCACCTAACTGCCCACTCCATCAACTCGTCTATGTCTTTTTGAAGTTCTACACTATCCTCCTCACAGTTCACAACACTCCCAAACTTCATTTCATCCATAAACTTTGAAATTGTCCCCTGCACACCAAGATCTAGATCATTAATATACATAAGGAAAAGCAAGGATCCTAATACCGACCTCTGGGGAACTCCACTACAAATGTCCCTCCAGCCCGAAAAATGGCCATTGACCGTTAGTATCTGCTTCATATTTTTCAGCCAATTTTGTATCCATGTTACTGCTGTCCCTTTTCTTCCATAATTTTTCTCACAAGCCTATTATGTGGCATTGCATCAAATGCTTTTTGAAAGTCCATGTACATCACATCAACAGCATTACCCTCATCGACCTTTTCTACTACCTCTTCAAAAAACTCCAGCAAGTTAGTTGAACACAATTTCCACTTTAGAAATCCATGCTGGCTCTCCCTTATTGACTCATGTTTTTCCGCGTGACTACTAATTCTACCCTGAATAATTGTTTCTAGAATCCTGCCCACCACTGAAGTTAAACTGACTGGTCTGTAATTGCTGGGGCTTATTCTTACAATCTTTTTTAAACAAGAGCGTAATGTTTGTACTTCCCCATGGCCAGCACTCAGAGGACTGCTGGAGGCCAGAAATTTGTTGAGTCCAAGTCAGATGACGAGCCTCTGGACTCGGTCATGTCACAGTTGCTGGAGCTGCAAAGGCAAGCTCAGGAACATCAGGAAGGGATGTCTGCTGCACTCCTCAGACTGCAAGGTCCAGTGGAGGAGTCCTTCCACCTTCAGACTGAGGTGATAGCACCAGAATGCCAACGTACAGAGATCAACACTGGTAGAATTACGGCCGCCACAGAGATCTTGGTCCAGGCCGTCGCTCCTGCACTGCTGCGCGGGCTCAATTCCATCGCTGACGCCATAGTTGGCCTCCAACAGCATGTACACGAGAGGAGTGCAGGGCAGCTCAATCTCACTCCAGCTACCCCTTCTCCTCAAGGAGTCAGCCTGGGGCCCACGGGTACCCACAGGCCATGGGAGGAGGATCAGCAGGTGCACAATCCAGGGCCGTCCACCTAGTTGCCGCTGAGAGTGTCCAGCCCATCCGATTCCCCTCTTCCTGTGACCTTGGCAACTCAGCTCCACAGGCCGAGGAGGGTGCCACTGCCACACAGCAGGACCCAGAAAGCAGGCTGGGGCCCTCCTAGTGTCAGCCCTCCAGACGACACCCGCCAATGTTATCACCAATGGGTCATCACATTCAGCAGGCTGTGGATGTCCGGGAAGCAAAAATACGTAGCAGCAGGGTTGGGAAAGTTAAGAAGAATTAGTTGCACAGCGTGGGCACGGGTGTTAATCACTTGTACATAATGTTCACTATTGTCAATAAACTCCAAAGAATCTCTCCCTGCCTATGGCTCCTTGTTCTGATGAGCAGTGTTCTTGTCATTCAGGTGTGAAACCTTTCTGCACAAGATAAAGGCCGGTGTCTCAGTCCAGGGCCTCTTCCCTGTGCTCTGTGCAATCTCCGGACCAAAGTGATGGTCCAACCTCACACTCCCTGGAAACATTACTGATGCCTGCACCTCGATTGCGCTTGTCATTGCTGCCAGAATGTAGTGAACAGCCGTCACAGAGTTCCATTATTCTCTCTGTGCTCTCAGCGCCTTTAAAGTGGGGCTGACTCCCATCTTTTCAGCATTTGTGACCAGTGACGCTTGTGCCTGAAGGGGTCAGGTGCTGAAGGCAGACAAAGCATCAGATGCTTCTAAATTTTTTGGCTGCGTCTCTAAGCAATGACCCTGATCACAGAGAGTAAGTGAGCTGCCTTCGGCCAGACAGGAGTCAGACATTCTCAGAGGCAATGTGAAGATTTATGCCCTCACTGCATGTCGTCATCATCCTCCTGCAATTGAGTGACTATTAGGGCCTCCACTGCGTCTTCATGACAGGAGCATTCTCACAGAGGGTATTCATGCTGCCAGAAGACAGACTGGAGTCAAACTTTGACAGATGCAATGTGAGGATCTATGGGGTCACCATCTTCCACAAATCTAGCAACTGTGAGGGCCTCCCAAGCATGCCTGCCATATCTAGCCAGTGCGAGGGCCTCCTCCCTGTCTTCATTGCCTCCCAGGACCTCCTCACCCTCATCCCCATTGGCATCCTTCTCATCAGAGGAGATGTTCAGCTCCTTCATCTCCTCCTCGGCTAGCTTGTCTCCCTGTTGCAGTGCCAGGTTATAAAGAGCACAGCAGACGACAACGATGCGTGACACCCTCTGTGGACTGTATTGCAGGGCTCCACCAGACCAGTCCAGGCACCGGAACCACATCTTCAGCATCCCGATGGTCTGCTCCACCAAGTTGTGTGTTGCAGCATGAGCCTCGTTATACCATCGCTCTGCTGCAGTCTGAGGCTGCTGCCCGGGTGTCATCAGCCACGGCCTCTGCGGGTAGCCCTTGTCCCCGAGGAGCCAACCCTGCAGCTTCTGTGGACCCTGGAAGACCCCAGGGCTCTGTGACCAACTGAAAATGTAGGAGTCGTGCACATTCCCTGGGAACCGTGCAACACCTGCAGGGTATGTTTCTGGTGGTCGCACACCAGCTGCACATTCAGTGAATGGAACCCCTTGCAGTTGATATAGTTCACTGTGTGTTACGATGGAGATCTGAACGCCACATGAGTGCAGTTGATTGCACTCTGCACCTGTGGGAAACCTGAGATCTGGGTGAATCCAACCCCTCTTGCATCCTGGCTGTCCTGGCCCTGGGTGAAATGCATGAAGTTGTGTGCCCTCACAAAGATGGCATCTGTGACATCATGGATGCAGTTGTGGGTGGAGGCTTGTGAGATCCCACAAGAGGTCACTTGTGGAGCCCTGAAAGACAATGGCAGGGCTGCGCTTGCAACCCCATCTCACCACCAGTTGCCTCAAAGGCAGGGCTGCCCTTAACCCTGAGCTCCCAATGCCCCTGAAGCTTAAAGTCCTACAGGCGACCCTGGCGAGTGTTCAGAAACTGTGGACTCACCTCCGAGATCCCCTCAAAGTGCAGGCTGCCAAGTGCACACTTTTATGTGCTGTTTTGAAACACATCAGCATGCTTTCCCGCTGTCATGGAGAGACAATCCAGTGTAGGCGAGGGGGGTGGGGTGGGGTGGGTGTACCACACCACCTTGTGGAATACCTACATTCAGTCCACAATCATGACCTCAAACTTCTAGTTGCTTTTTATTTTCATTAAGCCACCTTGCTTCCATGCTGACCTCCCTGTCCTTGGCATGCTATTGTGTTCCAGTGAAGCAAGCTCGAGGAATAGCACCTTTTCTACTGACTCGGCACTTCTATAGCCTTCTGGACTCAACATTGAGTTCAACAACTTTAGATCATAACCTCTACCTCCATCTTGTTTATGTATTTTCTCTTCTCCCTTTTTTGTTTTGCTGGGTTGATCTTGTCTTGTTTCTTTCATAATTCCTCCATGTTGCATTTGGATGGTTACTATGTAGCCATTCCTGCCCCTCATCTGGACACAAACTTTCTTTACTATAACCATTACCATTCTCTTTGGCTATTGCACCATGAAATCTTTTGTTATTTGATCTCCCTTGCCCTCCACCCTATCACAGACTTTCTCCTTTGTTCCTCTTGCCCTTTTCCCCTTCCAGTGGCTTAAAAACCTGTACATTTCTATCTTTTGTTATAATACTGGCTAATATTACTACTGGACAAGTCAGATCCCAGGGTGGAACACAATTTGATTGATCCGAATTTTTATTTTTTGTTTAAATATGTGGAGAGTGGCTACTGAACTGAGTCACAGGAGTCAGCTGATGAACTTACAGCAAAGGAATAAAATATTTATTAAGCAACCAAAAGATGAACTATATTACAATATTCCTTCACCCACAATTATACCTTTACAAATATATACAGATTTGTAAGGATAACACCAGTTACAAAAGCTATCTTATACTCTAATGTTCACAGTAAGTACACAGCCCATGTAAACCAATAGATGGCCTGTGGTCAGGCACACTATTCTCTGAAACCAAGACCAGAATTTTGAAGTCGGCAAGTGGGGGCGAGCCTGACACACCGACGCGCAAAATGACACGAGATGACGTCAGGCGTGCATCCCAATTTCATCTAACGTCGTTTAGACCTTTTGTTCAGCGGGCATGCGCTGGAGGCGACCGCATGCCTGCCGAATTGTCAAAGGTCTATTAAGGCCATCAGGGAAGTGGCTTAGATAATTAACAGCACTGCCTGTTCAACCTTAAGGTTGGCTGGCAAGCAAAGAGCACAAGCGACCCTCGCAGCCTTCACGTTTTTCAGGAAACCTCATCCACAGGTGGGATGAGGTTTCCTGACAGCTTTATGAAATAAATAAATAATTTTGCACAATTCATAAACATGTCCCAGCTAATGAAGGGACATATCTAAATAATTTTTAACTTTATTATTTATTAACTTTTATTATTTACTCAATCTCTCTTAATCTGAGGCAGCTCCATGCATCAGGGAGATTTCTGTGCTCTTCCACACGCTTCTGCAAAAGAGCGCAGGCCCTGACCCTCCTTCCTCTCGCCGCCCGCACAGGTGACACTGAGCACTACCAGCCATGTGTCACGTAAAATGGCAGCCGATCACGGGCAGCGATCAGCTCCACGCCCACCCGCACCCACTCTCAACTGGCCCACCCGACCTGCAGAAAATTCTCCCCCAAGTGATAGATGCCACCCCAAATAAATGCTATGGGTCATTCATCAACTCCCCCTCAGATGCTTATCACACCATGAATGAACCAGTCTCACTGAACTCTGCCTTTCACACGAGGGTTTCCAATCTCCACTCTCGAAGAACTTGCTTTGGAGTCTTCTCCCAAACCGATGCTTTCTCTCAGATGCCTTTGACAAGGGTCCACCTCTGGAGTTTCAAGGTCTCCCGGATCACCATGTGTATTCAAGCTTCCTTCCATGCAGTCTCTTTCACTGACTCAGCTGTACCAACAAAACACCATGGCTGCATATGCCCATAGTAGGGTTATAGGCCTTCAGCCATCTCCTTGGATCTTCTGGCTTCTTGCAAGACTATATTGCTTTAAATCTGCATCCTGCAACTTCTCCCTTTAAGCTTGGAGCCTTCCTCTCTGCTCCTTGCTTTTAACTTCTCTTAACAAGACCTTTTCCAGATTTCTGTTCTTTCCCTTTCTCTAGAAGGTCTTTTTGGCCTTCCTTCTTCTGTTCTTTGGGGAAACCTGTTTCCTCTGCAGTTCCCTCTGTTATGTCCAGCCTCTCCAAGCAGCTGGTTTCAACTTTAATTTGGGACTTGCTATCTGTCCCTTTCTTATGCTGCTTCTGCTGGCAACTCTTTTCAACTTTAGAGCACACTGACCAATGGAACTTAAACTGCTTTTGGTTTCCCTATCTGTGTGTGTGTGTTGGGAGGTGTGTGGGGGAGGGCCTCTCTTTCTGAATCCCTGTTGCTAGGCAACAACACAGTTCTTTTCTACATTGTTTGTTTTGACTTCCCTAAACCACTACCTCCCTAAAACAACTCTCCACTTCAAGGGTCATAAAACTCATTAAAATACAGGCATCTTTTAAAGTTAAACTAAAACTCAAGTTTCATGCTTTTAACCCACCAATACAGAAATACAGATTAAACTTAAAGATATACCTGATTGCTAACACCTCCAAATACAAATAAAACTTACTTAAAGCTATCGGTTTTCTAATGCTTTCTTCAGTCCTGATGAAAGGTCATCCCTATATCTAAAGCAGAAATCTTGTTTAACAAAGTTGCAGAAAGTGTGAGCTAATAATATCCTAATGAGGAAAATGACATCTGGGACCTGAATAAATAGGGCAACCAATAGGGTATTCTGTTATTCTGTTGGCCTTAGCTTCAGTTGTCCTTGGTTAGGATCAATAAAGGCTGCTGGAGGCAAAGCTGTTGGTAAACTTTAACAATTATTAAACATTCTTCTAACTATGTACAGGATAATGCTTAGCATGAGGTTTCACATAGAACTCACTGTCAGCTTACTCTATTGTCATGTGATCTTACATCGCTGATGATGTAGAGTGTCTATTTACATTAATCCTTTACATTACAGGTATCCCCTTAACTAGTAAGATTTAAGGATGGGAAATAAAGACAGGAAGGACTGAGAATGAGGGTCAATTAAAGGAGCGGAAATTCAACGTCAATCAGGTGCAGAAGAAATAAAGCAAGCGAGCAAATGACTAGACTAAGAGAGAAAAAAAGAGACAGAAAGGAAAATAAGATTTTTTTTAAAAATTCACATTGTTACAACCCCCCAGAAATTCACAACCTGGAGAATGAAACTCCTCACCTCTAATAGATGGTTTTTGGTGCTAGAGAGGCTGATTCATAGTCATTAGCACTTACCATGCCTGTAAAAGGACACTTGAGCTTTGGGTGACAAGCCTTAACTTTCTGTGGTGAGCTTAGTGGGCAATTAATAGGCAAATACGACAAGTTCATAAAATAAGGAGGTGAGGGATGAGATGCCGTTTTCACGATGCTAACAGTGGAGCAGTTCAAGTTGGACAGCAACTTTTGGGTATTTACTTTTTACCATGCATCTGCTACTCGCCTGAAGTTACTATACAATTTACAAATGACTAATGGTGAGCATCATTAGCCTAGCCATTATTTTAACAGTAAACTCTGATCCATGAAGGTCATGAAGTTTATGCACATTTTTACTCAACATAGTCTGTTTTTATTCAGCGAACTTTGTGTTCAGCAAGTTTCCAGTTACTTGTTTTCTCTTAAAATTTCAACCTTGTAAAATCACACAGAATTTTATTTATTCTCTTCATTAAGTTTCTACATATAATCTTGCTCACCTTGGAAGTTGAAAACTATCAATGCCTAATGCTGTGTACCGATTCTATAGTTGGGACACATACTTTATGCCCTACAAAATTCTTCCAGGACTGATTAAGAACTGATTGAACTTAGAATCAGGGAAGTATGAAAGCTGAGACTCATTGCTCATAACTAGGTGCATGAGGTCATCATTCCATGAAGTCTGGGTGGGTAAGTGACATTTCATTTTGAGACCTGTCACAGAGATTTAGCATCATTGCGGAGTTCTCTCAGTTGGCTGCTGGCAAACCATGTATAGATTTTTCACTGCTGCGATATTCTCTCATTTGGATGCTGTGTTAAGGAAGTGAAGCCACTGCTTGAAAACCAGCCAGATAATGAAAGGAAAGCTGGGTTCAAGACCTGAACGCAAATCATTATTTTAGATTAACCAGGACCTCATTTGACCAATTGTAGCCTTTATAGGGCAAAGGGAAAAGTGTAGAAGCACGCCAATGCAATAAAATTGTCCACATGTGACAAACAGACACCATAAGGTACACAAACGTCCCTTACATCACTACTTTAAACCGAGTGGAATACTTAACAGCTTTACACTGAGGTAAAAGATGCTTCTAAAAATACCCGATGGCAACAGCCCATGTATAACCTTTCTTAATGGGTTTTGCAGGCCAAGTGCAAGGACACAGACCAGCAGATATAGATTGCAAAGCTCTGTGCCATTAGCAATTTGGATGCAACATCGTGCATATTGCAAAATAATGTTCAACAATAACACAGAAAATGCTGAAAAGACACAGCAGCTTTGTATATATCTGAGAGAGGAAGATAGCTTAATTCTTCATCAGAACAACTGCATTTCTTATATTTTTATCTTGGGTTCCCAAATTTTTTGTCTTTATTGTTAATTTTAGTTCATTAACAAGATTTATTTATATGGAGGAAATGAGGGAGATTTGTTTCACCAACTTAATAACCATGTACATTGAGATTTTCAACAATCAGTTGTCCAGTGTATGACCAATTGTTGAAGTCAGAGAAAACAAGTACTTAGCCACTGGCAACTCAAGGTTTTTAGGTGGGCCATGCAATGGGACATCAGTGCTCCTCACCAGCATGGGCAGAAACTGAATTAACAATGCAAACTGGGTCCTCGTCTAACCCCTCAGATATCAATTGCAATGCCACAGTCAGAGGAAATTGCGAGAGGAGTACATCATGACAGGCAGTCAGCAGCACCTAGAGGAGAGTGTGAGAGGAGGACCCTGGGACAGACAGGCAGGGGGAGGTGATGAAGGGGGAGGTGGTATATAGTGGTATTGTCACTGGACTGGTAATCCAGAGACTCAGGGTAATAGTCTGGGGACCTGGGTTTGAATCCCACTACAGCAGATGGTGAAATTAGTATTTAATAAAAATCTGGAATTAAAAGTCTGATGGTGACTATGAAACCATTGTTGATTGTCACAAAAACCCATCTGTTTCACTAATGGCCTTTAGGGAAGGAAATCTGCTGTCCCTGTCTGGTCTGGCCGAAATGTGACTCCAGACCCACAGCAATGTGATTGACTCTTAAATGCCCTCTAAACAAGCGCAATTTGGGATGGGTAATAAATGCTGGCTTAGCCAGTGATGCCCACATCCCATGGATGAATAAAAAAAAGTCAGTAGAACCTAACATCACAAGAGAAACATAAGTTCATTGGTTGATGAGAAACTGCTGTTAGGGGGTGTCATCAAGCAGTTGAGAATTAGAAAAATGCATTATTTTTAAAAGAAGGGGCTACTTACCTTTAAGTAAGAAACACAAGCAAAAGGGAAGTAAAGTTAAGTCAAGACTAGGTAAAATTAAGTTGCATAAGTAAACCAAAGTAAAATAAAGTTAACACAAGAGAAGTAAATTGAAGTCATGGCAGGACAGCTTAGTCATATGGAATGTGTGTCTAGTAATATGTGGGAAGTTGTAGATGCTACCAGTGTCCTGGACGAGCACATGTGCAGGAAATGTCACCAGCTGCAGATCTTTGTGCTCCAGGTTTCAGAGCTCGAGTGGCAGCTGGAGTCATTGTGATGCATCCGTGAGGCTGAAAGCTACGTTCAGAGAGATGGTCACACCACAGCTCAGGATCCTGGAGGCAGAAAAGAAATGGGTGAGCACCAGGCAGTCCAGGAGAACTAGGCAGGTGGTGCAGGAGTTCCCTGGGGTCCTGCTCACTAGTCAGTTTTCCATTTTGGATACCGGTGAGGGCATTGGTTCCATGGAGGTGAGCAGTCAGAGCCAAGATTGTGGCACCACAGGCAGCTCTGCTGTACAGGAGGGGAGAAAGAAGAGGAAAAGAGTGGTGGTAACAAGGGATTTGTTAGGGGAAACTCAGACATTCCTATGGCTGTAGACTTGACTCCAGGATGATATGTTGCCTTCCTGGTGCCAGGGTCAAGGATGTCATGGAGCGGCTGCTGGAGATTCTTCTGGGAGAGGGTGATCAGGCAGAGGTCGTGGTCCATGCTGGTACCAATGACTTAGGTAGGAAAGGGGTTGAGGTCCTGAAAGCAGACTTTAGGGAGCTAGGAAGGAGACTGAAAAGCAGAACTTCTAAAGCAGTAATCACAGGAGTATCGAAATAGGAGAATTGAGCGAATAAACACATGGCTGGAAAGCTGGTATAGGAAGGAGGGCATCAGGTTTCTGAGGCATTGGGACCAATTACGGGGAAGGTGGGACCAATACAGTGCATATCCTCACAGGGAGATTTGCTAGTGCTGTTGATGTGGGGTTTAAACTAGATTGGCAGGGGGATGGGAATCTGAGGACAAATCCATCATGGGAGATGGAGAATTAGTGAGTGTCTCTGAATGACAGAAGCAGCATAGACTAACAAATGTACAGCACAGGAGCTTGGCAGTGTTCAAAGTTATATGTGTAAATGCAAGGAGCATAGAAAGTAAAGCCGATGAGCTGAGGGCATAGATAGACACGTGGCTGCATGATATCATCGCTATAATGGAAACTTGGCTTAAGGAGGGGCAAAAATGGCAGATCAACATCCCTGGATATAAAGTTTTCAGGCAGGATAGGGAGGGGGATATAAAAGGTGGGGGTGTAGCATTATTGGTTAAAGGATCAATTACAGCTGTGAGCAGGGATGCTATATTAAATGAAGCATCAAACAAGGCCATATGGATTGAGCTCGGAAATAAAAAAGGGATAGCCACACTGCTCGAAGTGTACAATAGACCCCAAATAGTGGATGGGAGTTAGAAAAGCAAATATGTAGACAGATTTCTGAATGCAAAAACAATAGACCACTTATAGTTGGGGATGTCAGCTACCCTAATATCAAATGGGATATGAACAGTGTAAAGGTCACAGTGGGCGCAAAATTCTTGAACTGCATTCAAAACAGCTTTTTTAGCCAGCATGTAACAAGCCCAACAAGAGGGGATACAATTCTAGATTTAGTCTTAGGAAATGAAGATGGGCAAGCGGAAGAAGTAGCAGTGGGGGACCATTTTGGAGATAGTGACCATAATATAGTTAGATTTAGCATCATTATGGAAAAGGACAAAGATAGAACAGGAGTAAAAGTTCTAAATTGGGGGAAGACAAATTTTACAAAACTGAGAGGTGAGCTGGCATGAGTGGACTGGATACAGCTTTTAGAAGGGAAAACTGTGTCAAATCAGCGGGAGGCATTCAAAGGCAAGATTCTACAGGCACAGTGTGGAATGTCCCCACAAAGAAAAAGGGTGGTACTGCTATATCTAGAGTCCTCTGGTTATCCAGAAGTACGCAGGCTAAGATAAAGCAGAAAAAGAAAGCTTATGACAGTCACAAAAGTAATGATGTACGAAGCCTAGAGGAGTCTAGAAAGTATACGAGGTGAAGTAAAAATGGAAATTAGCAAAGCAAAGAAAGGATACAAAAAATATTGGCAGGTAAAATCAAAGAAAATCCTAAGATGTTTTACCAGTACATGAAGAGCAGGAGAATAACTAAAGAAAAGGTAGGGCCTATCAGAGATGTACATAGTAACTTATGTGTTGATGCAGAAGATGTGGGCAGGGTTCTCAATGAATACTTTGTGTTTGTCTTCACTAAGGAGAGGGATGGTACAGACATTCTAGTTAAAGAGGAGGAGTGTCAATTATTAGATACAATAAGCATAGAGAGAGAGGAAGGACTGGAAGGGCTGACATCCTTGAAGATGGATAAATCACCAGGGCTGGATGAATTGTATCCCAGACTGTTGAAGGAAGCCAGGGAGGAAATAGCTGATGTTCTGAGGATGATTTTTCCAATCCTCACTGGATACAGGTGAGATCCCAGAGGATTGGAGGTCTGAAAAGGACGCAAGGTATAGGCCAGGAAATTAAATGCCAGTCAGTATGATTTAGGTGGTGGGTAAATTATTGGAAACAATTCTGAGAGACGGGATAAACTGTCACTTGGAAAGGCACAGATTGATCAGGGATAGTAAGCACGATTTTGATAGGGGAAGATCGTGTCTTACGAAATTAATAGAACGTTTTGAGGAAGTAACAAGGAGGATTGATGAAGGTAGTGCAGTGGACATTGTCTACATGGATTGCAGTAGGCATTTGGCAATGTGCCTCAAGGCACATTGGACAGGAAAGTGAGATCTCATGGGATAAAGGGGAAGGTAGTAGGTTGGATCCAAAATTGGCTCAATGACAGGAAACTAAGGGTAATGGTTGATGGATGTTTTTGCGAATGGAAAATGGTTTCCAGTTGTGTTCCACAGGGCTCAGTGTTGGGACCCTTGCTGTTTGTTGTATAAGTTAATGATTTGGACTTAAGTGTGGGAGGCATGATTGGGAAGTTTGTAGATGACACAAAAATTGGCGATGTAGTTGATAGTGAAGAGGATAGCTGTTGACTCCAGAATGATATCAATGGTTTGGTTGAGTGGGCTGAGAAGTTGCAAATGGAACTCAATCTGGAAAAGTGTGAGGTAATGCATTTGGGGAAGGGAAACAAAGCAAGAGAATACTCAATAAATGGGAAGTTATTGAGAAGGGCTGAGGAAGTGAGAGACCTTGGGGTACCTGTCCACTACTCCTTGAAGGTTGCAGGACAGGTGGACAAGGTGGTCAAGAAAGCATATGGAATGCTTTCCTTTATTGGGTTAAGTATTGAATACAAAAGCAGGGGAGTAATAATGGAACTGTATAAAACGTTGGTTGGACCACAGATGGAATTTTGTGTACAGTTCTGGTTGCCACATTACAGGAAGGGCATAATTACTCTGGAGACAGTGCAGAGGAGGTTTACAAGAATGTTATGAGGGCTTGAAAATTGAGGCTATGAGGAGAGATTGGATAGGCTAGGGTTGTTTTCCTTTGAACAGAGGAGGCTAAAGGGTGACCAAATTGAAGTGTACAAAATTATGAGGGGCATAGATAGGGTAGACAGGAAAGACTTGTTTCCCCTAGCTGAAGAGTTAAATGTCTGGGGCCATAGATTTAAGGTGATTGACAGGATTACAGGGGGCATGAGGAAAAACTTCTTCATCCAGAGGGTGGTGGGCTTCTGGAATTCACTGCCTAAGTTGGTGGTTGAAGCTGAAACACTCAACTCATTTAAAAGGTACCTGGATCTGAAGTGCTGTAACCTGCAAGGCTATGGACCAGGCGCTGGAAAGTGGAATTAAAATGAGTGGCTAGTTTCTTTTTTCTCTTTTTGACTGGTGCAGACACGATGGGCTGAATGGCCTCTTTCTGCACTGTAACTTTTCAATGGTTCTATGGTATGATGTATACCATCCACCACAACTAGGTTGACCCTTCTTTCTGCTGCCCTCCACTTTGCCCTCTGAAAAGGATCTCTGCAGTTATTCAGCTCTGACCAGATGACATTTTCTTTTCTGGATGGCACATTTTAGAGTTCCTTTTGCTCTTGCAATTTCAAACGCCCCTTCATTTGTCTTATGGAATTTTAAGCCAAGGTCTCAGCATTCACATTTCAAAGGCCTCTACTTTCCTGCACAGATCTTTATTTATTATCCAGGTTTCTGAGGCATACTGGGAAGTTGATAGAATGTAGCATCTTATGAGTTTTTTTCTCATTTCAGGTTTGAGTTTTCTTGTTGCTAAGACGTCCTTCACCTTCATGAAATTACTTTTAGCTATCTCTATTTTCTTCTGACTTCGACATCACATCTACCAGCTTCTGCTATCATTAATCCTAAATAGACAAACGTATCTACTTGTGACACCACCATGTCGATTTTCACTCATTTCTTCTAAAATATTCCTTCTGCCTACTATTGTTTTTGTCTTTTTGCTGCTCATATTCAATTCATACTCAAGCTTCTAGATTTTACTTATTTTGCAATATTTTGTAGGACCTCTTCTGATTTCTGCAAGCAGCACTGTGGCACCAGCAAGTTTATAATATTCTTGCCTTCAATTTTATCCCTGGAATACATCTGGCTCCCTGAATATTTGTTGTGTGTACAGACTGAATAATTTTGACAACGATACACAGCTTTTGTTGTGCTTTTCTCTTCACTTGAAACACATCTATTTGTCCATCTTCTAGCCTATCGCTTGCTACTTGGCCCCATTATAAGCTCTGGAAAAATCTCATATCTTTACTGTCAATATAACATCTCAGCAGTTCATCTATTAGCTTTTGGTGAAAAAAACGTGATCAAGCACTTTTTCAATGTCTTTGAAGCATTAGTAAATGTTCTTGTTTACTCTTGGATATTTATCGAAGATTGTACTTAGGTTAAATATTCCCTCCCTTGTTCCTACTCCAGATCTACATCCAGACTGTGTTTCACCAATTTCTGTTTCAAATGTGTAATCATTTCTTTCTATTATGATTTTCAAGACCACTTTAGTGAGATGACTCATTAAGCTTATAGTTCTAAATTGATTTCATTCCATTGTATTAGGTTTCGTAGGTAATTTAACAAATAACAAATGCCTCAATTCACTTGGAATATATCCTTTGCTATATATTGGATCACAAATTTCTGTTATCACTTCTAATTCTGTTTCTCCAAGGGCTTATGGGTGTTCAGTTGTTACTTCATCTCTATGCCTGGAGCTTTTCCTGTACTCACTAAATTCAAAGCTTTCGTTACCTCTGATATCATAATGTTTGGTCCATTGTTTGCCTCTATATCTTGAGGGATCTCACAATTTGGATCATCAGACAATTCACTTCTTTATTCTGTCCATCTTTTTGCTAATGCATCACTTTCAAACAATATTTTGCCACCTTGGTCTTTTATGCACCCACTATCTGTTGTTATTCCTTTCTTTCTATCTGTCAAAGATTTCACTTTCCTATGCATAGCTCTCATTTTGTGATTTCTTTCCAGTTCCAATGCTTCATCACAAATCTCAACATACTATAGGTAGAATCTTGCCCTAGTTAGGTGGGCTCGGCGGGAGCGGGCAGCGTAGGTCAGGAAGCCGACTGCCACCCGCAATTGAGCCGGAAGACAATTTCACGCTGGCAGGCCAAATAAGGCCTGCCCAGTGTGAAACGCGAGTGGCAGTGCTCAGCGCTGCCTGTGCGGTGGGGAGAGGAGGGCGAGCGGGGTGAGTGCGAATTTCATAATCTCCCTGAGGCACAGAGCTGCTTGAGAGAGATGAAGCATTAAAAAAAAGAAAGAAATAATGTAACAAAACATGTCCCCACTCATGTGACTCTGTCACATGAGCAGGGACATGTTACTAGTTAAATTTTAAATTTTTTATTTTATTTTTATTTGCTTCAGGAAACCTCATCCCGCCCGGGAAGTGCAAAGGCTGCTTGGCCTTTTCGCCAGCCCACCAGCCTTAAGGTTGGATAGACAATGAAAAATGTAATTTAATAACCTTGTTAATGGCCTTAACAGGCCTTTTAATTGTCAGTGGGCGCGCTGCCGAATTAAATATCAGGCCACTGCGCGTTGACGTTGGAACTCTCGCTCGACATCAACACATGTCATTTTACGGTCGAGCAGGTAGGGCACACGCCCACCGTGCCGAGCTAAAAATTTATTTTCTTCTTAATTTCACCATACTCAGCTGTGCTTTTCTGTCCTCTTAATACCATCATTGTTAGTATCTCATCTGTCATCCACTCTTGTCTCTTTTTCTTGCCCACTTTGGTAATATTTCCTTTGCTGCATGTTGTATACTCTCTTTCCATTTGCTTCTTATTCTGAAACCTCTGCTTGTTCCATTTCCTCGGTGGTGAGGCAGCCATATTTATTTTTTCACTTTGAGAGTGAATGCCTCTGTGATGTTCTCATCCTTCAGTGCGTCAAGGTCTGGATGGTCGCACATCTTTTTCTTAAATGGTACTTTCAGGTTCATCTTAATTTTTTTGGCACAAGGAGTGTAATTAAATCTGAATTTATGTCCATGCAGGGATATGTATGAATATTCTTTATACTTCCTAAAAGGTTGTTTCACCACCATATAATCCATTTAATTTCTATACACATAACCTGGACTTATTCAAGTGTACAGGCTTCTTTTGGTTGCTTAAAGAAGATGTTTGCCACAACAAAAACAGAATTACCTGGAAAAACTCAGCAGGTCTGGCAGCATCAGCGGAGAAGAAAAGAGTTGACGTTTCGAGTCCTCATGACCCTTCGACAGAACTTGAGTTTGAGTCCAAGAAAGAATTGAAATATAAGCTGGTTTAAGGTGGGGGTGGGGGGGGGAGAGAGAGAGTGAGAGAGACAGACAGACACTTGTCTGTCTGTCTGTCTGTCTGTCTCTCTCCTTCTCTCCCTCTCTCTCTGCGCCCGCCCCCACCCCAGCCCCCACCCCCCCCCCCCCACAACCTAAACCAGCTTATATTTCAATTCTTTCTTGGACTCGAACTCAAGTTCTGTCGAAGGGTCATGAGGACTCGAAATGTCAACTCTTTTCTTCTCCGCCGATGCTGCCAGACCTGCTGAGTTTTTCCAGTTAATTCTGTTTTTGTTTTGGATTTCCAGCATCCGCAGTTTTTTTGTTTTTATCAAGATGTTTGCCACCATCACCGTAATTTTCTGAACAAGATTGTATCAGTCAATCTTTTCTCCTATTTCTTGATCCAAGGCCATATTGACCAATATGTCTTCCTTATATTCCTTCACCAACTTTAACATTTAAGTCGTCAATTACAATTACCACATCAGCTGATTTGTCTTGATCTTGAGGACAGGATTAAGAACACTTTCAGTAGAATGGGATATCCTCGTAATGCATGCTTGGCTGAGAGCCAAGGCTTTTAAAAGAATTTTCTTAGCAGAGGCTCCTTAAGTCTTTAACCAAGTTCAATTCTATGAATTTGTATTCATAATTTACAGATCTGAAGTCCATGTATCATTATAGCTGCTCTTCTCTAAACCATCTTCAATATAGCAAATTATTAACATGCACAGTGACTAAATGTCAAGTGAAGTGAATTTTACATTTTAATGCATTGAAAGTTGTAGGCGGTGCACTGGCTGCTCCATTTGAATTTCTAATAAATGTTCCTGCCACATAATCCAAATTTATCCTTTGCCTATTGTCAGTTGTCATCTGAATTTTGGAGTCAATGCAGTGTCTAATTTGCAGTTTAGCCAGGTTA
This sequence comes from Carcharodon carcharias, assembly GCF_017639515.1. Taxonomy (NCBI): domain Eukaryota; kingdom Metazoa; phylum Chordata; class Chondrichthyes; order Lamniformes; family Lamnidae; genus Carcharodon; species Carcharodon carcharias. Next base: position 162,552,584 of record NC_054469.1, on the reverse strand, counting down.
TGTGGATCACAGGTAAAAACTGATATCATCTTGGGTACTGCCTAAAGTGTAAAATGCTACAAGATTGCAGATCCCAGTATCTAGGACATGGTATATGTTATTGTTAAAATTGCAATTATAATCAGAAGGAAGCAATGGGAAGGAAACTGAAGAGAGTCTGTGAAGTTAAATACCAAAACAGATGGGAAGAAACATATTACAACAGCCCTAACTTTGTCATGAGCCTACAGCTCATCAAAAGCCTTTGGAAATCACAACTTTTTGGCATCTACTCACTACATCTTTCCATTGCTGCTTCAAAGAATTCTCTCAGGTTTGCTAAACATGTCTTCACCTTTCTTAATCCATGTTAGCTTTTCGTTTTTTTTTGCTTTAGATGCTCTCCTCACTTCTATTATTTTACATTCCAATTGCCTTCCTATCATTAACTTTAAGTTAACTGGCCTGTGGTTCCAAGGTTTTTTTCAATCTACCTTTTAATTTATAAGAACAGCATTAGCTATCTGACAGTTCTCTGTGGAACTTTTGCATATATAAACTATTTTCTCTGCTATCTCCTTCGTGGTTTCCTTGAATATGCACGGGGGCATGCCATCCAGATCTTAGCTTTTTATCCTTATTTTTAGTTTTTGTTGGCTGTAAATTATTCTCTCCCTGTAATATGCTGTATTTTTTTAAACCATCCTCTCAGTGAAATATTTATTTTGTTATCTTCTTTTAGTAAAAACTGAGTTTATCAAGACATCTGCCATATCTTTGTCATTACGTGTGGGTTTATCTTTTTCATTCTTTAGTGGCCATTTTCCAACTTTAGATTTTCTTTTATTAATTATGTGTCTGTAGAACATTTTATTATTACATTTTATATTCCTTGATAATTTGATTTTATAATTTCGCTTTGTCATCCTGATGCCCTAAATTTCTTCATATTCCCTATTGTCCTCCTCTCCTTTAGTATCTCAGGGCTTCTTTTAAGTCTTTCTCTTTAGATTCAATTTTCCCTTTAATTTTTCATTCATCTCTGGTACCCCATAATTGTTTGCTAGAATTGGCTTCTTGTGGAATACATTTCTTGAACAGTGTTAATTTACCCTTTTAAAGATTTCTCACTGTGTTATCTCTCTTTTTCAAGAATTTTTCCCAGTTTATGTTCTTTAGCTCCACTTTCACTTCCACATAATTTGTTCTTTTCCAGTCTATTATTTTTCTCTTTGTCCTACTTATGTCACTTTCTATCCTAATCTAGAACCTTTCCATGTTGTGATCACTATTACTAAGATGCTGTCCTACTCTTCCATTATATAGGATTACAGAGGATAAGTAGCACTGAAGCGGGCTATTAGGCCCAATCAGTCCATGTGGGCACCTATACTCCACTCGAACCTCCTCTCATCTCTGCTTATCTAAATCTGTCATTGGGATTTTCTATTCCCTTCTCAGTTGTTTATCCACCTTCGCCTTAAATGCGTCTATTCTATTCACTTAAACCACTCCCTGTGGTAGTGAGTCCCATTCTTACTACTCTTTGGGTAAAGAAGTTTCTTCTGAATTCCTTGTTGGATTTCATGGTAACTATCTTTAATTGGTGGCCTCTAGTCATGCTCTTTCCTACAACAGGAAACACTCGCTCTATATCCACTCTATCAAGAGCTTTCCATAATATTAAATACCTGTCATCGTGCAACCTTATTTTTTCAGGAGAAAAGAGAGTTAGCGTTTCCTGATATGTACATCTGTGCATTTATGGTATCATCCTTGCAAATCATATCTATACCCTCTCCAGTGACTCTAAATCCCTTTTTTATAATATGGTGACCGGGACTGGAAGCAGTACTCTTAGTGTGCTCTAATCGAATTTTGATACAGGTTTAGTATAATTTCTTATTTTTCAATTTCATCCCTCGAGAAATGAAACTTGGTTTGGTTTTTTTTTAATAGACTTTCCAGACTGTGGCATAACTTTTACTGGTTGCTGTCTTTGTACAGTAAAAATCCCTTTGTTCCTTTAGCCCGCTTAGATTTACATATTCCAAATAGTAATAAGTGACTTCCCTATTCTTCCAATCAAAATGTACCACCTCACAATTATCTATGTTGAACTTCATTTGTCAATTATTTGCTCATTCTGCAAGTGTATTAATGTCCTTCTGTAACTTATTGCAGTCACACACAGAATCACACAGTGCAGAAGAGGCACTTTGGCCCATCGAGTCTACACCGACACGTGAGAAACACCTGACCTAACTACCTAACCCCATTTACCAGCACTTGGCCCATAACCTTGAATGATATGACGTGCCAAGTGCTCATCAAGTACTGTTTAAAGGATATGAGGCAACCCGCCTCCACCACCCTCCCAGGCAGTGCATTCCAGACCTTCAGCACCCTCTGGGTAAAAAAGTATTTCCTCACATTCCCCCTAAACCTCCTGCCCCTCACTTTGAACTTACGTCCCCTTGTGACTGACCTTTAACTAAGGGGAACAGCTGCACCCTATCCATCCTACCCATGCCCCTCATAATTTTGTACACGATCAGGTCGCCCCTCAGTCTTCTCTGCTCCAATGAAAACTACCCAAGTCTATCCAACCTCCCTTCATAACTTAAATGTTTCATCCCAGGCAACATCCTGGTGAATCTCCTCTGCACCCCCTGCAGTGCAATCACATCCTTCCTATAATGTGGCAACCAGAACTGCATACAGTACTCCAGCTGTGGCCTCACTAAGGTTCTATACAACTCCAACATGACCTCCCTACTTTTGTAATCTATGCCTTGATTGATAAAGACGTGTCCCATATGCCTTTTTCACCTACCCACTAACATGCCCCTCCACCTTCAGAGATCTATGGACACACATGCCAAGGTCCGTTTGTTCCTCAGAACTTCCTAGTGTCATACCATTCATCGAATACTTCCTTGTCAAATTACTCCTTCTAAAATGTATCACCTCACACTTTTCAGGGTTAAATTCCATCTACCACTTATCTGCCCATTTGACCATCCCGTCTATATCTTCCTGTAGCCCAAGATACTCAACCTCACTATTAACCTGAGAATCTTTGTGTCATCCACAAACATTCTAAATCTACCCCCCACATAGTCATCTATGTTGTTTATATAAATGATGAATAATAGGGGATCGAGCACAGATTCCTGTGGTATGCTACTGGACATTGGCTCCCAGTCACTAAAGCAGCCTTCTGTCATCACACTCTGTCTCCTACAACTAAGCCAATTTTGAATCCACCTTATCAAATTACCCTGTATCCAATGTGCATTTGCCTTCTTTATAAATCTCCCATGTGGGACCTTGTCAAAGGCTTTGCTGAAATCCATATAAACTACATCAACTGCACTACCTCATCTACACACCTGGTCACCTCCTCAAAAAATTCAATCAAATTTGTTAGGCATGACCTCCCTTTGACAAAGCCATGCTGACTATCCCTGATCAAACCTTGCCTCTCCAAGTGGAGATAGATCCTCTCCTTCAGAATTTTCTCCAACAGTTTCCCTGCCACTGACGTGAGACTCACTGGCCTGTAGTTCCCTGGCTTATCTCTACAACCCTTCTTAAATAGCGGAACCACATTAGCTGTTCTCCAGACCTCTGGCACCTCCACCGTGGCCAGAGAAGAATTAAAAATTTAGGTCAGAGCCCCTGCAATCTCCTCCCTTGCCTCCCTCAGCAGTCTGGGACACAAATCATGCAGACCTGGAGATTTGTCCACTTTTAAGCCTGCCAACGCCTCCAATACCTTGTCACTCCCTATATCACTTTGCTTAAGAACCTCGCAGTCTCTCTCCCCGAGTTCAGTATCTTCATCCTCATTCTCTTGGGTGAAGATGGATGTGAAGTATTCATTCAATATTCTACTGATGTCCTCTGGCTCCACCCATTGATTCTCCCCTTGGTCCCTTATGGGCCCTACTCTTTCCCTGGTTATCCTCTTCCCATTGATATATTATAGAATATCTTGGGATTTTCCCTACTTTTACCAGACAGAGCTTTCTCATATCCCCTCTTTGCTCTCCTAATTGCTTCCTTACACTCCACCCTGCACTTTCTGTACTCCACTAATGCCTCTGCTGATTTGCTTCCCTTGTACTTGCTAAAAGCCTCTCTTTTCCTTCTCATGTTATCCTGAATATCCCTGGGCATCCATGTTTCTCTGGGCTTGTTACTCCTTCCTATCACCCTAGAGGGAACATGTTGAACCTGTAGCCTCCCCATTTCCTTTTTGAACGCCCCCCACTGCTCCTCTGTAGATTTTCCCACAAGTAGCTGTTCCCAGTTTACCTTGGCCAGATCCTGCCTTATTTTAGTAAAATCCACTCTCCCCCAATCCAAAATATTTTTTAGCAACTTGTATATTTCTTTGACCATAACAAACCTAAACTGTACCATGTTGTGGTCGCTATCACTAAAATGCTCCCCCACCACCACCTCAGCCATCTATCTGGCTTCATTCCCCAGAATTAGGTCCAGCACTGCACCGTCCCTTGTTGGACCCTCTACATATTGGCCTCAAAAGTTCTCCTGCACACATTTCAAGAAATCCACTCCATCCAAGCCCTTAACGCTATGTCTATCCCAATTAATGTTGGGAAAGTTGAAATCACCTAATATAATTACCCTATTGTTATTGTTTTTACGCACTTCCGCAAATTGTGCACATTTGCTCCTCAATATCCCACTGACTATCTGGGGATCTATAATAAACACCTAACAATGTGGCTGCCCCTTTTTTATTCCTAAGCCCTACCCACAAAGCTTCATTCGATGTTCCCTCCAAGACATCATCTCTCCTTGCTGCAGTAACTGACTCCTTAACTAATAACGCAATGCCTCCTCCTCTTTTGCCCCCTCCCCTGTCTCGCCTGAAGATTCTATATCCCGGAATGTTGAGCTGCCAATCCTGCCCCTCCCTCAACCACATTTTGATGATGGCTACTACATCATAATTCCACATGTCAATCCTCACCCTTAACTCACCCATTTTACCTGTAAAACTCCTGGCATTAAAGTAGAGGCCATACAGCCTTGCCTTACTCCCTTGAAACTTAATGCAGCTGTACTCCCTCTGACTTGAATGTTTTACTGTATTATGATGTGTCCCTATTCTGCTAACATTCTGTGTCCCTTCCCCCTGTTGAATTAGTTTAAACTCCTCCCAAAAGCACTAGCAAACCCACCTGCAAGGATGTTAGTCCCACTCTGGTTCAGATGTAGACCATCCCATTTGTACAGGTCCCACCTTCCCCAGAAACGATCCCAGTGATCCAGGAATCTAAAACCCTCCCTCCTGCACCAACTCTTAAGCTATGTATTCATCTTCGCTATTCTCCTATTTCTGAGCTCGCTGGCACGTGGCACTGGGAGTAATCCAGAGACTACAATGCGAGAGGTCTTCCTTTTTAGTCTACTGCCTAACTCCCTGAATTCTTGATGCAAGACCTCATCCCTCTTTCTACCTGTCATTGGCACCAACATGTACCATGATTTCTGCCTTATCATCCTCCCCCTTCAGGATGCCCTGCAGCTGTTCAGTGACATCCCAAACCCTGGCACCAGGGAGGCATCACACTATCCTGGAGTCACGTTGATGGCCACAGTAGCGCCCATCTGTTCCCCTGACTATAGAATCCCCTATTACCATTGCTCTTCCTCCCTTCCTCCCCTCCTGTACAGACAGGCTGCTTGTGGTGCCAGAAGCTTGGCTCTGTCTGCACTTCCTGGAGGAACCAGCACCCTCATCAGCCTCCAAAATGGAATACCGATTTGCGAGCAGGACCCCGGGGACTCCTGAAATACCTGGCTGTTTCTCTTGGACTGCCTGGTGGTCACCCATTCCCTTCCTTCCTCAAGTCCCTTCAGCTGCGGTGTGACCATCTCTCCAAACATGCTATCCATGATGCTCTCAGACTCGCAGATACTCCACACAGTCCCCAGCCACCATTCCAGCTCTGGAACCCAAGCTTCCAGGAGCTGCAGCTGGACACACTTCCTGCACACATGCTGATCCTGGGCACTGGAAATGTCGCCGGCTTCCGGAGCACAAGGAGCACACCATGGCTTTGAGCTCTCCTGCCATGACTTATCCCTTTAAATTAAACCTTTTAAATCAATTACTCTAGGGCCCTTCTTTCCTGATCCTCGTTAATATAGAATATACAAACTATAAACCACAAAAAGACCTCAAACTATAAGCAATTAAAGTATCCTCCTCAATATTGACCATTCTCCCCAATTTGGTGTCACCCGCAAATTTAGAAATAGTTTTTTGATTTCAAAAGTTGAAATTGATAATATGAATTATGAACAGCAGTGGTCCTAGCACTGATACTTGTGGAACACCACTTCCCATCTTCCACTACTCTGAATAATTACCTTTATCTCCCACTCTCTGCTTTTTTCTTAGCCACTAGCAATTCATTCTGCCACTTCTTCCGTGAGTTTACATTCTTTAACCTTATTCATTATGGGACACCTCTCAGAGGCCTTTTGAAAATCCAGATAAATTATATCTACTTCATCATCATTATATATCCCCTCTATTATCTCCTCAAAAAATTCAATAAGGTCGGTCAAACAAGATGTTCCCTTTTGAAACTGTTAATGGTTATACTTTTGGTTTCTATCTGTCACTCCCCCTATCTACTTTGATTCAATGCCAATTTTTTTTTATTCATTCAAGGGATGTGGGCTTCGCTGGCTAGGCAGCATTTATTGGCTATCCCCAATTGCCATTGAGAAGGTGGTGATGAGCTGCTTTCTCGAACCACTTCAGTCCCTGTGCTGCAGGTACACCAAGAGTGCTGTTAGGGAGGGAGCTCCAGGATTTTGACCCAGCAACGAGGAGTGGGGGTATATTTCCATGTCAGGATGGTGATTAACTTGGAAGGGAACTTCCAAGTGATGGTGTTCCCATGTATCTGCTGCCTTTGTCTCTGCAGATTGTGGTGGTCATGGGTTTTGAAGGTGCTGTCTAAGAAGTCTTGGTAAGTTTCTGCAGTGCATCTTGTAGATGGTACACACTGCTGCTACTGTGGATAGGATGCAAATCAAGTGGGCTGCTTTGTCCTGGATGGTATCAAGCTTCTTGAGCATTGTTGGAGCTGCACTCATCCAGGCAAGTGGACAGAATTTCATCACACTCCTGGACCGGCTTTGGGGAGTCAGGAAGTGAGTTACTTGCTGTAGGATTCCTAGCCTCTGACCTGCTCTTGTAGCCACATTATTTATATGGCTAGTCCAGTTCAGTTTCTAGTCAATGGTAACCCCCAGGATGTTGATAGTGGGAGATTCAGTGATGGTGATGCCATTGAATGTCAAGGGCGATAGTTGGATTCTTTCTTATTGACGATAGTCATTGCCTGGCACTTGTGTGACATGAATGTTATTTGCCATTTGTTAGCCCAAGCCTGGATGTTGTCCAGGTCTTGCTTCATTTGGACATGGGCTGCTTCAGGAGTTGTGAATGGTGCTGAACATTGTGCAACCATCAGCAAACATCCCCACTTCTGACGTTATGATGGAAGGAAGGTTATTGATGAAGTAGCTGAAGGTTGTTGGGCCTAGGACATTACCCTGAGGAACTCCTACAGTGATGTCCTGGAACTGAGATGACTGACCTTCAACAACCACAACCATCTTCCTTTGTGCTAGGTATGACTCCAACCAGCCGAGAGTTTTCCCCCTGATTCCCATTGACTCCAGTTTTGCTCTCGGTCCTTGATGCCACACTAAGTCAAATGCTGCCTTGATGTCAAGGGCAGTTACCTCAGGAGTTCAGTTCTTTTGTCCCTGTCTGGACCAAGGCTGTAATGTGGTCAGGAGCAGAGTGGCCCTGGCAGAACCCAAACTGAGCATCAGTGAGCAGATCAAAAACAAAAACAGAAATACCTGGAAAAACTCAGCAGGTCTGGCAGCATTGGTGGAGAAGAACAAAGTTGATGTTTCGAGTCCTCATGACACTTCAACAGAACTAAGTAAAAATAGGATAGGGGTGAAATAAAAGCTGGTTTAAGGTGGGGGGCGTGGGGGGAGATGGATTTCCAGCATCCGCAGTTTTTTTTTTCAGTGAGCAGGTTATTGCCAAGCAAGTGCCACTTGATAGCACTGGTGATGACCCCTTCCATCATTTACTGATGATGGAGAGGAGACTGATGGGGCAGTAATTGGCTGGGTTGGATTTGTCCTGCTTTTTGTGTACAGGACAAACCTGGGCAATTTTCCACAAAGCTGGGTAGATGCCAGTGTTATATCTGTGCTGGAACAGCTTGGCTAGGGGTGCTGCAAGTTCTGGAGCACAAGTCTTCAGTACTATTGCTGGAATATTGTCAGGGCCCATAGCCTTTGCAGTATCCAGTGACTTCAGCCGTTTCTTGATATCATGCGGAATGAATCGAATTGGCTGAAGACTGGCATCTGTAATGCTGGGGGCCTCTGGATGAGGCAGAGATGGATCATCCACTCAGCATTTCTGGCTAAAGATTGTTGCAATGCTTCAGTCTTATCATTTGCACTCACGTGTTGGGCTCAAGTTCCCACAGTAATTCTTTTCTTTTTGGACGTCATATATACTGAGTGAGAAAGGAATTCTGTATTCATAGTAAAAACCCAATTCTGTTCACTCCTTTTGACACTTCTTTCTGCCAGTTAATTTGTGAGTAGTTGAAATTTCCCCTGATTATTATTTTATGCCTGCTGCTCACCTTGTAAATTGCTGACATGTTTCTTCCTTCAATTCCTCTCCAATATTTGCTAGTATATCGACTAACCCTGTTGATGGATCCTGTTTAGTCTTCTTCAAAATACAGTATAATCCCAATGAGTCAAATCCCAGGAGATCTGTCCAGAAATTTGTGTTAAGCAGAGCTTTGTGACAGCTGAGGAGGTCCCATTCGTCTCTATGTAACCCAAAATGCCTACAAACGCTTTCATGTCAAAAACATCAGTTTCAAATGCCAAATGAAAACACAGTAGAGCTGTAAATGAAAAATCTTTATTCATGTTGTTCACACCTTACGTTGGCCTGACATTTTAAAAGGTTGGAACATTGCATTGATAAATTCAGGGAGTTAGCTCTGGAAAATCTCAGCAATATTTTTCTGCTTAGCGTGCTGTCTTCAGATGTGTGCAAGCAGTCCACCATGTCGTCAATGCAGTCAAACATGTTTTTGGTGTTTTTGTGATGTAATTAAATGCCAATCAGCTGTTTCTTGATATCATGTGGAGTGAATCAAATTGGCTGAAGGCTGGCACCTGTGATGCTGGGGATCTCCAGAGGAGGCTGAGATGAATCATCCACTTTGGCACTTCTGGCTGAAGATTGTTGTGAATGCTTCATCCTTATCTTTTGCACTGATGTGCTGGGCTCCCCCATCATTGAGGATGGGGATATTGGTGCAGCCTCCTCCTCCAGTGAGTTGCTTAATTTTCTACCACCATTCACAACTGGATGTAACAGGACTGCAGAGCCTATATCTGATCCGGTGATTGTGGAATCACTTAGCTCTGTCTATCACTTATTGCTTATGCTATTTGGCACGCTAGTAGTCCTCTGTTATAGCTTCGCCAGGTTGACACCTCATTATTAAGTATGCCTTTGCTGCTCCTGACAAGCCCTCCTGCACTCTTCATTGAACCAGGGTTGATCACCTAGCTTGGTGGTAATGGTCGAGTCGTGGATATGCCGGGCCATGAGGTTGGAGATTGTGGTTGAGTACAATTCTGCTACTACTGATGGCCCACAGCACCTCGTGGTTGCCACGTCTTAAGTCACTAGATCTGTTCACAATCTATCTCACTTAGCATGATGGTAGTGCCACACAACACAATGCTGCAGAGCCAGTCTAGCAGCTATGTCCTTTAGGACTCAGCCAGCCCGTTCAGTAGTGGTGCTACCGAGCCACTCTTGGTGATGGACATTGAAGTCCCCCACCCAGAGTACATTCTGTGCCCTTGCCACCTTCAGTGCTTCTTTGAAGTGGTGCTCAACATGAGGGAGTACTGATTCACCAGCTGAAGGTGGGCAGTATATAGCAATCAGCAGGATGTCTGCTTGCCCATGTTTGCTCTGATGCCATGAGACTTCATGGGATCCAGAGTCTTTGTTGAGGACTCCCAGGGCAACTCCATCCTGACTGTATACCACTGTGCCACCACATCTGCTGGGTCTTTCTTGCCGGTCATACCAAGGGATGGTGATGGTGGTGTCAGGGACATGGTCAGCAATCTATGTTTCCATGAGGATGACTATGTCAGTCTGTCGCTTAACTAGTCTGTGAGACAGTTGTCCCAATTTTGGCACTAGGCCCCAGATGTTAGTAAGGAGGACATTGCAGGGTCAACAGAACAGAGTTGTCGTTTCCGTTGCCGAGGTTGATGTCGGGTCGTGCATCTGGTTCCATTCCTTTTAGCGGACTGATACAACTGAATGGTTTGCTAGGCCATTTCTGAAGGCAGTTAAGAGTCAACCACGTTGTTGTGGGTCTGGAGTCCGATTTAAGTCAGGTAGATTTCCTTCCCTAAAGGATTAGTGAACCTTAAGTGAACCAGATGGATTTTTTTGACAATGGTTTTTAATTCCAGATTTTTATTGAATTTAAGTTTCACCATCTGCTGTGGAATTTGAGCCCAGATCCCCAGAGTATTACACTGGGTCTCTGGATTGCTAGCCCAGCGACCATACCACTACTCCACCGCCTCATTGACAGTAGTTTAAGATATACCCACTTAAAGGTGCATGTCATCATATCACAACAGCTTCCTTCTTATCATTTAATTCAATCCATGTGGATTCTGAATCTATTGTACTGCTAGTAAAGTGCTTTTTAACTACAGTCATTATGTCATCTTTCACTGGTAAAGCTCCTCCACTTCTACCTCCCCATATTCTTGCCTTTCTTCCCGAAATTGTTATCTCTGGCTGTATTCTGTTTCCAATCCTGTTCCATATGTGGCCATGTTTCAGTCATTTCTGCTATATCCTAATCCTCTCTACAAATCATTGCCTCCAGTTCACCCAATTTGTTTTGGATGCAGTATACATTGGTCTAAAAGTTATAATTGTTTTTACTTATCATTCCTATGTCTTTGTTTTTAGTAGTTAAGTCACCTTTGTGCTCTATGACTTTATCCAATCTCTGGCCATTCATATTATCCTTATTCCTTCCTTTAGTTTGCCCTTTACTCCCTTTTCCTGACTCTTTTATTGTTAGGTTTCCTTAATTTCTAACAGTTCCCTCCTCTCCATGTTATTAGTCTAAAATCTGATTAACAGCTTTATTCTTTCCACTCGATCTTTGATCCAAGCCCGGTACAGGTACAGCCTATTGCAACATTACAGTTTCCTGCAGTCCCAGTTCTGGTGCCAGTGTCCCATGAAATAGAACCACTCTGTCCTGTGTAACTCCTTTAACCACGTGTTAATTTTCATTTCTTAACATCCTCTGTATTTTGCTTCTGTGTTAATTCTCCTAATCTGTTAGTCTCTGTGACAACTTGCTTATGGCTTGAGTATTAATCGTGATCTATAAGGTCCTGCTGTTCAACAGACAACATGTTGTTAGGCCTCTGTCCATCAGAGAGGTGAAAAACCAGATTAAAGACTGAGGCCAATGAGAGGGAAAAGGCAGGAAAATTCTTTCACAACTTCCTTAGGTGAGGGAAACTAGTTCATGAAACTCTAATCCATGAAACTGCTCCAGTCCTAATTAATGTTACTAGATGCCTATCTCTTGCACGAGGAGACTTCCACCCCAGACAAGAACAGGTCCAGGCTTCACTTGAAGAATTCAGTAAATCAGCATTCAGGGCCTGAACTGTTAGAATGTGGCTCAATATTCTCTGGGAAAAAATGGCTTCCTAACATCTAACCAATTGTTGCCTTTACATAACTTGTAAGAGTATTTCCTGGCCCATCCTAACCTATGTAATTGAAACAATTTATCTACACAAATACAAACTAATTCCCATATCATCTTATAAACCTTGATTAAATCATCCCAAAGTCTATGCTTCTGTAAAGTGAAGAGACCCAGCTCTTTGGAGGTATCTGGGTAACTAAGCTGTTTTAGACTTGGAATTATTCTTGTAGCCTTTAATCTAGAATGCCCAGATTTTTTCCTTTCGCACTGGCTTTAATTCTTTTCCCTGAAGGGTATATGCGTGCTCAGCATTTGACCTGCCTACAAGCATAACATTTCACTTTTCAAAATTAAGTTTCATTTACCAGTCATGGCCCCAATCCCCAAGTGTACCAATATGAAGGCGATGTTCGAGACAGGAAAGCATCAGAGTACAATCTGCAAGTGAAGAAAGGTTAACTGACAGGCACACTAAAATAATAGCACTAAGAAAGCAGACAGCAAAGACATAAATACTGCAAACAGACAGCAATAAAGCAAGGACTCAACACACTTGGGAATGCTTATTTTATATTGTAGCACACAAACAGGCTTTCAGACTTAATTCTTCAACTGCATGGGAAGCAATGATCATGTAACCAGGAAATATATCAATAAACTCTGTAGACATAAACCAGACTATTGGGTGAGTTTTCCTCTGCACAAATTATAAACACATTGGCCTATGGTTTCTAAGATAAAAGAAAAGTACTGTGGATGCTGGAAATCTGAAACAAGAACAGAAAATGCTGGAAAAAGTCAGCAGGTCTAACAGCATCTGTGGAGAGAAAAATGAAGTTAATGTTTCGAGTCTGTATGACTCTTCTTCAGAGCTAAAGAGAAGTAAAAAGTTGTTGAAATTTATACTGTTTAAGGGGGCTGGAGCAGGTGAAGCTGGAAAGAAGGCCAGCGATAGGTAGGGGCAAAGGAGAGATTGACAAAGATGTCATGAACAAAAGGTCAAAGGGGGTGTTAATGGTGGCATTAAGGGCTAAAGGAGGTGCTGATGGTGGCATTAAGGGCAGAAAGTAGAGGAGAGAGTTCATGGTCTGAAGTTGTTGAACTCAATGTTAAGTCCGGAAGGCTGTAAAGTGCATAATCGGAAGATGAGGTTCTGTTCCTCCAATTTGCGTTGAGCTTCACAGGAACATTACAACAGGCTAAGGATGGACATTTGGGCATGAGAGCAGGGTGGTGTGTTGAAATGGCAAGCAACAGAAAGGTCTGGGTCATGCTTGCGGAGTCCTTACAGGAAGTGGGGTGTGAGCAGCTGTTGCTAAGGTAGCTGTGGGAGTCGTTGGGCTTGTAATGAATATCGGTGGACAGTCTATAAGCAGAAATTGAGACAGAGAGGTCAAGGAAGGGAAGGGAAGGGAAGTGTCAGGGATCGACCATGTGAAGGTGATGGAGTGGTGGAAATTGGAAGCACAATTGATAAATTTTTCCAGGTCCAGGCGAGAGCATGAAGCGGCACCGAAACAATCTTCAACGTACCAAAAAAAGAGTTATGGGAAGGGGCCTGAGTAGGACTGAAACAAGGAATGTTCCACATACCCCATAGAGACCGGCTTAACTGAGGCCCATGCAGGTACCCATAGCCACACTTTTTAATTGGAGGAAATGAGACATGGTTAAGGAGAAATTGTTCAGTGAAAGAACAAGTTCAGCCCGACGGAGGAGAGTAGCGGTGGATGGGGATTGTTCAGGCCTCTGTTCAAGGAAGAAGCGGAGAGCCCTCAGAACATCCCGGTGGGGGATGGAGGTATAGAGAGATTGGACGTCCATGGTGAAGAGGAGGCGGTTGGGGCCAGGGAACTGGAAATTATTGATATGATGTAAGGTGTCAGAGGAATCACGGATGTACGTGGGAAGGGACTGGACAAGGGGAGAAAGAATAGAGTCAAGATAGGAAGAAATTAGTTCCGTGGTGCAGGAACAGAGAGGAGGTAGAAGTGGGCTGTCTAGGGTTGAGAGGCTATGAGGTTGGAAGCTGTGGAGGGAAGATCTCCAGAGGAGATGAGGTCAGTAACAGTCCTGGAAACAATGGCTTGATGTTCAGTGGTGGGGTCATGGTTCAGGGGGATGTAGGACAAAGTCTCTGCGAGTTGGCGTTCAGCCTCTGTGGGGTAGAGGTCAGTACACAAGACAACAACAGTAGCACCCTTGTCGGTAGGTTTGGTAACAAAGTCAGGGTTGGATCTGAGAGAACGGAGTGAGGCAAGTTCAGAAGGAGTCAGGTTAGAGTGGGTGTGAGGAGCAGAGAAATTGAGATGGCTGATGTCACACTGACAGTTCTGAATGAAAAGATCAAGAGTAGGTAAGAGGCCAGAGGGAGGGGCCAGGTGGATGGACAATACTGGAGGCGGGTGAAAGGATCCATTGGATCCATCCAGGACCATCTTCCCATCTTCCCATCTTCCCATCCCTCTGACCCCATCCCGTCTTCTAATCCCAGCTCTTGCCATGTATTCATCATACCCTCTGACCTTCCCCTCTCTGATGCTGAATGTTCAGTACTCAGTAGAAGACTCAGTTTCATACCCTTATGCCCTCAACTCTACGAATTTTGGGCTCAGCATGATGCTGAACTCTTCTTCTGCTACCTTTGTCTCCGTGCTCACTTCTTTGGGCAGAAGTCCTCCCCTTATTCAATGGATCCTTTCATCTGGCTGGCACAGGGGCCCTAACAGGGAGCACCGTTACAATGCTTAGAGTAGCAAAATGGAAATGAGTCTGAGCTGAAAGAACACAGGAAGGATTTATTGAGAAGGTGCAATTGGAGCCGCTGACATTTGGAATGCTTTAGCGTGAGGCTGAAGGAATCATTGGGTTTACAATGAAGTTGATCAATTTGAACATTAACAGAGAGGAATGTGAGAATGGAAGATGCAGCCATCCATGAAGGGAGCACAGTTTCTGGATATCTGCAAGATGATCAATGAAAGCCTCTGAGGTGCTTTCACCAATTGGCATTGCTAACAGGTCAAAGAGCATCAGTCGTTCCAAAAGTGCAGGTTAGGCATAATCAGTATACCAGATCAGACATAGTAGGAGTGCTTAGGCATGGTTGAACATGTGATGACTGTCACTTTAAAATCAATTCAACTGAGTAGGAGGCACGTGATTTGCTGAACCCATGTGTGGCTAGCATGGGGGAATAAATTCTAGGGAGGGGTTTCCTAGGGAAAAGCTGGCTGTATGAGGGGCTGGCTGGACACAGAAACTCTCATGTAAAAAAAGTTTGTTTTGTTTGACTAAGAAGCCTCCCAGAGCGTGATTCTACAGAACATATCATGGATGCGCTCAAGCCTCTTACAGCCTCTCTTGGGATTAAGATGTCAAGCAGCTGGGGTGACATCTTGGTTATGTAGTTCTGTGAGGCTGTGCCTCAGCTGGAACGCTGGATCAGGGAAAGACAAGAAACACAAACACAACTCTACGGCATGATAGTGGCATGGTCGCAATTGGGAGATCTAATATAGTTCACTATTACTCTTTAATCTGTGGATCTATCTGTCCACAGGGAGATGGAGGATAGAATAATGGAGCATGTGCTCAATGCTGCCTTCTTGATGGCAGCGATCCGATTGAGGAGAAGGACTACCGCTGCCTAGCACAGCTTCAACAAAAGGCCTGGCCTGAGGTCCATGGTCCAGGAGAGCCCCAGCAAGACCTGGAGGATGAGGAGGTCAGACCCAACCTATGGAGGTGACTCCCATGACCAAGTGTCTACCTAAGATGTCGTTCCTATTTGGAGATGAGTAGGAGAACAATGCCGCGAATGCTGATGATTGTCAAGAGATGTGGTGGCTCATATCTGTGTCATGAAAATGTAATAATTTTCATAATATTATTGTAACTTATTGTAAAGATAGGTTAGTAATGGGGTTTGGATTAGTTCCTCTGTGTGTAGGTCTGCATGTGTGAGTTTTAATTGAATTACAGACAGTTGATCTGGGTGCTTTGATGTATCAGAAGAGAAACTAGGTTTGACATGCGAAGTATGTAAACATGGCTGAAGTTTTAGAGTGAGGTGTGAAGAACATTTGCATTTTTAGACAAACCAGAATCATGGATTTCAAAGAGCAGCCAACAGAGGCTAAGTCAAACAGTATGCTTACTTTTCCCAAAGATTACTGATAATATGAATTCTATGAAAGATTTATATTATGGAAAAAGTAAAGTTGCAAAGGCATATTGGAACAATGGGATTTACATTAAATATAGAGAACATGTATAAAGGGGATGAGGTTATGTGTAAGGAAGAAGGAATTCTAAAATCCAATAAGTGTGAAAAGCCTCTTGACTCTATGTACCAAACTGCTGTCTCCAGGAACCGAAGTTAAGAGAATTCATTTTAAATATCATTTTGCAGAGTATTATGTGCTTTGCCTGGGTCTGTTGAACTCTATGTTGTTTTACTGTTGACTTAATGGAGGTGTAACTGGGAGCTAGATTAATTAGGGGATTTAAGAGTTATCATAGTAGTAATTTGTAGACCCATGTATGTGCTTAAAATCATTTATATTATTAATAAATGTTTAACTTAGTTTTGTAAAAAAAACCTCTAAGACTCAGTGGACTTATCGCTACTGAATTCAAGGCATGCATCTCAAAATAAAAATATAAATTGCAAAACAGTTGTGGCAGCTGTTTCAAGATTTCCTCTGGGATTTGAGCATCTCAGCATTTAGCATCCATTGTGCCATTCTAACTGCCACATTCTGTGGGAGGAGCTAATGCCACATAGATGGAGGACATCCCCTGCCAGTGCCCCAGAAGATCACCGCCACACTCATTTTTTTTGTCAGTCGGTTGCTCCAGGGATCCACAGGGGACCTATGTGGCATCTCTCAGTCCTCAGCACATAAATGTATCAACTGCCCTCTACAGTAAAGCTGATCATTATGTGAAGTCCATGCTCAATGAAGCTCCCTAGGCTGTTCGATTCCTGGGTTTCACAGCAATCTCAGACTTCCCAGAATACAGGGTGTGATCAATTGCACACATGTGGCATTGAGAGCTCCATGTCAGCAGCCTCTGGTGTTCATTAACAGGAAAGGTTTCCACTCACTAAATGTTCAGCTGGTGTGAGGTCATCAGAAGCGCATCATGCACATTTATGCCAGGTGCCCTCGGAGTTCCCATGACTCATCCATCTTGAGGCATTCCCAGATGGCCTCAGATATTTGAAGAGTTCTGGTGCTTACAGGGTTGGCTGCTTGGGGGTAAGGGGTACCCGCCCAAACGATGGCTCATGACACTGTGCATCGTCCTCAAAGTGTCTTGGAGGAGAGACACAATGCGGTGCATACTTTGACAAGGACCATCATTGAGCAGACCATTGGCATCCTGAAGACTTGCTTCTGATTCTCGGACCAGTCAGGTGAGGCTCTTCCTTACTCTCGACAGAGGGTGTCTCACATCACCATGGTTTGTTGCGCCATGCGCAGCCTGGAACTTCAAAGGGGAGATCACTTGCCAGAGGGAGACATGGAGGAGGCGGAGAACTTTGTGACAATGAAGAAGTGGAAGGGCAGGAAGCTGAAGAGGGCGATGATGGGAAGCGTCCATGTGACGATGCCGCAAGATCGAAGCCACAAGATGCGGAAGACGTGCCCATGACACATAGCCACAAGTTTCCAGCAGGAGTAAAGTGCAGGCAAGGTGCCCAAACACATTTCTGCTGTCCCTTAGTGGCATGTCAGTGATCTGAAAGGTCTTTACAACCACTAACATCGAGAGTAATGTCAGCATTGGGCTTTGGACCGCAAACCCTCATGTTTCACCAGGCCCTAATTCTTGGAAAGGTCAGCAGCCAAAGCTGTATGTAGCCACTCTGAGAAGTGAAAGGCAGCTCACCAGCACAAAGCCTATGTCAAATGGACTTGATGCAGTCGTGGCCTCACGTCTTGCTGCCACAGAGATGCACACATGGCTGGAGAGACCATCATGGCTGCAGGTCTTGTGCTTTGGCACAAACAATGAAGACAGCTATTTGATGATGAGACAACATGAGTGGTAATCTTCCAATACAACTGAGCACAAATAACTCTTAATGAACATCACTTCCTAATGCCATTTGCAGTCACTTTCAATAAAGAGGTTAACACATATTCCTGACATTGGACAAGGGGTGAGTAACTAACATGGGTCAGCTAGACATCACATGAATGTGAGGCTCACAAAGGAATGTGATCATGGAATAGGAGCTTGGCTCACCCTCCAAATAAGAAACCACATAGATGCATATGCACAACGCACTCAAATGACGAGACCATTGTCATGAACAGCAAATGTATTTAAGAAGGTGCATGATATATACTCATGACCCAAAAGTGATATCAATGTTTCTTAATCTTTCTAACCCTACTGCTACACCTTGGTGTAACTCTGACACCTGCAGCAGATGTGGAGGCAGCCTGCTGACCGGGGCGGATTTACAATGAAACACACTGTGCCGCTGCACAGGGCCCCCAGATGATGGGAGGTCCCCAAAATGAATAAGTTTCAAACATTCCCTCCTGTTAATTCTTGGTACCAAACAGAATTTCCTCCTCCTGAACCCAACCGCGAGGTATCGGCAAAAGAACACGAGGTCTCTGAATGTCAAATTAGACCAACATTCCAGGCTTTCCAGCGCAGCCGCAACTGACGGGCTGACTGCTCGGTGAGCCTATCAGCAGCAAGTGCAGGGAAGAATCAGCCTGTCGTTGACTGAATAGCTTCATTTGTATTTTTCAAACAGCAGAGTAGCCAGTCAGTCAGTCGTGGCTGTGCTGGAATGTCAGTTTAATTTGGCCCTCAGGCCTCAAGTTCTTTTGCTGATATCTCGCAGCAAAGAGTGGGAGGTTAAGTTTTTAAGAAGAAAAGTTCAAACTGGAACAGGTAGGAACAGTACACTGAGCCCCAGGTAAGGCAGCAGGGAACATTGGACCCGAGGCAAGGCAGCAGACCCCAGACAAAGCAGCAGGGAATAATGGACTCGAGACAAGGCAGCAGACCCCAGGCAAGGCAGCAGGGAACAGTGGACCCCAGGCAAGGCAGCAGGGAACAGTGGATCCGAGGTGAGGCAGCAGACCCCAGGCAAGGCAGCAGGGAACAGTGGACCTGAGGCGAGACAGCAGGGAACAGTGGACCCGAGGCAAGGCAGCAGACCCCAGGCAAGGCAGCAGGGAACAGTGGACCCGAGACATGGCAGCAGGGAACAGTGGACCCGAGGCGAGGCAGCAGGGAACAGTGGACCCGAGACATGGCAGCAGGGAACGGTGGACCTGAGGCGAGGCAGCAGACCCCAGGCGAGACAGCACGGAACAGTGGACCCAAGACAAGGCAGCAGACCCCAGGCAAGGCAGCAGGGAATAGTGGACCCAAAGCAAGGCAGCAGATCGCAGGCAAGGCAGCAGGGAACATTGGACCCGAGGCGAGGCAGCAGGGAACAGTGGACCCGAGGCAAGGCAGCAGACCCCAGGCAAGGCAGCAGGGAACAGTGGACCCGAGGCGAGACAGCAGGGAACAGTGGACCCGAGGCGAGGCAGCAGACCCCAGGCGAGACAGCACGGAACAGTGGACCCGAGACAAGGCAGCAGACCCCAGGCAAGGCAGCAGGGAATAGTGGACCCGAGGCGAGACAGCAGGGAACAGTGGACCCGAGGCGAGGCAGCAGGGAACAGTGGACCCGAGGCGAGACAGCAGGGAACAGTGGATCCGAGGCGAGACAGCAGACCCCAGGCGAGGCAGCAGGGAACAGTGGGCCCGAGGCAAGGCAGTAGACCCCAGGCGAGGCAGCAGATGGACCCTAGGCAAGGTGAGAGTGTGAGTGTGGTGGAGGGAGAGAGTCTGAGGGTGGTGGGTGGAGAGAGAGGGTCATAGGAAACCCATGATCAGAACCACAGCTTCATAATTATAAGGTAAATCCGTTTTTGCACAGCCTGATAACAATGTGGGATTGACTGAGTGAAACCCCGATCTCTCAGACATTTTATTATCTGCCTAAAATCAAGGCCAGTTTTTTTAGCAACAATGAAGTGACAGTATGAGTCTGGCAAGCAAAAAAAAAACAGTAAAATGAAGGTGAGGTAAGAAGATGTAGCTAAACAAAAAGACAGCTTGTTATCTTATTTTAAAAAGCTTTAATTATTGAATCGCGGACATTCATCTAAAAGTATAGGCGAGGAACGATTTGAATTATCCGATCACTTGCTGAGTTGTAGATTTACCACAATGACTGCAAAAGTTGAACAAGTGGACTCTGAAGTGACAATGGAACTACAAGGTATTGGTAATTTTGTCAAAGTAAGGGAAGAAACCTATCCTGAAGACATCGCATCCTGGTCAAAATATGTTTCATTGGATATTATAGAATATTTCTTACTAAATAAATCAGGAAATTTAGGTAGATGGGGTAGAACGGGGGTAGATGTGAATATGGAATTCGAAACACAAGCAGATCAGCCACGATCTTATTGAATGGCGGAACTCGCTTGAGGGGCCGAATGGTCTACTCCTGTTTCTATTTCTTATGATCTTATGTTCAGGTAATATGGAAAATCTGAGAAAAGAGTATGAGGTTGGAGGCCAAAAGCAATTTAGAGGTCTTCATGAGTCCCATTTTCTGAAGGTGAAGAGAAATGGGACGACAGAAATGAGAACTTGGTTGATTTTTTTTTGCAAACCACTAAGGCAGTTTATTGTTACTTTTGCAAATTATTCCCTGACCCTAGTAAAGGAAAACAAATGTTTATCTATGGGCACTCTAATTAAAGAAAGGTTGGAAGAGATATTGCTGATCATGAAACTTCCAAAGCTCATATTAATGCTATGTATAAGTTCGTTCAAAGGTGTAAATTATCTGGAAGAATTGATTCTGTGTTATCGGCTCAACTTGAAAATGAATGATCTTGTTCGAGGGAAGTGCTGCGATGTGTTATTCCCACAGCCAAACTGCTGTCTTCTTCGGAACTACCACTAAGAGGACATGATGAGTCATCGTTGTCAAATCAAAAAGGTAACTTTTTAGCCTGCCTTGAATATCTTAGTGAAATTGACAATTTTCTCAAAGAGCATTAGAAAAGTTATCAGTATTGTGGCTCAGGGAAGACCAGCTTCTTAACGCACCAAACCTACAATGAATTCATCACTATAATGGCAGAACGCCTCAGGAGCCAATTCACTGATGAAGCAAAGGATGCCAGATACTATTCCATAATACTAGATTCAGCACCAGATGTGAGATATGTGACCAGCGATAGTGAAGTGGCAGAGCGATTTCTTTGTTTGGTTCTGCTTAAATCCAACACTTCTGAATGTCTGGAGACAACTGTTTTGGAAACCATTGCAAATTTAGGTTTGGACATCAAAAATTGTCATGGGCAGAGCTTTGATAATGCCACAAACATGGCAGGAAAATATTCAGGTCTAGAGGCAAGACTGAACAATGCAAGCCCCTCTGCTTCATTATGCCATGTTCCAGCCATACCTTAAACACAATCTGCAATGCTGCTGCTGACTCTTGTGAAAGAGCAACATATAATTTTGACTTCGTTCAAAACGTGTATGCCTTTTTTTTCAGTTTCCACACATCAGTGGAGTATGCTACAATCGTGCTTGGAGCAGGCAAATGAAAAACATTTATCAAAAGAATTTGTGACACCAGGTGGTCTGCTCGTGCAGATGCTGGTTTGGCTTTGAAAATGAACTCTGATGATATAAAGAAAATCTTAATAGGCAAAGCTACATCAAATTCAGAAAAACCACGAGTGAAAACTGCAAAATCTTTAGCAGGAAAGTTTGAAAAGTGTGAAATTGCTGTTTTTACTCTTTTGTGAAATCGTTTACCTCAAAGAATTAATGCCTTAAGCAAATTGCTGCAAAAGGTTGATGCAAATTTATTGAATGCTGCACAATTATTAACCTCAGTTGAAAGTTTTGTCATGGACGTTCAAAATGATTATAGCTTGGTGGAAACAGAGGCACTAAAATAAATAGAAAATTTAGGTTCCTCTGATATATCTGAGAAGCGTAAAAGAAGCAGGAAGTTATTTTTCAATGAAACTAGCGACAATGAAATCAATTTACAGAGAAAGAGATCATAGTTGAGACCGTCAATGTTATTTCTGACACAATAATGGTGCAATAGCAGGGTAAAGGTGAATCTCTAAAGAAACCTATTGATTTATTTTGAGTGTTTTTTGACAAAAGTATGGACAAAAATACTAAAAGCCACCGCAGGAAAAAATTAAGTGAATGCTACCGTGAGGATAGACACAATCTTTTCGAAGATGAAGTGAAACGTTTCATTCATTTTATCGAAAATGATGATGCCTGTGCTTTGAGATCACCATTTGATTTGCTTAGACTTGTACATCATGGTTTACAGGCAACCTTTCCAAACATAGAAGCCATACTGAAAATATTTTTAACAACATGTCACAAATGCTTCTAGCAAACGTTCTTCTTCTGTATTGAAACGAGTTAAAAATTATTTGTGAAATGTGATGAGTCATGAACATTTGACAAGCTCGGCAATATTGACAATCGAAAGTGCCTTTTTACAAGATATTACTTACGATGAAGTTGAAGTAATTGATAATTTTGTAAAGAAAAAGTGTAGAAAACAAAGCTATCTAAGTTGTCATGCCAACAAGGCATGAAGAAAAAATAATCTTAAAAATCCATCCCTCTTCCATATTTTCTTGTTTAAATTCAGTTTTTCGAAATGGACAATTGCTGGGCTGATAAAAAGCCTGCAGTTGGTCACTCTCAGCCTGGCTCTAAAGTTACCTGCTCAAAACACAATGGGTTTTACCAAGGGGACCTCGTTAGCTTAATAGCTGTACCCAAAACCACCCTTTCACATGAGCAAGACTTGAGCTGTTGGAATAGCTTTAACTATACAGCTTTCAAATTCCATATTCAGTCTCTGTTTTAACTGCTGAAGAGGAACAGGACTGCACGTGACAGCAGTCTGCCTCTGACCACCATCTCTCTCCAAGACTGGTCTTCAGAAAGAATCCTGTTTTTCACCTACAAAGTAGACGGGTTCCCAGAACACAAGAATACTTTGCTGCATCTTCAACTGCCTCAGCCAAGTTCCAAGGGCAAGGACCCAGAATTCTGCTAGACAAAAGCCATCTGAAATTGGACTTGGACTCACGTGAATTTATGCCAATAATTTTTTGATTTCTTCAGAGGAAGTTAACTTTAATTTTTCAAACTAAATGAGAATCTGCGAAGCATAGTGTCCGGCAGCATGCACATCTTGTTGATTGGAGTATTTGCTCCTGCACAGGCTCATTCCCAATAAATCCCAGTTGTGATGGATGAATCTTTAAAAAAAGAGTTGCTAAGCAATGATTTTACTAGCTGTACAGGTTATTTGGAACATTTAATTAAAATATCTAACAAAGGTCTTGACCATTCAGAATGCTACCATATGCATAGCACATAGTTTTTATTTCCTTATAGATT
Organism: Carcharodon carcharias; assembly: GCF_017639515.1. Classification (NCBI taxonomy): domain Eukaryota; kingdom Metazoa; phylum Chordata; class Chondrichthyes; order Lamniformes; family Lamnidae; genus Carcharodon; species Carcharodon carcharias. Next base: position 162,529,200 of record NC_054469.1, on the reverse strand, counting down.
ATAAAAAGCACACATAAAATAAACTGTGAAAAAATAAGTGCATTTCCAGATTCCTGCAGTACCAGTTTTCTGTAAAAAATTGGCCTTGCTGCCTTGGAGCTGTCTGTGCTGCAGCGATATCATCAGCTGATTCTGCCATTTCGTTTCTTGTCAGCAAGTTCCATGTTTGCTTGCCTCGCTTCGCAATATTTACCATCTTGACAATTATTCAGACAAGAGATAAGCGTAGATTTCAACCAGGCAATTAGTCATACAGACATGTTTTTATAAGTGAAGAAGCACTGATCAATTTGGGTCCTGTGGTGTTGGGGGGGGGGGGCGGTGGTGGCGGTGGGGTTGGGTTAGGATACTGAGGAGGGGGGTTGGTTGGGATCCTGGAAGTGGGGGGGTCCCTAAAATGAAGCTAAGCAAAGGGCCGGACCAAATGTGAATCTGCCATTGCTGCTAACTGCTATGCCCTGTTGCCTTTGATGACTTTGGCACACATCTTCTTGAGGGCTGAGGCCTGGAGAGCCCCAGCCTGCTCAGGGTCTCCTGCTGTGAGACAGATGCATCCTCCTCAGCCAGTGCAACTGTAGGTGATGGAGTCAACGGCAGAGGGGATTGGGATCTGCTGAACACTCTTGGAGTCACCTGAGTGGATGGCCCCCAGGGTAGCCAGCTGCTTGTCCTCCTCCCTATGGGTGCCCGAGGGCCCCGGTCTGTCTCCATAAGGAGAAGGGGCTCCTGGAACAAGATCAAGGTGCCCTGCCCCCCTCTTGCCTAACCATTGATGGACCCTACCAATGCCATAGTGATGGAATGAAGATCTGCGTGCAAATCTGGCAGGATCTGCTGGACCAAGGTCTCCAAGGTGGCTGCCACCCTTCCCATGGAGACATCGAGGCATATGCATGTTGGAACCACGGCATCAGACAGAATTTGGACAGACTTCTCCATGCTTCATTCTAGTCTGTTGACTGCGTGTCACAACCCTGCCTATGTTTTCCCACCTGTTTTTACATCTACAGCATGTTAGCGTCAGCCGCTTCCAAAGGCCCATCATCTGACTCAAACTCAGTGGGTGGCTCTACTCCAGCAGTCCTCCGAGTGCCAAAGCCCCTGGATGTCACTACCTTTGCATGCTGCAGAGAATTGTCAGTGAGGTGTCCTCCAGGATGTGACCCCCAGACTGATCTAGAACTATGACCCAGTGGGGTGTCTGTCTCTGCACTGGTGGAGGGTGATGGGTCTTCTTCAAATGGCTCCTCAGCATCCTCCTCCCTGGGGGCTGGGGCTTATGTTGCCTGTGCTGCTGTCTGGGCCTGCTGTTGCCAGTGACAGAGAGAGAAGTTAGATTTAGTTCATGAGCAGGCCAAATACAATATTGCATGTCAACCACTGTGAATGTCAGATTGCTATCAAGTCAAGGCCTCATCCGTACTGCATTGCTGGGAGAGGCCGATCTCACCTTCCCCACAGGAGCAATCTCCATCGATGCCCGCCAACTCAGTGGCATCCTCCTCAAACTTGGAGGGATCCTGGATGTCCGCCGTTGCTCCTCTGGTCTTTTTTAAAATTCATTTAAGGGGTGTGGGCCTCGTTGGCTGGACCAGCATTTATTGCCCACACCTAATTGCCCTTGAGAAGGTGGTGGTGAGCTGCCTTCTTGAACTGCTGCAGTCCATGTGGTACAGGTACACCCATTGTGCTGTTAGGTAGGGAGTTCCAGGATTTTGACCCAGCGACAGTGAAGGAATGGCGATATATTTCCAAGTCAGGATGGTGAGTGACTTGGAGGGGAACTTCCAGGTGGTGGTGTTCCCATGTATCTGCTGCCCTTGTCCTTCTGGATGTTAGCATTCGTGGGTTTGGAAGGTGCAGCCTAAGGAGCTTTGGTGAGTTTCTACAGTGCACATTGGTAGATGGTACACACTGCTGCCACTGTTTGACAGAGGTGGAGGGAGTGAATGTTTGTGGATGGGGTGCAAATCAAGGGACTGCTTTGTCCTGAATGGTGTCAAGCTTCTCGAATGTTGTTGGAGCTGCACTCATCTAGGCAAGTGGGAAGTATTCCATCACACTCCTGATTTGTGCCTCGTAGATTGTGGACAGGCTTTGGGGAGTCAGGAGGTGAGTTACTCGCCATAGGATTCCTAGCCTTTGACCTGCTGTTGTAGCCACAGTATTTATATGGCTGATCCAATTTAGTATCTGGTCAATGATAACTCCCAGGATGTTGATAGTGGGGGATTCAGTGATAGTAATGCCATTGAATGTCAAGGGGCAATGGTTAAATTCTTTCTTGTTGGAGATGGTCATTGTCTGGTGTGAATGTTACTTGCCACTTGTCAGCCCAAGCCTGGATGTTGTCCAGATGTTGCATTTGGATATGGGCTGTTTCAGTATCTGAGGAGTTGCAAATGGTGCTGAACATCGTGCAATCATCAGTTTACACCCCCATTTCTGACCTTATGATGGAAGGAAGGTCATTAGTAAAGCAGCTGAAGATGGTTGGGCTGAGGACACTACCCTGAAGGACTCCTGCAGCTGAGATGATTGATCCCCAACAACCACCTTCCGTTTGTGCTAGATATGACTTCAACCAGGGGAGCATTTTCTCCCTGATTCCCATTGACTCCAATTTTGCTAGAGCTCCTTGATGCCACACTTGGTGAAATGTTGGATTTGTTTGTTTTTTGTGTACAGGACATTTCTGGGCAATTTTCCACCTTGCCAGTGTTGTAGCTGTACTGGAACAGCTTGCGTAGAGGTGCAGCAAATTCTGAAGCACAAGTCTTCAGCACTATTACCATAATATTGTCAGGGCCCAACAGCCTTTGCAGGATCCAGTATCTTCAGCCGTTTTTTGATATCATGTGGAATGAATCAAATTGGCTGAACACTGGCATCTGTGATGCTGGGGACCACTGGCATGCTGAGCTCCTCATCATTATGGATGGGGATATTTGTGGAGCCTCCTCTTCCAGTGTATTGTTTAATTGTCCACCACCATTCACAACTGGATGTAGCAGGACTGCAGAGCTTAGATCTGATCCATTGGTTGTAGAATCTCTTAGCTCTCTGGCAGTATGGGGTAATCAGCAGGAGGTTTCATCTCCCATATTTGACCTGAGGCCATGAGACTTTATGGAGTCCAGAGCCAATGTTAAGGACCCCCAGGGCAACTCCATCCCGACTACACGCCACTATGCTGCTACCTCTGCTGGGTCTGTCCTGCTGGTGGACTTACCCAAGGTTGGTGATGGTGGTGTCTGGGACATTATCTGTAAGGTATGATTCCATGAGGATGATTATGTCAGGCTGCTGCTTGACTAGTCTGTGAGACAGCTCTCCCAATTTTAGCACAAGCCTTCAGATTTTAGTAAGGAGGACTTTGCAGGGTCAACAGGGCTGCATTTGCTGTTGTTGTTTCTGATGCATAGGTCGATGCCAGGTGATTCATCTGGTTTCATTTCTTAAGACTTTTTAGTGGTTTGATACAACTGAGTAGCTGAGGGCATTTTAAGGTTCAACCACATTGCTGTGGGTCTGGAGTCACATGTAGGCCAGACCAGGTAAGGACGACAGATTTCCTTCCCTTAAGGGCATTAGTGAACTAGAGGGGTTTTTATGACAATCGTTATCATTAGGCTTTTAATTCTAGATTTTTATTGAATTCAAATTTCACCATCTGCCTTGGTGGGATTTGAACCCGGTCCTCAGAGCATTACCCTGGGTCTCTGGGTTACTAGTCCAGTAACATTACCACTACGCCACCACCCTCCATATTGTTCTGGGCAACCTTGACCTGCATGAAGACAAAGGCATGGAACGTGATGAGAAGGAATGGAGCAGAGGTTGGGAAGCATGCATACCTGCTGTGATTGCTGAGCCTTCCCCAGTAAGGGCTGAGAATGGAGTGTGTGCAGCATGATAGATGAAATGCTGGTGAATAGACTTTCAATGCTGATATCTCCCTCACTAATATTTTGTGAGATCCCTGTGCTTTGTGACGCTACCAGTGGATAATGCCATTATGTGAGTATGCGCTTGGAGTGAGCTGAAGGTTGACTTACCCTGGTGATGTGGATGAGATCACTCATTCTCTTCCTGCACTGGATGGCGTTTCTTGGGTGAGTGACAATGGAGCTGACCTCCCTCCCAACCGCCTCTCAGGTTGGCGAGGTGAGGTTGGTGGACCTCCTGGAAACATCCCTCGGGAAGAGGACATACTGCTGCTGGTGCACACCATGAATAAGGGCCACAAGTGAATTATTTCTGAACCTCGGCACTGCCTTCTTTTCTCTTGGAGCCACCTCAGCCTTGGTTGTTCACACAGCTGGGCTACAGAGAGTAATGTCTGTGTCTGGCTGGTGTTTATAACTGGTGCTAGGACCTTTGACCCCATTAGGTTACAACCCCATTGGTTGTCCTGGCATGCGATTCGGAGAGCTACTCGGGTGTGATTTCCTGACCTTCCGATCAGTGGGAAACTTGCCACTAATCGCACCGGCCACCGCAACTAGTCTCCAGAGTTGCCTGGAAACCAGCAAATTACCTGCTTCACGCAGTGCTTCTGGTCACTGGCTAGCTGATGGAATCAAACTCCCTGTTGTCCATTTATGATATTGCTCCTAAAGGCTAATGGCCATGTAGAAAATATTAATGAACATTGAATTTGGGTTAATCCAGCACGCAATGAAATTGGGCAGCCCTGTCATGGAACTATTTCTAGTCAGTGAGAAATCAGAGGCAGAATTTTGCCCAAGTCGGGCAGGCCCGAGAGTGGTTGTGAAAATTATTGCCGCCCGCGATTGGGCCCCAACATGAACTTCACACTGGATCGCCAATGTGAGGGCAGCAGGAGCACAGGCACTGATGTTCACGCATGCACACTGGTGCATGGGGTAAAAGTTCTCTGATGCACTGCCTCAGGGAGCTGAAGGTTTTTATCAATATAAATAAAGCATTTTAAAATAATGAAAACTTGTCCCCTCATGTTAATCACTGGACGTAACCTCATCCTGCCCGTGGATGAGGTTTCGCCAAAAATGCAAAGGCCACTTGGCCTTTTCACCTGCCTGCTGAACTAACAGTTGGACAGGCAGTGGAAAATCCCAAAAATTAGTTGATTAAGGGCCTTAACAGGCCGTTTAATTGTCGGCAGGCATGCTGCTGACTCTCGCGCATGCCCGCTGACCCGAAATATCATGCAAGTGTGCGATGACATCAGGATGCTCACCCGGTGTCATCGCACATCATTTTACATCGTTCAGGTCGGGCGCACACCCACCTGACGAGTGCAATATTCTGCCCCAAATGAAAACATTAACCTAGCTGAAAATTGTGGCAGTCACTTGTATGGTACACATCAATTTAGCTGAGACTGCAAACGATGCCTGTGTTACCTAGAAGGAGCCAGAGCCGAAAAGTTGAAGGTACAGTGACCTTGACTGCCACTGGCAAAGATGATTGCTTGAAGACCTCCATGGAAGATGGTCTATGTCTTCCGGCATAACCAGCATGCAAATACAGTCTTATCTGTCATTACTAAGTAACTATGCCTGCAATACAGATGCTGATCCCTTGACTAACAATTATATTCTTGTCTTTTTGAGTGAAATTCTTGAGCAATTGTATACTTCTACAATGGAATGGTAGGACAGAAAACCTGAACATCAACAGCAATGTATTGTTATAGTCATTTATAATGTAATGAAACATTTCAAGGAGCTTCAGAGGAGCATTATAAAAGTAAATATGATACAATGCCTCATGAAGAGATGTTGACCAGAATTTTGAGGTTGATGGGCAGGTGCTGTCAGCGAGCCTGGGAGTGGCTGGGAAACGGCCCGCCGCCTGCGATTGGCCCCCAACTGCGATTTCACACAGGCGAGCCAATTAAGGCCAATTGGTCAGGGAGGGGTGGGCAGGGGCAGGTGCCTGTCAGCCGCTGGTTCCAATGGTGACCTGAAAGGCTGCTAAGGAAGAACGTCCCCTCTGCGTCTCTGCGTCTTCAACATTCAACTTATGAAGCTGAGTGCGGCTGGACATAGCAGGCGGGAGGGAAGGTTGGGTGGGCACTCGCACCCCCCCACCCCTGCTTTTCGGCTGAGTGCCTCGCGGTCCTACTGGTGGAGGTGGCTTCCAGGAGGGGCACCCTTGTCCACAGAGATGGGAGGAGGAGGAGGCCACCACACCTCACAAAGAGGGCATGGGAGGAAGTTGCAGTGCTGGTTAGCAGCCATGAGATGGTACAGCACACATGGGGGCAGTGTTGTAAGAGGTTCAATGACCTGCTTCACCCAGGAAGGGTGAGTACCACATTGGCCTTGGTCAGTGTACAGAAATGGTAAGGTATAGCCATTTCCCCCCCATGGAGCTCAGGGGTGCTAGAGACTGAGTGCCAACTATCAATCACACCAGAGCTGGCCACGGGGTGAGCCCTGGCTGCTTGGGCCTGGATTGAGCGCCTTGCAGCTTAAGGATCGTGACTTGAATACGCCCTGCCAGGTGCTCCTCAGCTGAGGTTGGCCAGGCTGCAGGTAGAGAGTGGATTAATCAATGCTCCTCTGTCTTTTCAGGGGAAGACAAGCCATAACCAGAGAGGTCACGTACAGGCAGAGGCCCACCCAACCTGCTGCTGATCACCAGGTTCGAGCAGGATGCCATTAAACTCAAGAGCTGGTACACTCCCCGTGCAACTGGGCATGGAGAGGTGGGGGTGCCAGACGAAAGTAAGAGCACAGTGCACAGAGGTGAGTTTCGGATTGTGCAAACATTCTAGTGTAGTCTCTTCATTGATGGAAGCCTCAAACCTGGAGTCCCCATTGATCGTTGAAAGATGATGGCACCGTGATGCAGATCTCCATCGTCTCACCAGGGGGCCTGGCATGCACAGGGACAGTGTGATGACTTTAACTAATGACATGTCCTTGTCCTCCCTTAGGTTCACCAGAGCGCACTCGCTCTCTGGACCCTGAAGGGCCACCCCTGATGCTAGAGGACCACCGGGCTTGATTTGCACCTGGGTCACACCTGCTCTCTGAACAAGGCACCACTGCAGATACCAGTGCCTCAGTGGGCGTTAGATCAAAGTCTGAATGTTGGTGCGCATTAGTGAGGGCACTTCACATTCACTTGAGGTGCAGGCAGAGGCAGAGAGTGCCCAGGGCGCTGGCAGTCAGGGGACTGCTGGGGACCAGGACAATGCTGAGTCAAATGCTGATGATGAGATTCTGGAGTCGTCCATTAGGCGGCAGATGTTGGATGTCCAACGGGCTGTGCGGGAGGATCTGGCAGAGATCCATGAGGGTCTGCGTGCCATGGTCTCCATTGTGGAGGATTGGCTTGGGAGCACCATTCCCGACCGAGCTGGCCGAATCCAAAAGGACATGGCTGCTACACTGGGTCTACGGCAGGTGGTGAGGAAGAAACATACTTGACCTCATCATCACCAATCTACCTGTCACAGATGCATCTGTCCTTAACAGTATCAGTAGGAGTGATCATTGTGGATACGAAGTCCCGCCTTCACATTGAGGATACCCTCCGTTGTGTTGGATGGCCCTACCACCGTGCTAAATGGGGTAGATTTTGAACAGATCTAGCATTTCAAAACTGGGTAACCATGAGGCACTGCGGGCCATCAGCAGCAGCAGAATTGTACTCAACCACAATCTGTAAACTCATGACCCGGCATATCGCCGACTCTACCATTACCATCAAGCTGGGCGATTAAACCTAGTTCAATGAAGAATGCAGGAGGTCAGGCCAGGAGCAGCATCAGGCACACCTAAAAATGAGGTGTCAACCTGGTGCAGCTATAACACAGGACTACTTGCATGCCAAACAGTGAAAGCAGCATGGGATAGTCAGAGCTAAGTGATCCCACAACCAACGGATCAGATCTAAGCTCTGCAGTCCTGCCACCGTTATGAGTGGTGGTAGACAATTAATCAACTAACAGGAGGAGGAGGCTCCATAAGTATCCCTATCTTCAATGACAGAGGAGCCCAGTACAGTAGTGCAAAAGATAAGGCTGAAGCATTGCAACAATCTTCAACCAGAAGTGTCAAGTGGATGATCCATTTTGGCTCCTTCCTGAGGTCCACAGCATCACAGGTGTCAGTCTCCAGCCAATTCGATTCACTCCACATGATATCAAGAAACAGCTGAAGGCACTGGATATTGCACAGGCTATGGGCCCTGACAACAATCAAGCAATAGTTACTGAAGACGTGTGCTGCAGAACTTTCTGCGGTCCTAGCCAAGCTGTTCCAGTACAGCTACAACACTGGCATCTACCCGGCTATGTGGAAAACTGCCCAGGTATGTCCTGTCCACATAAAGTAGAACAAACCCAACCCAGCCATTTCCTGCCCATTGTCTACTATCGATCATCAGCAAAGTGATGGAAAGTGTCGTCAACGTTGCTATCAAACGGCACTTACTCAGCAATAACCTGCTCAATGATGCTCAGTTTGCGCTACTCAGCTCCAGACCTCATTACAGCTTTAATCAAAACAAGGACAGAAGAGCTGAATTCCCGAGGTGAGGTGAGAGTAACTGCTCTTGAAACCAAGGCAACATTAGACTGAGTGTGGCATCAAGGATCCATAGCAAAACTGGAATCAGGGGGGAAACCTTCCACTAGTTGGAGTCATACCTAGCACAAAGGAAGATGGTTGTGGTTGTTGGAGGTCCATCATCTCAGTTCCAGGACATTACTGCAGGAGTTCCTTAGGTAGTGTCCTAGGCCCAACCACCTTTAGCTGCTTCATCAATGGCCTTCCCTCCATCATAAGGTCAGAAGTGGGGTGTTCACTGATAACTGCACAATGTTCAGCACCATTCGTGGCTCCTCAGATATAGAAGCAGTCCATGCCCGTATGCAGCAAGACCTGGACAACATTCAGGCATGGGCTGATAACTGGCAAGCAACATTCATGCCACACAATTGCCAGGCAATGAACATCTCCAACAAAAGAGAATCCAACTATCTCCCCTTGACATTCAATGGCATTACCATCACTGAATCCTCCTCGATCAACACCCTGGGGGCTACCATTGACCAGAAACTGAACTGGACTAGCCATATAAATACTGTGACTACAAGAGCAGGTCAGAGGCTGGGAATTCTGTGGAGAGTAACTCACCTCCTGACTCCGCAAAGCCTGTCCACCATCTACAAGTCACAAGTCAGGAGTGTGATGGAATACTCCCCACTTGCCCGGATGAGTGCAGCTCCAACAACACTCAGGAAGCTCATCACCATCTAGGACAAAGCAGACATCTTGATTGACACTCCATCCATCACATTCAACATCCACTGCCTCCACCACCAACGCACAGTAGCAGCAGTGTGTATCATCTGTAAGATGCACTGCAGGAATTCATCAAGGCTCCTTTGACAGCACCTTCCAAAACTATGATCTCTACCACCGAGAAGGACAAGGGCAGCATTTGTATGGGAACATCCCCACCTGGAAGTACCCCTCCAAGCCAAACACCATCTTGACTTGGTGCTATATCCCCATTCCTTCACTGTCGCTGGGTCAAAATCCTAGAACTCCCTCCTTCACAGCACTGTGGGTGTCCCTACACCATATGGGCTGCAGCGATCCATGAAGGCAGCTCACCACCACCTTCTCAAGGGCAACTAGGGATAAGCAATAAATGCTGGTCTAGCAAGTGATGCAGACGTCCCATGAAAGAATTTTAAAAGAGGCTGGAATTAAAGGTGCATAGGTATCTCGGAGGGGCAAGGCCATGGAGAGATTTGAAAACAAGGATGAGAATTTTAAAATTGAGGCAATATTTAAGTGGGAGCCAGTGCAGTCAGAGAACATGGGGTGATGAATGGGTGACATTTGCGTGAGTTAGGACATGCACAGCACATTTTTGGATGAACCAACATTTACAGAGGATAGAATGTGAGAAGCCGTTTAGGAGTATGTTAGCATAGTTAAGTCTCGAGGTAAAGAAGACATGGATGTGGTTTTCAGCAGCAGATGAGCTGAGGCAGGGATCGAGACGAGCAATGTTACTGAGGTGTATGTAAACAATCTTACTGATGGTGTCAATATAAGACTGAAAGCTCTTCTTGAGGTCAAATATGATGGGATAGGGCTTTTTTAAAGAAGCTGGGCCTGCCAGGTTGGGAAGTTTCCCAACTCAACCTTCCTGCCTCCTCTACGAAAATCCAGTCCAGTACCGGATGTAGGAAAAGCTGCCTGATATTTAGAACCACGTATTCTTTTGGAAGAGGCTTGACTCCAAAAGAATTGGGGGGGTGTTTAAACTGCCTATCCCTACAATGGAGCCGGCAAGGGCAGGAGTGCTGCGTGCTCACATGCTTATCCCATGCTGGAAACGGGAATGGCTGTGGTGTGGGAATCTCAGAATTGTTGCCACACCATTTTTAAAGAGCTTTTGGGCCATACTAACATACGAAATAGGAGCAGAAGTAAGTCTTTCGGCCTCTTGAGGCTGCTCTGCTATTAAATAAGATTATGGCTGACCTGTTTGTGTTTCAAATTCCACATTCCCATCTACTCCCGACAACCTTATATTCTCTGCCTTAAAAATATTCAATTACCCTGCCTCCACTGCCTTCTGAGGCAGAGAATTCCAAAGCTGCATAACCCTCTGAGAGAAAAAAATTTCTCCTCATCTCTGTCCTTTGAGGGCGACCCCTAATTTTAAAACAGTGCCCCCTAATTCTCGACTCACGCACAAGAGGAAACATCCTTTCCGCATCAACCTTGTCAAGACTGTTCAAGATCTTATATACTTAATCAAGTCACCCCCCGCTCTCCTAAACTCCAAGTCTGTCCAACCTATCCTCATAAGAACACACTCATTCCAGGGATAAAAAGCAGGTACCAATCTAGTAAACCTCCTTTAAACCACCTCCGACGCATTTACATCCTTCCTTAAATAAGGAGACCAAACTGCACACAGATTCAAGATGCGGTCTCGCCAATGCCCTGTATAACTGAAGCATGACATCCTTACCTTTATGTTCAATTCCTCTCATAATAAAGGATAGCATTCCATTCGCCTTCTTGATTATATGCTGTACCTGCATACTAACTTTTTGTGACTCATGCAAGAGAACACCTTTGCATCCCAGAATTCTGCAGTTTTTCTCCTGCCAAAGTGAACAACTTAACATTTTCCCATGTTATACTCCGTCTGCCAAATTTTTCCACACTCACTCAACTTATCTATATCTGTCTGCAAACTCCTTATGTCTTCCTCATAACATTCTTTCCAACCTATCTTTGTGTCATCTGTGAATGTAGCTACCATGCCTTCATGGCCCTCATCTAAATCATTGACATAAATTCTAAGAAGTTGAGGTCCCAACTCAAACCCCTGTGGTACCTCATTTGTCATATCCTGCCAATCAGCCAAAGACCCATTTATTCATACTCTCTGTTTTCTGCCAGCCAGCCAATCCTCTATCCAGGCTAATATGTTACCCCAAATACCATGAGCTTTTATTTTCCACAATAATCTTTGTTGTGGCAACTTAACAAATGCCTTCTGGAAATCTAAGTACAGAATGCCTACAGGCTGCCTTTATCCACAGCATTTTTACTCCTTTAAAGACCTCTAATAAATTGGTTAAACATTTTTTTTCCTTTTGCAAACTATGCTGACTCTTCCAGGTTACCTTGGGGAGGATTTTCTCCTCGTTGGGCGGGCACAGCGGGCCAGCCAGGGAACGGCCGCAAGCCCGACTGCCGCCCTCGATTGGACCCCAATCGCAATTTCACGCTAGCTGGCCAATTAACAGCCAGCCAGCGTGAAAGGCGCACTAAGAGCTTCAGTGCTGCCAGGGTGGGGGCGGGAGGAGTGCAAGCACTGAAGTGTGTGTTTGCGTGGAGGGGGGGTGGGTTCACACTGACAGCTCCCTGAAGGCACAGAGCTGACTCAGGGAGCTGAAGGGTTTTAAATTGAAAAATAAACTTTTTACATATGATATAAACATGTCCCCACATGTGACTCAGTCACATGAAGAGGGACATGTAAAAAAGGAAATTAAAAAGATTTTCATTTTTTTTAGTAACTGTTGGAATCCTCATCCCGCCATTGGATAAGGTTTTGTTATAAATGCAAAGGCCGCCTGCCGGCCGAACAGTTGAGCGGGCAGCGAAAAATGCAACTTAATTAATTGCTTACGGGCCTTTACAGGCCTCTTGGTTGTCATTGTGTTAATTGTTCCCCTTGTGTTTTTCCAAGTATCCAACTGTAACCTCTTTAACTATCGACTTCCCATGATAGACGTGAAACTAACTGATCTATAGGGGAGAATTTCCTCACTGTTGGGGGGGGGGGTTGGACGGGAGCGGGCGCGCCAATTAAGGCTCGCCCAGTGTGACGCACACACGGAAGCGCTGAGTGCTCCCTGTGCGGGCGGCAGGAGGAGGGGGAGTCGGGGCCTGCGCTCTTTTGGACAGAGCTGCCTCAGGGAGATTGGTTTGATTTTTGAAAATTTTAATAAAGAAAAAAAAATTTAAGATATGTCTCATGTGACATTTCAATGAATTTTATTGAAATTTTTATTAAACTTTAAAAACCTTCATTAAACCTCATACCAAGCATGGATGAGGTTTCATGAGAAATGGGAAGGCCGCCTGGTTGAACGGGCAGCTCAGTTAATTAGTTTAATTGCTGTTTAAATGGCTTTAATAGGCCTTTGACAGTTTGGCAGGCGCGCACCGGAGACAGTTGATGCACAGTGATGTCGCGACATATGCCTGGTGTCACCACACATCATTTTACACGTCAGCGAGGGGGCCCCATCCCTGCTCGCCAACCCGAAGATTCTGGCCATGGGTTTCTGTTTTCTGCCTACCTCCCTTCTTGAATAGAGGGGTTATATTTGCTACTTTCCAGCCTGATGGAACCTTTCCAGAATCCATGGAATTTTGGAAAATTAACACCACCACATCTACTACCTCATTACCCACCTCTTTTAAGACCCTAGGATAAAGTCCATCAGGACCCTGAGACTTGTCAGCCCACAGTTCCACCAGTTTGCTCAGTACCACTTACCTAGTGATTATAATTTTATAAGTTCCTCTCCCACCTCCACCTCCTGATTTACAGCTATTACTGGAATGTTTTTTTTATAACACCTATAGTGAAGACAGAAGCTAAATATTTGTTCAATTCATCCACCATTTCCTTATTATCCATTATTAACTTCCCATTCCCACTGTCTAGAGGACCAAACTCACTTTACTAACTCTTTTCCTTTTTAAATACGTGTAGAAACTCTTGCTATCCGTTTTACAACTCTAGCTAGCTTCCTCTTAAAATCTAATTTATTTCTCCTGATTAACCTTTTAGTCATTCTCTGCCATTCTTTATATTCTGACCAATCATCTGACCTGCCTCTCATCTTTGCACAGTTGTATGCTTTTTCCTTAAGTTTGATTCTTTCCCTAACTTCTTTAGTTAACCACAGATGCTGGATCCTCCCTTTAGGATAATAGGAATATACTTATTCTGAGTATCCTGAAAAATCCCTTTAAATGTCTGCCACTGCTTCTCTATTGAACTATCCCCTAGCCTAGTATCCCAGTTCACATCAGCTAGCCCATCTTTCATGCCCACATGGCCCTTATTGAAGTTGTATTTACTCTTTGATATGCTACATCTTTCCACATTTGATCCCTTGCTCCCACTATTTACTCTGAAACCCTCTCTACTTCCCTTATGCAGTTCACAAGAACACTGGTCCCAGGTGTAGATCATTCCAATGGCACAGCCCCCACTTTTCCTAGAACTGGTGCCAGTGCCCCAGAAACTGGAACCCACTTCTCCCACACCAGTCCTTGAGCTACGCATTCATTTCTCTACCTTGCTGGGAGCAGGAACGAAGCAGACCTGCAGGAGACTGTTGGCAGCTGAGGAGAGCCTATAAATACAGACCGGGGATTCGAGTGAGGCCTACCTTGCTGGGAGTCAGAGCAGAGCGGACCTGCGGAAGACATTCAGGAGCTGAGGAGTGCGCTGTTTCAGCTGCTGTGAAGCTGCAGTCGGGGAGAAAGAAAAAAAGCAACTGTGACATCACAGGAAGCTAGTAAGTTGATTGGTAAGTACTCAGATTAAAGGACAGTGTGTGAGAAACCAAATGAGGTCAGGCAAGTTAAGGTAGATCTATAAATAAAAGGAACTAAAACTTTAAAATAATAAACCAAAATTTGAAAACTTTAAAATTAAAATCAAACAATAAAGATTAAAAAAGCAATAAAAATAAAGTAATTTAAACAAACATCTAAAGCACATACGTTGTAGTTAAGAAGCATATAACCTTTAGTTGTCTTGGTACTAGTATTCAATAAGCACAGTAAATTATAGCATACATAGGAAGAAAGTACAGTACAGTGACTAAATAACAAGTTAGAATGGCGGGACAGGTGTTATGCTGCAGCTGTGGGATGTAGGAGCTTTTGGACACCAAGGCAATCCATGACAAACACGTCTGCAGGAAGTGTAAGCAGTTTGAGGAATTCCAAATCAGGATTATTGATCGGGAAGCCAAAGTGCAGACACAGCGCAACATAAGGGAGAAGGAGAAATACCTGGATACTTTGTTCCAGAAGACAATAGTACCTCTTAGAAGGGGGTTATCTGTTTTGGTCAGCAGTGATGGACAGGAGGATGTGACTGAGAGTGAGGCAGGTAATGGGACTGAGCAGGCAGCAGTGGAGGAGCCTCAGACTTTGCAATTGTCAAACAGGCTTGAGGTGCTCACAACCTATGTGGATGAAAGCGAAGTCTGCTAGGTGGATAAGCTGGCTGGCCATGGCACTGTGGTACAGGAAGCCGTTCAAGCAGGGGGAGCAAACAGGAATGTAGTGGTAGTAGGGGATAGTGTAGTGAGGGGGATTGACACTATTCTCTGCAGCAAAGAGCAAGAGTCCAGATGGCTATGTTACCTGCCAGGTGCCAGGGTTTGGGATATCTGATCAGGGCTGAAGAGGAACTTGCAGTGGAAGGGGACGATCCAGCTTCCGTGGTCCATGTAGGTGCCAATGACATAGGAAAGAGGTTCTGCAAAGTAAGTATGAGGAGCTATGTAGCAAATTAAGAAGCAGAGCCTCAAAGGTAATAATCTTTGGGTTACTACCTGAACCATGTGCAAATCAGCATAGAGCAATTAAGATTAGAGAGATGAATGCGTGGCTCAAAGGCTGGTGTGGGAGAAGTGGGTTCTGGTTTATGGGGCACTGGCATCAGTACTGGGGAAGGTGGGGGATGTACCGTTGGGATGGTCTACATCTGAACTGTGCTGGGATGAGTGTCCTCGTAAATCGCATAACTAGGGAAGTAGAGAGGGTGTTAAACTTAACAAGAGGGGTGAGGGATAAAGCTTGGGTAGGGGAAGCAATTCAAGGTGTACAGTCAAGACAGGAGAGCAAAATAGTAATATGAGAAATGAGAATCAGAGAATAGCAAGGAGGGACAGAGAGAAAAAACCTAACAATACATCAACAGTCAAGACTAGATATTACAAAGGTAACAAAAAGACAAAACAGAAGGCTCTCTGTCTGAATGCACGTGGCATTCATAACAAAGTAAATGAATTGATAGCCCACATTGAAGTGAATAAACATGATCTGATAGCAATTACAGAGACAAGGCTGCAGGATGACAAAGATTGGTTCCTTAATATTGAGGGGTACATGACATTCAAGAAGAATAGGAAGCTAGGTAAAGGTGGAGGGGTAGCACTATTAATCAAAGAGGGCATTGGCGCAATAATTAGAGATGACCTTGGTTCAGGAGATCAGGATGTAGAATTGGCTTGGGTGGAGATGAGGAATAGCAGAGGAAATAAGTCATTAGTGGGAGAGGACTACAGGCCCCCTAACAGTAGCCACAGTGTAGGACAAAGTATTCAAGAGAAAATATTGTGTGCTTGTGATATAGGGACGGCAAAAATCATGGGTGATTTTAATCTCCAAGTAAACTGGAAAAATCAGATTGGCAATAGTAGCCTGGATGAGGAGTTCACAGAATGCTTTCGAGATAGTTTCTTAGAGCAACATGTTCTTGAACCAACCAGAGTGCAAGTTATATTAGACTTGGTATTGTGTAATATGACTGGATTAATTAATGACCTCAGAGTAAATATGTCCCGGGATAGCAGCGACCACAATATGATTGAATTTTACATCCAGTTTGAAAGGGAGAAGAGCGGGTCTAAGACTAGTATGTTGAACTTAAGTCAACTATGAGAGGATGAAAGCTGAGCTAAATGAAGTGAACTGGGAAACTAGGCTAGAGGATAGATCAATAGAGAAGCAGTGGCAGGCATTTAAGGGGATATTTCAAAGTACTATAAAGAAAAATTCTAAGGGGAGGACCCACCATCCATGGTTAACTAAAGAAATTAAAGAAAGCATCAAACTTAAAGAAACAGCATACAACTTTGCAATGATAAATGGCAGGACAGATGATTGGACAGAAAATAAAGAACAGCAGAGAATGAATAAAAGGTTAATCAGGTGAAAGAAATTAGAGTATGAGAGGAAGCTAGCTAGAAATGTAAAAACAGATAGCAAGAGTTTCTACAGGCATTTAAAAAGAATGAGTAAGTAAAGTGAGTGTTGGTTATCTAGAGAGTGACAGTGGGGAGCTAATAGTAGATAATAAGTAAATGATGAAAGCAATGAACAAATATTTTGCTTCTGTGTTCACTATAGAGGATCCAAAAACATTCCAGTAATAGCTGCAAATCAGGAGGTGAACAGGAGAAAGGAACTTGGTGAAATTGAAATCACTAGGAAAATGGTACTGAGCAAATTGGTGGAGCTGCAGGCTGGCAAGTCTCTGGGTCCCAACGGATTACATCCTAGGGTCTTAAAAGAAGTGGCTAATGAGGTAGTCAATGCACTGGTGTTAATTTTTGAAAATTTGCTAGATTTTGGAAAAGTTTCATCAGATTGGAAAGTAGCAAATATAACCCCTCTATTCAAGAAGGGATGGAAACAGAAAACAGGAAATTGTAGGCCAGTTAGCTTGATGTCTGTCGTGGGGGGTTACTAGAAACAATCATTAAGGAGGTTATAGCTGGGCACTTAGAAGAGCTCAAGGCAATAGGAAACAGTCAGCATGGTTTTGTGAAAGGAAAATCAGGTTTAACCAATTTATTGGAGTTGCTTGAAGGAGTAATAGGCGCAGTGGATATAGGGGAGCTTATAGATGTACTGTACTTGGATTTCCAGAAGGCATTTGATAAGGTGCCACATCAAAGATTATTACGGAAAATAAAAGTGCATGGTATAGGGGGTAACATATTAGCCTGGATAGAAGATTGGCTGCCTGGCAGAAAACAGAGAGTGTGCATAAATGGGTTGGTTTCTGATTGGCAGGATGTGACGAGTGGCGTCCCACAGGGGCTTGTACTGGGGCCTCAACATTTTACGATTTACATCAATGATTTAGATGAGGGGAATGAAGACATGGTAGGTAAATTTGCAGATGACACAAAGCTAGGTAGGAAAGTATGTTGTGAAGAGGACATGAGGAGTTTGCAGATGGATATGGATATGTTGAGTGAGTGGGAAAAGATCTGGAAAATGGAGTTTAATGTGGGAAAATGTGAAATTGTTCACTTTGGCAGGAAAAACAAAAAAGCAAAGTATTACTTAAATGGAGAATGGCTGCATAATTCTGAGGTGCAGAGGGATCTAAGTGTTCTAGTACGAGCCGCAAAAAGTTTGTATGCCAGTATAGCAAGTAATTAAGGAGGCTAATGGAATGCTATCCTTTATTACGAGAGGGATTGAACATAAAAGTAAGGATGTTATGCTTCAGTTATATAGGGAATTGGTGAGACCGCACCTCGAATACTGTGTGCAGTTATGGTCTCCTTATTTTGTGAAGGATATAAATGCTTTGGAGGCAGTTCAAAGGAGGTTTAATAGATTGATACCTGGAATGAGTGGGGTGTCTTGTGAGGAAAGGTTGGACGAACTGGGCTTGTTTCCGCTGGAGTTTAGAAGAGTGAGGGGTGACTTGATTGAAGTATACAAGATCCTGAATGGCCTTGACAAGGCTGATGTCAAAAGAATGTTTCCCCTTGTGGGTAAGTCCCAAGCTAGGGTGCACTTTTTTAAAATTAGGGAATGTCCTTTTAGCACAGAGATGAGGAGAAATTTTTTTCTCTCAGAGGGTTGTGCTACTTTGGAATTCTCTGCCTCAGACGGTGGTGGAGGTGGGGTCATTGAATATTTTTAAGATAGAAATAGATAGATTCTTGTTGGGCAAGGGAATCAAAGGTTATCGGAGTTAGATGGGAATGTGGAAATTGAAACGCAATAAGATCGGCCATCATCCTATTGAATGGCGGTGCAGGCTTGAGGGGCCGAATGGACTTCTCCTGTTCCTTTATGTTATGGTCTTATGTTCTTATCTTATGTATCCTATGGCAATTTGCATGCGGCTTAGGTAATAATCCAGAGATCATAACCTTTGAGGTTCTGCTTTTCAATTTAGTATCTAGCTCCTCATACTCTCTATGCAGCACCTCTTTCCTATTTCTACCTGACTCAATGAAAATCCAGGCCAGTCTTAATTCCCCAAAGTCCATTTCCTCGCCACCAATCCCATCCCTCGCTCTGGCAACGGTCTCAGGATGAACCAAGCTGTTCACAAATATGGGCCTGATTTAGCACAGTGACAGATGTCCCCAACAGTTATATAGTAGAAAGCTCACCTTGGGGTCAAATGACACCAAGTGCAGAATTTCATGAGATCGCCGGAGGGTGCTTGATGGAGGGGGTGGGGGGGCCTAGGAGAATTGGGCTGGAGAACTGCATTTGATCCCTGATGTTGTAAAAACTGTCCCCAGTTACGTTGGGGGTGGGAAGGGCCCAATAGGGGATCCCCAACCACTGGTGGCTATATGTCAACTAGGCTTATCAATGAGTCACTTGTTAGCAATTATTCTTGAGCTCATCAGAATTTGGTGATGGCTCAGGTAATTAATGGGACTCACATTGCTCTCCTGTACCTCCTGAAGGCCACATGGCAAACAGTATTGGGTTCATCTGCGGCCTTGTGGTAATGATCTGTTATTGCAAGGCACTCAATGCTCAATTGAGGGACTCAGCATCACGAAGGGGGTGTTTACTGAAACCCACCCCTATCCTTGCCTCCGACCCCCTGTCTACCTGTCTGATAATGCCCTCCTGCAACCCCGCCCCAACCCACCTGTGATCAGGGATCCAGAAATGATCCTTAGGCTGGACCTTGATGCATTCCAGGCTGCAGCCACCAATCCAGATGGAGCTTCTGGCAACAGAGAGCTGCCAGTGTCAGATTAGATACAGGATTCCTCCCCCACTAGGAGCTCGGTTGTGTGGAAGGCCCACCACTGTCCAGTTAAGTGCCTGATTCGCACTTAACTCAGCGGACCTTCCTAAAGGAGGTAATGTAGGTCTCTCTCTGGACCTTCAGTGCAGTATAAAGGGTCAATAGATAGGATATGCTAATGTTTGACATAGATGATGATGTATCACTGACATCAGTCAGCTATGCATTAGACTCAGGAGAGAGAGAAGTTGGAACGCCATGCCCAGGAGCAACATACCTGCTCTGTAACCGGTTTTGATATAGAATCACAGAATCACAGTGCAGAAGAGGCCCTTTGGCCCATCGAGTCTGCACCAACACGTGAGAAACACTTGACCTACCTACCTAATCCCATTTACCAGCACTTGGCCCATAGCCGTGAATGTTATGATGTGCCAAGTGCTCATCCAGGTACTTTTTAAAGGATGTGAGGCAACCCGCCTCCACCACCCTCCCAGGCAGCGCATTCCAGACCGTCACCACCCTCTG
Source organism: Carcharodon carcharias (assembly GCF_017639515.1). NCBI lineage: Eukaryota > Metazoa > Chordata > Chondrichthyes > Lamniformes > Lamnidae > Carcharodon > Carcharodon carcharias. Next base: position 162,509,346 of record NC_054469.1, on the reverse strand, counting down.
GGTAAAAACGTTTTTCCTCACATCCCCCCTAAACCTCCTGCCCCTCACCTTGAACTTATGTCCCCTTGTAACTGACCCTTCAACTAAGGGGAACAACTGCTCCCTATCCACCCTGTCCATGCCCCTCGTAATCTTGTACACCTCGATCAGGTCGCCCCTCAATCTTCTCTGCTCCAACGAAAACAACCCAAGTCTATTCAATCTCTCTTCATCACTTAAATGTTTCATCCCTGGCAACATCCTGGTGAATCTCCTCTGCATCTCCTCCAGTGCAATCACATCCTTCCTATAATGTGGCAACCAGAACCGCACACAGTACTCCAGCTGTAGCCTCACTGAGGTTCTATACAACTCCAACATGACATCAACCGTGTCCAGCCCGCGCATCCACCCTCACACCTTCCCCTCCCTCCCAGAAACATGATAGTGTCCCCCTTGTCCTCACTTATCACCCCACCAGCCTCCGCATCCAAAGGATCATCCTCCGCCATTTCCGCCAACTCCAGCATGGTGCCACCACCAAACACATCTTCCCTTCACCGCCCCTGGTGGCATTCCGTAGGGATCATTTCCTCTGGGACACCCTGGTCCACTCCTCCATCACCCCCTACTCCTCAACCCCCACCTATGGCGCCACCCCATGTCCACACAAAAGATGCAACACCTGCCCCTTCACTTCCTCTCTCCTCACCGTCCAAGGGCCCAAACACTCCTTTCAAGTGAAGCAGCATTTCACTTGCATTTCCCCTAACTTAGTCTACTGCATTCGTTGCTCCCAATGCAGTCTCCTCTACATTGGAGAGACCAAACGTAAACTGGGCGACCGCTTTGCAGAACACCTGCGGTCTGTCCGCAAGAAAGACCCAAACCTCCCTGTTGCTTGCCATTTTAACACTCCACCCTGCTCTCTTGCCCACATGTCTGTCCTTGGCTTGCTGCATTGTTCCAGTGAAGCCCAACGCAAACAGAAGGAACAGCACCTCATCTTCCGACTAGGCGCTTTACAGCCTTCCGGACTGAATATGGAATTCAAGATCTTTAGATCTTGAACTCCCTCCTCCATCCCCACCCCCTTTCCATTTCTTCCCTCTTCCTTTTGTTTTTTCCAATAATTTATACAGATTTTTCTTTTCCCACCTATTTCCATTATTTTTAAATATATATATCTTTTATGCCCTGTTACTCTTTCCATCCCACCCCCACTAGAGCTGTACCTTGAGTGCCCTGCCATCCATTCTTAATTAGCACATTCATTTAGATAATATCACCACCTTCAACACCTCTTTGTTTTTCTGTCTGTGACATCTTTTGATTATCTGCTCCTATCACTGCTTGCTTGTCACTACAACCACACCCCCCCGCCGACTTCTCACCCCACGCCCCCCAACCTTATACCAGCTTATATTTCACCCCTCTCCTAATATTCACTCAGTTCTGTTGAAGGGTCATGAGGACTCGAAACGTCAACTCTTTTCTTCTCCGCTGATGCTGCCAGACCTGCTGAGTTTTTCCAGGTAATTCTGTTTTTGTTTTGGATTTCCAGCATCCGCAGTTTTTTGTTTTTATCCAACATGACCTCCCTACTTTTGTAATCTATGCCTCGATTGATAAAGGCAAGTGTCCCATATGCCTTTTTCACCACCCCACTAACGTGCCCCTCCACCTTCAGAGATCTATGGACACACATGCCAAGGTCCCTTTGTTCCTCAGAACTTCCTAGTGTCATGTCGTTCATTGAATACTTCATTGTCAAATTACTCATTCCAAAGTGTATCACCTCACACTTTTCAGGGTTAAATTCCATCCGCCACTTATCTGCCCATCAGCCTGTCTATATCCTCCTGTAGGCCAAGACACTCAACCTCACTGCTAACCACCCGGCCAATCTTTGTGTCATCCGCAAATTTACTAATCCTATCCCCCACAGAGTCATCTATGTCATTTATGTAAATGACAAATAATAGGGGACCGAGCACAGATCCCTGTGGTATGCCACTGAACACTGGCTTCCAGTCACTAGGAAACAAGTGTTAAGCAAGTACCAGGATATGACTACAGTCTGTCTAGTAATCAAGTACCACACCTGGAGTCCACAGATAGGATACATCTCAGAACATGGTGGCAGCAGTGGAGGCATCGGTGTTATTGAAGGATCCGTAGACAACTCGATAGCAGCTTGTACTTACAAATCAACAGAAGGAGGGGGCACACTGGAGAGAGGTAACAATGACCATATCCGGAGAACAGTCCCTGTCAGTAACCCACCCATCTGACTGTCTCAAGGGCCTGCAGAGAAGCCAGAAATGGGAATTATGGAAATGCCATTTCCTTCAATATCGAGCAGCGTCAAGCTTTCACTCTAAAAAGCGGAAGCATCAAGTTAATTCTGTCCTTCATGCTGGTGGTCCAATAGCAGACGGTGTTCTCCTGAGGCAGTGAGTGGCAGAGTCCACCGTTGACTTTGGGGGTACTTTTATCAAAGCCTTTGACATCTATTTTAGCCAGAAGTGAAACTTAGTAATAGAATCAGCACATTTTAACCAGCAGTTGCAATTACCTGAGAAACGATTGAATTATTTCTAATCGACTTATTTGGCCTATCTAGTTTTGCGGATACAGAGCACTGAAGAACCAGCTAATCTCTGATCGCATAGCCATGGATGTCCAGGATTGAAAACTCTCCAACTTTCTGCGACCTTACTTTGGATTAAATGGTCCATTTTGTGAGGCTGACTGAGCTTGGAGAATTTAACCAGGCTGTAATTTGGTGCATCTCCAAGGCTTCAAATGACTTCATTGTCTGGGTAAGCCCACGGGCATCGGCCATATTCTATGAAAGACTGACAAACCAGGCGAAAGAGCAGAGAACTCCATGCTGTCAGCCATTTTGAGATGCTTGCATTGTGGTGCCAAAACCCAGCATAGATGCCAGGACTGTCCAGCAGGAGATACAGAATGCTTTCACAGCAGGAGAACTGGACGTTTCAAGCATTTCTGCAAATCGAACAACTTTAATTGAGGTAGATGATGAGAAATTATTTATGAAACACACTTCATCCAAGATATTGGAAATCAAGATAAAGAGCAGAATTTTGCCCTTTGCGGGGTGCTCGGCGGGGGCGGGGGGAGGCAGTTAGGAAGCCGACCACCACCTGCGTTCGGCACCACACCGCAAATTTACGCAGGCAGGCCAATTAAGGTCCACCCAGCATGGAACTGAGTGGCAGCGCTCAGCACTACCTGTGCGGGCGGGCAGAGGAGAGCAAACGGGCCTAGTGCGAACTTCATGCATGCGCGCGAAAGAGCAATTCAATCTCCCTGAGGCATGGAGCTGCTTCAGGGAGATGAAGTGCTGTCTAAAAAACCTAATGCACAAAATAAAAGGGTCATAAACTTGTCCTCTCATGTGACTGTGTCATATGAGCAGAGATATGTTTTTAATTCAAGTGTTAAATTTAAGTTTTATTTTTATTTGCTATAGGAAACATCATCCCACCCATGGATGAGGTTTCTTATAAAATGCAAAGGCCGCTTGGACTTTTTGCCTGCCTGTCAACCATAAGGTTGACCGGGCAGTGAAAAATTCAGGACAATTGTTAATTGGCCCGCCCACGTGAAATTGGGGTGCAGAGTTGATCACGGGTAAGAATCAGCTTTACGACGGTCCCCGCCTGGTCCCGTCGAGCCTGCCCGATGACTGGAAAATCCTGGCCACTGCCTTTCACGGAACAAACTTTAACCTCTAACTTAGAAAGAGGGGCAAATCAGTTTTCAGCAACTGAGGAAGTTTATTCAATCAGCAGCAAGATCCTTTCTTTCACAGAGACATCATCCACTAGACATCGAGTGGACAGTGACGTTATGAATCCCTCAGTTCTTCATGAAGTTAAACCAGAGATGTCAGATACAGAAGGCACTGCAGCAGGTGGTGACCTTCCGCATGAAGACGTGCTGGACCTGAATTGGCTCTTTCCAGAAGAAAGTGATGGGAAAGAAGCCCTTGCAGCACTGAATGATCTGTTGGAGGATAACATCCTAGAGGCTGGTCTGTCTTTCCAATCAATAGACACACCATATGAAGTCTCTGTTGTCTTTTTCGAGGAATCAGCTGTGTTTCTAGCAGCTGAGCAACATTTAGATCTTTGTTACACTGAACCTACCAATGTATTGACTAGCCTGTCTCTTGTTGTCCGTGAAGAGTCTTCCAGAGAGAATGCCTTGACTGATTCAATGCCAGGGCCTGTAGAGGATCACACTGCCAAGGAGCTGGTAGTTTCCAGGAATGAAAGTAAAGTGACACCAGTACCTCAGTCCCAGTTGAAAGCCTTCTTCCCTCTAGAGCTGCATGTCAACACAGGAGCTGCAACAGAATCTTTAGCACTTCTAAAGCTTTACAATTCTGTGCAGCAAAATTGGCTCTGAGTTGATTGTCAACAGGAAATTTATCTCATTACAGAATATGCTGCTGTCCTGTTTCCATATCCTCAGCAATTCTTCCTATCTCTTCTCTTCTAGTCCCAGAGAGTCCAGAGGTTGATGCTCTTCAGTCTTCTCTTGTGGACCAATCTTTCATTGAAAAGTCCTCATTCTCCCAGTCATCCTGAAGCCTACGCTCTGCTTTTCAGCAATGCTGCTAAATTGCTGCCCTATTCTGATGATGTCCTCCAGGACAAGGAAGAAACCCTGCATGTCTCCAAGACGTCTTCCCTAAGACCCAAAAATACTGTGGGAGATCGAATCCCTCAGGACTGTGACTCCAGGAGGGGAAAGAGTAGGAGTTGGAGTTGGGTAGAAGTTGTAGTTGTAAAAATGAGGTCACAGAAATGTAATGTAAACAGTTAAAGAGATTGTTTCACATTGTTATTAAACATTGGATGGTATACTTGGGGGGGGAGGTGTAGTATAAAGGGTTAACATATGGGGTATGCTAGTGTATGACATGGATGATGATGTACCACTGACATCAGTCAGTCATGTGTTAGATACTCAAGAGAGTGAGAGAGAGTTTGGAACACCATGCCCAGGAGCAACATGTTACTCTGTAACCGATTAGAGGTAGCACCAATAAACAACTGTTAAGCAAGTAGCAGAGTGTGACTAAAGTCTGACTAGTGATCAAGTACCACACCTAGAGTCCACAAGTAGAAGGCCCATCTGAGAACACTCAGTGAAAGACCCTCGGTGCCTCCATTAAATAATGTCCCCACATTCAATGCAGTTGCTGATGTAGGTGGAGGTATTTCAATGCTGCCAGACCTGCTGAGTTTTTCCAGGTAATTCTGTTTTTGTTTTGGATTTCCAGCATCCGCAGTTTTTTTGTTTTTATCTCTGTGTTTAATTGACTGCCACTGCTCTTCAAGAAACGCCTACCTCCTTGAAGAAGTTCTGTTCCTCTCTGCGACAAGATTTCCGTAGCTCTCTGTTGTCTTGCTCACCCTCCTTGCTTTCCATTTCCCTCATGGTGTTTGACTATTGTCGTTGACATCTTTTGATGATCTGCTTCTATCACTGCTTGTTTGTCCCTACAACCACACCCCCCCCCTCCACCTCTCTCTCTCTCTCTATCTCTCCGCCCCCCACACACACACCTTAAACCAGCTTATATTTCAACTCTTTCTTGGGCTCGAGCTCAAGTTATGTCGAAGGATCATGAGGACTCGAAACGTCAACTCTTTTCTTCTCCGCCGATGCTGCCAGACCTGCTGAATTTTTCCAGGTAATTCTGTTTTTGTTTTGGATTTCCAGCATCCGCAGTTTTTTTGTTTTTATCTCTGTGTTTAATTGACTGCCACTGCTCTTCAAGAAATGCCTACCTCCTTGAAGAAGTTCTGTTCCTCTCTGCGACAAGATTTCCGTATCTCTCTGTTGTCTTGCTCACCTTCCTTGCTTTCCATTTCCCTCCTGGTGTTTGACTATTGTCGTTGACATCTTTTGATGATCTGCTTCTATCACTGCTTGTTTGTCCCTACAACCACAACCCCCCCCTCCACCTCTCTCTCTCTCTATCTCTCCGCCCCCCACACACACACCTTAAACCAGCTTATATTTCAACTCTTTCTTGGACTCGAACTCAAGTTCTGTCGAAGGATCATGAGGACTCGAAACGTCAACTCTTTTCTTCTCCGCTGATGCTGCCAGACCTGCTGAGTTTTTCCAGGTAATTCTGTTTTTGTTTTGTATTTCAATTCAACCTTTTTATCATAACACAATAACCAGCAGCCTAATTTCCTGGGAGATTATGTGTAAGCTTCCTACATAAAATAAAAGTTACAATGAAAAAGAGTGCTTTGAGTGCTGTGGGCCTGAGTTAACAGGAAAATTGAGGTAAGGGAAGTTTGCAGTTACTAAGATTACTTTTTTCCTTTTGATATTCTACCCATTAAATAGACAGGCCCCAAAATTTCATGGGCATTCTGCTGATCTACCTTATAATTCAACATAGTCCCTGTCTCAAATAAAAACAGAAATGTTGGAAATCCTCTGCAGGTATGTGAACAGAGAGCAGAGTTAACATTTCAGGTCTGTGGCATTTAATCAGAATTAGAAAAAGTTAGAGATATAATATATTTTAAGCAAGTGCAGTGGCAGAGAAAGGGGGGAGTGGAGGAAAGAACAGAATAGAAGGCCTGTGATAGGGTGGAGGGCTGGAGACATTAAATAGTAAAACAGATAGTGGTGCAAAGCAAAACGTGTGGCAGAGAAGCAATAAATGGCAAGAGCATAATCATCCCCAGTGCCTTTTTTAAAATTCATTCATGTGATTTGGGCTTCGCTGGCTGGGCTAGCATTTATTGCCCTTTCCTAGTTGCCCTTGAGAAGGTGGTGTTGAGCTGCCTTCTTGAACCACTGCAGTCCATGTGGTGTTGGTACACCCACAGTGCTGTTAGGAAGGGAGTTCCAGGAATTTGACCCAGTGACAGTGAATGAACATCGATATATTTCCCAGTTAGGATAGTGAGTGACCTGGAGGGGAACCTCCAGGTGGTGGTGTTCCCATCTATCTGCTACCCTTGTCCTTCTAAGTGGTAGTGGTTGTGGGTTTGGAAGGTGCTGTCAAAGGAGGCTTGGTGAATTCCTCCAGTGCATCTTGTAGATGGTACACACTGCTGCTACTGTGCGTCAGTAGTGGAGGGAGTGAATGTTTGTGGATGCGGTGCCAATCAAGCGGACTGCTTTGTCCTGGACAGCGTCCAGCTTCTTCAGTGCTGTAGGAGCTGCATTCATCCAGGCAAGTGGGGAGTATTCCATCACATTCCTGACTTGTGCCTTGTAGATGGTGGACAGGCTTTGGGGAGTCAGGAGGCGAGTTGCTCGTCACATGATTCCTAGCCTCTGACCTGCTCTTGTAGCTGCCTCAAAAAAAGGAAGCATTGTTTATGATTATGTTTATGTTTACTTTCCTCCTGGCTTGAACAACCTCTTCTGTATGTGAGCCTGTCCATTGAGAAGACCATAGTGCAACCTTAGGCCTGCAGTGCATCAGTGAGAAGCTGTGCAGCAGATGTAGTGGAGCTGTCATCCACTGAAAGGATATACCAATGTTTTCTAATCCATACACAGGTAGAATGTGTACTCCTCCACAGTTGTTACCATGTTGCAAAAACTACTGGGCATTTCATTCAGTGACTGCAATCATCCATCAGAATTCTTCTTTTGAAAATACAGGCACTGAGATCTGGGTCCAAAGACTGTGCCGTTGCTGGTGATGTTCTCCTTCTTCAACAAGGCCCCCCCACCCGACCCTCATCCTCCTGTCCTTCAAAGCTCAGTGATTCAACATCAAGGCTTCCATCATAGTCTATTATTAGCCCCTCTCCTCTTTCTGGGATTGGGTGGGGGGTGCTTGGGGGGTAGTTAGTCAGCTGCAGCTAATATGATGGAGTGCTATATGAACTGCTTCCTGCAGGTTCTGTTGCTGTACCATTCCTATGAAAATGTAACATGGACAAATATCATAGCAAATGGAGAATTAACTTGAGAGGTTCACTCATCTGTCTAGATTATCACTACCATCTAGCAAGGAATTGATGCAATTTGTGGCAATTAGACAGAGAGAACGTGTTTACCCACATCATCATCCGTAACACTTTCTTTGAATTAGTCACTTCTTGTGCTGTGGCAGGTCCACTCCTGGTGCAGATGGCCTGTTTCCTTTTCAATGCAGAAACATATGAAAGTTTCAATTCTACCTGCAGGCCAGCACAGCATTAACAATAGCAAAACCATTTTGCAACAAGGAAGTCGGGGTGAAGTTTTCAAACATTAAATCCTTCCAATGTGCTTGCATGGGTACAAGAAAGTTGTGAACAGGGCTTAAGTGGGCATGAGATTCAGCAGGCTTACATTATGTAATTTGAATGAACACTTTAAATGATGTGATAGGATATTCTCTATTGTTGCTAAGAGGCTCGGAACCAGCTTTTTATATGTGCAAAGTTTCACACATTTCCCCCCTGCTGTAAGGTCATTAAATATCCTTTGGCTTGTGTCTATGGTTTTTGGACAAAGTATGCTGCCGTTGATGACTTCAGCTCTTCTTGTCAGGCTCTCTGTGCCAGAGCTGTCACTAGTTTCCTCCCGCACTCCTTTGCTCCACATCCAGCAGCAGCTGCTCCATTATCTTAGCAAAGCAGGTTGCCCTTGTGTTATCAGCCTTCGTGACTGGCATCAGGATGGATTACATGGAAGCCATGCAGCCTTCCTTCTTGGCACTATTACTGTAAAAAAAAAATGGACTGCTAGCAGAAATAACTTGTTAGGAAGACTCGAAGTTATTTGCATATATGTTTGCAGGCTTCAAAATCTTCAACTTTGTAGAGTCTTCAAGCTATTCGTAGATGCATAGACATTTACAGCACAGAAGGAGGCAATTTGGCCCATCATGGCCATGCTGATCAACAAAGATCTGATTACACTAATCCCATTTTCCAGCACTTCACTCACAACCCTAGAGGCTATGGCAATGCAAGTGAATATCTAAATACTTCCTAAATGTTACAAGAGTTTCTGACTTAACCACCCTTTCAGCAAGTGAGTTCCAGACTCCCACCACTCCCTTAGCCTTCCACCTCTTACCTTAAATCTATGCCCCCTTGGTTATTGACCCCTCCACTAATGGAAAAAGTGCCTTTCTATCCATCCTATCTATGTCTCTCATAATCTTATACACCTCTGTCATGTCCCTTTTCAACCTTCGCTGCTTCAAGGAAAACAACCCCAGCCTATCCAATCTTTCCTCATAGCTCAGACCCTCCAGCCCAGGCAGCACCCTGGCAAATCTCCTCTGCACCCTCTCCAGTGCAATCACATCTTTCCTATAACGTGGTGACCAGAACTGCATGCAATATTCCAGTTGTTGCCTAACCAGCGTTTTATACAGTTCCAGCATAACCTCCCTGCTCTTGTATTCTAATAAAGGCAAGTATCCCTATACTTTCTTAACCACCTTGTCTACCTGCCCTGCTACCTTCAGGGATCTGTGGATATGCACATCAAGGTCCCTCTGATCTTCAATACTTTCCAGGGTCCTACCATTCATAGTGTAACCCATTGCCTTGTTAGCACTCCCCAAGTGCATTACCTCACACTTTTCCAGGTTGAATTCAATTTGCCACTGCTCTGTCCATCTGACCAGTCCATTGATATCCTCCTGCAGTTTACAGCTATCCACCTCAATATTTACCAATTTTTGTGTCATCCATGAACTTCTTGATCATACCCCTTACATTTAAGTCCAAATCAGTTATGTACACCACAAACAGCAAGGGCTCCAGAACTGAGCCCTGCGGAACCCCCTTGAAACAGATTTCCAGTCATAGAAACATCCATCTACCATCACCCTCTGCTTCCTGCCTCTCACCTAATTTTGGATCCAATATGCCACTTTGCCTTGGATCCCATGGGCTTTAACTTTCTTGACCAGTCTGCCATGAGGGACCTTATCAAAAGCCTTGCTAAAGTCCATGTAGACCATAGCATTACCCTCGACAACACTCCTGGTTACCTCCTCAAAAAATTCGATCAAATTTGTCAAACACAACCTTCCTTTAACAAATCCATGCTGACTATCCCTGATTAATCCCTGTTTCTCCAAGTGCAGGTATATTCTGACTCTCAGAATTCTTTCTAGTAACTTCCTCACCACTAAGGTTAGACTGACTGGCCTGTAATTTCCTGGTCTATCCCTTCCTCCCTTTTTTAATATGGGACAATGTTAGCAGTCTTCCAATCCACTAGTACCTCACCTATGGCCAGAGAGGATTTGAAAATTACTGCCAGGGCCCCTGATATCTCTTCTCTTGCCTCTCTCAACAGCCTGGGGTACATCTCATCCGGGCCTGCGGATTTATCCACTTCTAAGGCCGCTAAACCTGCTAGTACCTCCTCTCTCTCTATGTTAATTCCCTCTAATATATCACAGCCCTCCGCCCTGATGTCTATATCTACGTCAATCTTTTCCGTTGTGAAGACCGACACAAGGCTTTTGTGTTTTTTACTTCTACCCATATGGCCTCATTTAATGATCCTTCTAGGATATTATCCCTCTTCACCGCTATTATTGATTCCTTGATCAATATTGCAACCCCACCTCCTCTTCTATCCCCCTCTCTATCTCATCTGAATGCCCTACAACCAGGAATGTTGAGCTGCCAATCCCACCCTTCTTTTAGCCAAGTCTTGGTCATAGCTATGATATCATACTCCCACATGCCTTTCTGTGCCTTCAGCTCATCTGTCTTATTCCTCAGGCTCCTTGCATTAAAATATATTCCATTTAGCCTTGCTAAACAGACTTCTTTCTTATTTAGCCTCTGCCCTCCAGACTCACTTACTAGCGTTTTAACTTCTAATTCCATCTCGGCTGCTCTCCCTTCTGAATTACTTTTAAGAATCCCATCCCCTAGCCAATTTAGTTTAAATCCACCCCAACTGCATTAGCAAACCTCCCAAGAGGATGTTATCCCTGATCCTGTTCAGATATAACCCGTCCAACTCGTACAGGTCCCACCTCCCACAGAAACAGTCCCAATGCCCCAGGAATCTAAAGCCCTCCCTCATGCATCATCTCTCCAGACACACATTCATCTGCTCTATCCTTTTGTTCCTATACTCACATAGCACTGGGAGTAATCCGGATATTACTGCCTTTAAAGTCCTGCTTTTCAATTTCTGACCTAACTCCCTAAAGTCTGCTTGCAGGACTTCATTTCTTTTTCTTTCGATGTCATTGGTCCAACATGGACCATGACCTCTGGCTGTTCACACTCCCCCTTCAGAATGCCTTGCAGCTATCCTGTGACATCCTTGATCCTGGCACCCGGGAGGCAACATACCACCCTGGCGTCACGTCTACAACCGCAGAAGTGCCTGTCTACCCACCTCACTAATCCCCTACCATATTGCCCTTCCACACTTCTTCCTCCCCCAACTGAGCAGCTGGATCACCCACAGTTTCAATTTACCAAAAGTAATTAGGTGCTTTTTCCTGTTTTCTGTACCCTCAAGACTGTGACCAATAGGGAGCTTCAGCACCCACCATAGAGCACCCCTAATATTATAATTAGCTTGAAAGGAAATCAAAGCCCAGAGAAGCACCCTCTTATACAGCACTATTTCAACACACAGTGCAGACGTTCCATTCGCCACCATGGGCACCAGAAATATCAGCCCTAATATCTTTGTCTAATAACCCAGATTGCTCTGACTTTTCTTTCCACTAATATTTACAAATTAGGAATTGTGCCATCTTTGTTATTGTAAGCTGAAATAGTGGTCTTGTCAGAATCAAATGTTAAAACGGCAGATGTTCCATTCGATTGATACGATAGCCTAGCTTTCTCATTTCCTCTGAACTATCTTCTCGCTGAACTCAGAAACCATGTGGCCAAGTTTCACCTTCACAGCTTTGGTGGTAAACTGGCAAAGTGGATCACCCATCCATTCGGGAACCCGTTTCATTTTCATTTGCATTGAAAACAATGAAAATAGAAATTGAGTGAGTTCTATGTTGGTGAAAGTAAATATAACCCATCTAACTAGGTTGGCCAGATTTTCAAAAGTCAAAACCGGGACACATTGAACATTTTCAGGAAATTGTTGGTTCAATGAAAATCCTGGGCTGACTGGCAAAACCAGGATGTCTAGTCACCCTATCCTGCCCTCCACCCTATTCCAGACTTTCTCCTTTGTTCTCCCCCACCTTTGCCCTTTCAACGGCATAAAACCCATGGCGTTTCCATCTTCCTTCAGTTCTGAAGAAGAGTCATATGGACTCGAAATGTTAATTCTGTTTTTTCTTCCACAGATGCTGCCAGACCTGCTGAGTATTTCCAGCACTTTCTGTTTTTATCTCTGAATTACTAGTCCAGTGACATTGCCGCTATGCCACTGTTGTCTCTTTATTTACATTCTAATCACAAAAATACAATTTAATAATCATCTCTCAACATTACAACATTGTAACTACAAATTTGCCTCAATTTTGCTGAACTCAATTCAACCTGCAGATGCCTCAGCTTCAGGTTGGGAAGCTATCCAGTAACATAGCAACAGCGAGTCAAAAGTCAAATCAGCTGTTGCTAATCGGGGCCCAATAAACAGGCACCATTATTTTGTAGCGAATCGTGATCTAATAAAACATACAACTGAAATAACTGCGTAAAAAACAACCTGATTAATGCTCAGCTGATTTGTGATCAGGTACTGACCATATTGATTTTAGAAAATGTTATTTTCTCAACTCTCAGAACTGCTAAAATTTAATCCCTGGGAACAACTTCCAGTCTGGTCCATTGGGAGTTGGAGGAGCAAAACACAAGGAATTGCAATGGAAAGAGATTAATGATATTTTGAGTTGTCACCATGTTTTGATAAGGCTTTACTTTCTAATGAATGACGTAGATAGTTGGTATAAAGGTTTTCTTGAAGCTATTTATAAAGACTTCATGGCAAGTACATGGTTCCATGGAAGCAGACTGTCCTATATCTTGCTCTCTTGGTCATCTGACCCTAATATCATTCTTACATCATCATTAACAGCATTGCCTCATCAACCCTCTACTCTACACATGATTTTTTAGAAATAATCACATCAAAATAATCACACGAGAGTTGCATCAAATATGATTGGTTTTCATAATGACTGTGCTGTACACATATTTGCATTTCTTTCCTAATCTGCAGGTTTATAAGCAATTTGCCTTCCTTCCATCTAACCAACCCCCTCCCCGACCCCGCTCCCCACCACCAACACCCCCCCCCCACCCCCCCTCACCCCCCAACCACTTCAGCTGGTTTGTGAGTATCTCCCACCTGTTGCATGAAGTTGCAGCTGCCATTTGGTGAGAGAAACAAAAGCAGTTGCGAGGGGGAGGTGCATGCAGATGAGTGGTGGGTGCAGGCATGGAGCGGATCCAGGAGGGAAAAGCTGAAAACTGGACCATTTGAACAATTTTGAGGAAATTGTCAGGACACTGGGGTATTTAATGGAAATCGGAGACTGTTCAAGCAAAACTGGGACCTAACCATTCTACCAACCCCCAACCCCTTACCACCAACCACTCCAAGCAAACCAGCAATACTGCTCCAAAAGTGACTACACTCTCCAGCTTTTCCTTTCTTCCTATGTGAGAAATGACTGTTCATCCCTCAGCATCTTACAATGGCAGTATGGCTCAGGTGAAGCCCCACTCCAGGACTTGAGATAATCTAGGCCAACATGGCTGCCTAGTGCTAAAGGACTATTAGAGGCACATTATTGGAGGTGCTGACATTAGTCATCTGAAAATGCTGGAAGCTATCATTCAGGAAGTCCTAACAATGCACATGGAAAATCAATATGATCAGATAAAGTCAACATGGTTTTAAGAAGGGAAATCATGCTTGGCAAAAATATTGGAGTTATTTTAGGATGTAAGTATTAGGGTAGATAAAGTGGAACTAGTAGATTTAGTATACTTGGATTTCGAAAAGGCATTCCCTGAGGTGCCACACAAAAGTCTATTATGCAAAATAAAGGTGTATGGAGCTGGGGGTAATATATTAGCATGGAGAAAGGATTGCTTTACAGACAGGAGGCAGTGAATAGGGATAAATGGACAATCTTCACATTGGCATTCTGTAACTAGTTGGATGCCACAAGGCTTGGGGCCTCAGCTATTTGCAATCTATACTCAATGAATTAGATAAGGAAACCGAGAGAATGCATCTAAGTTTTCTGACAATACAAAGCTTGGTGGGAATGTAAGCTGTGAGGAGGACACAAAGTGGCTGCAAAGAAATATAGGCAGGTTAAGTGAATGGACAACAAGGTAGGAGATAGAGTATAGGCCTAAATTTTGGGCTCGTCGAGCTCACGTGATCAGTGGGCCCGGGAGCAGACGGGAAATGGGTGCCTGGCCGTGATTGGCCTCTGACCACGACTTCACATTGAAACGCACCCTGAGAAAGGCTCATGACTGTTGGTGGGGGCGGGAAGAGGACCGGCCCTGACATCACAGCAGGTGCTGGTGAATGCTTTCACTGAGCTCCCCTGAAGGCAGATAGCTGCCTCAGGGAATTGCAGACATCTAAATAATAAAAGAAAGCACAAAAATGCTGCAAAAAATGTCCATGCAGCACAGTCAAGCACCTGAAAGTGTACTCATGACAATGCTGCCCCAGATATTTCTTTTTACTTGACCTCCTAATGGAGATTTCATCCAACCCTTAGATGAGGTTTTATCAAAAATGCAAAGGACTCCTGGCTGATTGGCCATCCATAAGGTTGGACGGGCCACAAAAAATTGCTTACAATTGCGCTGTCAATGAGCTTAATTGCCTGCTTAATTGTCGGCGGGCACTCTTCCAACTGCCATACGCAGCCACCGAGTGAAATATCGCGCGAGTTCACCATGACATCGGGACATCTTGTGTGAAGTTATGCCCGTTCGGGTCGGGGGCTTGCCCTCCCGCAGATCGTAAAATTCTGCCCATAATTTGGGAAAATATGAAGTTATTTAGTTTGGTAGAAAGAACAGAAAAGGAGATTTTTTTTAAAGGACCAAAGTGGAAAACTGTGCAGTTTTGGTCTTCATTTTAAAGGAAGAATGTATTTACATTGGAGGCAGTGTATTGATGAATGGGTAAGAGCAGATGAATGGATAAGATTTCATGGCGCTATTTGGGCAAATATATGATATTCTTGTGGTATCTTGGCCCTCAACAAATTCATGAAACAGATAAATTTTTCATCCACCTTATTACTGTTTTTGAGAGCATAAAATGGCTATTGCGTTTGACTTTGTAACAACTGATACTGCATTCCAAAATAATGAATTGTAAAAAGTGTAAAGTGCTCTTCTGTGAGATTTTTTATTTGTTCATGGGATGTGGGCATTGCTGACAAGGCTAGCATTTTTATTCCTCGTCCCTAATTGCCCTTGAGAAGCTAGTGGTGAGCTGCCTTCTAGAAGGGAGGATGTTGGGAGGTTGTTAGGGAGGATACATGGATTTTGGCCCTGCAACACTGAAAGAATGTCGACATAGTTACAAGTCAGGATGGTGTGTGGCTTGGAGAAGAAATTGTAAGTGGTGGTGTTCCCATGCAGCTGCTGCCCTGGTTCTTCTGGGTTGTAGAGTTTTGGAAGGTGCTGTCGAAGGAGCCTTGGGGTGTTGTAGCAGTGCATCTTGGAGATGGCACACATTGCTGCCTCTGTGGTGGTGGAGTGAGTGAATGATTAAGGTGATAGATAGGGTGTCGATCAAGCAGGCTGCTTTGTCCTGGATAATGTCGAGTTTCTTGAGTGTTGTTAGAGCTGCTTTCATCCAAGCATTTGGGGAGTATTCCATAACACTCCTGACTTATGGAGATCAGTCACTGGAGTCAAGAGCTAAGTTACTCATCACAGATTTGCTTTACCCGGTGTGTTGAGCCATTTTGTGATATCATGTGAAGTGAATTAAATTGGCTGAAGACTGGCATCAGTGATAATTAGGACCTCAAAAGATGGATGAGATGGATCATTCCTTTGGCACTTCTAGCTGAAGAAGCTAACAAATGCTTCGGCCTTATCTTTTACTGACAGGCTGGGCTCCCACACCTTTGAGAATGGGGACATTTGTGGAGCCTCTTTCCCTGGTTAGTTGTTTAGTGGTCCACCACTATTCATGACTAGATATGACAGAACGGCAGAACATTGTGCTGATCCATTGGTTGTCAGATTGCTAACTCTGTCTATCACATGCGGCTTCTGAGGTTTAGCTCGCACATAGTCCTGTTCCATACCTAGGTCGGCACCTCATTTTTATCTATGCCTGTTGCTGCCCCTGGCATGCTATCCTGCATTGCTTATTGAACATGGTTGATCCTCTGGCTTGATGGTAATGGTAGAGTGAGGGATATACTGAGCTATGAGTTTACAGATTGTGATTGGATACAATTTTGCTACTGCTGATAGTGCACAGTGCCTCATGGATGCCCTGTTTTGAGCTGCTAGCCCTATCTAAGCTGTTTAATATAGTAGTAAGTGCCGCACAACTCAAGATGCCCTCACTCTGAAGACTGAACTTTGTCTCCACAAGAATTGTGCAGTTATCACTCCTGCCAATATTGTCATGGACAGTTGTATCTATGGCAAGTAGATTGGTGAATACGAGCACAAATAGGTTTTTTTGTCTCATTGGTTCCATTACAACCTGCCACAGGCCCAGTCTGGCAAATATATCATTCATGTCTCAGTCAGGTGCTACTGAACCTCCTAGGGTGATGGACATTGAGGTCCTCCACACAGAGTACGTTCCGTGCACCACCTTCAGTGCCTCTTTTAAGAGGTGTTCAATGCGGAAGAGTACTATTTCATCAGCTGAAGGAGAGCAATAGGTGGTAATCATCAGGAGGTTCCCTGTTTAACCTGATGTCATGAGACTTCATGGGGTCTGGAGTCAATGTTGAGGACCTCCATTTTCTCTCCCTTCCAACTGTATACCGCTATGCTGCTACCTCTGGCGGATCTTGCCAATGGGAAAGGACACACCAAGGGATGATGATGTGGAGTCTGGAACATTGGCTACAAAGTATGATTTATTGAGTATTACTATGTCAGGCTGTTGCTTGACAAGTATGTAGGATAGTTTTCACAATTTTGGCACAAGTCCCTAGATGTTAGTAAGGAGTCAACTAGGCAGTATGTGCCTTTGTCATTTTCAGTACCCAAGTTGGTTGGTGGAAGCAGTCCATCCAATTTTATTTTTATTCTACTCTTCTGTAGCAATTTAAGTGGCTTGCTAGGCCATTTCAGAGGGCACTTAAGAGTCAACCATATTGCTGTGGGTCTAGAGTCACATGTCAACCTGACTGGATAAGGACGGTAGATTTCTTTCACTGAAGGACATTAGTGAACCAGGTGGGCTTTTATTTTTAATTCCTTCATGGGATGTGGGCATCTCTGGCTAGGCTAGCATTTATTGCCCATCCCTAATTGTCCTTGTTCAGGGGGCATTTAAGAGCCACCCACATTGCTGAGGGTGTGGAGTCATATGTAGGCCCGACCAGCAGATTCTTTCCCTAAAGGGCATTAGTGAACCAGATGGGTTTTTACAACAATTGGCAATGGTTTCATGGTCATCACCAGACTTCCAATTCCAAATTTTTTTTTATTGAATTCAAATTTCACCATATGCCGTGGCAGGATTGAAACCCAGGTCCCCAAAGCATTACCCTGGGCCTCTGAAATACTAGTCTAGTGAAAATACCACTATGCCATTGCCTCCCCATTATGACAATCCAATAGTTTCATGGTCATTATTACCAAGACTAGCTTTTTATTCCAAATTTTTTCATTAATTAAATTCCCCTCAGTTGTTGGGATGGGATTTGAACTCATGTCTCCAGAGCAGTGATCCAGATTTCTGTATTACTTGTCCAGTAATATTACCACTATGCTACCATCCCCCTATTTGATAAGGTGCTGCACAAATTAAATTTTTTCTTTCTTTGTGGTTGGTAGCTTATCATGTGAAAAGAGGATTTGATTCCCCTTCATACTACTTAACACAGCATCCTGAAGATGCACCTTCCAACCTGTGCAAAGTATTATATTTCAGTTTCTACCACTACTGATTAAAACAAGTGTACAGAGTTAAAATATCACCCAACCAAAGTGAGAGACAAGTAAAGAACCTTCTTCCTTTCTTGTTCTTTCTTCATTCTGTTTATTTTGGCAAATATGGGTGCCGCTGGCTAGGCTAGCATTTATTGCACATCCCTAAATGCACTTGAGAAGGTGGCGGTTAGCTCCTTTCTTGAACTGCTTCAGCCCAAGTGGGTAAGAGTACCCACAATGCTGTTAGGGAGGGTGTTCCATAATTTTAACCCAGTGGTTTGTAAGGTGCTGTGGAAAGATTCTTGGTGAGTTCCTGCAGTGCATCTTGTAGATTGTACACACTTCTGCCACTGTGCATCAGTGGTAGAGGGAGTGAATGCTTAAGCTGGTGGATGGGGTGTTAATCAAGTGGGCTGTTTTGTCCTGGATACTGTTAAGCTTGTTGAGTGTTGCTGGAGCTGCACTCATGCAGGCAAGTGGAGAGTGTTCCATCACACTTCTGACTTGTGCCTTGTAGATAGTGGACATGCTTTGGGGAGTCAGGAGGTGAGTTACTCTTCACATAATTCCCAGCTTCTGACCTGTTCTTGTAGCTACATTCTTTACATAACTGGTCCAGTTCCGCTTTGGGTCAATGGTAATTCCCAGGATGTTGATAGTGGGGGAATTAGCGATGGTAATACCATTGATTGTCAAGGGGAGATGGTTGGATTCTCTCTTGTTGGAATTGGTCATTGCCTGGCACTTACATGGTGCAAATGTTGCCAATATAAATATAAATACATTACTAAATATAAATTGGATGTGATGGTCCAATATTTCAGAGTTGTCTCAACAGAGTCAATGAAGCAAATTTTAAATTTAAATTAAGCAGTCTTTAATGGGGTTATGTGCCAACACAGTGTTGACTCCGTGCAATGTATGAAGAAATTTATCTTCTTGGACTTTGGCTGCATGTTTTATAAATGCTGAAATATAATATTTTATACAGGTTGGAAGGGGCATCTTCAGGATGCTGTGTTAAGTAGTATGAAGGCGAATCAAATCCTCTTTTCTCATGGTAAGTTACCAATCATAAAGAAAAATTTTAATTTGTACTACACCTTATCAAATAGGGGGACTACAACTCCTGCCATACCCAGGGCACTGGCGCAGATGCTGAGTGTGAAAGAGGGTCAGTGAAACTGAGGTCAGTGTGTCTGCTCAGCACCCATAAGGAGCACTTGTCAGCTCAGTGAAGCTGAGGGTTGGGGCAAAGAAAAGTCCATGAGAAGAAAGTTGGCAGCTGTCGTTAGCAGCAGCGCAGCTGGGGAGCTGGAACTGTGCCTGAGTATAGGCTCTGTAGTGCAGCCTGGTAAATACTGTGGGACACAGTCTCAGATGAAGTGATTGAGTGGCTGGGAAGTGAGCAGTTTTTGGGGGCAGTCTGACCCTGAGTCTGGTTGCCTGGCAACTCATTCCAGATATAATGAACAAGAGGGTTTTCAGGCTGAGTTGAACCTGCTGTTGAGGGAAATCAGAGCCTGTATCCTTGAAGGAGAGGATCTGAAATCCATCTTGAGGAAGGCAGTGTTTTATAGGATTCTATGGCTCGCAGTGATCACTGACGTCTGGGTACATTGCTGGGAAATTTGTGGGATCGGTCTTAGTTGTATCTGCAATTTAATATGCAGTTTCTGGTGTGCTCAACCACAGTTTGCCTGTTAATTCATGTTCACCTCAAGTTAATTCCATATGTTAGACTGTAAGATAGATATTATTGACTGTTTGCTTTGTTAACTCATATATAAAAAATCTTCAGCTTATTTAAAAATCATGGGATCTTGTGGCTTTATTCTCTTAGTAAGTAACTGGGATTTCAAATTTTGTCTACTTTATAAAAAAAGTTACTGGTCCCTTACCAGATCATAACAAATATGTAAAATAGATGATAGCAAGTCAGCAGCTTACATCTCTCTGAATTTTTATTTGCATTGATGTCAATTGAAACAAAAATCAGAAGAAATGTAATGAAAGCTGTTGTTTTCCTATTATCTATTTTGCACTATCACACAAAAGCAAGGTCTACCTCACAGTGTCTCATGGTTGAAACTAAATGCTGAAGAATCTACTGGACTTTCATAAAATAACAAATGTTATCGTTGTTTAACATCTTGTGTTGAGTGATGCAAGAGTGAAGGAATAATATTTTACTTATGGACAGTGGGAAAAATCAGACCATGTTTAGTGCAATAAAGCTATATTGCAATTTTATATCATTATCTATTCTGTTATAATTAAAACAGTTCTGAATAAATATTCTAGTAATAAAATAACTGATCACCAGCTAAAATGGAAAGACAGGAATATTTACAAAAGATAACAGATCTCAATTGTAAAACTTGAACAAAACATGTTTATTTGAAATAAAATTTTAACGTTTCCCTGGAAATTAACAACATAATTTCAGAAAAACACAAGTTAAAAATGATGAATGTAAAGTCTTGTAATAAGTTATAATGCTATGTGCCATGTGGAGAAGGCACACCTTTTTATTACTGATCTGAGAGGGTTTGTGAATTATTTTCCATCGTAGTTATGTTGACTGGCATCTAATTATCCAACATGAACTTGACAAAATCCATTATTTTCTCACATATAAAGCAGTTTTCAGTAAAGAGCAGTTGTCATAACAACTAAATGCGCTTATGATTAATAACCACAATGTTGGCAGAACCCTCAAGAAGTCCAA
The DNA here is from genome assembly GCF_017639515.1 of Carcharodon carcharias. NCBI lineage: Eukaryota > Metazoa > Chordata > Chondrichthyes > Lamniformes > Lamnidae > Carcharodon > Carcharodon carcharias. Next base: position 162,488,535 of record NC_054469.1, on the reverse strand, counting down.
TAGGTTTAGTTGGATCAGGTTTCATCCTCCTGGCTAGCTACACTGCAATATTATCCAAAGCATGGATTTAACGCTTGTTTATAATGGTCAATTGGTTAAAGACATTTTCTCATGTAGTACTGAGCCATATAGCTGGGAAATGTCAAGGTTGATCCTCAATCCATGGAGTTAAAGTCAAAGTGATGGTAGCATTACAATAATTGGCCTCCACCCTCTTTGGTAAAGTAGGGGGGATTTTCAAACAATTCTTGTTCTTGATCATTATCTATTATCCATTGTTAGCTAGTGGTTGTTGCTGTGAGGATGGAATCAGACTTGGGACAGAATTTAACCCAGCCTGTTGCTGCAGTAAAAATGTTGGATTGGGGACATGTAATCACACAGGAGGTTACGTATCAGACTGATGGCAATGGGGATACGTCCCATGATTAAATCGACAGCAGGATGGTTCAATGCGGAAACATAACCTGACAAGAAGGTTGCCATGATTTAGTTGTGCCTTCCGAATTACATGAAACCCCCATGGGTCTCCCGTGGCTGCTAAAACCCACCCAGTGAAACCCGGTAACATATAAAAGGATCTACCTGAACTGGTGTCACTTTGGATCTGCATAGAAATTTAGTCGAGCATGTTGTTCTGATCTAGTCAGAAAAATTTGAAGCTCCGTGGGAGTGGCTTTTAGATGTGTGCTGACAGAGTTTCCCTCAGAAAGCTGACCTTTGACAGTCAGATGACCAGGCCTTTAAAGTGGCCATGCTCACTGCATGATGAGAAGTCCAACTCTTAAAGGTGGTGTGTTTCATCACATTAAAGGCACCATATAAATATAAGTTGTTGTTGCATATTTGATGAGCTACTTCTACTTTGATTCTATTTGCTAAATTAACTGCTACCTGTGGGTCCACTTGTGATTTGTGCATGCTACATTAGGCCAATTAAATTAGCCAGTCACTGCTGACTGCCATTGCTTTCACCCTTCATCTGTACTTAGCACTAAAATGAGGACCTAAGAGGTATAAACAATGCATGATTCCGCCACACCATTTGTAATTGAAATAAAAGGCCACTTGTGCCCACAGTATTGTAAGACTTTCCTGGCAGGGGAGAGACCTTCATCGTGTTTCTGCCAGGGAAAGAGCAATGGCTATAACCAGTCGAACTCCTTACCATGGGGTACCTAACACCATCCGAGACATGGTGAAGGGCAGCGAGCAAGGAACAGGAATGGATAGGACTTTCTTCACCAGGAGGATCCTATTCAAGCTGTGTGGTTTCGAGGCTGTGGAGATCTACTTCCTACAGGATTTCCCCAGTGCTGGATTTTTTGATGTGACTTTCAAGCAAGTGGCAACTTGTGCCAAACTCCTGAAGGTGTTTGAGGAAAAGAAAGACCTGCCAGAAATGAAGATGCTGACGGCGGAGCCGCGCTTTGCTCTGCCATTGCAACGAGAAAGGGTTGCGACGGTGCACCTTTACAACCCCTTCGTCCCTGTTGCTGACGTGCTCACCTTCCTTACCAGGTACTTCGATAATGTTGGGAGCTGCACCGCGGTTAAAGACGATTTGGGGATCTGGACATGTAAACGCCAGGTTAAGGTAACGCTCAAGACTGACGGTAAGGGAACCGTCTTCCACCCCCCTTCCAGATTTGCTATCGGGGGAAGCCGTCGCTACCTTGTCTACGCTGGGCAACTCAAACTTTGTCGCTCATGCGGCAAGTCTGGTCTTGTGGCGGCCAACTGCAGCACCGTCCTCTGCAAGAACTGCAAACAGGAAGGGCACCAGACAAAAGACTGTAAACAGGCTAAGTGCTGCAACCTGTGTAGCGAGGCAAGTCACCTCTACAGGATCTGCCCCAAACGTTGCTGTACTTATGCACAGGCAGCCAAAGCCAACGATAGGGAAGCAGAAGAAATGCCTCGTGTCACTCCAACTACCAAGGCCCCCAGGGTGGAGGAAAAGATTGGGACAACAGACAGCCAATCAACACCTCGGCCCCCTGAACCTCCCACTCCTCAGGAGAGCGAATCAACAGAGGAGGAGGCAGCAGTGGGAAAGCAGCAGGGGGAGTGGCAGCTGGTGAAGAGAGCCAGAAGGAATAAGGGGCTAAAAAGAAATCAAGCCACTTCCCAGACAAGAGTCAAGAGGTGTCTCCTATCCGACACGGATAACAAGAGCAACTCTTCGGACGAAGAAGTGCCAGGGTGGCACCTACAGAAGAAGCGGCAAAGCTCTAGGGAGTTGGAGGACGAGACACCCAAGCTCCAGAACATTGGAGACAATGAAGAGACCAGCGCACCCCAACTTTGCCCACAACCCAAAGAGGCCAGTGTACCACAACCCCAGGAATCTGGGAACAGTGAGGCGCTCAGCGCACCCCAGCTCCGGGAAGCCGGGAACAGCAATGCCCAAGAGGGGGAGAGGATTGGAGAAGCTTCTCCAACAGAGGACATTTCAAACCCCGCTCTCTGTACGGAGCCCCAGATGCCACCCGACCAGAACACCGCCAATGGGGAGGTTCAAGACACTTTCCTCAGCCCATCCAAAGTGAAGCAATTTGAGCACACTATGGGCATGCAGGAGCAGACCAAAGGTCTGGAACTCTTAGAGACAACAGGTTTGGTAAGCGACTAACTGCTTTAAAATGGGTGTAAAGATTGTATGCATAAATGTGCGTAGCATTAAATCTACTCCGCGATGTATTGTGACCTTGGACTACCTTGCCAAGGTCAAAGCTGACCTGTTGTTTCTGCAGGAGTGTGCGATACCACACCTCAGCTCCTACAGGCAATGGTCACGATGGTGGTCCCATGGGCCATCAATCTGGTCGGGAGGAAATGACTCTCGTTCCTCCGGCCTGGGTATTCTGCTGCGGAGAGGCAACTTCACCGTCTCCCAGGTTAAGGAGGTGGTGGGCGGGCACCTCCTCGTAGCAGACGTAATGTATAAGAATGCTCCACTCCGGTTAATTAACGTCTACACCCCGTCACAAGGGGCTGAGCGTCTGAAGGTTTTTCAGCAGCTCCCACTGCTGCTGGGAACCTCCAGGCCGGTCATTCTGGGCGGTGACTTCAACTGCATCATCGATGCGGCTGGACAATCCGGCAGGGCCAAAAGCAGATTGGACGTTACGTCCAGATCCCTGATGGAAACAGTAAAGGATGCCAAGCTGCACGACGTCTTCAGCAACCCTGCAGATGGAGCGCAGCATAGATACACCTGGTCGTGGCCTGACGGGTCCGTCTGTTCCAGGATAGATTTTCTGTTTGTGTCCCGTGCATTCACAGTCAGATCCACCGACGTCAAGCTGGTGTTCTTCTCTGACCACTGCCTCCTACTGGCTGACTGTCACTTAGAGGAAGACCAGAGGGTTGGCAGGGGGGCATGGAAGCTAAACGTGAAACTGCTGACCCCAGAGAACATTGAGGAGCTCAAGAGGGATTACAAAGTTTGGAGAACCATGAAACCCCACTTTGAGAGCCTGACACACTGGTGGGAAGCGATCAAGGGAAACATCAAGAGGTTTTTCATCCTCAAAGGCACCCAGAAAGCTAGAAAGGAACAGAGGGAAATGTCCCGACTCCAGAAAAACATGCAGAATCTGCTCCGGCTGCAGTCGTTGGGGGTCGATGTCAAGGAGGAACTCCAAGAGGTGAAGAGCCAGCAAGCCTCGCTCTTTGCCTCGGAGGCCTCCAAGATCATCTTCCGTTGCAGAGTCCGCTCCGTGGAGCAGGACGAGACATGCTCATGCTTCTTCTTCCAAAAGGTACACAGAGAGATCTCTGTGATCAGCAGCCTGAAGGAAGAAGATGGCTCAGTAAAGTCATCACAGTCTGACATTTTGAGGATCAGCAAATCCTTTTATGCCGGATTGTATGATGTGAAGCCCACAGACAGCACGGCCTCCCAGTCCTTTCTGTCCTCTATCACCGAGGTCTTAGATGACAGTACACGGGAGAGTCTGGACAAAGCGCTAACTCCTGATGAACTGACTGAGGCCCTTGAGTCCTTCGAGAAGAGTAAAACTCCTGGAAGCGACGGCTTGCCGGCGGAGTTGTATTCGGCTCTGTGGGACTGGATCGGCCCAGACCTGCTAGAAGTGTACGAGAGCACGCTCCTGGCCGGCAGTATGTCAGAATCCATGAGGAAAGGCATTATCACCCTCATCTACAAGCACAAAGGGGGAAAGGGAGGAAATTAGAAATTGGTGACCCATTTCACTGTTGAATGTGGACTATAAGATTCTGTCCAAGGTCTCGCCAATTGGGTCAAATCCGCTCTGGAATTGGTGATTCACCCTGACCAGACCTGCACTGCACTGGGCAGGAAGATTTCTGACAGCCTCAGGCAATCGTATCCCTGAGCAGCACATGTGCAGGACAGGGGTGTGGAAACCTGCCTCATCAGCCTGGATCAGGAGAAGGCTTTTGACAGAATATCACACACCTACATGGTGGATGTGCTCTCCAAAATGGGGTTTGGGGAGGGAATTCGCAATTGGATCCGACTGCTCTACACTAACATCGGTAGTGCAGTCTCAATCAATGGGTGGGAATCAGATAGCTTTCCTATTAAATCTGGAGTCAGGCAGGGCTGCCCTCTCTCGCCTGTTCTTTTCATGTGTTGCATAGAACCCTTTGCTGAGTCCATCAGGAAGGATCCGGGCATAAGAGGAGTTACGATCCCAGGCAGTGGAGGCACTCAGATCAAAGCCTCCCTGTACATGGACGATGTCGCCATCTTCTGGTCGGATCCGCTGTCGGTGCACAGACTTATCCACATCAGCGACAAGTTCGAACTGGCCTCGGGAGCCAAGGTAAATAGTGGGAAGAGCGAGGCCATGTTCTTTGGGAACTGGGCTGACTGATCCTTTGTCCCCTTCACTGTCAGGGCTGACGCCCTGAAGGTGCTGGGGATATGGTTCGGAGGGACCAGGGCACGTGTTAGAAACTAGAAGGAGCGAGTGTCTATGGTGAAAAGGAAATTGGGCATGTGGGAGCAATGCTCCCTCTCCATTGCGGGTAAGAACCTGGTCATCAGGTGTGAGGCACTCTTGCTGTTGCTGTATGTGGCGCAGGTCTGGCCCATTTCACACTCCTGTGTGGTGGCGATCACCCGAGCCATCTTCCGCTTTGTCTGGAGGTCGAAAATGGATCGTGTCCGCAGGGACACGATGTACAAGCCTCTAGATAAGGTGGGAAAAAACGTGCCCAACATCGCCCTCATACTGATGGCCACCTTTGTGTGTGGCTGCATCAAGCGGTGCGTAGCCCCTCAGTATGCACACACCAAGTGTCACTACATACTGAGGTTCTACCTGTCCCCAGTGTTGTGAAGGATGTGTCTGGCCACGCTGCCGCGGAACGCTCCAAGTAGTTGGACCGTGCTGTTCCACCTGTCCCTCGTGGGAAAATTTATGCCGAGAAACACCTTTGACCACAAGTCCATCAGGCAGTGGTCAGCACGTAACGTCTTAAAGGCCCTGAGGGAAAAGGAGAGGGTGGATCCTGTGGGATGGTTCCCTGAGCAGACTGACAAAGTCATTTGGCAGAATGCCTCATCGCCAGAACTTTCCAACAAGCACCAAGATGTAGCTTGGCTGGTGGTGAGAAAGTCCCTCCCTGTAAGATCCTTCCTACATGCCAGGAGTCTCAACCCCTCTGCATGTTACCCTCGAGGTGGCTGTGGTGGGGAAGAGACCGTTGTTCACCTCCTTGTAGATTGTGTCTTTGCGAAGAAGGTCTGGAGAGAGATGCAGTGGTTTCTGTCGAGGTTCATCCCGAGCAGTTCTGTGACAGAGGACTCTGTGCTCTACGGGCTGTTCTCAGGGACACACACTGAGACAAACATCAACTGCAGCTGGAGGATCATCAACTCAGTGAAAGATGCTCTTTGGTCTGCCCGAAACTTGTTGGTTTTCCAGCGCAAAGAGTTGTCCCCGACCGAGTGTTGCAGACTGGCACATTCCAAGGTCCAGGACTACGTGCTGAGGGACACAGTTAAGCTTGGGGCAGCTGCCACAAAGGCGCAATGGGGAAGGGTCGCTGTCTAAGACCTTTCTGCCACAGTGCACTGGGGGGCTGGGAACTGTAAAGAGCCCCTCAGGCTGTACAGCTTAAAATGAATGTCTGCCAATGATTGTAATATTCATTGTTTGTACTGATACACCTTGTGATTCATGTTGTAAAAGTTGAACCTGATTGTATTTTTGTAATGGTGATTTTGAAATGGTTCGAAATATTTTTGAAGATTTATGAATAAAGTATATTTTTGCAAAAAAAAAATTGTAAGACTTTCATGGTTCTTTGGAGGGGTACTGACTGTTCCTGATGTTGTTAGTTTGTTACATATCTCAACAGGTGCAAAATGCTACTATGTTGAAGTAATATTAAAGCTTCTGAAGACAGTAATGGTGCCATTTTTCTTCACAGCCAAAAATGTACAAATTCCCTCTGCAAGCTGCCCTTGAAGCTCACCTTCTTCTCTGTTCAATTGCCCAACTGTGGCACAACCAACACTATGCATTATGGCGTGCCAGTTTTCGCTGTTGATCCAGTAGTGCACAATCTATATATAGTACTGAGCCTCGAGGTGCTCAAAAGATGAGGATCTGTTCAAAAATCACAGAATCATACTGCACTTTGTCCTGCACATTCCGATCTTCCCTGGTTATTCCTGACATGAGAAATTTGGCCCTCAGAAACTCCATGGATATCAAGTCTAACTGGAACCTGTAACTCACCTGGCCTCACAGCCAAAGTACACACAAGCTAACCCAGCTGTCTACACTGCTGCTGTTGTGTGAAGCAATGGAACCAATATTCAGAGCCTTGAAGTTGCCAGAGTTGGCAGTAGCTGTAATTAGTACTTCTCCGAAGGTGTGGAAGAGTACTTAAAAAGGTGAGATATTGAAATTTCCACAAGCTGCCACTATGTTCTGTTTTCTTAACCTTTGTGATAGCTACTACCATGCACAAGGCCCAGACCACTCAAGGCGGGATCAGTAACAGAATAAAATGGATTCTTTATTCAAGGATGCTTCTACATGTACACACAGGTCTTCATGGTAGAGGTACCTTCTTCAGACTGCTAACCTACAAAAGTCACATGTTGAGTTACATCACATCCTTTACACTGCTGTATGTTAGAAACATAACCACTCCACTGAAAGGTGTACAACATCACCCAACACCTCATGGCCCCTCCATGTATCCACCATGAATCCTCCATAGCCATTCATCCCTTATCTATTAAGGGCTGGATTTTATACTGAAGACGGTCTCCCCACACTTCAGTGAACTTCCCCTCTGATTATCCAACTCGCCCCACTTTAATTTTTTGGGCGATGGTCCTTTAATTAGTGTGAGGCTTGACTTCCCTTTGCCTCCAGGAGAATGTCCTGCCTCACGGTGCTGCCAGCCAATCAGAGGCCACCAGCTCTGCATATCAACAATGCCAAGAAGGAGAGGTGGCCACTGCTGGTGCTGCAGGTAGGGCAGGAAGCATTGTTCAGTGATGGACACAGGCAGTGTGGTAACTCAAGAGATCTCTATGGGGCCTGGCTGATGCAGTGGTTGGTGGAGGGCATGTTGGACAGGGTGGGGAGGGTGGACATGGGGAGGCAAAATTCATGTGGCACGGGGTCCTAAGAAAGAGATACCCCATATTTCACTGACCAGCAGACCGCAGGGCTGCCTATCAGGCTACACAATGGGTGCTGACATCTCCCACCACCCATTATATCAGAGCAGTGGTGGGATGACACCTTAATTGAATGCTTAAGGGCTTTTATTAGGCCACAGGTGGGGAGGGGCAACCCACAGACCTCTCCCCGCCACCCAGTAAATTATGGCAGGGCAGGGTGGGTGGATCAGCGGTGGGTACACATATTGCAATATGGCATATTGCCCTAATTTATGAGTCCAACTGCTGGTTTTCTATTCGTGCGTGGCCCATAAGTTGAGCCTATGAACAATCCTTCGATTCCATGCAATATCTTTGAAAAATATTTTACATTCCATGGGAAAAAAATAAACTTCATTGAGTAAAAGCTTCCATCAAATACACTATCATTAATTTGGAGAAGAAAATGCATTCTGCTATGTGAAAAAAACTTCTTAATACTTGTAATGCCATTAACTTGTGTCAACAAACCAGGAAGAACATCAGAGGAACAATCTGTTATACCACCTCTTAATATTGCGATTCAGTCTCAGATGAATGGAACACCTACTGTGCACTTGAAACTTAGTTAAGCATTCATAATGGCCACAGCTGTCCACATAATAGAGTAATCTCCGGGATGGAATAAATAGAAGGTGCTCATTTCAATTTCAAAGCAGAGTGCCTGCCAATCAATAGGTAGGAGCACCTGGTTAGGTTTTTTTCAGGTGTCAAAAGCATGTTTTTTTTTTTACACTCCATTTAAATCACAGTTCAAAAGATGACCGCACAGGCTGACAGGACATATAGTAATATTATTCCCTGCATTATGGTACTTTCTAAAATGGAAAAGTACTGTGATGCATGTGAAGAATTACACAATGCTGGTCAAAGTAAGGGCAGGAGAGACCCCTATGAAGAATCACTACGTTAAAAACACATCTGCGTTACAATACAGCACCTAATGGTGACATTTGAAGGTGGAAAAATATTTTACACTTACCTTTCAGAATGTTCCTGACTCCTTAGCAGGCTTTCCAACTTCTTCAAAAACTCTCAAACCAGGCATGTTATTAATGGGCTTCCAAAACCCTGCACCACTAGAGGAAAATGGTGTTGGGAGGAAACCTGTTTTCCAACCCCCATTTCAAATGGGGAACCCGACCTCAGCATGGGCAGGTGTGTGATTTGCACTCTAGGGCCGGGATTTTCCGTGCCTGCCAGCGCTGGGCATGAGTGGACAATATGGCCCGGCCCAACAGCCTCTCTCCCTCCCCGGGCCCTGCAACAGCTTCCCTCCCTGAGCCCCACAGCACCTTCTCTCCTCATGCCCTGCCGCCTTTCTCTCTCACTGCGGGCCCATAGCACCTTATCTCCCACAGACTCCGCAGACTCGCTCTCTCTCTACCCAGGCCCACAGCAACTTCTCTCTCTTCTTCCTCCCACTCTCCCACCGAAATCTTCTCTCTCTCCCCAGCATACTTACTGCCACTGATGATTGCTGCTCTTCCAATCAGACACTGTTTCTCTCCCTCTAGAGAGCCTATCAGCAGCAAATGCAGGAGAGTAATGGCCTGTAATTGAAGTAGCAGAATCTTGCAGAGTCTTTAATTTAATTCACCTATCTTACTGGTATTTTGAACAGTGGCTCTGGGAGCCACATAGAATGGCTTTGGGGGCCACAATCTGGTCCGCGAGCCAAATGTTGGACAACACAAATGCAAAATTCTATGGACGCTGGAAATCTGAAATAAAAACAGAAGCAGGGTATTTCCGGTATTTTCTATTTAAATCAAGTTGACAGTAATCTGATTCTTTTTTTCTATTTGTGATGTTTTATAAGCTTGGCTGTCTACCTCAAATCATCTATCTTCAATCAGAATGATGGATAGCAAGTCACGACTAATCCTTCTTGACTATCAAAGTCAAGTGATGAGACCATTGTGATAGTATAATGACCTGCTGTACTTGGGATTTAAAAAAATACAGTGCAGCATGCTTTTATGGTTTAATAATATCACCAGCACATTGTAAATATATTCCAGGATTATTAAGGCATTGAAAATTGCTGCTTCAAAGTAGCTTGCCTCTTGTAGGCCAGCTGCAAGAATACTGTCAATTTGTGGTCACACTGACCTTTTCTTAAGTCATTGTGTTATAGTACTGAACAGTACTGAAGCCAGATCCAAAAAACAAATGTATTCGCAGGCTCCAAATCCTGGAACAAAGTAAAAAACAGGTACGTAATATAAGTAAACCGAGAACATTATTTCAATTCTCAAACAGTAAAAACATTGATTCACAGATTATCTCAGTAGTCACATTGGCACTTAGTTTTATTTGCAAAGGGCTATGATAGGCAGAAGTTGAAACAATTGTTTCTATGTTGTTTTTCTCCTTTTCCACTGCATCTAACATGAGTTTTATGAAGTCGATAGTTTCGTTATGCTTTGATCCCATCCAAATCAGATTGGCAGAGAACATAGTCTCAGTTCACTGCACACTTTTGCTTTGGACCTCTTCTTAGTACTAAACCCAATTTTAGACCAACTCTCCTTATTGCTCTGCACATATTATCAGTGTCTTTAAATACAACCATGGTAATGCCTGAAGAAGATGACTGGGAAAAATATGTGACAACAGATTTGAATAGCTGCAAAAGTTAAAGAGAAGATTCTAATAGGGCTGCCTTCAAAGCAAAAATCCAACACAAAGCACTTGGGGAATAATGAAGACCAATGGCCCAACCCAGTCTGGTGTAACTCTTTCGAGTGCAAACACGTTTCCATCTGTTCCTATTCAGATGAAGTTATATTGTTTCATAGTTTGCCATGGTGAGATTTGAACTCTTGATAATCTTTTAAATGAAAACCAAATCAACAAAATTGGGATAAATCAGGCACAGCCCCTAATTCAGGTCAGTTGTAAAACCAAGCACAAAAATTTAAAGGAACTTTACAAACTTTAAATCAAAATGTGATTAAAGGGGTCAACAAAACACCCCAGTCCCCGCGGTGCCCACCGGGCACGGAAGTCCTCGAGAGTGCCAGCAGACACCACGTGCTCCCTCTCCAGGGACATCCGGCAGCGAATGTAGCCGCGGAAGAGGGACAAACAATCGGGCGGGACTCCCCCGTCGATCGCCTGCTGCCTGGACCTGTTAATGGCCAACTTGGCCAGGCCCAGGAGCAGTTTCACGAGGAGGTCCTCCTCCTTCCCGACCCCCTTCTGCACCGGGTGCCCATAGATCAGGAGCGTGGGGCTGAAGTGCAAACAAAACATCAATAAAAGGTTTTTCAAATAACTAAAAAGGGAGTGCAGCCTACAACACCCTATGTATATATGGTCCACAGACTCCACAAGACCGCAAAAAGGGCACGTGTCCTGAGAGTCCGTGAACCTATGCATCCACTTATTATAGGGGACTGCTGCATGCAACACCCTCCAATCCAGGTCCCCGATAGAAAGGGGGAGGACACCTCCGTAGAGGGCCTCCCATCGGGGGCCTCCGCCTCCGGACGGCAACAAGGCACGCCAGGGTGTGTCCGGTCGACGGACAAGGGCGAGAAAATGGAAGGTGTGCAGCAGCAGTCCGTACAAAAAGCCCCTCTTTGCCGTGCCAAAAGGCACGGAGGGCATGTCCCCGAGGCGGCTCATATTGCGGGGCACCAGCACCTGAGGGAGGGTTTGGGGCTTGGAGCCAATGTGGAATTCCGTCCGAACAGGGGAACGCTCAGACCGAAGACCACCGCGCACCTGGGCCACCTCAAGACCCAAAATAACGTCGGGTCCGAGCACGACCGTTCTCAGGTCTTGGATGGCATCGGCTGCGACCTGGACACTCACAGACGCGCGTCGCGCCAACTCCTGCGGGAGCATCCAGCCCAATCCTCTGCCACCCAGCACGTCCCCGATCCTGGTCACCCCTGCGGCCACAGCCCTCCTCTCCGCCAACCACTGAAAAGGACGGAGGGGCGGATAGCTATCTGACGATAGCCGCTACTCCTGACGGGGGAGAGCTGCGTCACGAGGTGACCACTTTCCAGACTTTGATCAGGTCCTGGTAAAAGACGGGCAACGCCTGCAAGGAGCCACCGAGGCCCAGCTGTTCTATAAACAGGAGCTGCACGTCATAATTCAGGCCGTGCACCTGACGGAAGAAATACGTCGTCAGGGCACACCATCTAGGAGGAGGCTCGACGTAGAGGTATCGCTGCAGGGTCTGAAGGCGGAAAGTCGCCACCTGTGTGCGTAGGCACACTAACGCTTGACCACCCTCCCTAAGCGGGAGACTCAGAACCTCGGCAGCAACCCAGTGCAATCTTTTGTCCCAGAAGAAGTCGACTAACAATCTCTGGATTCTTGTGACAAAGTCCGGGGGAGGGGTCAAAGTGACCAGCCGATACCACAACATGGCGGCGATCAGCTGGTTTATGACCAGAACTCGACCTCGGTAAGATAGCACTCGGAGCAGTCCTGTCCAGCGCCGCAGGCGAGCTGTGACTTTCTTCTCCAGTTCCTGCCAGTTCGCCGGCCAGGATTCCTCAGCAGGGAAGAGATGGACCCCCAGGTAGAGGAGGCTGGTCCTGCTCCAGGTGAAAGGCCTGAGCTCCTCGGGTAGGGGATCCATCTGCCACTGACCGACCAGGAGTCCAGAACATTTACCCCAGTTGATCCTGGCAGAAGAAGCTGCAGAGTAGACCTCCTGGCACTCGCGCATCCTCCGCAGGTCAGCTGGGTCACTAAACATAAGGAGCACGTCATCGGCGTAAGCCGAAAGGACCACCCCGATGCCCGGCCCGGGCAGAACCAATCCCAACAACCTCCTCCGCAAGAGGCTCCATGCAAATAGAATACAACTGGCCAGACAGGGGGCAGCCCTGACGTACCCCTCTCCCAAAGCGAAGGGGCACCGTCAGGGACCCGTTAACCTTCACTAGACACTCCGCGGCGGTGTACAGAAGTCGGATCTGGACGACAAAATGCGTCCTGAACCCGAAAGCTCTCAGAGTTCCGAGTAAGTATTCGTGATCCACCCTGTCGAACGCCTTCTCCTGATCGAGACAGGAAGGCGCTCGACAGACCAGCTCTCTGGGAATGGTGAATGATGTCCCGGACCAGATGGATGTTATCATAAATGGTTCGGTCCGGGACGTTGTAGGACTGGTCAAGGTGGATCATGTGGTCCAGCACGGTGCCGAGCCGAGAAGACATGGCTCGGGCGAAGATTTTGTAGTCCGTGCTGAGGAGGGAGACCGGGCGCCAGTTTTTAAGAAGGCGGAGATCACCCTTCTTCGGCAGCAGGGCAATCACGACCCTGCGCCACGAAAGGGGCATCTCCCCGGTAGCAATGCTCTCCCCCAGGACCCCCGCGAAGTCGCTCCCCAAGACGTCCCAGAACACCCTGAAGAACTCCACGGTCAGCCCGTCTAGTGCCGGGGATTTGCCCCTAGAAAGACCATTGAGTGCGCCGGTCAGCTCCCCCAGACTTATAGGGGAGTCAAGCTTTCCGGCGCACTCCGGGCTGACCTGCGGCAGGTCCTCCCACAAAACTCTGCAAGTGTCCTCGCTGGACGGATCCGGAGAGAACAGGGCAGTGTAGTAATCTCGGGCGATGGCCCTGATGCCCTCCGGTTCTGAGACAAGGGATCCGTCATCGGCCAGCAGCATAAGGAGCTGCTTACGGACCCCGTGCCTTTTTTCCAGCGAGTAGAAGAAGGGGGAGCCACGGTCCATCTCCTTAAGGAAACAGATCCACGACCTCACGAACGCGCCCCGAGACCCGACCAGTTTCAGGTCCCGCAGCGCGCCCTTCTTCTCATCGTACACCGACCGCAGGGCCAGGTCCGTGTCGGGCTGACGGAGACATGCCTCCAGGTCGAGCACCTCCTTCTCCAACTCCTCGACCCTGGATTTGCATCTCTTTGTCAACCCCTTCGCGTACTCTTGACAGAAAACTCGGACGTGAATCTTGCCCACGTCCCACCATAGCCTCAAGGAGGGGAAGCCTCCCCGCTTCCTTCTCCAGCCGGCCCAGAAACGACAGAACGAGTCCAGGAACCGCTGGTCTTCCAACAACAGGTTATTAAAACGCCAATACGCGGACCCCGTCCGAGCGCAGAACGAAGTGAGCTCCACCCACACCAGACGGTGGTCCGTGCACGGAACCTGCTGTATAGAAGCAGCCGGAACGCAGGACACGTACGCCTTCAAAACGTAAAGGCGGTCGAGTCTGGACGCTCCGACTCCAGGTGACACAAAGGTGAACACGCTGGAGTCAGGATGGAGATTTCGCTAGACGTCCACTAAGTCGAAGGACCTGACCAGGTCCCGCAACTTACTCACACTTCGCGTGCAGTGCGGGGTACCGTGACGGTCCCGGACCCCAAGGGTGCAATTAAAATCCCCCCCCTGAGGACGATGCACTCGCCAGCGTCGATGGAGCCTAGATGAGTGGACACTTCTTCAAAGAAGCTCGCTTGCTGCTGAGTGCCCAGGGGAGCGTACACATTCACAAAGTGAAGCACCGCCCCCCGCCCCAGACGCACAGTCAGGTGCAGCAACCGGCCTGGCACCGGCTCCTTGACCCCCAAGATCTCCGGCTGAAAATGCGGGGCCAACAAGATAGCCACCCCGCCAGAATTGGAGGCTAGGTGACTCACGTAGACCCCCCCTCGCCACTCCAGGAGCCACGTGGCTTCGTCTCCCGGAATGGTATGGGTTTCTTGCAGGAAGCACAACGCATACTTCCCATCCCTGAGGACCGAGAAGTTCTGGAACCTGCGCTGTGCGCTCCTGCTGCCGCGGATGTTGAGGCTGGCTATAGTCGTCTTCATTGTCAAAGGTACATCAAACCTTCACCTTAAGTAATTAAAAAGAAGAGGACTTTTTAGTCCTTCCTCTCCTTCAGGAGCCCAGCGAGAAACATTTGGACCCTCCGCCGCGTGTTCCTATCCAACTCGGGAGACTTGAGAGCCTCGCGAGTGGACCAGAACACCAGCGGAAACGAATGCCACTGGTCCAAGGCCAACTGAACCCTGTCTCGGCGACTGCGGTGCCCCGACAAAAAGTCCCGGAGTTCCCTTGGGGGGGATGAGGGGAGAGTCAGTGGAGGGCACCAGGGGATCTACCGCCTCACTTGAGAGCGACTCCGTGTAATCCCCAACACTCACCGCCGACACCCCGTCCTCCTCCGGGTCGTCGCCTCCAGCTTCCGACCCCTCCCCCACATTGAGTATGGGGGCTGATTCGGAGCTGCCAGCTGGCTCTATCTGTGCCTCAATCCCACCCCCAGGTTCAAGGCCAGAGGAGTCCTCTCTGGTCTCCTCTAAACTTTTTGGGCCAGAGGGCAGCAGCAGTTCTGATGCCCGCTCTCCTCCCGGCACCGGGTCATCCGGGGAGCTCAGGACAAGCTCCTGACCTAACATAGGACGCCCGGTGTCAAGGTTTGGGAGGGAGCGGGAAGGCCCTCCTTTTCGCCGCCACCCAATGACCCATTAACATTTTTAAAAATTTCAAATCTGCAGTCCCCCGACGAGCCAGAAGGTACCTCGGGGGTATTAAGTGCCCTGGAGTCGGACGCCACCTCAAGGGAGGTGCCCTCAGTGACCCCCGAGGGGCCCTGTTCAGGGAACTGCAGCAGACTGGTAGGGGGAACAGTGGTAGGGATAGGGGTTTCGGGTTCCCCCAGAGGGCAGGGCGAGGTTTTACTGGGTGGAGACACCACCAACTCTTCATCAGGGGAAGGGACACGCCCAACTTCTTCAGTTTGGGCGTCGCCCACTTCCTCCTCCGAAGCGCGACGTCTCTTCCGGGTCAGGCTGGGGGCTAGGGAGACCTCCATTTCCGAGGCCCCCTCCTCCTTGTCCAGCCCTCCTGGACACTCCACCCTCTGGGTTTTTGATGTTTGTTTCCCTGGCTCGGAGTCCCGCGTCTTTTCCCCGCCGGCCCCGGGAGCACTCGCGGACACGACGCCGGGGCCGGATGATGCTTTTACCCCCGAGCTGGTTTTTCCATGTGTTTGGGGCGTTTCACGGGCCGCCTCCAAATTTCGGGTCTTCCTCCGTGCCTTCTTACGGCGCGGGGTCTCTCCCCCCGCCTCACCGGCAGCCGAGATAGCAGCTGCTGCCGGGGTCACTTCCCCTTGCGGGGAGGGAGATGGAGTGGTGGCGGGGGAAGGAGGGGCGGTGCCCGCCGCGGCCGCTTGGGTGGGGCTCGTGGCCTTGGAGGCGGGGCAGTTCTTTCTTACGTGCCCCACCTCCTTACAGGCATGGCATCGCACGCCCTCCGCGGTCCAGAAGACCTGATAGGCGGTCCCCTCAAAATTAACTGAGAAGGCCCCCTCCAGGCACTCCTCCCGGGCCAAGCGGACGAAAACTTGGCGCCGGAAGGAGTACACGTGGCGGAGGGACGAGTCTTTGAGGCCGAGCGGGACTGGTGCAACCCCTGACCTGACCTCCCCCAGCCTATTAAGGTGGGGGAGGAGGAGCCCACATGGTATAAAGGGCGGGACATTCGAAATAACAATCTTCTGGGCGGTGGCCTCAAGGGGTCCACCGCCAGAAAAGTCCCCCCCACAGTGAGCCCCTTCTGCAGGGCGAGTTGCACCGCCTGCTCGGACCTCAAGAAAAAGATGGCCCTCCCATACATCTTTGAGGCCGCGACAATGGCTGAGGGGCCGACAACCCCAACCATAGCCTTAACGCAGGCCTCAACAGTCATCTCAGGGTGAGCGTAGCATTTTACCCCGAGGGCCCTGGTGAGGAGATGGAATGGCGACAGGGCAGCGGGAGCAGCAGGAGCTGCAGAAGCAACCACCCCCGCATAGGTCTTTTTTGTAGGCCCTGCCACCGGTGACAAAGCCGCCTCCACATTAGCCCTCGAGGGCCCGGCCACAGGAGATGTTGAACTGGCCTTAGGGCCAGAGCCACGCCCACCCTGGGAAGGATTGGCCATTTTTTAAATTATATATATTTTTTAATAATATATATATTTTAAATATACAATGTTCCTCCCTAGGGAGAGAGGTAGTAATAACCTCCCCCTTTTGTACAGGAGAGGAGGGAGAGGAGTGAAGGACAGGGAGGCACAGGAGGGAAAAGGGAAGAGTCCAGGTAGGTGTCTCCAGTGAAAGGTGGACATTGGGTGGGGGCCTGATGATCTTCTTGCAGGGGAAGGTCATGTCTTCACCAGCCACCGCTGGCCTTACTGGGAAAGGGTTGGGTGGGGGGTGGGGGGGAGAGCAGAAAGGTGGTTTTAACCACACACCCCCCTCTCTTCCTTCCCCAAACCTTCCTGCAGTCTTCTTTCCTCCCCCTACAAAACACAGTCCTTTATTGCCCCCACCTTACACAAACAATAACGTTGGACACCCACCTAGGATGTTGTTTTTAGACACGGTCCTGGCCTCCTGGCCTTCCTGTCCTGAAGCAGCAACAGAAGCTGTTCTTCTTCTCTCCCTCTCTCTCCTTTTGCTCCACAGGGGCAGGAGCAGCAGCAGCAAACACCCTCGAGTGCAGGAGCAGCAGCAGCAGCAAACACCCTCGAGTGCAGGAGCAGCAGCAGCAGCAAACACCCTCGAGTGCAGGAGCAGCAGCAGCAGCAAACACCCTCGAGTGCAGGAGCAGCAGCAGCAGCAAACACCCTCGAGTGCAGGAGCAGCAGCAGCAGCAAACACCCTCGAGTGCAGGAGCAGCAGCAGCAAACACCCTCGAGTGCAGGAGCAGCAGCAGCAAACACCCTCGAGTGCAGGAGCAGCAGCAGCAAACACCCTCGAGTGCAGGAGCAGCAGCAGCAGCAAACACCCTCGAGTGCAGGAGCAGCAGCAGCAGCAAACACCCTCGAGTGCAGGAGCAGCAGCAGCAGCAAACACCCTCGAGTGCAGGAGCAGCAGCAGCAGCAAACACCCTCGAGTGCAGGAGCAGCAGCAGCAAACACCCTCGAGTGCAGGAGCAGCAGCAGCAAACACCCTCGAGTGCAGGAGCAGCAGCAGCAAACACCCTCGAGTGCAGGAGCAGCAGCAGCAAACACCCTCGAGTGCAGGAGCAGCAGCAGCAAACACCCTCGAGTGCAGGAGCAGCAGCAGCAAACACCCTCGAGTGCAGGAGCAGCAGCAGCAAACACCCTCGAGTGCAGGAGCAGCAGCAGCAAACACCCTCGAGTGCAGGAGCAGCAGCAGCAAACACCCTCGAGTGCAGGAGCAGCAGCAGCAAACACCCTCGAGTGCAGGAGCAGCAGCAGCAAACACCCTCGAGTGCAGGAGCAGCAGCAGCAGCAGCAAACACCCTCGAGTGCAGGAGCAGCAGCAGCAGCAGCAAACACCCTCGAGTGCAGGAGCAGCAGCAGCAAACACCCTCGAGTGCAGGAGCAGCAGCAGCAAACACCCTCGAGTGCAGGAGCAGCAGCAGCAAACACCCTCGAGTGCAGGAGCAGCAGCAGCAAACACCCTCGAGTGCAGGAGCAGCAGCAGCAAACACCCTCGAGTGCAGGAGCAGCAGCAGCAAACACCCTCGAGTGCAGGAGCAGCAGCAGCAAACACCCTCGAGTGCAGGAGCAGCAGCAGCAAACACCCTCGAGTGCAGGAGCAGCAGCAGCAAACACCCTCGAGTGCAGGAGCAGCAGCAGCAAACACCCTCGAGTGCAGGAGCAGCAGCAGCAAACACCCTCGAGTGCAGGAGCAGCAGCAGCAAACACCCTCGAGTGCAGGAGCAGCAGCAGCAAACACCCTCGAGTGCAGGAGCAGCAGCAGCAAACACCCTCGAGTGCAGGAGCAGCAGCAGCAAACACCCTCGAGTGCAGGAGCAGCAGCAGCAAACACCCTCGAGTGCAGGAGCAGCAGCAGCAAACACCCTCGAGTGCAGGAGCAGCAGCAGCAGCAGCAAACACCCTCGAGTGCAGGAGCAGCAGCAGCAGCAGCAAACACCCTCGAGTGCAGGAGCAGCAGCAGCAGCAGCAAACACCCTCGAGTGCAGGAGCAGCAGCAGCAGCAGCAAACACCCTCGAGTGCAGGAGCAGCAGCAGCAGCAGCAAACACCCTCGAGTGCAGGAGCAGCAGCAGCAGCAGCAAACACCCTCGAGTGCAGGAGCAGCAGCAGCAGCAAACACCCTCGAGTGCAGGAGCAGCAGCAGCAGCAAACACCCTCGAGTGCAGGAGCAGCAGCAGCAGCAGCAAACACCCTCGAGTGCAGGAGCAGCAGCAGCAGCAGCAAACACCCTCGAGTGCAGGAGCAGCAGCAGCAGCAGCAAACACCCTCGAGTGCAGGAGCAGCAGCAGCAGCAGCAAACACCCTCGAGTGCAGGAGCAGCAGCAGCAGCAAACACCCTCGAGTGCAGGAGCAGCAGCAGCAGCAAACACCCTCGAGTGCAGGAGCAGCAGCAGCAGCAGCAAACACCCTCGAGTGCAGGAGCAGCAGCAGCAGCAGCAAACACCCTCGAGTGCAGGAGCAGCAGCAGCAGCAGCAAACACCCTCGAGTGCAGGAGCAGCAGCAGCAAACACCCTCGAGTGCAGGAGCAGCAGCAGCAGCAGCAAACACCCTCGAGTGCAGGAGCAGCAGCAGCAGCAGCAAACACCCTCGAGTGCAGGAGCAGCAGCAGCAGCAGCAAACACCCTCGAGTGCAGGAGCAGCAGCAGCAGCAGCAAACACCCTCGAGTGCAGGAGCAGCAGCAGCAGCAGCAAACACCCTCGAGTGCAGGAGCAGCAGCAGCAGCAGCAAACACCCTCGAGTGCAGGAGCAGCAGCAGCAGCAGCAAACACCCTCGAGTGCAGGAGCAGCAGCAGCAGCAGCAAACACCCTCGAGTGCAGGAGCAGCAGCAGCAGCAGCAAACACCCTCGAGTGCAGGAGCAGCAGCAGCAGCAGCAAACACCCTCGAGTGCAGGAGCAGCAGCAGCAGCAAACACCCTCGAGTGCAGGAGCAGCAGCAGCAGCAGCAAACACCCTCGAGTGCAGGAGCAGCAGCAGCAGCAGCAAACACCCTCGAGTGCAGGAGCAGCAGCAGCAGCAGCAAACACCCTCGAGTGCAGGAGCAGCAGCAGCAGCAGCAAACACCCTCGAGTGCAGGAGCAGCAGCAGCAGCAGCAAACACCCTCGAGTGCAGGAGCAGCAGCAGCAGCAGCAAACACCCTCGAGTGCAGGAGCAGCAGCAGCAGCAGCAAACACCCTCGAGTGCAGGAGCAGCAGCAGCAGCAGCAAACACCCTCGAGTGCAGGAGCAGCAGCAGCAGCAGCAAACACCCTCGAGTGCAGGAGCAGCAGCAGCAGCAGCAAACACCCTCGAGTGCAGGAGCAGCAGCAGCAGCAGCAAACACCCTCGAGTGCAGGAGCAGCAGCAGCAGCAGCAAACACCCTCGAGTGCAGGAGCAGCAGCAGCAGCAGCAAACACCCTCGAGTGCAGGAGCAGCAGCAGCAGCAGCAAACACCCTCGAGTGCAGGAGCAGCAGCAGCAGCAGCAAACACCCTCGAGTGCAGGAGCAGCAGCAGCAGCAGCAAACACCCTCGAGTGCAGGAGCAGCAGCAGCAGCAGCAAACACCCTCGAGTGCAGGAGCAGCAGCAGCAGCAGCAAACACCCTCGAGTGCAGGAGCAGCAGCAGCAGCAGCAAACACCCTCGAGTGCAGGAGCAGCAGCAGCAGCAGCAAACACCCTCGAGTGCAGGCAGCAGCAGCAGCAAACACCCTCGAGTGCAGGAGCAGCAGCAGCAGCAGCAAACACCCTCGAGTGCAGGAGCAGCAGCAGCAGCAGCAAACACCCTCGAGTGCAGGAGCAGCAGCAGCAGCAGCAGCAAACACCCTCGAGTGCAGGAGCAGCAGCAGCAGCAGCAAACACCCTCGAGTGCAGGAGCAGCAGCAGCAGCAGCAAACACCCTCGAGTGCAGGAGCAGCAGCAGCAGCAGCAAACACCCTTGAGTGCAGGTCCAGCAGCAGCAGCAAACACCCTCGAGTGCAGGTCCAGCAGCAGCAGCAAACACCCTCGAGTGCAGGTCCAGCAGCAGCAGCAAACACCCTCGAGTGCAGGTCCAGCAGCAGCAGCAAACACCCTCGAGTGCAGGTCCAGCAGCAGCAGCAAACACCCTCGAGTGCAGGTCCAGCAGCAGCAGCAAACACCCTCGAGTGCAGGTCCAGCAGCAGCAGCAAACACCCTCGAGTGCAGGTCCAGCAGCAGCAGCAAACACCCTCGAGTGCAGGTCCAGCAGCAGCAGCAAACACCCTCGAGTGCAGGTCCAGCAGCAGCAGCAAACACCCTCGAGTGCAGGTCCAGCAGCAGCAGCAAACACCCTCGAGTGCAGGTCCAGCAGCAGCAGCAAACACCCTCGAGTGCAGGTCCAGCAGCAGCAGCAAACACCCTCGAGTGCAGGTCCAGCAGCAGCAGCAAACACCCTCGAGTGCAGGTCCAGCAGCAGCAGCAAACACCCTCGAGTGCAGGTCCAGCAGCAGCAGCAAACACCCTCGAGTGCAGGTCCAGCAGCAGCAGCAAACACCCTCGAGTGCAGGTCCAGCAGCAGCAGCAAACACCCTCGAGTGCAGGTCCAGCAGCAGCAGCAAACACCCTCGAGTGCAGGTCCAGCAGCAGCAGCAAACACCCTCGAGTGCAGGTCCAGCAGCAGCAGCAAACACCCTCGAGTGCAGGTCCAGCAGCAGCAGCAAACACCCTCGAGTGCAGGTCCAGCAGCAGCAGCAAACACCCTCGAGTGCAGGTCCAGCAGCAGCAGCAAACACCCTCGAGTGCAGGTCCAGCAGCAGCAGCAAACACCCTCGAGTGCAGGTCCAGCAGCAGCAGCAAACACCCTCGAGTGCAGGTCCAGCAGCAGCAGCAAACACCCTCGAGTGCAGGTCCAGCAGCAGCAGCAAACACCCTCGAGTGCAGGTCCAGCAGCAGCAAACACCCTCGAGTGCAGGAGCAGCAGCAGCAGCAACAACAAACACCCTCGAGTGCAGGGACAGCAGCAGCACACAGCAGAAGCAACCTCAAAAGCAGCAGCAGAAACAGTTGAAACACTGAGGACAAGCAACACCACCCACCTTCTCTCCTCAGTATCAGGAAACAAACTGAATCCACAATTGCCTCAACGAGATTGTTAAGAAAATGAACTCTTGATAATCTTTTAAATGAAAACAGTTAAACCAAATCAACAAAATTGGGATAAATCAGACACAGCCCCTAATTCAGGTCAGCTGTAAAACCAAGGACAAAAATTTAAAGGAACCTTACAAACTTTAAATCAAAATGTGATTAAAGGGGTCAACAAAACACCCCAGTCCCCGCGGTGCCCACCAAGCACGGAAGGCCTCGAGAGTGTCAGCAGACACCGCGTGCTCCCCCTCCAGGGACATCCGGCAGCGAACGTAGCCGCGGAAGAGGGACAAACAATCGGGCGGGACTCCCCCGTCGATCGCCTGCTGCCTGGACCTGTTAATGGCCAACTTGGCCATGCCCAGGAAAAGTAACTCTTTCGAGTACAAACACATTTCCATCTGTTTCAGATGAAGTTACATTGTTTCATAGTTTGCCATTGTGAGATTTGAACTCTTGATAATCTTTTAAATGAAAACCAAATCAACAAAATTGGGATAAATCAGGCACAGCCCCTAATTCAGGTCAGCTGTAAAACCAAGGACAAAGTTTAAAGGAACCTTACAAACCTTAAATCAAAATGTGATTAAAGGGGTCAACAAAACACCCCAGTCCCCGCGGTGCCCACCGAGCACGGAAGGCCTCGAGAGTGTCAGCAGACACTGCGTGCTCCCTCTCCAGGGACATCCGGCAGCGAACGTAGCCGCGGAAGAGCGACAAACAATCGGGCGGGACTCCCCCGTCGATCGCCTGCTGCCTGGACCTGTTAATGGCCAACTTGGCCATGCCCAGGAAAAGTAACTCTTTTGAGTACAAACACATTTCCATCTGTTTCAGATGAAGTTACATTATTTCATAGTTTGCCATTGTGAGATTTGAACTTTTAGATCTTGGGGTTATAAACCCAGTACCATAACCACTTGGCTATTCAGGCCAAGCCCCAGTCTGGGGTAGTGTGACACAAATGATATAAACATTCAGAAGCCTCATTAAATCAAGATCAAGGCACCAGGTGAAATGTTTGCAAGTGCCTCAGCAAACAATTCCTTTTCAATCTAATAATGGTTTGCACCTGGATAAAGGAATCAAATGAGTTCAATGATTCCTCCCCCCACCCCCCCCCCCCAGATGTTATTGTCCCAGTGTAATGGTTTCAGTGGCTTTTTAATAACAGCTGACTTTCAGCCCTAATGAGATTGGATGGTGTCCTCTTTCATAACCATGAATGAAGAGACACCCGAAGCACCAGACAGAAATATTTTTTTGCATATTGAGCCATGCAGTGAATTTGATACTAATTGAGGATGTGATGTTTTAATACTCTGAGCAATTTCGTTTTCTATGGTTAAAAATAGAGAACAGAGAGACTTTTAAAAAATCTAGACAGCATAGTAATGGGCAGACAGTGCACTAATCCCATCAAGCATACCCTTTGTGATATACAGCTTGTTGCATAAGAAATCCAAAGTATAATGAGAATATGAATTATTACTTTTATTCTGTTTCAATTGCTAATTATTTTACTAGTCTGGACCTGATCCTCTATCTGAAGCCATCCTGTTTGAATAAGAAATGTTTTAATAGGTTTTCTTTCATGTCTAAGTTATAGTTGAACTTGCAATGTGGTGGTCCTTCGTGAATCAGCAAGCTGCCATAGCAGCTGTGGTAAAATATACAAGTGGTAATGAGCAATTTGTTACGTCTGTGAGATTGATTTAAGCTACATCCTACTCTATGTAATTTTTCTAAAAGTGACTGTTACATTTACAAAGAGCTGATTCGAGGATGCCATCTACTGGTCTCAGCAATACTTTCTTTTATATGTGAAACATGTTTCTAGTGGATTTGTTAGTAATTACATATTGATACATCTAAAGCACTTTACAAATAACTCACACAAATTCTGCTTTCCAACACTGTTACCAAGATTCATCGACTCTTCAAAAAATAGTGGAGCGTTCTAGAGATGCACATAAGGTCAGGCAGCATCTAAAAGAAAAAGATAGGTTAATGTTTTGGGCTTAGACCCACCATTGATTCCTCAACAACAACTTGTGTTTAAAGAGTACCATTAACATAGTAAAATCTTCCAAGGCACTTCACAGGAGCAAAATTTGACACTGAAACACATAAGAGGATATTAGGATAGTGGCCAAAAGCTTGGTTAATGATAAAGTTTCTAAGGAATGTCTTTAAGAAGGAAAGTGAGTTAGAGAGACAAAGAGATTCAGAGAAGGAATTCCAAGGTTTAGAGCTCAGGCAGCTGAAGGCATGGCTGCTAATGGTGTAGCAATTAAAATTGAGGTGTACAAGAGGCCTACATTGGAGGAGCACAGAAATCCCAGAAAATTTTACAGCTGGTGGAGTTTACAGAAATTGAGCAATGTTATAGAGGGATCTGAAAACAAGGGTGAGTATTTTAAAATCAGGGCATTGCCTACATAGATCAGGAAGCACAGAGATATTGGGTGAACAGAACTTGGTGAGAAAAAGGATATGGGCATCAGAGTTTTGGGTGAGCTTAAGTTTAGGGAGGATGCAGGGTGGGAGGTCGGCCAGCAGAGTATTGGAATAGTCAAATTTAGAGATAACAAGGACATGAAAGATGTTTTCAGCAGCAGATGAACTGAGGCAGTGTCAGAAACAGGCAATGTGATGAGAGTAGAAAAAGGCAGGCTTGATAATGGTGAGGATATGGAGTTAGAAGCTTAGCTCAGGGTTAACGGAGATGCCAAAGAGTGAATTGAAATTACAGTTTTTCACTCCTTATGAGTATAAAATGCAACAATTCTTACTGATATGAGGAGAATGTGATATTTCTCTCCATTTCCCTATTGAGAACATGAACAAATAAATACTCAACAGTTGTTCTGAGTGGACATTTCACTAGAAATTTGAAAGACTAAAATGGAAACAAATAAAGATTATTTCATAGCAGTGTGAAGTCATTACTGTTTATTGCATTCAGTTAGGTTTGAGAGAATTGAAGATAGGGCTTTTCTACTTTGCTAACAGTATTTAGTTGTGTCAGCTTAGAGATCGGTCTGTTAAATACTGGGGCAGCATCTGATCCAGTCAGAGCCTTCTATACTCCACTGTAAATACATGTCTGTCCAAAATGGGCCCTGATAAACTGAACAATGTTTGCCCTCTCAGGAGTTTTTTTGAGAATGCAACTGCTAACTGACAATTTACACCAGTCACCATACAGATTGAGACTTGGGGCTGCAAGATCTGAATAATGGTTCCCTTGGTCACTGTTCTGCATTAAATAACTCACTAGTTCTAGGAATATACTCAATAGACTTTAACTGTGTTATAACTCCAAATATTAAGTGCAATAATGTTACATGTTATCTTGTTCTCTTGTTGAAAGTTTTCTATAGGTCATTCTCGCCATTTTCATATACTTCCTGCCGTTTTGTTTTGTTTGTTTTCATTCCTCAGCTCTCATCACTCTTTGAAGGTATTGTATGCTGACTGTTCTCCAACACTTTGTTGACATCTCTATTCTTCCTGTGTGAGCCTAGAAGGGTCAGCCCCTTTAGATTTGCCCCTCACTTGGGGTGTTGCAATGACTGCTCTGCTCCAGCATCACAAATATTCTTTCCCAAGCAATGCAGAGCGGAAACATTGCTTGGAGGAAACCTGATACACTAAATTGATTCTGAACCATTTTCTTTTTCGGGATTACAGGAGGCCGGGCCCAGCAGGCAGAAATCTTTCCCAAAGCCAAATCCAAACCCAAGCAGCAGCCATCACAGCTAATCTTGATCCTAGCCTCAACTAGTGTCCAAAGATGCCTTTTCCAACTGTGCTTCCCTGACATTAATGAATAGACAAGATCATGGCCGAAAATGTCCTTAGAGATGGTTTTCACCACCAAAACGTCATTGGAGATGTGATGCATGCAAGGTTTTTGCCACATTCCAGTGAAACTATAGCAGTTGAGTGGAAGCAGCCTTTGTCTTATTTTTCTTTTTCTTTCTTAAGGGATACTGAAGGCAACCCTTCCTCCCACCCCCATCCCACATCCCTTACCACCCCTACCACCCTACCATTATGTTTTATAAGCTGCATAAAGTAGGCTTTCAAATATTCTCTTGGGATGCTGCATTTTGAAGGGGGTACAGCTTGGAGAATCTATTGCAGCCTTATATCTCCAACCAGAACACCCTTCAAGTGAAAATCACCACTGAGAGCTCAGGATTACTGAATTGACCCTAATAAGTGGACCAAGACCACTGTCTCCTGTTTTCTCCAAAAATCATTATCCCTGCTTATGCAAATACAGCTCTTATTTGTAGATGTGTCTTCAACAGTGCGGAAGAAAATTAAAGGGTAAGTTTGTTGCATCCTTAGCCTTAGGAACTTTTGATGAAAGTTTTCCCTATTCTATCCAGTAACCTCCCATGTTATTGCAGAAGAAAAGAATGACCATAATGAAATCTATTCTTGGGTAAGTGGGATGGTATCCTGACCTGGAAAGATAGTTGTGCATATTGTGACAATTGACCTGCAGCCTCATTATGTTAAGGTGGAACTGAATTGAAGAGACAGTTCTTTTAAATCAATGATTCACAGGATGTGGGCTTCATAGGCTGGCCCAGCATTTATTGGCCTTGAGAAGGTGGTAGTGAGCTGCCTTCTTGACTGCAACTGAGTGGCTTGCTGAGCTTCATTCCTGTGTGTCTGAAATGGTATATAGACCAGATTGGGTAAGAATACCAATTTTCCTTCCCTAAAGGACTTTAGTGAACTAAATCGGTTCTAACAACAATCTAGCAGTCTTATAGTTACCAACATGGATACTACCTTTATAATTCCAGATTTATTTAATTAATTAATTACTTGAATTTAAATTCCCAACTGTTATGATGGGATTTGAGCTCATATCTCCAGGTCATTGGTCAGTCCTCTCAATTACTAGCCAAATAACATAACCAGTATGCTACCATACCTCAACACCGGTGGCAGCTCAACCCAGAAAAGCAAATATGAAGCAAAGGCTATACATATTCCTCATATTCTTCCTTTCATGTTGTATTTTATATCCACAATCAACACAATATATATTTTAATGTAAAAATAGTTATTGGGCCAAGTGCTTAAAGAGTTAAGTTAGTTTTGCTTTAACTAAGAAACAGATGACTTATAAAGAGAATGAACAGCAGTTTTTCTGGTGTTCAAAGGAAACAGGATATGGATATAAATCACCAACATTATTAAATTGTATTTAGGCAGTGATGTATGACTGGATTACAAAATCTCTATTGGAACAACCTGTTGAAGTAAATGCAAAGTTCTTTGAAAGACATGTACAGTATACATGGGATTGTAAAATAAATTGCATTGTAATACCTTTCATCTTTGGAGAAAATAAAAACCAAATTATTATTCTGTAGCATCTCCTATTAAAGGGGAATTTTGGTGTAATGCATTTTATATGTTCCCAGTAAAAATCTGCCAATACTATAGCACAACAACAGATTCAGAATATCTTCCAAATTATTTATCACCCTTGATTGCAAACACGAATGCAAAAAAAAAATCCCTAAAAAACATCTGCAACTCCCTTTCTGGTATGACTGCCATCCTGATTCACATTGAATCTGGCCCTGTAGGTCATGGCTCAATTGTTACACTTCAACCCTAAAACGCATCAAATCTAGTGGCTTGTTAACTTTTCCAATCCATAGCATAATAAGCAGCATGAACTACCTGAAAAATTAACACAGCATTTGTAGGTTACATATAAGTTTAAGGTATGCTTAAAGAATTAGTCAACTTTTCCCTACAGTCAAGTAGTTTCTCTTTCTGTGGCACTTGAATTTTTACCGTCCTGTTTATGTATTCTCTCCTCTTTTTCTAGGTATTGTGTATTGTGCATTTGACATCTTCTGGGCCAACTGGATGAGAGTAGTTCAGCATGGCAACCTTTAATTCCTCCTTATTCTCCTGACTTGAAGACATGTGTGTGATCTTTTGTTGATTTCGTGATCAAGATGAGAAATCAATTTGTGAAAAAAAGACTTGGGGTAGGATTTTGAGGTCCTTGGGAGGGCGCGGTGGGCGGGCTTGTGAGCGGCAGGGAAATGGTATGCTACCTGCGATCAGCCCCTGACCACAATTTTACATTGACGGGCCAATTAAAGCCTGCCAAACACACAACCCAGCTCCACATTGGCTGGGAAGGGGCGGGTGGGGGTCTGTCAGCCGTTGGGTCCAATGGCGACATGACAGTCAGTTTAATAATGGCCCAGGCAGCCCCTGGAAGGCTGGACACAGCAGGTGGGAGGGCAGGTAGGGAGGGCACTCAGTCCCCCGTTTTTCCAATGAGTGCCTCACTGTCCTCTTAGAGGAGGTGGCTGCCAGGAGGGACACCCTTGTCTCCAGAGATAGGAGGAGGAGGCCATCACCCCTCACCAAGAGGGCATGGGAGGATGTGGCAGAAATGGTGAGCAGCTATGATATGGTGCATGGGATAAATGGCTGGAAGTGCTTTGATGACCTGCCGCGCTCAGGAAGGGTGAGTACCATATTGGCATGAGTTAGTGTGTAGAAATGTTAAAGTGTGGCTGTTCCCACCACCCCCCCCTCACCTCATCCCACCATGAACCTCAGGGGTGCTAGAGTCTGAGTGCCAACTGTCAATAATGCCAGAGCTAGCCAAGGGAGTGAGCCCTGGCTGCTTGGACTGAGTGCCTTGCAGCTTGAGGGCCATGACTCAGAAGTGCCCTGCGAGGCGTTCCTCAGCTGGGGTTGGCCAGGCTGCAATGGCGCTGGAGGTAGAGAGTGGGCTAATCAATGCTCCTCTGTTCTTTGAGGAGAAGACAAGCCATAATCAAGCAGAGAGGGCACATACAGGTGGAGGGCAGCCCAACCTGCTGCTGCTCACCATGTTCGAGCAAGATGCCCTTGAGCTCTAGAGCTGGCATGCTCCACATGCAACTGGGCAGGGAGAGGCGGGGGTGCCAGGCGAAGGTAAGAGTGCAGTGCACAGAGGTGAGAGTTTCAGGTTGTGCAACCATTATAGTGCAGTCTCTTCATTGATGTGAGCCTCAAACCTGGAGTCCCCATTGATCATTGGAAGATGAAGATCTCCATGGTCTCACCAAGGTGTCTGGCATGCGCAGTGACAGTGCGATGACTTTAAGTAATGACATGTCCCTGTTCTCCCTTTTAGGTTCACCAACAGGCGTTCGCTCTGCGGACCCCAAAGGTTTATCCCTGGTGCCGGAGGACCACTGAGCTTCTGTTGTGCCTGCATCACACCCGCTCTCTGAACCAGACACCAGCATGTACATCAGCACCTCGGTGGGCATTAGTTCGGCGGCTAGTATCTCAGTGCACATTAACGAGGGCACTTCACACTCACTTGAGGTGCAGGCAGAGGCAGAGAGTGCCTAGGGCGCTGGCAGTCAGAGGATTACTGGGGACCAGGACTACGTTCAGTCGAAGGCAGATGATGAGCCTCTGGAGTCATCCATTAGGCTTCAGATCTGGATGTCCAGTGAGATGTGCAGGAGGATCTGGCTGAGATCCATGAGTGTATGCATGCCATGGTCTCCGTTATGAAGGCGTCCATTTGGAGCACCAGCACTGCAGTGACCCTCATGGCTGAGTACACTGCCATTGAGAGAGTGGTGACTCTCATGGAGAGGCAGCTCCAGGAACAAAATCAGGAGTTCCTGGAGTTGCGCAGGTGGTCAGTGCCAGTGTGGGAGATGGATGAGGCACCCAGCAACCCAGCTAGGTGTCTGTCTATCAATGGTGAGGGGGGAGGTCCAGAGGGACCTCACTTTGGTGCATGATTTGCCTGTCATCTCTGCGGGGTCCTCTCAGGGTGCTCCGGTTGACAGCAGCAGCTCCTCCGCCCCTCTGTCAATGACCGTCGCATCTGATGAATCTGCGATGACTGGGGAGATGCCAACCATGGCACTAGCCACTCCCTCCCAGATGAGGCCAGCACAGGTCGCACTGACCAGAGGATGACCACCAAGGCCAACAAGGCCAACAGGAGAGCAGAATCAACAGACTGTCTCCAATGCTGGTGCCCACGAGGGGGGAGGGGGCATGAAGACGTGGTACCATGAGCACAAGAGGGACAAGTCATGGGTAATTTTATGTTAATTTATGTTTACTTTATCCATTCTGTGAATGAAGACCAAAGAAGTTTATGCAAACAGGTTAGAATTGTCAAAACAAGATAAATTTTGTTTTTGTCGTCATCTCCTGAGTATGCTTAACCTTTGTATTTTACTGGTGCAGGATATGCCAGTATGTAATGCTGGATGTATGTGGCTCTGAATTTTATTGCTCAGGCACTGAGTGTTCCTTGTGTTCAAATGTAAGTGTCCTTTCAGACATTCGGGATGGAGGAGGCAGCCCTGGCATGCGGTTAAAGCTGATCTTTGGCAGCCTAGCTGAAGGACCGTTGGATCAAGGTGTCCCTGGTGTCACTGCCTCCCTGGAGGTTACTGAGGTCTGGCTCCACACCCTCAGTGTTCTCACCGTGCTCCTCTTCTGACTCGCCACTGGATTCATCATCTGTGGCCTATGCAGCTTTGTCAAGATCCTCTTCCTCCAGTGGTCCCCCCTTGCCGGCACCAGATTGTGGAGAGCACAGCACACAATGATGATCAGTGACACCCGCTCTGGGGAGTATTGTGGTGCTCCCTCTGTACGATCCAGGCTTCGGAAGTGTATCTTGAGAAGACCAATGGTCTTCTCTATCACCGCATCTGTGGAGGTATGACGCGTATTGTAACGCTGCTCTGCCTCTGTTCTTAGGTGGTGGAGAAGCGTTATGAGCCACCTCTTCAATGGATAGCCCTTGTCACCCAGCACCCATCCATCCAGTCGGGCTGGAGCACTGAAGAGCCTTGGCACCTGTGAGTGTCTCAGGATGTAAGTGTCATGGGAGTTGCCAGAGTACCTTGCACAGACCTGCAGGATACGCATCCTGTGATCACACACTATCTGCATGTTCATGGAGTGGAATCCCTTCTTGTTAACGATGGCACCCAGCTCACCTGATGGTGCCTAACGGCCACATGTGTGCAGTCTATTGCACCCTGGACGCTGGGGAGCCCAACAATCGCTGAAAAGCCTCTGGCTCACTCAGCCTGGGTGGCCTCGTCTGTATGGTAAAGAATAAAGGTCAGTACCCGCCTGAAGAAAGCTTCTGTCACCAGCTTGACACAACCGTGGACAGCTGTTTAAGAGACTCCACACAGAACCTCACTGACCCCTGGAAAGAGCTGGAGGCATAGAAGTTGAGGGCAGCTGTGACTTTCAGAGATACTGGCATGGGGTGTCCACCCACACAGTCGGAGCTGATCTCAGGCCCAATCATCTGACAAATGGATGCCACTGTCTCCCTTGAGGGGCGGAGCCTCCTTTGGCATTGCACCTCAGTCATATTGAGGAATCTGTATCACTGCCTGCAAACCCTGGCATTAGGATAGTGCTGTCTTTTGCGGCCCCTTCCATCTTGGACATCGTGCTGACCCTGCGTCCCTTGTGCCTGTGTCCTGTCCCTCTCTTCCACCTCAGAGGAGTTGCCTCCAACAGAGACTACAATCCCCATTACCAGGTAACAGAAGGCTGTCTGATACCTGGAAGGGTCCATACAGGCTGAATCCTCTGGGGGCCTGGCAGATACCAAGGAGACCTGAAATAAAGCCTGGAAAAGCTAAGAATAATGAAGCCCCAAACAGAGACGAAGCTGCCATGTTCCAATAAGTCACCAGCAGCAAATTATCTACCCAACTCCTCATTACTGACACAGGCAATGCTGCTGACCCTTTTTATCCCACCCGTGGATGAAGTTTTTGAAAATGTTGGCTGGCCGCCTAACCATTTTGCCCATGCAATGAGCAAGAAATCACATGGACCTCGAAAAATTGCCATCAGTTTGACTGTTAATGGCCTAATGTGGCCTGTTAATTAATGGTAGACGCGGCTTCAGCACCCGCTCGCGCCTGCCGAGTGAAATATTGTGCGAGTGCATGATGAACTCGGGACACTTGCCTGACATCATCGCAAATTATTTTACGTCCGATCGGTCAGGCGCGCGCCCACCAGTAAAATTCTGGCCTTGAATTCATATGATGTCTTTCATGACTGCAAAACATCCTGAAATGCTTTACAGCCAATGAAGCACTTTTTGACGTGTCGCCAGTTTTGTAATGTAGAAAATCCTTTGAATTCATGCTGGACTGGAATTGTGCAGGAACATAGCACAAGTTTTGTGCACTTTCCAATATACTTGTCAATCAAAGATTGTCAGTCTGAACTACTCTCATCCAGTTGGCCCAAAACAGGTCACCTGCCCAACAGAATACCCAGAAAAAGAGGAGAGAATACATAAGTAGATCAGGAAAAATTCAAGTACAACAGAAAGAGGAGTAACTTGACCATGAGGAAAAATTGAGAAATTGTTTCAATACCTTAAAATTATCAGTAACATATAGGGAGCTGTGACACTTTATTGTACCCAAGGCAGAGGGGAAGTGTAGCCACAACAACAGCTTATATTTATATAGCATCTTTAACGTAAACATGTCATTGGGCTTCACAATGCATTACAAAACAAACCTGGCACCGAGCCACATAGGTCAGAAAATTAACCAAAAGCTTGATCAAAGAGGAATTTTGTAAGAAGTGTCTTAAAGGGGACAAGGGAGGTAGAGAGGCAGAGGGGTGTAGGGAATTCCAGAGTTTGGGGCCTAGTGGGCTAGGATCTCCTGAGTACTGAAGACAAGGCCATCAATGATGGAGCAATTATAATTGGGAATGCACAGCATGTCAGAATTAGAGGCAGGCAGATATCTCAGAGGGTTGTGGGGCTATAGGAGATCGCAGAGATAGCGGGGGGCAAATATGGAAGGATTTCAAAACAAGGATGAGAATTTTAAAATCAAGATGTTCCTTGACCGGGAGCCAATGTAGGTCAGCAGGCACAGGGCTGATAGGGCAACTGTACTTCCTGCGAGATAAGAGACTGGCAGCAGAGTTTTGGTGACCTCAATTTTACGGAGGGTGCAAAGTGGGAGACCAGCAAGGAGTGCATTGGAATAGCTGAGCTCAGAGGTAACAGAGTGGGTTTTGGCAGCAGGTGAGCTGAGGCAGGGGAAAGTTGAGCAATGTTATAGAGGCAGAAATTGTCCATCTTCGAGATGGCACAATATGAGGTTGGAAGTTCATCTCAGGGTGGTTGTGCTGAGGTAGAGCTATGTGTCATTAGCACACATGTGAAAATGAATGCTGTGCCTGTGGATAATGTCACCATTATGTAGATGAAAATAGGAGAGAGTCTTGAGGACACCAGATGGCATGGGAGCAGGAAGAGAAGCTGTTGCAAGTGATTCTCTGGACATTTTAGTCAAATATTTATCAATAGTTAACAGGAAAGCAATGGTGAAACAATTTTTTGCCAGAACTTAAAATCAGACTGCAAGTTTCCACTGAATCACCACTGAAGGGATTAAAACACATGCAAAAGGTAAAAGTTTGGAAAGCTGCTATTACCTGGCTCTTTATTTACATCTAAATCAACTTTGATTCATTCGAATTTTAACAGGTTTGGTGCATTACACTTTACTTACTTATGGGGACAAATTAAATAAAATGAGGCTAGGCCAATTGAAAAATTCAAACCCGAAACTGATAGATTTTTGTTAGGTTAAGAGGATGAAGGGATATTTAATCAAGAATGATAAATCAAGCTAGGATACCAATCAGCCGTGATTTAATTGAATGGTGGAATAGGTTCAAGGGGCTAAATGGCCTACATTACTCTTGTTCTTATGACTCTATGAAGCATTGAAATGTCATAAGAAACCAGTATTTTGGGAAAGAAATTGGTTACGGTGTGTTTTTGGGCCCATTACGAGCGGCATGCTGATATCACATATCCCACAACTAAAGTTTGAGGTCATCCAAAATTATTTAGTCCTTGGCACACATCAACATTTTTTGGTGAGTTCTTGGCCCCTCTCATGCCTCCACAGCTAGATAATCCATGCATTTACAAATGATGTACTTTGGGCTACTTGCCTCATCAACAGCAGCAAGAAGGTAAGTGGATGGTGAAGTGGGTAAAGGCAGGGTGAAGGGGGTGGTCTGACTGGCGTGTGGGAGAGCTTGCAGGACCATGGAGATAAGGGAACACCTGCTTTTCTTTAGTACTACAGGACTACTTACATATTTGTTTTTAAGTTATATTTTACCTTTTGTTGGTGAAGGCCACTGCTCAGGTCTCAGTGGAATCCCATGCAAGAGCAGGCCTGGCTTCTGCTCCACTTCAGGGATAAAGGATTCCCAGAGGGATCCTTAAACAGGCCTTAGGTCCGTCATTACCATAATCAAAGAGACTAACCCCTCTTTAACTCTCCTAAGAAAAGGGCCTGACAAATTTAGCAATCATATGAATGCACACCCAGGTTGGGGGAGCAGTCTCACTGGTAAATTTATCCATGCCATGCTCATTTTGACCGCCCCCCCTCCAAAACCTCGAACTGGGCGCAACACACACTGCTATGTTAGCTCCACCTTTACCCTTGGAATGCTACTACTTTTTCGAAACATGGCAAAGTGATAAGTGGCTATTTTTTCAGATGTAGGAATGTGATACAGCTATGTACTAGGCTCATGGGACATAATTTTCCTGTCAGCAGCAGCTAGGAGCCAGACTACAACTGTTTTATTAACAATATTTTGCACATGACAGTAGCTTTTAATAAAAGGCTACTGCAGGCTTTCCCCATTTCTGAAAATAATCACTGGGATTCATGGAAAAGAAACAAAGATTATCTGCAGTGGTTGGTCTCCGTTAGACGTAAAATGCCTCTAGGTTTTTAAACAGGTCAGTAGTATGGCAAGCCTTGCACTGTTCTGTTTTTCCCCCACATCCTGAGATATGCTACTCACTTTATCAACGGCTGATCTTAACCCTGCTAGTCCAGTGCACCTTGGGCAGATGGGCAGTGAAAATGACTGCCTGAATGACTTACATGCACCGTTCCTGCTACTTTCTGAACAAGCAAGATGGACATACACCTCAAGTTGGTGGAATCTTTCTTTAAATGGGCAGATCAGTTTCTGGTAACTGGGGTGAAGACTAGAAAGGCTAAAAGTTGGCTAAAAAAAAAAGTTTGCTTACAGGGTCACAAGAGATGCTCCATATAGAGTAAAGGATTAATTCAAATGATAGCCGAGCATGTGCATAAGGAGCTATGTCACAGTGATGTCACTCGTTGAGAGGAGATGAGTGTGAAGCATCTTAGAGAGTAGCTCCAGCTATGTTTTGGTCTTATTTAAGCTTTGTAAATGGTTAACATGTAAATAAATGTTTTTGAACAAAAGGCCATTGCCTCCAGCAATGTAAGAAGCCAACGAATGTTGAGACAAACCCACAATAACAGACGGCCACAGCAGTGACTACACCCAGAGAGGAACAGTGGGAAAAGCTTCAAGTGAAACCCAACGACAGTGCAGAGCAGCAGGTAAAGGACTTTGAGGCCAAACCAGCAACCATACAGGAAATAACAAAATAATGAGGGCAGCTCAGTGACTGGCAAGGCAAGCAGGAAAAACAACCTTGAACCAGGGTAAAAAATGATTACTACTTTACCCCTACCAGAATTGTTTCAAAATACGGAGGGCCCCAGACACACTAAGCAATGGCAAAATTGGCAAAGGTGTTTTATCTGGTACTGCAACACCTCAGGTCTTCTGAGTAAAGAGAACAAAGATCAAGTTAGCACTTTGTTATATTCTGTTGGGAGCATAGCAGATGACCTGCTGACCAAACAGGGGGTGCACAAAGTAGCAGCCTCCTGCAAGGATGACATCAGAGCCTTTGACTCTTACTTCAATCTTTGTAAAAAGATTGTCATGGAGAGGGAAAAATTTAATCGACAGTCAAAAATAGGATGAAAGGATCAACTCATTCATCAATGAATTGTACTGCCTAGCCAAAAATTGTGAGTATGGAAAATTGTAAGCATGGAACACTAAAAGGTGACCTAATTGGAGATCAGTGTTTTAGATGAGAATCTCTCTGACAATCTCAGGGAGATTTAAATTTAAGCAAAGCTATACAACTGGCCAGGCAGGCTGAAGAGCGGAGGCAGAATAAGGCTTTTGTCAGAGATGTGAGGGTAATTTCCCAAGAACAGCCTGATGAAGTCGTTCAAATTGTGAATTGTAAAACTGAAAGTATAGCAAGGCAGCAACCAAAGAAACACCCTGAAAAGGCACCAACTGCCATTTTCCAATGTCCCCACTGTGGCAGGAAGAGGGTCCAAAGGTGGGAAGAATGCCCTGCCTGAATTACATAGTGCCATGATTGTGGCAAGTCAGGCCATTTTAAAGTGGTCAGTCATTCCAGGAAATCTGTATTGACCAGCCAGAATGAGAAACCTGTTAAAGGAACCCCCTTCAAGAAATTCAAGACATGGACAACCAGGAAAGCACCTTCCTAGCGAAATAGAGAAAAATAAAAACCAGCATTGGAGTGCTGATATTACTGCAAATGGGCACCCAACTGAAGTCAAGCTAGACACGGGTGCTGGTGTCTCAGTGTTACCTGACAGAGTTTCATGACTGAATCAAGAGACACTACAACCACCCTCTATTCAACTCCAAGGTCCGGGGGGATCAATTTAAATGTCCAAGGCCACCTAGACAATAACGTACAGAGATAGAGAAATTTCTGAAACACTGTACATTATCAAGTATCAAGAATGCTCTTTGTTGAGCAGTAAAGCTTGCATAGCTCTGAAGATGCTTATAAAAGTTGGTGAAGTCAACGCAAAAATGAATTTAGGAGGGAATTCCCCACACTTTTTAAAGGCTTAGGTAAGCTGAAGACCATGTATCACATTGCAGTCAGGACAGAAGCTAAGCCCATTTGCCTATTCACGCCAAGGGAGGTACTTTCATTACGCCCTTTGGATGGTACTGCTTTAACCGTCTGCCCTTTGGCATCACTTCAGCCCCTGAAATATTCCAAAGGACAGTGTCATATATACTGCAGGGCATTGACAGCATTATATGCCACATGGATGAAATCTTGATCCATGGATCAACAAGACAGGTACATGACAAATGGGTCAGGGAAGTCTTATGAATGCTGCAAGAAGTTGGCTATTGATGCTCACTAAGAAATGTGAGTTTTCTAGGCTCACGATAAAGTTTCTAGGGCACATCATACAAGCAACTGTATACCACAGTTGCACAGA
The DNA here is from genome assembly GCF_017639515.1 of Carcharodon carcharias. Classification (NCBI taxonomy): domain Eukaryota; kingdom Metazoa; phylum Chordata; class Chondrichthyes; order Lamniformes; family Lamnidae; genus Carcharodon; species Carcharodon carcharias. The sequence continues at coordinate 162,451,554 of NC_054469.1, read as the reverse complement.
AACTGAAGGCAATAATGAAATTTTGGCCTCATAGAAATATAACAGAGCTACAAAGGTTTCTGGGCATGGTCAACCAACTAGGTAAACTCCTGTCTCACTTAGCCCAGACAAATGAACCCCTCAGACAACTTTTAAGATAGGACCAGGCATGGTGCTGGACTGAGCAACAGCAGTGATTGTTCAAACAAATCAAAACTCTACTAACATCCTCAGAGATCCTACCTCACTACGACTCTGAACTTCCCATGATTGTGGCAGCTGATGCATCTGCAATGGGACTTGGAGCAGTGCTATTCCAAGTCAAAAGTGATGGTAAAAGAAGACTCATTAACTATGCATTCAGGTCATTAAACAAAACTGAACAGTTTTATGTAGTTATTGATAAAGAAGCCCTCACAGCAACTTGGGCATGTGAGAAATTCCCTGATTATGCACTGGGCTTCCACTTTAAGGTTGAGGCCTTTCATAAGCCCAGAGTAACGCTGCTGAACACAAAAGAAATCGTAGAGATGCCACGCAGGATTCAATGATTCCGGCTTCGACTCATATGACATGGTCCTACTACGAGGTATGTACAGGGTATGTATCAGCCATGGCCGATACACTGTCTAGGATACCCGCCACTTACCTGGGCCAGCAAACTTAAAAAGAAAGAAGCCTGCACCTCTGCAGGATGAGTAGGAGGTCTGACTAGCCCACACCATTTTTCCAACTTTAGAGGGAGAACAGGAAGGGTCCCAAATAGACATGCAGAGGGTGAGGGATGCTTCGCCTAGCTGATGAGCTGCAGGACAGTGCAGCAGGTGCTGAACCTCAACCTGAGGGCAGTAGTGTTCCTGAGCGTGTGAGACAGTTAGGGGAAGTCCCCCTCCTAAAGCAAAAAAGGAAGAGGGGAGAGTCCACCCATGCAAATCGCATGGAAATCACAAGCAGAATAACAGGGAAATCCATGCAGGGGTTTGCCCTAATAAACCAGATGAAACCAAACAAGCCTTAGACCTCAATCAGATGGTGTTGATGAAGAATGCATTAAAAATGAAGTACCGGGACCAGAATCCTTACAAGGGGTGGAAGTCACAGCATGACCTGCTTACCTCCTGACAATTTGACCTGTAAAAATGGTTTGAACCAATAAATTAATGGGTTATAGAGATAGGCAAAGAGTTCAACCTGACAAGAGCAGCTCAGCACAGCAACCAAACAAATTTGCATAGTAACAGCATCTGTCTATGAGGCTAGTACCAGAGACTCACCCAATGAATCCACCAGTTTCACTCTTATTGAATTAGTTTACGGGCACCGAGTGCGAGGTCTGCTGAAACTAAGCAAGGAGAGGCTTTTAGAGCAGAAGGAGGGAGTCTCCATGATAGACTACGTAACAGCGTTCCCCGAGTGACTCATGAGAACTTGTCAGGTGGCCTAAGGACACTTAAAAAGCTCCCAGAGCAGCTTGGCTATTGTTAGCAATTTGAGAGCTAACATTTAGGTAAAGCACCCAAACCCCACTGATGATAATTAACCCAGGTTCACTGCAAGGGACGGAAACAGGGTTACTGACCAGAGATGACTATAAGATTAAGCAACTTTGAAACCTTGCTGCCAAAGGTTTTGTGGAAAAGTTTGAAACGCAAAATATAAGATAATTCCGTTGGAACTTGTTTCTCCAACCATACCACCCGAATATCACCCACGTTGCCAGGGAGTCAAATGTGATTGCAGATGCCATGTCCAGAACTTAAAGATACCCAGTTCAAATTGAAGAGATAATATTGACCAAGTCTAGGAGAATGAATATGTGTGTGGGTGTGTTTGTTGTTTCATTTATATTTGTAATGAAATGAGAATGAATCTCAGTTTATTTGTTGTTTCGGGGAAGTGTCATGACAGTGGATTGCAGCCTCAAATTACATATGGGCATATTGAATTTTTCAAGGAAGGCATTTTTTAAAAAAAAAGACAAACAAGCAAAGACACTGAACAAAAGATGGCTGAGAACGTAAAGCAAAGACTTTCTGAAAAATTCCTATGTGGATTAAACTTGACCAACTAGTCCAGAGAAAACATGGAATGTCGCACCTAAAAAGGTGTCCAGGCCTACTACAGACAGACACTTGAAAGGAAGAGATGAAATGCAAAAGACCGAACTTTAATCTCCTGTGGTTGCGGAGACAATGGAGACTGATTACCACATCTGAGCAGAAACCATCTCCTTTTGAATTATAGCTCAGAATGTGGAAATGATCTGAGTTGAAAGGAAGCAGACTCTGGGCAAAAGACATGTTTTTTTTTCCCTTCCAGAAATACACAAGGACATTGGTTAAAAAACTGCAGAGGAGATATGTGTGTTCTAGTTCTGGTGTGCTAGTGTCAGCTAGTGTGTGCTATGAGAGTCACAGCAGAAGAAGACCAGCCAGGCATCCCTGCAGCTTGCAGGTAAAGTTTTTTCTCTCTCTGTTACTGGAGGCAAGTCAGCAAAGCCACAATTAAAAAGGAAATAGGACAGCTTCTTCAGCTAGCCTGCATAACCAAGTATCTCCAAACCAACTGCTCAACTGCCAAAATCAGCTCCACTGGAATCATTCAGTTTAATGATCACAATGTTTCACCATCTACACCTCATGGACAAGCCAAAGGCTGATTCATATATCTTTTAAATTTTTTATTTGGACTCAACTTCTCATTTCAGGTATGTTTGTATGTGTGTTGCATTTTTATTACTTTTTTCTCAACTTTTTAGTAACTAATGAACTTGCTCTTTCTTTGACTCAAGAAAGCCTGGTTAAGTTGGCTCCTTCTAAAGCATAAATATATTTGGACTTAGAAAAGGTATCCACGAGGGAAGGGATCCTTTTTAAATTAACCTTGTTGTGACCAACCAAGGGACTTGAATAAAAAAAGGGGAGCCAGCTCATTCCCCTTCACCAGGAGCATCGCAAAATTGGGGTACCATTCAGGAAGTTAAGAATTTGGGATATCTAGTCCGGGGATCATAACAAACTTGGGGACCTCGCCTGGGGACCAGTCGTAACAAGCTATGAAGGGAAAATATTTCTTATAGCAATAGACCATTATTTCCGCTGTATAGAGTTGCACAAACTATATGACCTCACACCTGAAGCCATTATTACCTCCTTGAAGAAAATGTTCTCTATGTATGGCATTCCGGACATTGTTATCTCTGGTCATGAGCCACAATTCACCAACAAGTGCTTCTAATCCTTCACAGCATCACATGTACTTATGCATGCTGCAAGCTCCCCAAAATATCCTCAATCTAACAGAGAAGCTGAGTAAGAAGTACACACTATAAAAGCCCTACTGAAAAAGAATGATGACTTTGAGCTCGCTTTGCTTAGTTATCACTCCACACTATTACATAATGGGTTTACCCCACGTGAGCTTCTGATGGACCCTAGGCTAAAGACTCAACTTCCTTTCCTGCTTCACATCTTGCTACCAAATGACAGGGTGGAAGACCATGATCGAGCTAAAAAGAAGCAGAGGCATAGGGCTCACGACCTTCCGATTCTTGGAAAGGGAGGGAGGGTATGTATCAAAGACCAGAACCATGCTGGTAGGTAATTGAAAAGCTACACAGTATATCTGGTCAAGCCGTATTCAGGCTTCGTTCGAAGGAACATACCTGCCCTAATCTTAATGGACGGAAAACCATTAACAGTAGTGGTACCCTGAAACTGAAGAAAATATCACACTTACAGAACCACAATGCAGGAAAACATCTACCTCAAAAGGAGCTCCGCACACATTCAGGAAGACTGATGAAACCACCAAAGACACTTTCCCTTTAAGAGAAGAGACTTTTGGGGGAAGTATAGGGGAATGTGTGTATAATAGTTTGGGGATTAAGATTTGGGGGGGGGTGCAGTGATATAGAGTAAAGAGTTAATTCTAATCATAGCAACTGAGCATGTGAATAGGGAGCTATGTGACAGTGATGTCACTCATTGAGAGGAGATGAGTTTGAAGCATTTCAGAAAATAGCTCCAGCTATGTATTTGTCTTATTTAACCTTATTAAGTAATTAGCATGTAAATAAATGTTTTTGAACAAAAGAACTGCCTCCAGCAAGATCTCTTCATGAGTAAGAAGACAATGAATCCCAAGATAAAGTCAGAACATCAGACTTTGGGTAAAACAAGGAAATTTTCAGCCTCCCCAGCCTTTCCCAGCCCTGACTTCAAGGCCTTCCTGCCACCACCCCCTCCAACCAATACCATCCATTTACCTGTGCTAGGGACCTTTCCTTTGTATCCTCAAAAATGGTCTTCTGTAGCCAGATAGCCTGCTCCCACCTTCTGAACAGCTTCCATCGGGTTCAAATCTACTAGCCCTCTTGTTGCAAAAGGCCAGGTTGTTTGTTGTCTGCCTCGGTTTCTACACACACAACTCCTGGCTGGGGATTAAAATTGGGTCTAAAAGATTACGCTGACTGTGACAATGTAAATTGGGCCTTATCAGATCAGTTGCTGTCATATACCTCATATAATTTTCTTTTGCATTTGATCAAATGGGGCATTTAATGGATGGCTACTCCTCTACTTTATACCCTTGCCACTGTTGAAAGTTCTGGGAACTGTATCCCAGCAGGAATCAGCATTTAGAAAAGCTGAGGGTGTATAGTGAAACAGAAGGATGGGTGGGATGGGGGATGCTCATCAACCAAATTTGGACCAATTTATCTTGAATTCCGGAGAGTCCATCTCCTGACAGAAGTGCGTCCGAGTGGAACACCTTACTTCTCATGTCCATGGGCATGGATGACATTCCAAACTTCAGGGATGGAGTTTTTACCACCATTGAAGCAGATGACCTCAGCAGCCAACTGGATATCTGGAGTGATATCGTACTGCTTCAATTGTAGAAAAGTGACCCAGGAAGGATTGAAGATAATATACCATAAGCTTATGCCAGTATTCCTATGGGAAGAAAGGGCCATGTTTTGAATTCACTTGGAGCATCACAAAGGCTGAAGGACAGAATTTTCTTGGTAACCCTTTGAACTCCCCCAGGCGTGATCTCTTGACAGGGAAGAGGTGAGTGAGGAAGTTTTGGGGGAAGTGGCAGATGAAAGGCAGGTTGCACTGAGCCAATTCCCTGCCTGCACCACCCCAATGGGCAATACACCCAACTCTCTGCCCTTTCTAGCCACTGAAATGTTGGCACCAGCAGGAGTCCTTTTGCTTGGTGAACATGTGAAGTGATATTGACTCAGCTGCCTGTTATACAATCCCTCCTGATTTACATTTGCATTGTGAAGAAGAAAATTGGGAGTGATGTGTTATGGCTGACTGATATCATCCATCTTTTTATACTATCCACCAAATTGAACCCCCATTGTGTTTGCAGTGGAGCAAGTATTGCACTCTTGCTTAGTGAATCAGTAAAATGCTTCTAGTTTCCCGGTCAAATGTCTTCATACATGTATAACTGGTTTGGCAAATCTTTCAACACAGCCACACAGCTGAAACCGCACACGTGCAGGCTACAGGGTCAGAGCAGGGCTCTGAGAGACGTTCAGTCTCAGTGGCACATTCTCCCTCAATGCTTTGACTTCCTTTCCTGGCTGCAAAATCTAAAGACAAGCACTGGCACCCTAAGAGTCTCAATATCAAAAAAACTTAAATCTTGCTGCTAGTCAATCAGGTCTCATGCTGATGTTGTAATTTACTATTATTGCATGTCCATAGTTAAATCAGTATCTCTTGTGCCTGGAGATCTAAAAGCGGCTTTGAACTCCATAAGTGACAACCTCTTTGGTGTAACATTAGAAAGAGGAATGTAATTTCACACTAAAGCTCAATGGTCTGTGTGGTGCTTGTGTCAACTGCTTGTATCAAGTGCTTATTTCAAAATTGGCTCAATTTACATTTCATCTAACGAGCCTGACTTGCCAATTCTGCACTTGACCCTCTCTACATTTCTAGTGCCAGCACTAGTGGAACTGTGGATGTTAGAATTTTCTGGAAAGCACTGAGGTGAAATAATCTTCAATATCCATTAATCATTTTTCACTAGAACACAGCAATTCAAGCTTAGTTGGAACAGGAAGGTGATGTTTTAGGGATGATCCCTCACTTTCCCCCATCATCTGAAAGAGTAACCTAATTGGTACATTTCTAGCATTGTACTATTTTCTGAAGGATTCCATAATTTGTTTTGTTCTTTTTATTTCTGAGTGTTTAAACTTTATGATTTTCAGTAACTGCTTGACAAATGGCATCAGGGAATCAAAACAACAAAAGATTCATCTAGGTAAGTAATGGATTTCAGTTTTCAACGTTTTATTAAATTCTATTAGATGAGTTTTAAATCAATAATATGAAATATGGAATTTTCCCAATGTTGATTATTTACAATATAAAGCCTATAATTTTGGTGTTCATTTACTCCAAAATTTCACAAGTTTCTGCATTATTTATATGAGTTGCTTTTGCTTTTGCTTTGTTTTGTGCAGTTTTTATTTTTGTCATTGATTAATTTTAATTAACATATCTCAATCAACTCAGACTAACTTAATTAACTACTGGATTTGGAATTGATATTGACTCCCAAACAGAAAGGACATTAGGGAAGCCCCAGTCCCTTTTGATGGCCATGCCTCAGTACTATTTGCAGGATGAACTGGCACTCAAACCCAACAGGAAGGATGGCAAGTGGGCGCTGAATATTGAGACCCAGGAAGCTGATGCCAGCTACCTGAGCAAATGATCTTCCTCAGATTATAAATCATCTGCAGGTTGTGTCTGAAGTCAATCACAGTTGGGTGAGTGATGGAAGCCCAAGTTAACAGAGGCACAAAGTTTCCTGTGGGGTGTGATGGAGCTCTCCTGCTCCACCTGGCACACAAGGAAATTACAAAATGTTTTTTTCAAAGCTTGCCCTGGTAGGGTCAGAACCCAGCTCCTCATCTCAGCTGGGTTATGCTAGGGTAGGGGTTTAAAGTTGCAGTCTGATCTGCATATTAAAACAGCCTTTAGGCAATGGCCTTGGGGCCTGGAATTTTAATGAACACAATTGCCGGATTGGGGTGGGAGGCTAGCAGGCAAGTTACCCCCTTCTTTTTAGTTGCATCCATTCTCTGGATTTTAGCTAAAATGACTCCCCTGTGTCTCTCTGGGAGTTTTGAGATACGAGTATCACTTTTTTCATCTTATTTAATCTCTAGATGAACTTCTGACCATATATTAGTGCCATCACTAAGACTGCTTGTGTCAACCTCTGTAGCATTGCTCGACTCAGCCCCTGCTTCAGCTCAACTGCCACTGGAAACTTTGTTACCTCTACATTTGGCCTTTCCAATGCATTTCTGACTGGCCTTCCACATGAACTTGAGGTCATCCAAAATTCTGCTATCCGCGTTCTAAATTATGTGATCAGTGTCCATATTGGTACGAACAACATAGCTGGAAAAGGGAGGTCCTGCAGGTAGATTTTAGGGAGCTCAGAAAGAAACTAGAAAGCATCACCACAAAGAAATCTCCAGGTTCCACCTAGTGCCATGCACGAGTGAGTATAGAGCAATATCTATTTAAAGACAGCAAAGTCCCACCTTTCACAGAATCACAGAATCATACAGTGCACAAGAGGCCCTTCAGCCTATCAAGTCTGCACCAACACATGAGAAATACCTGACTTACCTACCTATTCCCATTTAACAGCACTTGGCCCATAGCCTTTCACTTGCCTGCGCTCCGTACTTTGTACACCACATCACTCATCACGTGATCAATGTTCGCTTATCCACATGTTCTCCCTCTCTCCTCTTTCCCCGGGGAGACAGTAGCCATGACGAATCAGGGACTGGAATGGTTGCAGCTGAAGTGCAGCCCGAACAAAGGGATTAACCCAGAAATGTCCAAATCTCTCGGTCCAGAGCTGTAATAACGATTTTGTTCAATTTTGAAATCTTAGCTAACGTATTTCTCAGAGACTCCCCTGTCTGTTGTGTACATGTGTACAACTATGCACCACAACTCGCTGTAGAGTAACTGCCCAAACCAATGTTGCCCTTGCATGGCTGGAACCTATCTAATTGAGTCCCATTGAAAAGCTTGATCATCGTACGCTATTTCGCCATTTGTGAGATTTTGCAGCAATGTAACCCTCGCGATCGGCAGGACTTTACTGTAGCTCATTACCACCCTAAAATATCACAAGGCACTCACAGGAGCATTATGAAACAAAATATGACACTACACAACATAAGGATTTATTAGGTGAGATGATCAGGACTTGGTCAAAGAGTTGGGTTTTAAGGAATGTTATAAAGGAGGAAAGCAAGTTAGAGAGGGGGAGAGATGTATGGAGGATATTCCAGTGCTTTGGGACAAGGCAACTGAAGGCGTGACCATCATTGATGGAGCAATTAGAATTGGGAATGCTCAAGAGGCCAGAATTAGAGGAACACAGATATCTTTGGGGGATTGAAGTCCTAGAAGAGATTACAGACATATGGAGGGGCAAAGCCATGGAGGGATTCAAAAGCAAGGATGCAAAAGTTAAAACTATGATGTAGCTTGACCAGGAACCAATGAACCAGGTGAAAGGGACTTGGTGCAAGTTAAGACATGGGCAGCAGAGTTTTGGATATCTCAAGTTTACAGGGAGTTGAATGTAGTGGGTCAGCCAGTATTGTATTGGAATAGTCAAGTCTAGAGGTAACGGGAGCATGTATGAGGTGAAGTTAGGTGATGTTACAGAGATGGAAGTAGGCAGTCTATGTGACGGCATCAATATGAGTTCAGGAGCTCATTTCAGAATCAAATGTGACACTGAGCCTCGTTAATCTCTGACTGTTGTCCAGGAGTTGGATGAAGTTGGTAGATAGTGAACAGGGTTTCAGGTAGGGACAGAAAACAATGGCTTCAGTCTTCCTGATATTTAATTGGAGGCAATTTCTGTTCATCCAGTACTGGATGTCTGATAGCAGTCAGATGCTTTAGCAACAGTGGAGGAGTCAAGAGAGGTGTGAGGTAGAGCTGGGTGTCATCAGCGTACATATGAAAACTATCAACATATTTTCCAATGATGTCACTGAGGTACAATGCATAGATGAGAAATGTAAGGGGGGCAAGGGTAGACATGAGAGGTACTGGTGCAGGAGCAGGAATACAAGCCATTGTAAGTGATTACTCTGGCTATGATTAGATGGTTAAGAATGGAACCAGGTGAGAGCAGTCCAACCCAGCTGGATGGCAGTAGAGTGGTGTTAAGGAGGATGGCATGGTCAGCTGTGTCAAAGACTGCAGACAGGTGGAGAAGGACAAGAAGGGAAAGTTTACCTTTGTCACAGTCACATAGTTTGTGATTTGTGATTTTAATAGGAACCATTTCGGTACTGGGGAAACCTGATTGGAGGGATTTAAATATGGAGTTTCAGAAAAGATGGAAACAGATTTGGGAGGCACAACATGTTGACTTTGGAGAAAGAAGGAAGGTTGGAGATGTGATGGACGTTTGCAAGGACAGTGAGCTCAAGGGCTTATTTTTTTAGGATAAGGTTGATGGGAGCAGATTTAGAGAGAAGGACAACACCTGACAAGAGAAAACCATTAACAGTATCAGCTAACATGGAATGACAAAGAGGAGCTGGGTGGTCAACATTTTATTGGGAATAGAGTTGAGGGTGCATCTCATGGGCAAGATGAGCTTGGAGAGGGCATGTGGGGAGATAGGGAAGAAACTGGTGACAGATATGAATTCAGAGTTAAGCCAGGAGGAAGCATTATATGAATCCTGGCTCAGTGGGCTAGCGGAAGCAGAGACAGCTGATCAGATGATGTTAACCTTAGCAACAAAGAAGCTCTTGCATTTATTGTTAGAAGTGAGAGTGCAGGGGATGGGGCGGGGGCTTAAGAAGACGGTTTGCAGCAGAGAAAATAAACCGGGGTCATTTTTGCATTCCAGATGATCCTGGAATAGTGACCAGTTTTAGCAGACAAGTGCAGGACGTCATCATGTTTTATACAGTTCAGCCAGATCTGCCAGTGGATGACTCAATCAGTTGTCGCTAGATCCTTTCAAGTCTATGTCCCTTGGACTTCAGGGAGTGGAGATGAAGGCCGTACTGGGGGGAATAGCTCAGGGGAGAGACAATAATGGATTATTGAGGACTTGGGCATCAATGGTGGAGTGAAGAGTAGGGTTGGGCAAACAAGTAGCTGCAGAAATGAGGGAGGGCCAAAGGCTAGGCAGTTGGGATTTTGAAAGTGGAGATGTAAGCGGATTGAGGTTAGTTTTTTCCCAGAAATCTATACAGAAAGAGGTAGGTTTGGGTGTGGAAGAAGGATGTGGGAGGTAAGTGATACAAGGAAGTGATCAGAGATAGCCTTACTTGTCACTGACACAATGAAACTTGCAAGACCATGAGAGATGGCAAGGTCAAGGGGTGCCTGTGAATATGGATTGGGGAATTTACATGGAGGGAGAGATTTAGGGAGGATAAGTGCACAGTGAAGGGCTAAGGTAGTGGGGAGCATGAAAGGAAGTTTAGCCAGATGGGCAAGTGGAATGGAGGACACGGCAAAGGAAGCTGATCTGATGGTGTTGATCTTTGTGGCAAAGAAGTTCATGAGCTTCTCGTATTTATTGTTGGAGGTGTGACGCAGGAGACAGGACAGAGTCTACTTGATTAGAGCCTGGAATCAATAGTATTAGCATAACCGGGATGTACAGTGGCCCCACCTCTATTGAGGTGCAATCCAACCAACCTGTACAGGTCTACTCCAATGTCCTAGGGTTGGAAGCCCACTTTCCTATATAATCTCTCCAGCCACACATTCATCTGCTCTATACTCTTATTTCTTTACCCCTCAATGAAGCAATAAGGCTGGTAAGCTGCAAGCACAGATAGCCAAATGGGAATATGATGTTGTGGCAATTACGGGGACCTGGCTCTAAAGAGGGCAGGACTGGATAATAAATATTCCTGGATACAAGCTGGTCAGGAAGATAGGGAAGGGAAGAAAGAAGGATGATAGGTAGTTTTGATTAAAGAGAACATTATAGTGCTGGAGAGAGACTATGGGGGGAATTTTCCGTGCCTGCCAGTGTCGGGCGTCAGGGCGGGTGTGAGCAGGCAATATGGTGTGAAGGCCAAAAACCGGTTTCACACCATTGTGAAACATGTTTGCAAGACGTCAGGAACTTCATTGTAATGCATCTGTATATCATTATAAGCCCAGCTCGCTGGAATCATCCCCCTACGCTGGATCATCCGAGCACGTTGGCGTGATTGCATGCCACCGTGTTTCACAACAGCAATTATAAGGTGTGCAGTTAGCGAGCTGCACTTCAAGGGGAACTTGGAGATGAGTGCAAAGTAAGGTAGCACAGCGCTTGCGAGGGTTACCTGTTAGACTTGAAGGTTGAGGTGCCGCGCATTCAGGGGAGTGCACAGGTAAATCACTTTTTTTTGGCTGGCTGACAGTGCTGTGCCAAAGCAAGGGCTAACCTGCAGTTGAGGTGAGTTGATTGGTGGGGGGAGGAGGTGCGCAAGGGTTGTCCTGTGGTGGATGGTAGTACACAAGCACGAGTGGGGGGGTGGGTGGTGGGGGATGGAAGCGGCCATGCATTAGCGAAATATATAAAGTGATCATTCCTCCACAACTGAGACAGTTCAGGTACAGCCACACTGATATGCTTGGAGTCAGGCCTCAAGCTGATCTGCCCACACAGCAACACAGAGTCCTGGAAGTGCCACCAAATGCTCCAGAGCTTTTCACCCTCAGGCACAATTTGCAACCTGATGAGCATTTTAGGGAGCTGCAGAACAGTTGAACGACTGCGAAAGTTGTACAATCTCCTTGCTAAGGCTGACCATGCAGCAGTCACTGCTGCAGGTGCTCACAGCCCCTTATAATATCTTCATTCAGGTTTGGACCAGTCTCCCCATGCTTCAAGCTAACAGTGCAGATTAGGAGAATGCCTGTGCCTGAGTATGCAGTCCAATGGGCAAAGTTGCCGCCAATCGGTCGGGTGCAGTGGAGTGGAGGAGGGTGGGTTTCAGGCAGTCATGCCTCGCACTAAACTCTGGCCATTCAAGTTGTTGCTAGCACTCTCTGGGATGCATTAAGGGGCCTTTAGACTTAACCAAGAGAGATGCTTTGAACACCCAGGCTAATCCACACATATCTCTCTTTCATTCTTCAGGAGTTATACATCAGGAGCATGCTGACCCAGCTGTATGCCTCATGGCTTACCAAGAGGGGAGATGAAGGAGAAGAGAGCGATGGAGGCACCTGGCTGGGCAGAGGGAGGAGCAGCACCCTCAAGAAGAAGGGGCAGCTGGGGCTCTTGCGCACACTGCTGAAGAGCCACAGAGAGCTGCAGCTGGTTGGCACCTAGGTAGAGCCAGGTTCTATTGACACCGCCTTGCATTCCTGCAGATGACCAAGAACCAGTGTCACCGGAGACTCCGCATGTCTAGAGAACTGTTTGGTCACTTCTGCCACCTGCTGCAGGATTTGGCACCACAGGGACATGGAGGGCATCCACTGGCAGTGGCTGTGAAAGTGACCGTGGCGCTCAATTTTTATGCCAGTGACTCCTTTCAGGGCTCCACAGGCGGAATATCACAAGCCTCCACCCACAAATGCATCCATGAGTTCATGGATGCCATCTTTGCGAAGACACACAACTTTGTGCATTTCGCACGGAACTAGGAAAGCCAGGATGCAAGAGCACTGGGATTTGCCCAGATCTCAGGTTTCCTACATGTGCAGGGTGCCATCGACAGTATTCACGTGGCGCTCAGATCTCCATAGCAACAAGTGCTCAACTATGTCAACCACAAGGTCTTCCACTCACTAAATGTTCAGCAGGTATGTGACCACCACAAACACATGCTGCAGGCCTGCGCACGGTTTCCAGGGAGTGTGCATGACTCCTATATCCTTAGCACCTCTCAGATCCCTGACATCTTCCAGGGTCCACAGAGACTGCAGGGATGGCTTCTCAGGAACAAGGGCGACCCACAGAGGCCGTGGCTGATGACATTGTGTGGCGGCCTCAGACTGCAGCAGAGTGACGGTATAATGGACTCATGCTGCAACTCTCAACTTGGTGGAGAAAACCATCAGGATGCTGAAAATGAGGTTCCAGTGCCTGGACATGTCTGGTGGATCCCTGCAATATAGTCCACAGAGGTTGTCACATGTTCTCGTTGTCTGCTGTGCCCTTTACAACCTGGCGCTGCAACGGGGAGAGGAGCTGGCTGAGGAGGAGATGGAGGTGCTGCACGTCTCCTCCGATGAGGTGGATGTCGATGGGGATGAGGGTGAGGAGGTCTTCAAAGCCAAGGATGCCGGTAATGAGGCAATTGCACTGGCCATATGAAGCAGGCATGCTCGGGAGGCCCTCATAGCTGTTAGATTCATGAAGGATGAAGACAACATGCAGTGAGGAGACACCATAGATTCTCAAATTGCACCTGTGAATGTTTGACTCCAGTATGGCTGATGGCAGTACACATACCCCCTGGGATAATGCTCCTGTCATGGAGATGCAGCGGAGGCTTTAATGGTTGTTCGATCTCAGGAGGATGGCGATGGCATGCAGTGAGGACACTCCATAGATCTTCGCATTGTCTCTGTGAATTACTGACTCCTGTCTGGCTGAGGGCAGCTTGCTTGTGCTCTGTGATCAGGTTCATGTCAGGGAGATGCAGTTTTGAAACTTTAAATGCACCTGATCCTATGTCAGCCTCCAGCAACTGACGCCTCCAGGAGCACAGTGTCACCGGACACAGATGCTGAAGAGATGGGAGCCAGCCCCACCTCAAAACTGCTGAGAGCACACAGAGCGAATGACAGAACTCTATGATGCTGGCCATAACATTCTGGCAGCAATGACCAGCACCGTCGAGATGCAGGCATCACTAATGTGTCCAGTGAGCATGGAGCCAGACCATCACTTTGGTCTGGAGGTTACACACTGCACAGGGAAGAGGCCCTGGACTGAGACACCTGCCTTTATTTTGTGCAAGGTTTCACCTCTGAGTGATACAAATACTCCTCATCGTAACAAGGAGCCATAGGCAAGGAGACATGCTTCTAAATTTATTTACAAGAACATTATGGACAAGTGATTAACACTGCCCAGACTGTTCAATTATGTCTTCTTCACCTTCCTAACCCTGCTGCTATGTCTTGGTGTTCCCCTGTGCAGCCACAGCAGAGGTGGAGGCAGCCTGATGACTGCTACATCCTGTTGGTGATGATCTTGATAGGCATCCTCTGGAGGGTGGAGACCTAGAGGGCCCCGGCCTGTTTTTGGGGTTCTGTTGTGTGGCAGTGGCAGCCTCCTTGGCCTGTGGGTCTAGAGCTGCTGTGGGGATTCAGATGGGCCAGACAGTCTTGTAATCACCTGCGTGGATGGTCCCGGGGTGTGCACCTGCTGATCCTCATCCCTATGGGTGCCCGGGTGCCTCTGGCTGACTCCTTGAGGTGAAGGGGAAGCTGGAGTGAGATCGAACTGCCTCACATGCCTCTCGCGTTGACACCGTTGGAGGCCAACTATGGCATCAGCGATGGAGTTCTTCCCACACAGCAGTGCAGGAACAATGTCCTATGTGACTGCTATCCTATCAGTGTTGACTTTAGTATGTTGGCACGCCACTGCTATCACCTCAGACTGAAGGCGGACAGACTCCTCCATTGTGCCTTGCAATCTGAGGAGTGCAGTGGGCATCCCTTCCTGATATTCCCGAGCTTGCCTTTGCAGCTCCAGCAACTGAGGTATGACCAAATCCAGAGGCTCATCATCTGACTTGGACTCAGCAAATTTCTGGTCTCCAGCAGTTCTCCAAGTGCCGTAAACCTGGGAAGTCCCTGCCGCCGCCTGCAGTAGATCAGACAGTGCGATATGCTCATACAAAAACAGAAAATGTGGGAAAAACTCAGCAAGTCTAAAGGCATCTGTGGAGAGAAAAACAGAGTTAATGTTTTGTTAACTCTGTTTTTCTCTCCACAGATGCTGTTAGACCTGCTGAGCTTTTCCAGCATTTTCTGTTTTTGTTTCAGGTTTCCAGCATCCACAGCATTTTGCTTTTATCTTATTGCGATGTGCTCTCCAGATTCTGACCCCGAGGCTACTCTAGAACTAGATTCCATCGAGGTATGTGTCTCTGCAAAGGTGGAGGGTGTGGGTGAGCGCTGTGATGGGTCTTCAGTTGGGATTTCAGCAGATTCCTCTTCTGAGATGTCCTTGTGGCTTGAGTTGAGGACCTGGGTCATGGATTCCTTTGGCTGTTTCCCAGATGTGCCTGTGAAAGTAAGGAGAGATAATTAGTGCATGGCAGTGGCTTGTGAAACAGGACACATCACTCACAGCATTGTTGTCTGATGGATGTTGCACTGCTGGATCCTCATTTGGTAGAGCATCGCCGATCTCACCATCAGCAAAGACACAGTCCAGATCCTCGCTGGCCAGCTGGATGACTCTATTTTCAAAGTCCGTGAGGACCTTGATTTCAGGCATTCCTCCACTGGTCTGCAACCTCTCCCTCTTATTGTGTGCCAGCTTGTCTTGTATGAATAGAAATTGAGAGAGTGTAAGCAGGACGCTTGCCAAGCCAGATAAGTCTGCCTGGCATGTGCAGGTGCTTATGGATGGGATGAGGGCAATGAAGCTGTTTGTGAGAGAGTGAATGGTGATATCCCTTGAACTGGCAGTGAGTGAGATCCCTGTGGATGTGTGATGGGTTTGTGAGTGCATGCCTTGAGAGCGATAAGAAGAGTGACTTGCCTTGGCAGAACAGAGATCAATCATTCTCTTTTGGCACTGGGTGGCTGTCCTGTTTTGTGGGTGTTGGCTCTGCCACCGCTGCCACCGCCTCCCAAGCCGGATTGGAGATGTTGCTGCCCCTCCTGTGGCCAGAACAGGGGTAGAGAACATCATAGCGGGCCTTCAAGGCATCCAAAATGCATTCCAAAGATGCGTCACTGAATCGGGGCGCTGCAGTCTTCTTGCCTTTCGGGGCCATGTCTTCTGTGCAACAGTCCTGGGCTGGAAGCACTGAGAGGTGTCTGCATGGCTACACTTCAAATACGATGTCCAGCATGAGGGAGCAGTGAGGTGATGGTCTGGCGGGCAAATGAGATCCCGCCCGCCATCAAACCAGCGTTTTTCCTGGGAATGCATGATTAATGAGGCAGATTTGGGATGATATGGCGTGAAAAACTGCGTGGGTAAAATGGTCTTTTTCCTGCCCACTACCGCACTTAGTGCAAACACAGGTCGATTCCTCCCAACGTTGTTGAGGCCCCAGGGACAGAATCTATTTGATTAGAGTTAAGAATAAAGGTAACATGACACAACTGGGTGTGTTCTATAGGCCACCACCTTGTGGGAACGATGTACAAGGATACATTTCCAAGGAATTTACAGAAAGGTGCAAAAAGTATTGAGTAATTATCTTAGATCTAGTACTATGTAATGAGGCAGGGTTAATTAGTAGCTATAGCAAAAGATCCACTGGGAAATAGTGATTATAATACCACTGAATTCTGTTTTAAGTTTGAAAGTGACTTACTCCAATCACAAATAAGCATCTTAAATTTAAACAAAGCCAATTTCACAGGTGTGAGGGGAGAACTGGCTAAGGTTGATTGGATAGATCGGATATAAGGTATGGTGGTATGTGAACAGTGGGAAACATTTAAGGAAAGAATTCAAAATATTCAACAAAAATACATTCCATTAAAGAACAATGTAACTCTGTGATTCTGTGAACTCAGTAACAAAGTAACAGTAACATGGCTGACTCAGGAAGTTAAGGATAGTATTAAATTAAAAGAAAAGGCTTATAATGTTGTAAAGAACAGTAGCAAGTCTGAGGCTTAGAAATGTCTTAGAAACCAGCAAAGGGCCAGCAAAAAAGTTGATAAAAAGGGAAAAAATAGAAATGAAAGCAAACTAGCCAGAAATATAGAAACAGATTGTAAGAGTTTTTATAAGTAAATAACGAGGCAAGACAGTAATTAAAATAAATATTGGACCTTAGAAGCAGAGGCAGAAGTCATTGTCATGGGAAATCAGGAAATTACAGAGAAATTGAACAAATATTTTGTATCTGTCTTCACAATAGAAGACACAAGTTACATGCCAGAAATAATGGGTAACCTAGGGACTAACCAGAAGGAGGAATTTAAGGTAGTTCATATCAGCAGAGAAAAAGTATTGGGGAAACTTAAGGAACTAAAATCTGACAATTCCGCAGGGATTGTCTACTTCCCAGGGATCTAAAAGAGATAGCTGCAGTGATAGTGAATGCGTTAGCTATAATTTTCCAAAATTCCTTAGTTTCAAGAACTTTAGCAGGAAGTTGGCAAGTGTAACACCATGTTTCAAGAGAGGAGGGAAAAAGAAAATAGTGGACTACAGGCCAGTTAGCCTAACATCAGTCATTGGAAAAATGCTGGAATCTATTATTAAATAAGTCCTAACAATGCACTTAGAAAAGTATAGTATAGAACAAGTCAACATGGTTTTACAAAAGGGAAATCCTGTTTGACAAATTTATTAGAGTTTTTTGAGGTTGTAACTAATAGGGCAGATAAAGGGGTACCAATAAATATAGTATACCTGAATTGCCAAAAAGCATTCAATAAAGTGCCACATAAAAGGTTATTAAGCAACATAAGGACTCATGAAGTTGGGGTAACATATTTGCATGGATGGAGGTTTACTTAATGCACAGAGGACAAAGAATGGGATTTTCTAGTCCTACCAGCGGTGGGTATGATCATGGGTGGGATGGGAAAATTTGGAGAGCTGCTGACTTTTGATGACTCCCCAAATATTTCCATCCCCCACATGATTATGTCTGCCATTGTTGGGGCTGGAGAATCCCGCCCAAAGAGTGGGCATAAATGGCACTTTTTCAAGTTGGCAGGCTGTGACTAGTGGAGTGCTGTAAGGGTCAGTGCTGAAGCCTGAGTTATTTACAACCTATTTTAATGACTTAGGTGAATAGACAGAGAGTAATGTATCTAGGTTTGTTGATGATACTGAGCTAGGTAGGAGGTAAGCTGTGGGGGGATCACACAGAGGCTGCAAAGAGATATCAACAGGTTAAGTGAGTGGGCAACAAGGTGGCAGATAGAGTATTATGTGGCAAAGTATGAAATTATTCACTTTGGTTGTAAGAATAGTGTTACGACTGGTCCCTGGGTGAGGTTCCCCCAATTTGTTATGATCCCAGATGAGTTATCCCTAATTGTTATGCCCCCGGTGAGGAGGGATGAACTGGCTCCCTTTCATTATTCAACCCCCTTGGTTGGTCTCAACAAGGTTAATTTAAAAAGGATCCATTCCCTTGTGGATAGCTTTTCCCAGTCCGGATGTAGTATGTTTTAAAAGGAGCCAATTTAACCAGGCAGTCTTGAGCCAAAGAAAGAGTGAGTTTATTAGTTACTAAATGCAGGGGAAAATGGTAAAAACACAGCACACATATGACAAAGATTAGGAATGAGATGTTGAGTCCAAAAATAAAAGTTAAAAAAAGATATACAAATCAGTCCTTTGGCTTGACTGTGAGGAGTAGGTGGCAAAACATCATGGCCGTTAAGTTGGAGTGATTATGGGAACTGACTTTGGCAGTTGAGCAGTTGGGTTGCAGATTCTTGGTTCTGTGGGTTAGCTGAAAGGAGTTGTCCTGTTTCCTTTGTGACTGTGGCATTGCTGACTTGTGACTTGCTTCCAGCAATTAAAGAGAAAGAGTTTATTTTTACCTGCAAGCACAGGGACGCCCAGTTGAAGTTCTTCAGCTGTGACTTTCATATACACACACACACCAGAACCAGGGTTGTAGTTGGTTTTTAAACCCCTTTCCTTGTGTATTCCTGGAAGGGAAAAACAAGCATGTCTTTTGTCTATTTCTGTTTTCTTTTCAATTCAGCTCATATTCACAATCTGGGATATAACTCAACAGGAGATGGTTTCAGCTAAGATGATAATCATTTTCCATTATCTCTGCAACCACAGGAGATTACAGTTCAGTTTGCATTGTATCTTCTCCTTTGAAGTGCCTCTGTCTGAAGTAGGTCTTGTCACACATACTGTTTTCTTTGAACTAGTTGGTCAAGTAATCCACACAGGAATTTTCCAGCAAGTAGTTACCTTACAGTATCACCCAGTTTTTGCTTGTAAGTGCTATTTTTAAAAAACACATGTCTTACTTAAAAGTTCAATATGCTCATAAGTAATTTGGGGATAGGATCCATGGTCATGACAATAGGAAAGCAGAACTTTTTTAAAGATGTGAAATTTGTAGAATTTGATGTTCAGAGAGAGTTACGTATGCTTGTACAAGGAATGCAGCATTCAATGAGGAAAGCTAATGGCATGTTGGCCTTTGTTGCAAGAGGATTGGAGTACAGGAAAAAAGAAGTTGCTACAATTGTATTGGGCTTTGATGAGACCACATCTGGAATACTGTGTGCAGTTTTGATCTCCATATTTAAGGAAGGATATATCTGCATTGGAGGTGGTACAGCGAAGGGTCACTAAATTTGTGCCTGGACTAAAGGGATTGTCCTATGATGAGAGCAAAGTAAATCGGGCCTATCTTCTCTCGGGTTTTGAAGAATGAGAGCCAATCTCATTGAAACATACAAAATTCTGAAGGGGCTCTTGATGGGTAGACACTTAGATATTGTTTCTGCTGGTCAGGGAATTTAAAACAAGGGGGCACAGTCTCAGGGTAAGGGGATGATCATTTAGGACTGAGATGAAGAGAAATTCCTTCACTCAAAAGGATATAAATCTTTGGAATTGTCTATCCCAAAGGGTTATGATGCTCTATCGTTGAATGCATTTAAGGCTGGGATAGACAGATTTTTGGTCTCTCAGGGAATGAAGGGCTATGAGGAATGGGCAGGAAAATGGAGTTGAATCTCAAGATCAGCCATGATCGTATTGAATGGAAGAGCAGGCACAATGTGGCCCAACTCTGCTCCCATTTCTCGTGTCCTCGTTTTTTTATGGGGCACTTCAATTATCCTAATACAGATTAAGATAGTAATAGTGTAAAGGGAAAATGGGAAGAGTTTCTGTTGCGTGTTCAGGAGAACTTTCCAGCTCAATATGTTTCCAGCCCAACAAGGAAGGAGACATTGCTGGGTCTGGTACTGGAGAATTAGATGGGTCGATTGGATCATATGTCAGTAAGGGAACATTTGGTGTACAGTGATTATATTATGAACTCACCAAAGCTCCTTAGACAGCACCTTCCAAACCCACGATCGCTACCATCTAGAAGGACAAGGACAGAAGATACATGGGAGCACCACTACCTGGAAGTTCCTCTCCAAGCCGCTCACCATCCTGACTGGGAAATGTGTTGCCACTCCTGTTGTTGGGTGAAAGTCCTGGAACTCCCTCCCTAACAGTATTGCAGGTGTACCTACACTACATGGGCTGCAGCGGTTCAAGAAGGCAACTCACAACCACTCTCTCAGGGCAATTAGGTATGAGTAATAATTGTTGGCCTACCCAGCGATGCTCACTTCCCATAAATTAATAAATAAATATCAGAATGTTAAGGTTAGCCATAGAAAAGGGCAAGGAGCAAACCAGGGTAAAATCATTATCAGAGAAGGGTTAATTTCGGGGGGGCAGGCAAGAGTGAGAACAGATCTGACCCAGGTAAAATGGAAAATTGAAATTAAAGATTGGCAAGCAAAACTTTAACGGAACAATGGGCTGCCTTCAAAAATGAAGATAGCTCAGGTACTGTTGAGGTACATTCCCAAGAGGAGAAAATGTAGGTTAAACAAGGTATGAGCTCCCTTAATGATAAAAGAGAGAGTAAGATTAAGTAATAAAGGGTGCACATGACAGATGTCAAGTTGATAATACAAATGCGTACAAGGCTGAACACAAAAAGTTCATAAAGCAAGTGAGTAAAGAAATAAGAGCAACAAAGAGAGAGTATGAGAAGAGACCAGCAGCTAACATAAATGGGAATCCAAAGTCTTCTATCAGCAAATGAATTGTAAAAAGGTAGTTAAAGGAGAAGAGAGTACAATTAAGGACCAAGATGGGGATTTACACATGGAAACAGAGGGTATGGCTGAATGAGTACTTTATATCTGTCTTTGCTAAGAAAGAAGATGCTGCCAAAGTCATAATGAAGGAAGAGGCAGTTGATACACCAGCTGAATTAAAAATTAATAGAGAGGAGGTATTAGTAAAACTGGTTGCACTTAAAATTGGTAAGTCACAGAGATAGAGAATTTCCATCAAATTGTGCAATATGATCAACTGTTAGAAAAGGCTGTCTCCAGAAATTGCAGTTTACATTGGCTTCAACTCCATGAAAATTTCAAGACAACCTTGGAATATTTCTGCCTCAGCCAGAGATGCCAGGGAAGGACTCATAAACAGTGAACTCTCTTTTTTTATGCCTTCTATCATCAAATCTCAAATTTGGCTAAAAAAATAACCTCCTACTGTATAACTGGTTATTTTATGTGTGTGTGTGTGTGTGTGTGTGTTACGAAAATCAGGAGGTGGATTTACCTTTTTTAATACCTTTACTGGGGGCAGTGGGAGGGAGGGGTGGATTAGCTCAATAAAAACGAACCCCTTTGTGCTTTAAATTCAAGAATGCTTGTCAGACTGGTTTTTTTACAATCAGCATGTAAATGGCTAAACAGAGATATTGAATTAATACCTTCAACCCTTATAAATTACATTAAGCTCTGTTATGATCAATCGAGGAGTAAAATAAAGGCAAGTCCTTACATGTGTCCTCCCCGGTCGTAACACAGAAGTCACTGACTTAAGGTGAATGGCAAAAGAACCAAAGGTGACATGAGGAAACATTTTTACACAGAGAATGGTTGGAATTTGGCATGCACTGCCCAGAAATGTGGTGGAGGCAGATTCAATCATGACTTTGCAAAAGGAATTGGATAATTATTTGAATAGGTATGGTGAAAAAATGGGGAAGAGTAACTGGCTGAGTTGCTCTTGCAGAGAGTCTGCATGGACAAAATAGGCCAAATGTCCTCCTTCGAAGCTGTAACCATTCTATGATTCTAAGTCCCATTCACCCATCATCCCTGTGTCCGCTGACCAACACTGGTTCCCAGTTAAGCAGACAAATACACGAAATAGGAGCAGAAGTAGGCCATTGGGCCCCTTGAGCCTGCTCTGCCATTTAATAAGATCATGGCTGACCTGATTTTGTGTTTTGAATTCCACATTCCTCCGATAACCTTTGATTCCCTTGCCTAACAAGAATCTATTTACCTCTGCCTTAACAACATTCAGTGACCTTGCCTCTGCCTCCTTCTGAAGCAGAGGGCTTCAAAGTCGCACAACCTCTGAAAGAGAAAATTTCCTCCTCATCTCTGTCCTAAAAGTGCGACCCCTAATTTTAAAACAGTGCCCCCTAGTTCTGGACTGACCCACAAGAGGAAACATCCTTTCCACGTCTACTTTGTCAAGGCCATTCAAGATCTTGTATACTTCAATCAAATCACCCCTCACTCTAAACTCTACTGGAAACAAACCCAGTCTGTCTAACCTTTCCTCATAAGACAACCCACTCACCCCAGGAATCAATCTAGTAAACACCCTCTAAACTGCCTCCATCACATTTACACCCTTCCTTAAATAAGGAGACCAAAACTGCACACAATATTCAAGATATGGCCTCACCAGTGCTGTGTATAACTGAAGCATAATATCCTGACTTTTATGTTCAAAATTCCTCTCATAATAAAGGATAGCATTCCATCAACTTTCTTACTTAATTGCTGTACCTGCACACTAACGTTTTGTGTCCCAGTCATCAGAACACCTAGATCCTTCTGCACCTCAGAATTCTGAAGTTGTTCTCTGTTTGAGTAATACTCTGCTTTTTTGTTCTTTCTGCCAAAGTAAACAAATTCACAATTTCTCACGTATTACTCAATCTGCCAGATTTTTGCCCAATCACTCAACCTATCTATATCCATCAGCAACTTCTTCATGTCCTCTTTACAACATACTTTCCTACCTACCTTTGTGTCATCAGCAAATGTAGCGACCATGCCTTCACTCCCCTCATCCAAGTCATTGATATAAATTGTAAAAAGTTGAGGCCCCAGCATAGACCCCTGCGGGACTCCTCTTGTCACATCCTGCCAATCAGAAAAAGACCCATTTATGCATGCTCTGTTTTCTGCCAGCCAGCCAAACAATCCTACCCCATGAGCTTTTATTTTCTGCAATATCCTTTGATGTCACACCTTATCAAATGCCTTCTGGAAACCCAAGTACAGCACATCTACAAGCTCCCCTTTATCAACAGCACATGTTACTCCTTCAAAAACTCCAGTAAGTTGGTTGAACATGATTTCCCTTTCACAAAACAGTGCTGACTCTTCCCAATTACCTTGAGTTTCTTGAAGTGCCCAGCTACAAGTTCCTTAATGATCAATTCTAACACCTTCCCCATGACAGATGTCAAGGCTAACTGGCCTATAGTTTCTGTTTCCTGCCTCCCTCCTTTCTTGAGTAAAGGGGTTATACTTTCTACTTTCCAGTCTGATAGAACCTTTCCAGAATCTAGCAAGGTTTGGAAAATTAACACCAACGCAGGTACCGCCTCATTAGCCATCTCTTTTAAGTCCCTAGGATGAAGTCTATCAGGACCTTGAAGCGTGTCAGCCCACAGCTCCATCAGTTTGCTCAGTACCACTTCCCTTGTGATTGCAATTTCATCAAGTTCCTCTCTCCCTTCCACCTCCTGATTTATAGCTATTACTGGAATGGTTTTTGCATCCTCTATAGTGAAGATAGAAGCAAACACCTCCATTTTCAAGTCTCATTCTTATTTTCATATGCTTCACAACATAACTGTCCCTCTCTATCTCTGTAATCTCCTCCAGCTGCACGACCCTCCAAAATACCTGCACTCCCTCTAATTCTGGGCTTTTCAGTATCTTTGATTTTAATTGCTTCAACATTGGTGGCCATGCCTTCAAGAGCTTAGGCCCTGAGATCTGGAATTCCCTCCCTAAACCTCTTCACATCTCAGCTTCTCTTTTCTCCTTTAAGCCACTGCTTACACCTACTTCTTTGATCAGGATTTCTTCATCTACTCTAATATCATCTTTTTTGGCACAGTGCCAAATTTTGTTTTATAATGCTCCTGTAATAAAGGCCATGGAACATTTTATGACATTGAAGGTGTTATATAGATGCAAATTGTTGTACTCAATGAATTTTGCTTAATTTATGATACTGAACTTTTTAATTTATATTCCAATTTGTTTTGAGATTTTTCTGTGCTGTGTTGTAGCCATAATGCTGTGCTAATCATGTTATAAATAAACCAGCTTATATTTCAACTCTTTCTTGGACTCGAACTCAAGTTCTGTCGAAGGGTCATGAGGACTCGAAACGTCAACTCTTTTCTTCTCCACCGATGCTGCCAGACCTGCTGAGTTTTTCCAGGTAATTCTGTTTTTGTTTTTGTTATGTTATAAATAATATTGTCAAAGTGCTTCATGCCACTATACCAATATATCATTAGATACGTATCATGCTGCTAAAATATCAGGATGGCATTGCCAGACTGTGAGATCAGTATCACTGACTTGTATAGCTCAGTGTGACAACTATTGAAAAACAAATCAGAGAGAAACACACCAACCAGAAGAAAACTGCAAGAAAAGAGAAAGTGTCAGTAATGCTAATGAGAGCAATTTCTACTTCACGAACCAGACTTTAAATTTATACAACTTATTTGCAAAGCCCTTAATTGCTCAAAGGGACCCAATACATTGTTTCCCTTGTCGGATGTTTGCTTCTATCAGGGTCACACAGACTGTTTGCTGAATTGCAACGCGCATTGTTCGTTGTCTCGTTACCAACATGTCTGAGTCTGCACCACTTCTTCCTGTCACTTCGAAAGAGCCCCTGGCAACTGTTCAGTAATCAGAATGTGAAAAATCCAACAAGTAAATTTGTTTGATAGCTAATGGTTTCAGCATCACCAACACATGGCATTTCGTTGGCAATTTATTTGATCTTGCAGCACTGTTTTAATTTGTGAGGTTCATGGGGATAGGAAGAGAAAAAGAAAAACTGTCTGGGATCTAAATTCGACAACAATCATTAATTTAGCAGTGCGGGGATCTGCATTCAATCTGTAAGGGGTTTTGGGGTGACATCTAAATTTTGGGCCTTTTTTAGACAACTGGTGGCCATCTGATGTGAATTCAGACTATTTCAGATCCAAATTTGTTAGGACTAGACAGAGCTTGTGATGTTTAAGCTTGGCTTGATATTTTTGGCTCTTTAGTAGCTGAACTAATGACACGTAAAAAGGCCATTGGAGGCCCCAAGATAAGGCCACAAAAGTTGAAGGAATAGTTCTCCTCATAGAGTCATAGAGCCATAGAGTCATAGAGGTCTACAGCACAGAAAAAGGCCCTTCGGCCCATCGAGTCTGCACTGGTCAAACAAGTACTTTACTATTCTAATCCCATTTTCCAGCACTAGGCCCATAGCCTTGTATGCCATGGCATTACAAGTGCACATTCAAATACTCCTTAAATGTTATGGGGATTTCTGCCTCTACCACCCTTTCAAGCAGTGAGTTCCAGATTCCCACCACCCTCTGGGTGAAAAAATTCTTCCTCACATCCCCCCCTAAACCTCCTGTCCCTTACCTTAAATCTATGTCCCCTGGTTATTGATCTCTCCACCAATAGGAAAAGTTCCTTCCTGTCTACCCTATCTACACTGCTCATAATTTAATAGACCTCAATCCTGTACCCCCTCAATCTCTGCTCCAAGGAACATAACTCCAGTTATCCAATCTCTTCTCATAACTAAAACTCTCCAGCCCAGGCAACATTCTAGTAAATCTCCTCTGCACTCTCTCTAGTGCAATCACATCCTTCCTATAATGCGGATTCCAGAACTGCACACAATATTCTAGCTGTGGCCTAACCAGCATTTTATACAGTTCCAGCATAACCTCCTTGCTCTTATATTCTATGCCTCAGCTAATAAAGGCAAGTATCCCATATGCCTTCCTAGCTGGAACAAATTACTTTGGGCTACTATCACCCTTCCCTTGCTCAATTCCTGATTGTCTCTACCTAAACCCCCACGGCCCCACACTAACCAAACTCTCTAGTTGGCTTCGGCAGCAGCTGATTTTTGGATAGGGCCCTGCCCCAACAATGCTTACCACAGTTTCCCTGCAAGATTATGATGAGGACCAAGAATGTATTTAGAATGGTTCTTGGGTGTCTCTGTTCCAGTGCACGTGTGCTGCTAGAATTGTGCCCAGGTTGGTTACACTAATAAATTTAGATCCCTCTGTCTCTCCCCCTCTCTCTCTCTCTCAGTCTCTCAGTGTTTCTTTCCTCTTTCAACTCCAACGAAGGCTTGCAAAAAGAACAAATGCAAATTCAATCGAATGTCAGTGAAATGGCAAATGGTGGCAATGTGATCTACCTTCATGCTTAAGGGTCTACTGACAGAAAAACATAAGTTGTAACCTAACTTAGCTCATGGCCTATCTGAAACCACACATCAAGTGATTAAAAAATGACCTGAAATTTCCTCGATAGTTTATTGTGTAATAAGAGCATATGGATGGCAGTGTGGCATTTGTTCCTAAGGAAATTTGTGTGTATCTGTTTTCTGCTGGTCTGACAGTAAACCATCTTTATGGAAATTTACTTAATTATTTAATCAGTGATACATCTGCTGAAATCCTCTGCTGCTTTATCCCCAACCCTATTCAAAACACCAGTTTGTGCAAATTTCCTGGATTTATGCAATTATTCACTAGATTTATACCTCAACGTTTAGGCTCAGCATAGCCCCAAGTCACCTGATACCAGCATAACTATGATTTCTGGAGTTAGATAGCAAATTGCTTTGTGTTTTTTTCATTCTTCTTACTGATACCTGCATACTGAACCAAAATGTTGTCAGTCACTGTTCAGCTAAACAAAAATTAGACCTCTCTGCTCGCCCTGCACCACTACATGTTCAGAAAGACTAAGCAGTTGGAATGTTCTTCTCTTGCCCTGCATAATAATGGGACGGGAAAAGAGGCAGCAGAGAGAAAAGGCTCCGAGAGTTGAATCGCCTTGTTTGAGAACACAGTCAAAGTGAAGTCATAAGCACAGCAACATGTATCACTCAGAAAATGAAACTACATCTGCTGGGGGGTTAATGTGAAAAGATAATCTAAATAATCAAAACTTTACCAATGTTACAATAACCTTTTGGCACTAATGTTGAATGCTGCACAAATTGATGCCATGGTGAAGGTATTGAATATCGCAATAGAACCTTTGCTTTAGTTGCTTGTCAAAATGAGAGTCTAAACCAAAAATTAATTCCTTTCTCCTGGGAAATGTTAGGGATTTCAAATGGACAACTGTGAATTTAATTGTGATTCAAATTTCTTTCCCCGCATTATATACAGTTTGGTGGTTCTTACCAGATTATTAAATGTTACAACTCTAGCTGTTTTGTAACTGCAGAATGCTCTGTTTCGCATCCCATATATACACTTTCCCTGGTGTTACAATGAAGAAAAGAAAGACTTGCATTTATATAGCACCTTTCATGAACTCAGTATGGTCCAAAGCACTTTGCAGCCAATGTAATATTTTTGACAGGGTAGTCACTGCTGTAATGTAGTAAATGCCACAGCCAATTTGCAGACTGCAAGCTCCCACAAACAGCAATGTGAATATGATCAGGGATGTTTTTTGGAATGCTGACTAAGGGACAAGTATTTGCCAGGACACTGGAAATAACTGTTCTTCAAAATAGTGCCACGGGATTGTTTATGTCCACCTGAGAGAGCAGATGGGGCTTTAATATCTCACTCAAAAGACAGCAAGCCAGGACCCATTCATTACTGTAATGGAGTGTCAGCCTAGATTTCTGTGCTCAAGTCTCTGGATTAGGAATTAAATCTCTTCAGATGCAGTGACTAGAGTGCTACCAACTGAGCAATGCCTAATGCATCAACAAAATGCCACCAAACAGCAATGGGTCCAGTCCTGGTCACCACACTTTAGGGAAGATTTGAAGATCCTTGAGAAAGTGCTGAATGTGCATTTACCATAATGGTGCCAGGGATGGGAGATTTTAGTTACAAGGTTAGGTTGGAAAGGCTGATGTTTTTTTCTTTGGAATAGATTGAGGGGAGATTTGATAGAGGTGTACAAGATTATGACCAGTTTAGATAAGGCAGACAGGGAAAAACTCTTCCCATTGGCTGATAGTGGAAGGACTAAGGGATATGGATTTAAGATTTTGGGCAAGAGATGCAGGGGGAATATGAGGAAAAATGTTTTACACAGTGAGTGGTAATGACTTGGAACTCATCACCCACAAAGGTGGCTGAAGTGTGAACAACCAATGTTTTAAAAAGGGAATTTGACGGGTACTTGAAGGAAATAAACTTGCAGAGCTATGGTGAACGAGCATGGGAGGGAGGCAAGCCGTCCGGGGCAGGGACAGAACCAGGGAGGAAAGGTAAGGGTGCAGGAGTGTGGGAGGGATGGAGGGAGTTGAGTGTGGGGGTCCTCTGGTGGAGTCAGGGAGGGGGGTTCCAGGGCAAACTTGTAGAAGAGAGATGGTCCTAAAGGGGAGGGTAAGTGCTGTCCACAGTGGAGTCCTGGGATTGAACTGAGGGTACTGGTCAGAGAAGAGAACAGGCACAGTGAGAGGGGGTAGTGAAATGCATTAGGATGGCAGGTCCAGAGCCATGGTCGGCTAGCGGATGGTCTCACTGGGGTAGGGCTCATGGAAGTAGACAAAACAGGTGGTGCGGATAACAGGAGAAATCAGAAAGGGCATGGGTTTATTAACAGATGTCAGCTCAGAGGGGCGAGAAGGCATGTAGAGGGTTTATAGCTTTGCGGTCAAAGGTAATGGGGGTGGTTTGAAGGGTAACAGAGGGGAGAGGGATGTTTATATTGGGTGGGTCCATGGTAATATGGGGACTTTGATGGGTGACAGGGAAAGGGTAGAAGGTGGTGGAGCATGTCTGAAAGCACCATGTTCTAATCTCTACTAGAAACACCGTCTGTTGGTAAGTGCAATCCCTCGAAGTGGGAGGAGGGTCTTTTCTGGTGGGTGTAGCTAATGGGAGCACAATTGGCTGTCTTAAGGGACACCCTAATCATCATGAGTCAGCCGGACAATAACCATGGTCAGGTGTGCTCACCTCTGAAGAGGTCACCTTCCAAACACAGGAGCATTGATACCTGACCCATGGGTCTCCTTCCAGCAAGATCCTAGCAAGGCCA
The DNA here is from genome assembly GCF_017639515.1 of Carcharodon carcharias. Taxonomy (NCBI): domain Eukaryota; kingdom Metazoa; phylum Chordata; class Chondrichthyes; order Lamniformes; family Lamnidae; genus Carcharodon; species Carcharodon carcharias. The sequence continues at coordinate 162,422,242 of NC_054469.1, read as the reverse complement.
GGAACTGACAGAGAGTCTGTGCTGAGGAGCAGCTCCTGCTTACAGAGGCAGGGAGGGAGGGAGTTGGCAGCATCAGAGCTGATGGGGTGGGGTAGGACGGGTGACAACGGAGGGACGATACGAGACCATACAGGGAACCCCGATGTTGGAAGCCTGCAGGTCCAGAATGACTGCAAGAAGAACAAGAGACATATTAAGAATGGTATTCCAGAGGTCCTGAAATTCAAGGGTAACTGAAGGAAGCTCAAGGATGACAGAGAGAGTGTACAGGATGATGGATGGCAGGTTGAGGCTTAAGGGGTTATTGGGGAGAGTGGGGCACAATGCTGATTGGGAACCACGAGAGTCCCTGTGGTTGGTCATGGCTGAAAAGGGAGTGGGTGGAACTTACCTGTGGTCAAGGCAAGGGTGTTGGACTGTGGCTCGAGGATGATGAAGGGAAGCTCAGCAGTGAAAGGAGGATGCACAGTCATGGCTTCCAATTCCAGCGTCAATGCTCCAGTCTCTATGCACATGGCTGCAACAACAAGGACAGATCTCAGCATTGATCCTCCAGCATGGGATTGATCATGATGGTGTGATTGGAGGCCAGTGTTTGCCCAATGCTAAATATAGGCCTTCCCATTGGGCAGAAATGATCAGGACAGAAGGGTGGGGCCTCAACAAATACGCTGATCAGACCAATCCCAGCAATTTGTTCATGGATAACCTCAGGCAGACATGATGATGGGTCAAGTCAACCCAGCACTTCTGATAGCCATGTTGCAAGGGATCCATTGGAGGATGGCCCAGGGCCATGCAGAGCAGCTCCAGAACGTCAACAGGGAGAGGCAGCAGAGTCAAGCAGCGCAGGATGCTGGTGACCTGGGTCCAGTGTAACAGCAAGCAGTGGCACACAATTGAATATACCAGAAGTGGCGCAGATACCAGCAGATGTCTGAGAGGCAATGCCAGAGGTGGCTTAGGATGCCACGGGGTGTAATAAACCACATTTGCCAGCTGCTCCTTGAAGACCTGTAAAAACAGGGGTTGGCAGTTTAGATTAAGAATCATGCAAGGAAGAAATAGTGCCCTTGGGAGATCAAAGACAGAATCTATTTGGTCAGAATTAAGGAACAATTTCAGAACTACCCCACTATTTGATACACTTTATAGGCCACCAAAAAGTGGGGAGGCAAGAGAGGAGTACAGTTGCAGTGAAACTGAAATATAGAGAGAATGGGTGCCTTTAACTACCCCAAATTAAAGGGAGCAGTTATTGAGTTAAAAGTAGAGCAGGGGTGGAATTTCTTATGTTCAAGAGACTTCCTTGATCATCATTTTTCTTGCCCAATGAGGAAGGAGGTATTGCTGGATCTTGTCTGGGAAACTGAGATGGGTCAAGTGGAGAATCTTGCAAAAGGGGGAGCATTTTGGGAATAGTGATTACTTTCATTTTATATTATACATTTGACTAGTTATAAAGAGGACAGGGATTTAGAATAAGATAACTAGAAGAGGACTAATTTCAGTGAAATGAGGGAGGTTTAGGCCCAGGTAAATTGGAGTCCATGGTTGAAAAATTGAGCTTGGTAGTATCCATTGTTTGGGTACTACTGGTGCTATTCAGGAACCAAAATGATGTGGACCACGGGTGTGCACACTACTGCCATGAACTACGCCAGTTGCTGTAGTGCTGATAGCATTAGGACACCCACAGCTACTGCCCACCAGAAGTACGCAGAATACGCAAGTCATGATGCCAGTCAGTGTGGAGAGCTGATTTGACATTGGCTGTGCCATTTTGGAACTCAACATTCCTGCTGATGCCCTCCATTAACAAATATTCAAGGTCAAGTAGTAGGAAGGGTTCCTCACCGGCACTACCTAAAGGGATCGACAACTACTTTTAGGTTAGTTGCTGGTTGATTTCTTCTGACTGTTGCTACAACTCTGCAAGTGTGTGGTGCTTTCCATAGTCCTTACAAGTTATAGTCAGCAGATGTTGAAGGACCTTTTGTTGACTTCAAGGCCTATATCTTCTGGTCGGCTTGGTGGGGGGTGGGCCCGCCGATGCATAAAATGACATGTGGTGACGCATGATTCAGATCTTCAGTTTGGCGGGCATGCACTGGAGTCGGCTGCGCACCCGCCGAACTGTCAAAGGCATATTAAGGCCATTTAAATACCAGTTAAAATAATTAACAGGGCTGCCCATCCAACCTTAAGGTTGGCAGGCAGGGAAAGAGTCCAGGTGGCCTTTGCATTTTTCATGGAAACTCATCCACAGGCAGAATGAGGTTGCATGAAGGGCTTTTAAATGTAATAAATTTTTTAATTAAAATTTATTGACCTGTCCCAGCTCATGTGACACTGTAACATGAGGGTACATGTGTGAATAGTTTTTTTTCCATTATTTCAATTTTTCATTACCAACTTAATCTCCCTGAGGCAGGTCTGTGCCTCAGGGAGATTTCTTCACTCTCTTGTGCACATGCTCTCCCTCCTACCCCCACCCGCTCAGTGCTTCTGGGTGAGCATCACACTGGGCGCACGTTAATTTGCCCACCCATGCAAAATGGCGGCACGCAGCCGATCTCGGACGGCGATCGGCTACGAGCCCGCCCATACTCTCTCCCGCTCAGTTCCCCCCACTGCCGATGGGAAGAAAATTCTTCCCCAAGACTCCTGCAAAAATAATTTGCTCCCTAGAGGAGCCTGGCAGACCCATGTCAAGATATGTGCTGATCTGCTGCAAGCTGCACAACCTCAGCAGCATTTGCCATCAGTGCTACAGTGAACAGCTGACGGCCAGCATATGAGGAGAAGGAAGAAGAGGGAAAAGAGCAGACAACCTGGACAGCTCCTCACACCCTGGCTGTCTGTAAAAAACTAATTCGAGTGACCACCAGCAGTCCCACATTTCACCTTCCCTTTATTATTGGCTGGTACAGATTCTCCTTGGCCATGTTGCAAAATTAAAAGCCACAAGCAAAAAAAACAGTCCAAACTAAATTTATCAATGAAATCATGTCATAGAGCAGGCAAACAAATCTAATCACTCTTGTGCATTTCCAAAATCCCTGTTTTTGTGGGGAGAATTTTCCCATTGGAGTGCGGGGGCCGGGCCCCACACACCGACATGTGAAGTGATGCGCGGTGATGTCAGGCGTGCATCCCGACAACACTGCGCGTCATTCCGACCTTTCATTCGGCAGGCGCGCACCAGCGGCAGCTGCGCGCCCGTCGAACTGTCAAAGGCCTATTATGGCCATTGATCAGCTAATTTAGGTTATTGACAGAGTTGTCCATCCAACCTTAAGGTTGGTGGGCAGGTGAAGAGCCCAAATGGCCTTTGCATTTTTCATGAAACCTCATTCACGGGCAGGATGAGGTTTCATAAATGTTTTATTTAATTAATAAATATTTTTTAAACATGTTATAAACATGTCCTAGCTCATGTGACTTCCTTTATTTTAAACTTTAAACCTGAACTTAATCTCCCTGAGGAGATTAAGCTCCATGCCTCAGGGAGCTTTCTGTGCTCTTTTGTGCGCTTGCGCGAAACAGCGCAGGCCCAATTCTCCATCTTCCCCCCCGCCTGCACAGGTAGTGCTGAGTCCGTCATACTGGGAGGACCTTAATTGGCCCGCCCATGTAAAATGGTGGCGCGCAGCCAATCCCAGGCGGTGATCGGCCCCGCAACCACCTGCACCCGTTCCTGACCGGCCGCCTGACATGCAGAAGATTCTGCCCTGTAGGTCTGTGTCTGCGCTAACGCTCATAGCTGGTGCAACCACAGGGATTGCAGAATGGCTGGTGGAAGGTTGCTGATATAAAATACATGACCTACGTATAGGGATCAGCAATCCAGACTGGCTGGCTGACATGGAGCATCAAAGGCACTGGCAATATGGCAGAGGCAAGAGCACAAACGTTTTATCCTTGGAGAGGACAGTGGGTTCGTGCTGCGTGAAGTCACTGCTACTCCACTGGGGCAATGCCTCAGCAATCCTAGTAGCCCGTTGGAGGACATGTTGCTGGACTGCAGTGACACCCTATCAGCTTCTTTGAACAAAAGCATAATGGCAGTAAGTAGACCTTGCATGACTTCATTTTTTTCCACTGAAGCACTCAGATGTTCGGTGCAGGGCCAGGGAGATAAATCATGGGCCTTGGTTCTTTTCCTATTTCCGATCCCCCTATTCCCACCTACCCAATCATAAATGATATATTTTTCCCTTTCAAGATTCACCAATCAATTCACCAAACAATCACAGCAAAGTCCTAGTAAAATGGTAATGCCTGTTGTTGATATCTGGTTACGAACATCATCCAATATATTCACAGCATGTGTCAATAATATTAAGAGCAGCAAAGATATAATGCAGTGTTAGTTTGTGATCTCACTATGACTATTAAACAAACCAGGTAGTACAAATGTTACTTTAACAGCAACGTGCAATATTGATAATTTGACAGGAAAATATCTCAATAGTTATTCATAACTGTGCAGATGATAACACCGATTTTGGTGATATCTCAGCCCTTTTTAGTATGTTCTGCACATTGCACCTTATGAACACGGTGACAGTAAATTCATATTCAGGGAAAGATTCAATACCTGCAACCCTGATAGACTGCACAAGATCTATTCCATTATTTTGGAGTAGAAGAATTTCTTCTGTCTCTGTGCATGATATTATTCAACATAAATATTTCATACAAGGCATGTAATTGGATTCTATTTCATCAGTAATCTTACTGGGTAGAAAGATCAAATGACTCCTGAGCAGCAAAGTGGAATGATTGAACAACATATGTCTTCACTGTCAGTGAGTAATGTTGGAGCCCTCAGCTGTCTTCGTAAGATACAACTTTTGAGAGGCCAGAGGACAAGTACTGAATAGTTCATAATTGTACTTGTGTTTTCATGAGCAAGTGTGAGGACTCTATTGATTGCTGCTTCTCACTAAAATATATTTTCAATACCTATTATGTAGTTGTATGTAGCACAACTTTATCATGATATTTCAATCCCTCAAAACATTCATAAAAAGCACCAAGATGGAGTGGGATAATAACTCAGAAGACAAAAGGACAAGATGGAAGTCAATGGAAAACTCTCTTGCAAATTGTGCAGTGTAATACAGGTTACTATGAGCCCATTATGCACTCCAGTCCTGGCAATTTCACCCCACAAAGCTTGCTCACAGTAAACTTTCATTAGCAACAAAATAAACAGAACTGCAACCATGATTCCACCCTCTATTTTCAAGATAATTATGGATGCCAAAGGCCATATAGCCCAGTTCATCTCATCCATCCAGAATGACACACAAACATATGTATTAGACACAGGAGTAGGCCATTCAGCCTCTTGAGCCTGCTCCACCATTTCCTACAATATAACAGTGGTTACAACTCAAAAGTACATAATTGGCTATAAAGTGATTTGGGACATTCCAAAAGCTACTTTTTAAATGTAGGTTTTGTCTTTTCTTCATAATACATGTATACCATAGGCAGGGTGACTGTAGCAGTGGTGAAATTGAAGGCCCAATGCTGAGTGTCCAAGGGTAATTAATTACACAGTAATAAACTAAAGTTAGGGAAGTGGCTACAAATAAATCACTACATTTACAAAACAATTTAACTCTGTAGCTAACACAATCTTACCATTCTGACGTCACTGGCACCAATCAGCTATAGTTCAATTGTGAACTTACAGCCTATCCATAGGTTTCATCTGATGTTGCATTACATTTGTACTAAATAAATGTGCAAATTTTTACTTTAAAAATTCCAGTTGTTGTTTGAGGTGTGAGAGAAACTGGCAAATTAAGTGGAGAAATGTCATTCAGATGAGATAGAGAAAGGGATTGAAGAGGAGAGAGGGTTGCAATATTGATCATGGAATCAATTATAGCAGTGAGGAGGGATGATATCTTCAAAGGATCATCAAATGAGGCCATATGGGTAGAAGTAAAAAACACAAAAAGGGCAAACACGTTGTTGGGTGTGTACTATTGGCCCCCAAACAGTCAGAGGTAGAGGATCAAATATGTAATCAAATTTCAGAGAAGTGTAAGAATAATAAGGTAGCAATAGGGAATTTTAACTACCCAAATATTAGCTGGGACAGTTTTAGTGTACAATGTAGGGAGGGAGCAAAATTCTTAAGTTGCATCCGGGAGAACATTTTTAGACAGTATGTAGAAAGCCCAACAAGGGAGGGGGCATTTCTGGACCTAATATTTGGAAATGTGCCCAAGCAGGTGGAAGACATATCAGTAGGGGAGCATTTTGGAGATAGTGACCATAACTCAGTTAGATTTAGGATAGTTGTGGAAAAGGATAAGGTTGGGCTGGGAATAAAAGTTCTAAACTGGAGAAAGGCTAATTTTACTAAGATGAGATATGATTTGGCCCAAGTGGACTGGGAGCAGCTACTTGCAGATAAAACTGTCAGAGCAGTGGGAAGCATTCAAGAAGGAAATAATGAGATACAGGGCAAATATAGACAAAGACAAAGGCAGGGACCAAGTCCAGGGAACCTTGGGTGTCAAGGGACATAAAGATTAGAATTAAGGAAAAAAGGTAAGTTTATGGCAGATACTGAGGGCTCAATATGGCAGAGTCCCTAGAGGAGTATTAAAAGTGCAGGGGGGAACTTAAAAAAAAGAAATTAGGAAAGCTAAGAGAGTGCATGAGAAAGCATTGGTCAGTAGAATAAAGGAAAACCCAAAGGGGTTTTTGAAATATATTAAGAGCCAGAGGATAACTGGGGAAAGAATAGGGCCAATTAAGGACCAAAGAGGTAACCTGTGTGTGGACCTGGAAGATATGGCTCCTCAATGAATACTTTGCATCGGTCTTCACAATGGAAAAGAACAACGTAGGTATAGACATCAGGGTGGAGGACTGTGAAAAATTAGAGGAAATTAAAATAGAGAGAGAGAGAGGAGGTACTAGTGGTTTAGCGGCCTTAAAAGTGGATAAACCTGCAGGCCCGGATGAGATGTAACCCAGGCTGTTGAGGGAGGCAAGAGAAGAGATATCAATGGCTCTGGCAGTAATTTTCAAATACCCTCTAGCCACAGTGAGGTGCCAAAGGGCTGGAGGACTGCTAACATTGTCCCATTATTAAAAAAGGGAGGAAGGGATGGACCAGAAAATTACAGGCCAGTCAGTCTAACCTCAGAGATGAGTAAACTACTAGAAAGACTTCTGAGGGACAGAATTTTTTGCACTTAGAGAGACACGGATTAATCACAGATAGTCAGCATGGAATTGTTAAGGGTAGGTCGTATTTGACAAATTGATCAAATTTTTTGAGAGGTAACCAGGGGTGTTGGTAAAAAGGGTAATGCATTTGACATGGTCTACATTGACTTTAGCAAGGCTTTTGATAAGGTCCCTCATGGCAGACTGGACAAGAGCCCATGGAATCCAAGGCAAAGTGGCACATTGGATCCAAAATTAGCTGAGAGTCAGAAAGCAGAGGGTGATGGCAGTGGGGCTCTACAGGGCTAGGTGCTGGAGCCCTTGCTGTTTGCGGTGTACATAACTGATTTGGACTTAAATGTATGGGGAATAATTGATGAGTTCTCAGATAACACAAAAATTGGTAGGGCGGTAAATATTGAGGAGGGTAGCCGTAAACTGCAGGAGGATTTCAATGGACTGGTTAGGTGGGCAGAGCAGTGGCAAATGGAATTCAACCCAGAAAAGCGTGAGGTAATGCACTTGGGGAGGGCTAACAAGGCAAGGTATTACACTATGAATGGTAGGACCCTGGAAAGTACTGAAGATCAGAGGGACCTTGGTCCAGATCACTGAGAATAGCAGGGTAGGTAGATAAGATGGTTAAGCAGGCATATGGGATGCTTGTCTTTATTATCCGAGGCATAGAATACAAGAGCAGGGAGGTTATGCTGGAACTGTATAAAGCGCTGGAAAGGCCACAACTGGAGTACTGCATGCAGTTCTGGTCAGCACATTATATGAAGGATGTGATTGCACTGGAGAGGGTGCAGAGCAGATTTACCAGGATGCTGCCTGGGCTGGAGGGTCTGAGCTATGAGGAAAGATTGGGTAGGCTGGGGTTGTTTTCCTTGGAGAAGTGAAGGTTGACAGGGGATCTGATAAGGGTGCATAAGTTTATTTGGGGCATAGATAGGGTTGATAGGAAGGCACATTTTTCCATTAGTAGAGGGGTTAATAACCAGGGGGCATAGATTTAAGGCCAGAGGTTGAAGGCTTAGAGTTGAGGAGAAATTTTTTCACCCAGAGGGTGGTGGGAGTCTGGAAATCACTGCCTGAAAGGGCGGTTGAGTCAGAAACTCACGTAACATTTAAGAAGTATTTAGATATTCAATTGCATTGTCATAGACTCTGGGGCTACGGGTCAAGTGTTGGCGCACACACACACACACACACACACACACGCACACACACACACAGGCCTGACATTTACTTTTGGTGGGCACACGTGATCGGTGGGCCCGAGGGAGGTTGGGAAGTGGACTGCCAACTGCGATTGGCCCCCGACCGCAATTTCACGTTGCCAGTATGAAACGCACGCTGGAAAGCTCAACGCTGCTGGGGTAGGGGCGGGAAGAGGGCAAGCAAAGACATTGCCCTGGGCGCAGGTGAGCACTGAGAGGGAGCTCCCTGAAGGTAGACAGCTGCCTCAGGGGGCTGTGGACTTTCAAATGATGAAATAAAGGTTTAAAAAGCTGCAAAAAAATGTCCATGCAACACAAATGCACCAAGCACCTGAAAATGTACCTCATAAAAATGTTGTCCACAGGTATTTCATTTTATTTTATTTCATAAGGAGGTTTCATCCCACACTTGGATGAGGTTTGATGAAAAATGTAAAGGCCGCCTGGCCAATTAGTCCATCTGCCAACCAGAAGGTTGGACGGGCCATGGAAATTAGGAGACAATTGTGGTGTTAATGGGCTTAATTGCCTTCTTAATTGTCGGCAGGCGCACTTCTGACTTTTGCATGTGCCCACCGAGTGGAACTGAATGCATGTTGACATTGGGGCACTCGTCCGATGTCACCTCATGCAATTTTATGTCTGGCTGGGTCAGGCGTTTGCCCACCCACAGGAAGTAAAATTCTGCTCATGGTAACAGCTTCTAATTGGTTGTAAATTTATAAATTAAAATTAAATTAAATTAAATCAAATTAAGTTAAATTAAATTAATTTAATTTAATTTAATTAATTAAAATTACAGTAGCATGGTGTTCTGGTGGGACTTTGCAATGAAAACGAAGGTCGGAAGCAGTGCAGCAACTCAGTGAAATTGACCTGACACTGACAGACTGCCTTTAAAAAACTTGGAACTTTCAGCCTGACAGTTCCAAATTTTTTAAGCCGGTCTTTCAGGTCTGAAGCTCTGGCTGCTCAATGTGGATGATTTGAGAATTCCATTTAAAACACAGAGCCAGAGCCCCCCTAGCCCACGGGTCCCAGTGCACCATCTGCATGCCCATTTCCCGGACCCTGGTTGAGTGGCAGCTGCCCATGCTGCAAAGGATGTTGCAACACTAGCCTTCAGGCCCTGCATCATGGTTGGGTCCACCAGTGTATGAACAGAATCGGTCACCACTTCCATTTTGAAAGGATGAGCTACAAGTTCTGCCTAAAACCCTGTCCCAGGTTCGTGCTGGGTTCGTCTGTGCTCTTTGACATTGATTGCAAGCTTTCTGGCAGGCTTCCAAATACAGTAAGCATTTTGTTATGCATGACTATCAGAGTATTTCTGTCGATGGTTTCTTTTATTTATTCATTGACAAGGTGTGGGCATTACTGGCTTGGCCTGCATTTATTGACTTTCACTAATAGCCTTTGAGAAGGTTGTGGTGAGCCACCTTCTTGAACTGCTGCAGTCCATCTGGTATAGGTGCACCCATGGTGCTGTTAGGAAGGGAGTTCCAGGATTTTGAACCAGGGACAGTGAAGGCAGGCCGAAATTCATTTTTTTGCCGTATTCCTGTCAGCTAAGTTAGCAGTCTGTGGAGATAATAATATTTAAGGGACAGAATATTCCAATGCTTGTTACATTCACAGTCTGAAATGGGAGAATTTATAATAGAAAACAAGAAACTGGCAGAGCAATTAAACAACTACTTTAGTCCTGTCTTCAAGGAGGAGGGCACAAATAACTTCCCAGAAATACGAAGGAACCAAGAGTCTAGCGAGAAGGAAGAATTGAAGGTAGTTAGTATTACTATTATAAAACAATAGTGCTGGAGAAATTAATGGAACTGAAAGCCGATAAATCCCCAGGGCTCAATACTCCACATCCCAGGTTACTAAAGTCCCTGAGGATTGGTAAACTGCCAATGTAACACCCTTATTCAAAAAGGGAGGGAGACAAAAAAACAGGTAACTATAGCCTAGTTAGTTAACATCTGTCATTGGGAAAATGTTGGACGCTAAGAATAATGTTTATTATAAAGGAAGTAATAGCAGAGCATTTAGAATTACATAATCTAATGAAGCAGGGTCAGCATGGCTTCATGAAGGGGAAATCATGCCTGACAAATTTATTAGAATTGTTTGAGGAGATATTGTTTGAGCAGGATAGATGAAGGGGAACCAGTAGATGTAATATATTTTGGATTTCCAAAAAGGTGTCGATTCGGTACCGCACCTAAGGCTACTTAATAATATAAGAGCCCATGGTGTTGGGGGTAGTATATTAGCATGGATAGGGGATTGTCTAACTAATAGAAGACCTAAAGTTGGGATAAGGGGAGCATTTCAGGCTGGCAACCTGTAATTAGTGGAGTGCCACAGATGAGGGAAGTGAATGTACTATCGCCAAATTTACGGATGATACAAAAATAGGTGGGACGGCAAGTGGTGAGGATGACACAAGGAATCTACAGAGGCATATGGATAGGTTAAGTGAGTGGGTAAAAAAGTGGCAGATGGAATATAATGTGGGAAAATGTGAGGTTATGCACTTTGACAGGAAGAATAGAGGAGCTGAATTTTATTTAAATGGAGAAAGACTGCAGAAGGCTGCAGCACAAAGGGGCTTGGGGGTCCATAAGATTTATCGCTGAGGTTAAGGTTGATAAGATTTCCACTGTGAATTTTACTATACTATCTCCCCGGAGGATCTTATGCATCATCGTGGCTTGCTGTGCTCTGCAAAACCTGACAATCCAAAGGGGGGATGTCTTGACAGAACGAGAGATGGAAGAGGTGCTGTATGTGTCCTCCAATGATGAGGACATTGAGAGGACTGAGCTCGATAAGGGTGAGGAAGCTGAAGCTCCAGAGGAAAGCACACAGCATGGGCCAAACGAGGCAGGCAGGCATGTGACATGCTTATAGCTACCAGGTTCCAGCAGGCTGATGATGAATAGCTCTTACAAACCTCTTTCAACAGTGCTCTCTGTTCTGGGTCCACCTTATGATCTTGGTCACAATCCTAAGCATCTCAACGCACCACATCCATCTCTGAATGAAGAGTTACAACCTTGATTCACTATGTCCTCATCCTTGGAAGGTGCGGCAACCTTGGGAGCATGTGGCCTTACTGTTATGGAATAATAACTGAAACAGAGCATTTTGTGAATAGAGGTGAGATGCTGCAGCCTCTTCAAGCATCTTGCCAACATTCCACTACCTACGGCAGCCTTCAAGAGGCAGGAGCAGCGCTGCAATCCTCAGTGCTCTTGTGGCAGTATGCCTGCAGTTGGCAAGGTGCCTCAAGGAAGACAATCATCACTCAGTGGTTCTCGCCCTTCATGTGGGAGGTTGATTCTTAAGGCTCACCACGGTTTGTCTGTACGGGCAATCATACGTGCAAGGCAAGTGTTCAGGCCTCATCTTCATACTCAGTCCCCAGCGTTAGATATATCTTCAGGATGTAGTCATCTGCAACTCACTGTTTTGGGTGTGAGGCTGCACTTTGGCTCACCTTTCAGTGGGCCTTGAAAGCTTGAGTAGCAGCACAGTCTGATCTCAGTCAAGCACACATGACCATGCCTCCATTTGGAGTCTCCAAATTTCCTCTGATGCCTAGCCATCGCTTTTGTTGGCTCAAAAATGCAGACATTCCATCTAGGCCTTAAGGGCCCAAATCACTGATAATAAAGAACACATATTAGATGCTTTGGAGCCTCACTCTGATCCTATTTGAGGTCTCCACATTTTCATTCCACCAATCTGACATACGCACATGGATACCAAGCACACCAATGCAATTGCAAAATCCATATTATCATGTCAATTGACCATTTCAGAGCTGGCAGAGGGTTAATGTGACGAGACGCTAGCCAGACCTTCTGGCCCAGCGCTGCATCCTCCCAGGTCCAAGTCAGGCATCTGGGTCCTCTGCTTACAACTCCTAGGTCACACAGCTTTAACCATCTAGCAGGAATTGCAAGGCTCAACATGTGGGTCAGACCAGGTAAAAACAGCAGATTTCATTCCCTAAAGGGCATTAGTGAACCAGATGGGTTTTTACAACACTTGATGATAGCTTTACGGTCACTATTACTATGACTAGGTTTCAATTCCATAAGTTATTAACTGAATTCAAATTTCACCAGTTGTCGTGGCGGGATTTGAACCCTATTCTAAGGGCATTAACTTGGGCCTCTGTATTACTAGTCCAGTGACGTTACCATTATGCCACCGTCTTCCAGCAGATCCCTGGAAGGAGCTGGAGATGAAGAAATTCAGGGCTGTGATGATCTTGATGGTCACTAGCATTGTGTCCCATCTGCCCTTCTGGAAGGAGGCCTTCTCTCAGAAAGTTGCAGATGTCAGCAATGACCAGCCATGAAAGCCTGGGTCTCCTAAGCCACTGTTGCTTCATCATGTTGAGGGAGCTGATCCTCTGCCTGCATAGCCTATTACATCCTTTGAGATGGAGATCTGTGTCCATCCGTCTGGCTTGTGGAGCAGCCAGAATACAGTCTTTGCTATTGGTATGATTCCTGGTACTGTTGGTGTGGCTGCTTCTCTTGTTCCTCATGCAGCAATAGCATGGACCTCCTACGAGCTGCTCCCATGCTGCAGTTAAGGCTGACAGCAGGGAAGATTGGATTAAGGTGAGTAAATTCCAAACTAGGTGAAATGATTTCCAAAAAGTTAGAAAGCATCTGTCAAGCAATTAAATCATGCTGTCAGAACAAGTGTTGTGAGTAAAGGCAGGTCAGCAGCTACGCTGTTTCACTGTTTAAAGGCTTTCGGCCTATCAGTTCCATTGATTAATGACTGCTCTCTGTGCTCTTACCTTGTTGATGCATCAAGTTTCACACAGCTCAGTGTATATCTTTTACAGATTAGAACATACACTGGTAAGTTGATGGGTCAGATTTTATTCCATTTTAGATTACTTTTATTCTTTACCAATTTTAGCTATTATGGCAAGCACTGATGGTCAGTGTATTTTGTCAGAGAATAGTACAGACAGTATGCATTGTAAACTTTTATTTTGAAAAGCAAACTAGCCATTGAGGGCTTTTATGTTATCAGCACAGTTACTCTTTTTTCTTCATACGGTTTCACATGATCTTTGTGAGGAAAAAAGTTAATTTAATTTTATGGGGGTATTTTTCACAGCGGGAGGTTGGGATTGATTGAAATATTTCAGAATTCCTGGATGCACTGGAGATTTTTCTGAAATATGGCTGAGAAATGAAAAGTAGTTTAAGGCTGTCTGAAATGCCACATTCCACAGATGTAGGAGCTGTGAATTACACCTTAAATTATCAGCAGGAATCCCACCTTCACAAGAATGCAGGCGGCCAGTAATCATGTGGCAGAAGACAAACCATGAGGAATGCAACAAGAGAAAATAAACAATGCTTGATACAAAAATAATTTTAAGATCTTTTAGAACAGACTCAGGAACGAAATTGGATAGCCTCAAAATAAATCATTTGTGCATGAAACAATAGGAGATGTCACGCAGAACTCAAGCTATGTATGAGGTATAACAAGGCCTGTTAGGTGATTTTGCTATTCACAACAAATTAAAAGTGATGAATACTTTCAAACTGATGTGTCGGGCAGTCTGCGGAGAAAAGACCCCAGGCAAGATAAGAGGAAGGAATCTGAGTTCACTCCAACAAATCTTGGCAGCAAAACTTCATTTTTTCAGCTTAAGAAACAGAGGGAAGAAGAATTAAATATCAATTACTGATACTGCCTGGCCTCCTTTCAGGTATTCACATAATAGCATCTTGAATACTTCTTTAATTACAGTTAGGTTTCCCTGGTATGTCATTTAATATTTTCACTGGATAGCAACAAAGCAGCATTTATCAATGAATCTACAGACTGGCGAGCATCCAGGCATGTGCAGATTCATCTGTGCAGCTAAAAAAGGGGGTGAAATGGCAACCAACATCTGGGCCTGTGCATTTTCCATGTAAAAAGACAATTACCAGTGGGGATCTTCAATTTCTTTGGTTAGAATACAACTAACCAATTCAATGTTGTTTGAACCAGTGAGTTTTAACTTATAGGCCCCGCTATTGACAGGGAACTAGGCATGAAGCAAAGGAGATTGAAATTGGTCAGAGATCCTGGCAAGGCCAGGGATGTGAAACAACTGCTGCTCTTAACAACATAAAAGCACATTGTGGCACTGCATCACACCCAGCCAAACGGACAGCCTGATTGCCAGGCAGGCTGGATCACTAGAAGCAGGACGTCATAGCCGGGGGTTCTTCAGAACAGTCCCTGGAATTGGGAAGGCAGCAGCAGCTCCAGTCAATGATTGAGTGAGCTGAGGGGAGGCTAGAGGCCTAGGTTGAGGATTGTCAAAGGCTTCATCGAGGAAACACAGAAGCAAAATACTGCAGATGCTGGGAATTTGAAATTCCTTGAGGCATTTGGGGGACCACTGTAGTACCACTTATCTTGGGAACCAGCAGTTCCTACTCCAGGTCAACTGTTGGGAACCTTATGTCTGCCTCTCTACCACTTACTATTAATTTTAAGTTGTGACACTGATAATGTCTTCAGTCCGTGACTTCATAATTGAATTGAGCCTTTGCCTGTGGAAATGGGGTGGGTTGCCCAATCCTGACACTTTAATCCACCCACTATTGCCAGTTAAGGGAGATTGGAGTGGGGCTGGTGTGATGGGGATTTCATACATGTTGTTTAATCTGAAAGCAAAGCCAGTTGTTGACATAACCAGAAGGAAATTTAAAGCAATTGGCCTCCATGGAATAAAAGTCTCATAATTGTTTACATTCAATTAAGCTGACAATAAAAATCTTAGGTCACTGTTTGCATTATCAAAGCAAGTCTCTCACTGAATCATCTTCCCCACAGCCCATAGGTTCCAACAAGTATCACTGCTCATTATTTACAGCTGTTGAGGTATACCTTGGTCATGATAATAATGATGCAAACATTCATTGGTCATAAAATAATGACATGATAATAAAACAGCTGCCCTTTTACATTAGGCCAGAAACATATGAGAGAGTATTTTTCTGCCAGCATACATGTGAAATGCAGATAAAAATTAGTAATCTTTTATGAACAACATGTAAATGAACTTTGAGAGTGAAAGAAACATTTAGATGATAAAGAACATAACAGGTGTTTGCTGGGGGATAATTGCAGCTAATGGTGATGAGATTTCCCATATTGCTGGGTGCAAATACCACTATGCCTGAGGTGAGTGAATAGGTTGACAGGTTTTAACTCCCAATAGAGCAGCCTGTCAATTCAGAGCAGATCCAGGCCAGTTCTTTGGCAGCAGTTCATTCTACATTAAATTTTGGGAAGAAAATGTATACAGACAGGCCTTGAATCACACAAAGAGGAGATGAGTTTGATACTCATAATTAATATTACTATACAGTCATGCACATATCATAAACACACAAATACTAACCATTCTTATTACACGTTTTTCTTAAACTTTGCCAATAGTTTAGCAGAATAAATTTTGGAAGTTCACATTATTATTGTACAGAACCTATACATTAGGCACAACAAGGAAGGAACATTGACAAGATTTTAAGGATGGAGTATCATGAGAAGTAATTTTATGCAAATAAAGGGAGTATAATGAATTAAAATGAACAGGGCAGCATATTTCCTCTAATGAATTAGTGCATATCTGTGTTTCACATGCTTGCTGGCAGGAAAATATACTCCTTTCACAAATATTTTTGGCCCAATGTAAAAGGGAAGCTGTTTTATTAGCACTCAGTCATAACATTGCCTTTACACCTCATTCCTTACATTTCAATCATCTTTTTTTCTTTCTCTTATATGTTCTACTTACTGCATGCCTGACCTCTTTATATGACCCTTCCTCAGTAGTCTTTTTATTGCCTGAGGTTAAAACTATGGCATGTTGGTGCATTTATCCTTGGCTAGAGTTCTACAAAAATGCATTAATTTTGTGGAATCCAATACCAAAACTTATTGATCTGTTGGTTTTCATGCTTCTACAATCATAATTCTTAATTTCACTTGGCAATTGTGTTTAGCTTAGCATTGCTAACATCTCTCTTTGACTGCAATTACCTATTATACCACAATGCTACCGCACTGGTCTTCGACGCTTCCCAGAGTTCTGTCATAGCCATACCTGCATTACAATTGGAAGCAGCCCTTCATGTAGCATGTGCACTCCTCTTCTCCTTCTCCAGTCACACTCTCGAACTCTCTCCCTCCTTCAAATGATTTCTCTACCACTTTGATCATTTTTACCAATTAATCTCGCATCATTTCCCAATGTCTCTTTTCACCTTTGGATATTTTACTATATTAAATTGTAATATAAATGCATATAATTGTTTTGATCAAAATTCATTAATAAGAAGTTACAATGAGATGTTGGAGATGGAGACATAGGTGAATAATGAAAAGATATGCATAATTAATGTGAAAGCAACACAGTGAGCATCTGAAACTGAACTTGTATATCTATTTATACCTACCGCATTGTTTTTGGTATTTCAGTGGTGAATTAAGAATAATCCTCTATCTAGAGATGACAGCATATTTAAAGACAATTGATCACACTATTAACTCTGATACATCAATGTGGATTAGCAGCAAAAATAATAGAAATGATCAAGCATTTCAGAAGACCACACTTTAAAACAGTTCCACTTTAACACCGGTCATTGTACGATGAAACAAATATATCTGACTGGGGTTCTGCAACAATACTTAACATATTGACGGTAATTTTAACTTAGGAATGGTGCAGAAAACATGGAGAATCAGTGTAGCATCAGCTTCAATGGGAGTAGAAGCAGCATTGCACCTGATGTCATCAGTTTCCCGCCAGGTGGTTTAGTTATAATTGACCCATTTGGTATAAAATCGCTCTGTTCCCTTTTTTATAAGGTAACAATTTAACGTGATTTAGTACAAACACATGGGCAGCAAAGCTGAGCTCTATGGCACCCATGTTTTTCGCAGTGAGGCTTAGAGTTCTGACGCAGTGGCCACAGTGCATGTATACACTTCTGGCCATTGCTGAAGTGGTTAGCAAATGCACATCTAACATCAACTACAATCATTTATGGCAGAAGGATCATGACATCAATCAATGTACAACACTAATTTGTTGCCAACACTGCCAGTTTGAAGCTCCACATTCCAACCTATGCCCTTAGCCTCAAGATTGTAAGAATTAGGAGCAGGAGTAGGCCATTTGGCTACTCGAGCCTTCTCCACTATTTAATAAAACTTAGGCCCCCCAGGCCTGATCCCATACACCCCCTCACTCTCCTATCCACTCCCATGCCCACACATGCCAAATCATGCCCCAATCCACCCCCATGGCACCTTATAGCACCTAAGCCAATTTAGTGCCAAACTCATGGCCTCACACCCATCCCCATGGCTCCTTATAGCCCCTATGTTAACTCAGTGCCAAGTCATGACAACCCACCCACCAGCCTTTGTCCCTACAGCCTCCACGCCAGCCAGACCTCAAGAGCCATTTTGAGGTGAAATAAAATAGTTCTAAACATCTATTACAGACTTCATTATATAAAAAGTTATAAAATTTATATAAAAAACACCCATTCATGAAAGCCCACTCAATACATTTGAACTCTCATCAAACATTTGTATTCAAAAACCCACATCAAAGACAGCTCTTTGAGCTGTCAATCAAACTTGGATCTTGCAGCACTCCACTTTGACGATAGATTGTGGAAAGCAATCAGGCATTAGCAATGTTATGATAACACTTAGGGTTATGTCAACAAACAGCTATCGAAACTGCTAAAGCAGGCTATTTTTTCAATTCACAGACACGGGCAGACAGGTTTATTTTCAATTTTCAAAGGGCTGGCTATTTAAATAACTTGACAGCCTGACAGTTCTACAGACTTTATCCACCAACCATGAGCATTATGTCTACTTTAAAAATTTGTAACACACACTGTGGGATAAGGCCCTTGCTCCAGCAAAAATGGGATCTATTTGAACTCAGCAGTCCCTACCCTGGCAAAAATAGGATCTGTCAGAAATGGGGGCAGAACTTCCAGATCTGAGTCCCGTCTACAATTTTTAAATGTCCCTGGAAACTGCACTATCCTGTGAAGAAGCAGACCTATATCTGGTTCCCTTTTATCCACCTTGCTTATTACATCCTCAAAGAACTCTAATAAACTTGTTGAACATGATTTCCCTTTCATTAAACCATATTGATTTTGCCTGATCGTATTATGATTTTCTAGATGTCCTGCTACTACTTCCTTAATAATGGATTCTTCGCACAGCTGAGCATAAGTTAAACAGCATTTTGGTGTGTTCTCCTGTAGCATTCTTCTGTAGCCAGGCCTATCTGGTTCTCATCTGAGTCCTCTGCAGCAGAACTCATATAAAGCCTCATCCTCCAGCAAGCTGATATCTGTGTTATCTTGCCCCCTGCCCTGGCTATGGCAGTTTCGCTGATGTTTCAGAAATATAGATCCTGCATCTGTAGTATCCTCTAAAATGTTCTTTACCATTATATTCCTCTTCTTCATCTATTGCCTGGGCAGTTTGCAGTTCTTTGGCCTCTGAAATGAAAAGGGTCTACAGTTGGATTGTGGTGAGGGGAGAGGAGAAAATAAGAAGAGAATCCTTGTGAAATCAGAAGAGAGTTGAGGATGAGGGGCAAGTGGGCTATGAGATGGAGGGCTAATTGTGAATATACAGTCATCGTCAATCATTTCAGCCCCACTAGTGGCCACAGAATCAGTAATGGACCTTCCCATAATGGCCAACAATGTCTTCTCCATGGAGGTTAGAATATGCAGACACACCTCTCAATTTTCAGTTGGTTCCTGCTGCCTCCTCTTGTGCACCACCTTCTCATACAAGAGGAAGGGAAGTTTGTCAGTGTCATGCAATGTGTTTGGGTGATTTAATTGTCATGGTTGACTAGCTGTCAGTGTGTGCAAGCAGTGAGACGATGGTGTGAGGCTTCCAACAGTGCTAAGTGTGTGAGGGTGATGTATGGCATGTTAGGTATGAGTCCTGACTATTAGAGATTGCTTATTGGTAAGTGATGAGGGTGTGGTGCATTGAGCCATGCAAAAATATTTAAAGGGATCATGCACTTAAATTGTCGCACACTCCAAAAAAATAAGAGTTGGTGCCCACTCTCTTCTATGGTCAGCCATTCTTCACTCTTTCTCAACTGAGTTTCAGTTGCGGAATAACTTCCAGCACCTGCTCCAGCCAAAGCTCACCTCTCCTTTATGTTGTACAGGCTAGCTTCTAGTACAGGCTAGCTTTAAATAATGCAAGTTACTTATGATATTGGGCACCCTGCTGTTGTGTGCAGCTAATGAGCAGTGCAAATAGCATTGGCTGCACCCATGAAATGATTATAATGAGCAGACAGCACTAAGTTGGCATACATTATATTGAATGGATGTGGGTTAATCATGCTTCGTGATCCCTGCACCTATTTTTGGGGCCAACCAATTTAACTCCCATGATGTATTCACGCAGGAACAGTACTGTATGGAATCTATAGTTTAGAAGTTTTTTTTAATCAGCTGATAATACTGTGCACTTTGCATCACTGCAAATATTGCTGATGATATTTTAGCCTAACTAACCTTGGCTAAGTGTAGCAGGTGATTGAATCTGGTGTCTACCCAGACAGTGTGGCCCAGTTTCACATTGGATAACGTATTTAGCTATTAAGCCATGTGAGAGTGAAGGTGAGAGCAGCTGATCCATAATTCTTAAATTGCTGACATCAAAAAGTAGAACCAGAATAGGGGAAAAAAACTTCAAAGGAATATTCAACATTCCAAATTATCGATAGAGAAAATAAGAATAAAAGGTAACATTCCAAAGAGAAACTCAGTATTCTTAATCAACAGAACAAATACAAAACCAAAACATTTACCTGGAAAAACATGAAAATGCCTCATGTTTGCTGTGAACTAATGACTTTGGTGAATGATCCAGCAGATTCTACACTGTAATTTGATGCCTTGGGTAAAATAAACCACTTCAATCTCTAGCCTTCTGTTTTTACTGGCCCTTTGTATACCATACCAGCACACAACATTCCTCAGAATCATTCCTCAGAAACTAAGATTGTCTGTTAATTTAAATCAGGCAAGCATGCGCTCTTAATTTTCCTGTTTTTGCTATGCCCAGGCAATCCAATAGTCTGAGGTACAGGGTAAAGAGATCCTGACTCAGTACTGTGTTGTACATACACGGTGTTTGTGTATGCCAATGCATGAAGAAAATATGAATTTTAAGTATCTATATTAATATTAAGAACTTCTGTGTAATCAGGATGAATTAAAGTAAAGAATATTACAAAAGCAATTTCCTGTTGGTTTTGCAATAGTTACACAATGTGCGTGTTACACAAACACAACCAATACTCCAAGCTGAAATCTGTCTGTTCATTTAAAGGGGGCAAGCGTGTGCTCCTCCCCTCCTAATCTTCCTACATTTGCTGTGCTCAGCCAATCCAACTGACCCAAGTACAGGATAAGGTCAACCCGGTTCACAACTGTGCAGTAGATATTCATGATTGCCAATGCACCAAGAAAAATGAATGTTTAAGTACTAAGATTTTTAAATTCAGTTTGAATGCTATATTAGTTTTCAGCGTTGTCTGGTGATCTTGTTTCCTACACTACGCAGTTCTGTAAATTTGCAGTTGAATAATCCCGTGCATTGCTTGTCATTCCCTTGGACATCCTGAAAATAGTAAACAGGGTCTGCAACAGTGGACTTCTTAACAAATCATTACTAACGGATTTGCATCAATGCTACATTTACCACACTGAACAGAGATTTAGATATTTCTTGCATGCACTGTCTTCTTCCCATAGCTTCAAACAACATGGAAAAAAGCATCAGTTTCTTCTTAACATTTCCAGGATAAATACCAACTATGATAGATTTTGCTTTTTATTGGCATTACATTTAATCAGCATGATGTAAAGTAAAACCTTAATTATTTGAGACAGGATACAGCTATCTTAATGTTCTGTTGTATTTTCTAAACTAAAATTGATACTGTAATTATTTTGCAAGTCTAAAAGTGACTGTTCTTAACATGATTTTGAAATCCAAATGACAGGCAGCATATAATGGACATACAGTGCCTCTTAGTGACTTACTGAGGAAGTGTTCCTGTCCACACTGTTGTACAGTTGTTAAAGTAAGTTCCTCAACATTTTCATACTTAAGAATTTAAGTGTGGCTGCCTACTGTCAAAGTTTATTTTTAATGACCTAATTTTACTGTAACATAAATTATCTTTTATTATAGTAAAGATCAACATTCAGATTTTAATTATCTAAATTTTCAACATGTCTCATCCTTCAAAAAATGACACCCTCTGAAGGATTGTTGAAAAAAACAACATGGAATCAAAGGGTTATATACCTCTGAGCTCTCCTGTGTTATCAAAAATATTGGTGTACTAGATGCGTAACGCTGTTTTGAGACTAACACTATTTAGCAAACAAAACAAAATGCATACAGAAATTACATTGAGGGAAACTAACCTGTGAATAATTATAACAATTTCCTTTCCCCACCATTTTAACAGATCAGTAAATCCATTTATTCTAAATAGTCTTCTATGGTTTAATTGTAAGAGCACAGAGAATAATACCTGAGAATAATTACAAGATATAGACATGATGGGCTGAATTGCCTTCTTCTGTGCTGTAAATATCTATGAAAATTCTATGAATATCGCAACCTTATCAGGAACTTGGGTAATGTGAGTCATACAGAATTTTATACATTTTATATGTTATCAGGGATTTAATTAGAATCCCATGGCTAAATACTTTGCTGCCTATTCTTATTACACTTAAACGCTCAGTTATATCAATTTCATTAAATGTTTACTCCAACTCTCAGAAAACTGCACTTAAGAGTCCTTCTTTGTGTTGTTTCCATGGTTACTTTTGTCAATTTTCCCTTTAAAATCTAATGAAATCCTGGCCTTGTGACCCAGCTATGTCTCCTCCTTTCCTTTAATCTTTAGCTTTTATGTAATGGTGTTGTAACTAGGAACCAAAAATATTTTTCTTCATAAACAATAAGTTGTGATAGTCCTGTCTCTCAAATGAGCACTATTCAAATAATTCCTTTGCACAGTAACTTTTTTTCCAATTCCTTTTTCTCTTGTGAATTTGACCCACTATAGACCTCTCACATAACAAAATTTTTCCCAAGTGAGTAACTCAGGTAAGTCTCAATAACATTACCATTAGGTGTATGCAAAAATATTTGAGTCTGTACTATGTTCCTCTGCCTAAGTTTGGAGAATTTAGCACGTGTGAATTACAGATATAAACCACAGCTTCATAGGTCAAAGCCACAATACAGCACGTCAATTTGTTGGGAATGAGCCTTTGGGTTGTTTTGTGGAGGGAGTTTGGAGCATTTATATCTTGTTAATAGAGTATGAAGATCCCTATAAGCCCAAAAACATAGACAAGGTCTAAAAAACATCCAGCAATAAGACTCAAATGGATGTGCATGCCATCAGTTTAAAGGCACTAGTTGTGTCCAAATCTGAGTAGATGTGAATCTGAAGCAATCTTGCTATTGAGAGTTCATGGAGAAACTCTAATAATCATTTAAAAAAACACATTATCATATCTGGATACAATATGTTGGGTGGGATTTTATGGCCCTGCCAGCAGCAGGCATTGTCGCAGGCGAGATGGGAAAATTTGGAGAGCAGCCAAAAGTCACTTGACATCTGCAAGAATCTTTGGAGCAGATCACCTGCCCATTATGGAATCTACCCAATTTTCATTTAATTAAATTCTGGGAACCTGTTGAAGCACTCCGAAAGTCACAGGCTGAACTTGTCATCCAGTTCCCGGTCAACCATGTAGGTAAAGGATTAACATTAAATATATAAATAGACAGTCTACATCATTAGTGATGTTACATCACATGACAACAGAGAATACTGAGACATAGTTCTCCATGAAACCTCGTGCAAAGCCTTGTACTGCAAATAGTTAGTAGAATTTTCATTAAAAGGTAAATTTTACTAACAGCCTTGCCTCCAGCAATCTGTATCAATCCTGACTAAGGACAATAGCATCAAGCCCCACAACGATGATAGCAGATGTTGACAGTGGAAAACACAATGGAAAAAGCACCAAGTAAAGCGCCCAGCAACTGAAAAAGCAGCAAGAGAAATGACTGCAAGGCAAGGAAAGTGCGGGAAAAATGCCAAAAGAACTTAAAGAAAAGATAGAGTGAAGAAAAGCCATGGAGAAAATCTAACCCTTACCAGAGTACTTCGACCATTTGGAAGGCTTGGATCAAGCTGAGAAGTGGCAGAACTGGCGTCATGCATTTATGAGGTACAGAACTGCATCAGGACTAGCAGAGAAGCCTAGCAAGGAACAGATCAGTACCCTTCTCTATGCCATTGGCAGTAGCACAGATGACGTATTAGTCAGATAGGGCATAAATGAAGAGACAATAGACCGGGAGAGAGTGTAGATTCCTTCATTAACGATTTATATTGAGTAGCTGAAAATTGTGAGTATAGAGCCTTGAAACACAAATTAATTTGGAATTGTATGTTGTAGGAGTCTTAGAGGAGACCTTCTTAGATTTTTGGCAGTTGAGGGAGAATTTAACACTTTCGGTGGCTGTGCAGTTAACAAGGTAGGCAGAAGTGAGGAAGCAAAATTGTGTATTTATTTGAGGTGACAGGGAGAATTTATGTAGAAAAATGACTGACACTGCAGTTTGTGGGACACAGACGTAGCAGTGTGCCTACTCAAAAATAGGTAAAAAGCAAAGAAGGCACGGTAGCCACCATTACTCAGTGTTCTTGCTGTGATGGGAAAAAACTGCATCAGCGTGAAGAATGTCCCACCAAAAATGTGGAGAGGACATTTTAAGTCTGTTTGCTACAGCAAAAAAGCTCCTAAAACAGAACTTTAAGGAGAAATCAATTAAAGCACGTACATTCAAAATGGCTCGCCTCCAGCAGTTTGTCAATCCTGAGCAAGGACAATCTCATCTAAGACCCACAATGATAATAACAGAAACCACAGTCATTTTGGCTGAGGCTTTCTAAAGGATGGTCCAGGCCTGCCCACTTCAGGAGGGTGCTTACTTGTAATGTGCACACAGGGTTCCAGTGACATACAATTTAGACTCAGAGAACCCAATGGACAAAGTTAAAAACAAAACAACTGCGGATGCTGGAAATCCAAAACAAAAACAGAATTACCTGGAAAAACTCAGCAGGTCTGGCAGCATCGGCGGAGAAAAAAAGAGTTGACGTTTCGAGTCCTCATGACCCTTCAAAGGTGTTTGCTGCACAGGTTCCACCTAATGGTATTACATAGAATTGCATATAATATACAGCTATTCAGACCACCTGGTGCATGCTGTGGTTTATTCGAAGCGAGTCTGCACCCACTCCTTTTCATTTAACCCTTTCAGCGCAATCTTCCATTTCTTTCACCCTCACATTTATCTAGCTTCCCCTTAAATGCATCTATGCTATTCACCTCAACTATTCCTTGGGGCAGTGAATTTCACATTCAAATCGCTCTCTAGAAAAAGAATTTCCTCTTGAATTCCATATTGGCTTCATTAGTGATGATCTTATATTTATGGTTTGCTGGTTTTGGACTACCCATAAGTGAAAACATCTTCCCTTCATCAACTTGATCAAATTCCTCATAATTTTAAAGTCCTCTGTCAGGTTAACCTTCAACCTTCTTTTTTCCAGAGGAAAGAGTCTAGCCTGTTTAATGTTTGTTGTTATGTATAACAACTCTTTTTTAATACACTGTACCCTCTCCAGTCCAGAAATCTACTGTTTAGAAAAAGCAGTTAACTGGAAATTTTTTGAGCACAAACGATAATGTGAAACCAGTTTGTGATTGTCCGCTCAGCCTATTGATGGTGGGCCGCTTTTCCCGCCAACCGACATCAGGAACATCATTGTAATACATCAGCATATCATTATAAAGCTAGTCACTCATTCCACCCCCCGCTGGAATGTCCGCCCACGTCGTTGTGAGTGCACACCGACATGTTTCACAATAGCATATAAGAGGTGTGTAGTTGGCGGCTGCACTTTGAGGGGAACTCAGAAGTGAGTGCATATTAACGTTGCAGAGTGCTCACGGGGACGCCTGTTGGACTTCAAGGTTGAGGTGCATTGTGTGGGCGGGCAAAGGCTGCCCTGCGGTTGAGGCAACTTTGGGAGGGGCAAAGGCTGTCCTGTGGTTGAAGGTAGCACACAAGCAAGTGCAGAATGGGGAGGGAGGTGGGTGAGGGAAGTGGCCATGCATTAGGTCCACCCTTGTAAAAAGTGACCATTCTTCTGCAGCTGAAACAGTTCAGACACAGCCACATTGATATGATTGGGGTTGGGTCTTTAGCTTATCTGCCCACTCAAGCAATGCAGAGGCAACAAAGTGCCACCAAGTGCTCCATAGCTTTTCACCCCTTGGGCACAGACTGCAAACTGATGAGCATTTAAGTGGACTGCAGAACAGTTGGCTGACTGCACATGTTGTACAATCTCCTTGCTAAAGCTGGCCATGGAGCCGTCACTGGTGGAGGCACTCACAGCCCCTTGCAATGTCATTGTTCTGGTTTGGACCAGTCTCCCCCTTGGTTCAAGCTAACAGTGCAGCCTTGCAGTGCTGGTTAAGAGAGCACCTGAACTGAGAACACGGCATGCAGTCCAGTGGGCAATGCTGTGGTCAATCAGCTAGGCAGAGTGGGGCGGAGGAAGGTGGGGTTTTGGGTAGTAATGCAGCACATTAATCTCTGGCCATGCAAGTGGTGGCCAGCACTCTCCAGGATACATTAAGGGGCCTTCAGACTTAACCAGGAGAGGTTCTTAGTACACCCATGCTAACCTACATGTCTCTCTCTTTCATCCTTCAGGAGGAGTACATCAGGATCGTGGAGCTTGGTGATCTAGCTATATGCCTTGCGGCATACAGAGAGTGAAGACGAAGGAGAAGAGAGTGGCTGCGGCACCTGGCTGCGCAGAGGGAGGAGCAGCACCCTCTAGCAGGGGAGGCTGGGGCTCTCACACACACCGCTGAAGAGCCACAGTGAGCTGTCACTGGTTGGTGCCTAACTACACCCTGGATCTATAGATGCCGCCTTTCATTCCTGCAGATGGCTGAAAACTGTGCATATCTATGGACAGCGCTCAATTTCTATTCCAGTGGCTCTTTTCAGGGCTCCACAGGTGACCTGTGTGGGATATCACAAGCCTCCACCCACAAATGCATCCATTGGGTCACGGATGCTATCTCTAAGAGAGCACCCAACTTCATGCATTTTGCCTGGGAGCAGGAGAGCCAGGATGCTGGGATGATTCGATTTGCCCAGATCTCAGGTTTCCCATAGGTGCAGGGTGCCATTGACAGCACTCATGTGGCGCTCAGATCTCCAATAACATGCGGTTAACTATGTTAACTGCAAAGCATTCCATTTACTGAATGTGCAGCTGGTCTGTGACCAACACAAACGCTTCCTGCAGGTCTACACATGGTTTCTAGGGAATGTGTATGACTCCAACATTCTCAGCTGGTCACAGATCCCTGAAATCTTCCAGGGTCCACAGAGACTGAAGGGATGGCTCCTTGGGGACAAGGGCTACCCACAGAGGACTTGGCTGATGACAGCCATGCGGTGGCCTCAGACTGTAGCAGAGTGAAGATATAATGAGGCTCATGCTGCAACTCGCAACTTGGTTGAGCAAACCATTGGGATGCTGAAAATGAGGTTCTGGTGCTTGGACCAGTCTGGTCGAGCCCTGCAATACAGTCCACAGAGGGTGTGATGTCGTCATCGTCTGCTGCACCCTTTACAACCTGGCGATGCAACAAGGAGAGGAGCTGGCTGAGGAGGAGATGGAGGAGCTGGAGGTCTCCTCCAATGAGGAGGGCGTCGACGGTGATGAGGTCCTTAAGGCGATGATGATGTCAGTGAAGCCCTTGCACTGGCCTGGTGAGACAGGTGCACTCGGGAGGCCCCGACAGCTGTTAGATTTTTGGAGGATGACGATGATATGCAGTGAGCAGACACTATAAGATCCTCACATTGCATCTATGAACATCTGGCTCAAGCCTGGCTTATGGCAGCGCACGTACCCTCTGTGAGAATGCTCCTGTCATGGAGATGCAGTGGAGGCCCTAATAGTTGCTCGATTGCAGGATGATGACGATGACATACAGTGAGGACACTCCATAGATCTTCACATAGCCTCTGAGAATATATGGTTCCTGTCTGGCTGAGGGCAGTTCGCTTGTGCTCTGTGATAAGGGTCATATCATGGATATGCAGCCTTGAAACTTGAAAAACCCTATGACCGCTTTAGGAGCACAGCATCTCTGGTCACAGAGGCTAAAGAGATGGGAGCCAGCCCCACCTTAAAGGTTCTGAGAGCACACAGAGAGAATGAGGGAACTCTGTGACGCTTGCCCACAACATTCTGGCAGCAATGACAAGTACCGTGGAGGTGCGGGCATCAGTAATGTTTCCAGGGAATGTGAGGCTGGACCATCACTTTGGTCTGAAGGCTGCACAAAGCACGGGGAAGTGACCCTGGACTGAGACACCTGCCTGTACCTTGTGCAGAAAGGTTTCACATCTGAGTGACACGAACACTGCTCATCAGAACAAGGGGCCATAGGCAGGGAGACATTCTTAGGAGTTTATTGACAACAGTGAACATTATGTACAAGTGATTAAAACTCATGCCCAGGCTGTGCAAGTACATCTTCTTAGCCTTCCTAACCCTGCTGCTGCATCTTGGTGCTCCCCGGACATCCACAGCAGAGGTGGAGGCAGCTTGTCTCTGCTAGGCCCTGTCTGTGTTGACCTTGACGGGCTTCCTCTGGGAGGGCCGAGACCTGGAGGGTTCCAGCCTGCTATCAGGGTCCTGCTGTGTGGTAGTGGTACATTCCTCTGCCTATGGAGCTGGAGCTGCTGGGGTCACAGGAAGAGGGAATTCGGATGGGCCGGGCACTCCCTGAGTCACCTGGGTGCATGGCCCTTGGGTGTGCACATGCTGATCCTCCTTCCTCTGGGTGCTCAAGGACTCCTGACTGGCTCCTTGAGGGGAAGGGATCGCTGGAGTGAGATTGAGCTGCCCCACAACCTTCTTGTGTACACACTGTTGGAGGCCAACTATGGCGTTAGCACAGCAGTGCAGGAGCAATGAACTGGAGCAAGGTCTCCATGGCAGCCGCATTCCTACCAGTGTTGACCTTGGTGCGTTGGCATGCCGGTGCTATCAACTCCGTCGTGCCTTGCAATCTGAGGAATGCTGCGGCGAACCATACCTGATGAGCCTTTGCAGCTCCAGCAATTGTGACATGACCGAGTCCAGAGGTTCATCATCTGACACAGACTCAGCAAATTTCTGGCCTCCAATAGTCCTCCAAGTGCTGGACACCTGGGAAATCCCTGCTGCCACCTGCTGTGGACCAGATAGTGCAATGTGCTCACCAGATTGTGATCCCGAGGCTACTCTAAAGCTAGATCCCACCGAGGTGTGTGTCTCTTCGCTGGCGGAGGGTGTGGGTGAGCGCTTTGACGGGACTTCAAGGAGGATGCCTTCAGATTCCTCTTCAGAGGCTTCTGCAGGGCTTGATTGGAGTCCCTGGGTCATGGACTCTGTTAGCTGTTTGGTAGATGTGCCTGTGAAAGCAAGGGGAGATAATTAGTGCATGGCAGTGGCCTGTAAAAGAGGACACATCACTCACAGCATGGTTGTCTGATGGATGCTGCACTGCTGGACCCTCACTTGGTAGAGCACTGCCAACCTCATTCTCAGCACAGGAACAATCCAAATCTTCACCAGTCAGCTAGATGGCATGTTTTCAAAGTCTGTGAGGACCTTGATTTCAGGCATTCCTCTGATGGTCTGTGACTTCTCCCTCTTGTGTGCAAGCTTGTCCTGCATGAATAGAGATGCGGTGAGTGTAAGCAGGACAACTGCCAGGCCAGATGATAAGTATGCCTGGCATGTGTGGGTGGTGAATGGTCCTATGGACA
Organism: Carcharodon carcharias; assembly: GCF_017639515.1. Lineage (NCBI taxonomy): Eukaryota > Metazoa > Chordata > Chondrichthyes > Lamniformes > Lamnidae > Carcharodon > Carcharodon carcharias. The sequence goes on along the minus strand of NC_054469.1, from coordinate 162,392,717 downwards.
GGATGAGAACAATGAAGGTGTGTGAAAGAGAGTGAATGGTGATATCCTTTGAACGGCAGTGAGTGAGGGACCTGTGGATGTGTGATGGGTTTGTGAGTGTGTGAGTTAAGTGTGATGAGAAAAGTGACTTACCCTGGCAGAATGGAGGAAATCATTCATCCTCTTGCAGCACTAGGTGATTGTCCTCTTTTGAAGGGCGTGGCCTCCCAAGTGGGATTGGTGATGTTGCTGCCCATCCTGCGGCCAGAAAAGTGGGAAAGGACATCACGGTGAGCCTCCAATGTGTCAAAAAGGTGCTCAAGGGATGCGTCCTTGAACCTGGGGGCTGCAGTCTTTTTTGCCTTTCAGGGCTGTCTTCTTTGTAGCAGTCGTGGGCTGGAACCAATGAGAGGTTTGTGTGTGGCTGGACTTTAAATATGATGCCTGGTGTGGTGAAGCATCGAGATGATGGCATGGCTGGTGAATAAGAGCCTTTCTAACATGGAAACAGTGTGCTTCCCGGGAATGTATAATTAATGTAGCGGGTTTGGGATGATACAGCGTGAAAAGCTGCCATTGCAGCTGGTGGGTAAAACGTCATTTTACCTGCCTGCTACCACATTTAGTGCAAATCTGGGACAATTCCACCGCAGGTAAGGATGGCAGACTTCCTTCCCTAAAGGACCTTCATGAATCAGATGGGATTTTATGACAAGCAACAATGGTTTCATGGTCACCATTACTAAGACTAGCTTTTTAATTCCAGATTTAATGATTATCCTTGTAAATCATGTTAGCACCAGGTCAATGAAGAGTGCAGGAGAGCATGCCAGGAGCAGCACCAGACATACCTAAAAATGAGGTGGCAACCTGGTAATGTTACAACACAGGACTACTTGCATGCCAAACAGTGTAAGCAGCAAGTGATAGACAGAGCTAAGTGATTCCACAACCAACGGATCAGATCTAAGCTCTGCAGTCCTGCCACATCCAGTTGTGAATGACAGTGGACAATTAAACAACTCACTGGAAGAGGAGGCTCCACAGACATCCCCATCCCCAATCATGGGGGAGCCTAGCATATCAATGCATAAGATAAGGATGAAGCTTTTGCAATAATCTTCAACCAGAAGTGCCAAGTGGATGATCCATCTTGGCCTCCTTCAGAAGTCCCCAGCATCACAGATGCCAGTCTTCAGCCAATTCAATTCACTCCACGTGATATCAAGGAACAGCTGAAGGCACTGGATACTGCAAAGGCTATGGGACCTGACAATATTCTGGCAATAGTATTGAAGACTTGTGCTCCAGAACTTGCCGCACCCCTAATCAAACTGTTCCAATATGGCTACAACACTAGCATCTACCCGGCAATGTGGAATATAGCCCAGGTATGTCCTGTACACAAAAAGCAGAACAAATCCTATCCAGCCAATTACTGCCCCATCAGTCTACTCTTGATCATCAGTAAAGTGATAGAAGGGGTCATCAAAAGTGCTATCAAGCAGCACTCATCAGTGAGCAATAACCTGCTCACTGATGTTCAGTTTGGGTTCTGCCAGGGCCACTCAGTTCCTGACCTCATTACAGCCTTGGTTCAAACATGGACAAAACAGCTGAACTCCAGAGGTGAGTGACCCTCCCTTGACATCAAGGCAGCATTTGACCGAGTGTGGCATCAAGGAACCCTAGCAAAACTGCAGTCAGGGGTAAAACTCTCCAATGGTTGGAGTCATACCTAGCACAAAGGAAGATGGTTGTGGTTGTTGGAGTCAATCATCTCAGTTCCAGGACATCACTGCAGGAGTTCCTCAGGGTAGTGTCCTCGGCCTAACCACCTTCAGCTGTTTCCTCAGTGACCTTCCTTCCATCATAGGGTCAGAAGTGGGGATGTTCGCTCATGATTGCACAATATTCAGCACCATTCATGGCTCCTCAGATACTGAAGCAGTCCATGTCCAAATGCAGCAGGACCTGGACAATATCCAGCTTGGGCTGACAGGAGACAAGTAACATTTGGACCACACAAGTGCAAACAATGACGATCTCCCACAAGAAAGAATCTAACCATCGCCGCTGACATTCAATGGCATTATCATCACTGAATCCCTCACTATCAACATCCTGGGACATCATTACCATTGACCAAAAACTGAACTGGATTATCGATATAAATATTGTGGCTGCAAAAGCAGTTCAGAGGCTAGGAATCCTGCAGCGACTAACTCACCTCCTGACTCCTCAAAGCCTTTCCACCATCTACGAGGCACAAGTCAGGAGTGTGTTGGAGCACTCTCCATTTGCCTGGATGAGTGCAGCTCCCACAACACTCAAGAAGCTTGACACCATCTAGGACAAAGCCCACTTGGTTGGCACCCCATCCACAAGTATTCACTCCCTCCATCACTGACGCACAGTGATAGCAGTGTGTGCCATCTGCAAGATGCATTGCCGGAATTCAGCAAGGCTCCTTGGACAGCACCTTCTAAATCCACGACCACTACCATCTAGAAGGAAAAGGGCAGCTGACACATGAGAATACCACCACCTAGAAGTTCCCCTCCAAGCCACTCACCATCCTGCCTTGGAAATATAACGCTGCTCCCTCACTGTCGCTGGGTCAAAATCCTGGAACTCCCTCCCTAACAACACTGTGGATATGCCTACACTGCAGCAACTGCAGTGGTTCAAGAAGGCAGTTCACCACCACTTCTCAAGGGCAATTAGGGATGGGCAATAAATGCTGGCCTAGCCAGCGATGCCCACATCATATAAATTAATTTTAAAAATTAATAGTTATTAACTGAATTTAAATTCCACCAGTTGCCACGGTGGGATTCAAACCCATATCCCGAGCATTAGGCTGGGTATTGGGATTACTAGTCTAGTGACATTACCGCTATGCCTTCGCCTCTCCCCACCGGGCTGTTAGACACAGATACAAGGTATGCCATGATTGAAAAAAAAAGCCCTCAGATATGTGGGCAGCGAGAAGTATTCAGATCACATCACTGGCCAAAAAGTCACCATTGAAACAGACTATAAGCCACTACTGGTCTTATTGGTAGATGAAAAGGAACTGGCAAAGATGCTGCCCAGAATACAAAGGTTCCATCTATGCTTCATGAGGTTCGCATACGATATGGTGTACTTTCAGGGAAAAAAACCAAACAACGGCAGACACCCTTTCCAGGACCACAGTGGACCTTCCTGTGAAACATGATGTTAATCTGATTGAGGAGCTTGAATCGTTCTCCCAATTGGTAAGGAGACACCTGCTGGCTACTGCAGGAAAACTCCAGCAAATACATCAGGAAAAAATGCAAGATGAGGAGTCTGACTGTATCTGCCATTGGTAGTACCATGAAGGCTTGGTTTGAACAGCAAAAGTACTTTACTGTCATTGATGATCTCCTGTTATAAATGAGTGGTTGGTCATTCCAGTCTCCCTTCAGCCAGAAATCCTCTGAAAAATGCACCAGGGACACTTCGGCATTACTAAATGCACGGTACAGGTAAATCCAGTCTGTAGTGTTGTGGCCAGGCATTTCAAGAGCAATTGAGGACATAATAGCAAACTGTCAGGTATGTGTGCTATATAAGCAGGGAGTCCCTTATCCTCACACAGTTCCCTACCAGGTTGCGGGAGTGGCTGAGCATTGATTTATTTGTATTCAAGTTCAAATCGTTGCCAATCACACAGGCAGTGGTGAAAGAGTTGAAGGAGATATTTGCGAGACACAGCATCCTGGACCAGATAGTTTGGTCCACAATTTGCAAATGAATACTTCACCCAATTTGCCATCACTTACATCTTCCAGCACAGTACCAGCTCCCCAAAACATCCTACGATCGAATGATGAGGCAGAAAAAGGGGTCTGCATCATAAAAGCTCTTCTAAGGAAGAACAACTTCCCAACAGCACTGTTAATTTACAGGTCCACACACTACAATGTGGCTTAGTCCCATCTGAACTCCTGATGGCCAGGAAACTCCGTATCCAACTCCCAATCCTGCCAACAGACTGCCACCAAGGTGACCAGCCAAAGATTACCAAAACATTCAGGGCACACAGCAGTCCTACAGGCAGAAGGAGGCTTCTGCCTACAACAAAAGGTGCCTTGTTGACCCAGTCACAATTACACAAGGGCAACAGGGTCTGGATTAAAGAACTTGATAGAGAGGCCGTTATTACCTGGAGAGACGATGGCCAAATTTGGTCATACCTTGTCAGTACTCCAGAAGGTATGGTTAGGAGAAGAGGAAGAACCTTCTTCTCATCACACACGGCAACCCTCCTACTGTACACTGGAGAGGAATTGAAGAAGACAACCAAATGCCAGAATGGCCACTTCCAAAACAATTTCCTATTCACCAAGGTGTACCTATTGCACCAGAGCCTGCCACATCTTCAATGGTTGTAAAGACAAGATCTGGAAGAATTATAAGGCCTCCAGACTGCCGGAAGCTGTAAACCCTGAGACCTGAGTGGGGGCAGGGGGATGGGGAGAAGGGCTGGTACAAGTAATGTAGCTATTTTGGGTAAACTGGATTACATTGTAAATAAGTTGGGTAAAGATTCAGTATAAGGGTCTGGCATAGAAAAGTTTAATGTGGGACTGAGTACAGTATTACCCACACATACGGACATACCGATTAAGAGCAGAATTAGGCCAGTCAACCCCTCAAGCCTGCTCTGCCATTTGATAAGAAGGAACTTATGACTCAAGCCTAGAGCTCAGTGTTGTAGACAGAGCCGTGTGTAGAAGTAAGCATGGAGAAAGCTCCTAGCTTACACCTTACACTGTATATATTTAGTTACTAGTAGTTAATAAACTCTTACTGTTAAACTACCTCTTCATAAGATCTACTGAACTACACACATCTCACAACAACCATTTCCTCTCACATTGACTGCTGGCAATGGAGAATGGCTGCAGAAGAGCCACTGGGAGTGGAGGAGTTGTAGGCTGGTATTTGGGATGGGGTTTCCTTATCAGCACATGGTAAGCAGGGTGGTTTGCACCCCTAGGTTACTTGATATTTTCTGCCATATCCTGGACCTTAGCAGCCCTCTCCACTTTGCCAAATTTTCCATGTTTCTGCTCCCCTCAACCCTCCTTGCTGCTGTCATTGACATCTCCTCTCAATCCTTTTACTGGTCTTATTATTACCATTATTGCCGTATTTCATTATCCCCTTTTTTGCTACTAATCACTCCTATCCCCCACCTTAAAACAGACCATCTCCTCTGTCTTTCACTGACTCTCTCCCCCAACCTTTTTTCTCTGGCTCTGGACTTGCCACAAAAAATTATTCATCTTCAACTTCTTCCAGTTTTAATCAAAGGTTGGTGACCTGAAATGTTCACTCTGTTCCACTCCCCACAGATGCTCAGTATCCTGCTGAGTGTTTCTAGAATTTCCTACTTTTCTTTCTGCAAAATAAAGTGTCTGAGAAATGAGAGTCAGACTAACAAGTAGACTAGAATTTTCTGGGCCCACTGTTGATGGTTGGGAGGTAAGGCTGGCAAAATAGTTCTGGAGGGCATTAGGCAGGGGGAGGGATACTTGATAGCTTCCTGTTACCATGCCATTTTGTTGGCAGCAGGAAATATTGCAGACAAGCTGCCTGCCAAGAGTCAAATTGAATCACTTAATGGGCCAACTAAGGGCATTTTGCTCCCTCCACTGGCATTTTGCTGGTGTTAGGAAAGCCCAATGCTGTGTGGGGAGGCTGCCAGGTAAACCCCAGCAGCCTCCCAGCAGTTGGGGGTGGGGGAGGCAGGGATGGGAGAGGGGCCTTTTAGACACCCTTGTGGCCCATGAATGGGCCCCCAGCATCTACCCTCAGCAGTCCATCTTGCTGGGGCATGCTGGTCTGGCCTGGACATCTCTAAAGTCCACTTACCTTTATTTGGGTGAGCATGGCCATTGTTTACAGTATGGAAGATATCCATATACCCAAAGATTTTCCGTATGGTGAAGTTGCAGAAGACCAGTAGGGCATCCGAAGCTCCACTTCAAGGATGCTTGCAAACATGACATGGAGGTCCTAAACATTGATTATCAACCTGGGAGACATTAGCTAATAATAGAGGGAAATGGCATCATCACCTTTGAGCTGGCATGATGATCAGTGGCTACAGCAGCTTGGCAATGGACATCAGCATTGATAAGAACATACGGACATACCGATTAGGAGCAGAATTAAGCCATTCAATCCCTCAAGCCTGGTCTGCCATTTGATATGATGTTGGCTGATCTGATTGTAGACTTTCCTGTCTACTCCCTATACCCTTTGACTCCCATAACCCACTTGTGGCGAAACCTACCTCTCACAGATTGATCACTTCAGCCATCTTCAAAAGTGCACCCCATTCCAACATATTTTATTATGTGCATGTTCATCATATAATGTAGATGGAGTGAGCTTGATGATGACTAGCAATTGATGCACCCTTATCTTCCTGGTGCAGACCCAGCAATGGCCACCAGTAGCTGTGGCGCTGCTGAGCTGCTGACTTTCTGGGGGCAGCAGCCTTAATGGCAGCCACTGAATTGGCTGCTGCAGGCAAAATGTGATGCCAGGTTCCGCTGCCTAACAAAGCGGGATCACTAATACAAAAGCAAAATACTGCAGATGCTGGAAATCTGAAATAACAACATAAAATGCTGGAAATGCTCGGCAGCTCAGGCAGCATCTATGCAGAGAGAAATAATTAACAGTTCAGATCGATGACTTTTCATCAGAAGCATGATCACCACCTGCTTTCTGCCCAGGGAGCGGGACAACTGCCACCTCTATAAAATTCTGCCCAGAGTGAGAAACAGAAAGGAAACAAAGTTGAGAAATGGACAAGAAATCATGATCATGAAAAACAAATTAAGTGGTTGAAAAATAGAGTGTGTCTTATACCAAGAAATAGACAAATTTTGGAAGAGTTAAAACATACTGAGTAACAAAAGGAGAATTAAAGAGATTAAGGAACTGGCATAAGCGCAGACTGAGAACAAGTAACTTAAATATGATCAAACATAGGGAGAAAGTGGTCCAGACCTAGAAATGAACTAATAACTAACAGGATCAAGAAACAGGCTGAGAAATACAGATATAGACTTCAGACTGAGAAAACTATTGAAAGACACTGAGAGACTGAAAAACAGACTGGAAAATGAAGAGATGGAGAAAGAAACAAAATAGGCTGTATCTGAAGTTACAGACTCCAAGGCAGCACCACACTTCTCCGATGCATTTCCGGAGAGCATGCTGCTGGTTGTAAGGGTTCATAGGGAGATTCTGTTCCTGCAGATGGGAGGAAGAAGGTTGCCACTGAAAACAAGGTGGCTGAGGAAGTCAGCAGCAGGCGTGTGGTGACTTGCTCCTTGATCCAGTGTCAGAAAGGTTTAATGATCTAATCAATGAAGGAAAGGTGAGGGGTATGGAGTATTCAATTATAAAATACTCATTCTGATTCCCCAGCCATATCCTGCACAGCACACCAACACATCATACAGATGCACCCATGCCTCTCTCAAATCCCCATCCGACCAGCATCCACTGACACTCTCATTGTATTGCAATGTTACACTTGTCCTTTACTGTCACCCTCCACATAGTCCTTCCATTCTCTCAAAATATTCCACAGTTTACATTCATAGGTCACTTCTTTCTTTCCTTGCAGGAGAATGCACAGAACACCAAAGCGACGCAGAGAATTGGAGGTGACCCTCCATCCATCTCCACCTTGACTGTTGTAGAAGAGGAGATACTGAAGCTAAGCTAGGTCTTGGTATGTCTGGTCATTCAAGATGGCATCACCGAGCTACTGGGAGCTGAATTTAATAACAATCACATGACATACAGCACTCACTCACGTTGACTTGATGCCAGTGAAAAATATTAATGTGCACCATGAAGACTTGGAATCCACCTGACAGTTCTAATTCCTGTCTTTCATCTCCCACAGGTCCGTCAAGCATCTCTCTGGAAGTGGTGCAGGAGGAGGAGGTCACTTACGCTGAGGAAGCACCGTCACACAACTCATGTGCCCCCTCCAACAGTTCAGGTACGCACACCTTGATGGAGTCACCAGCACAAGTGGTGGGGGTTGTCACATGGTGAATCACACATCACAAGTGAGTCTGAGCAGCTGATGGAGACAGGAACAGCAGTGGAGAGTCCCCATTGGTGAGTGTGGACCCTTCAAGTTCTATTCAGCTGGACCCAGATGGTGAGTCTCGGGGGCCATTGACATAGAGAGCAATTCTGAAGAAAATGTGAGTTTCTTTCAGCCTTTACAGCCACACTGCACTCAACAGGAGAAAGAATGGAGGAGTCACACTCTACAGCACGTGTAATGGGGCCGTAACCTCCGACTAGCATCAGGAATTGCTGGGCCGCAGAAATTAGAAGAAAGAAATACCTACTTACCTGGTCTTGAAAATTATGTTGCCACTTCAGTTCGCCGGAGCTGCTTTGGGCCTGCTTTGAAAGACTTCTCGCAGACCCCAGCAAAGTTTAGCTCCAGCATATGCAAGGAGGTCACGCCCCGATTTTATGGCACCAGCTGCCATCAAGCAAGTAAGTTTAAAGGGTCAGGAAAACAGGCAGGCCAGGGAGAAGATAAGTCTCTAAGGTATGTGTATAGAATTTGTGGGGTGGGGGTTTCTGGGGGCTGTCTGGGGGGCGGGTCAGTCGGAGGTCTGGGGGTGGGTGTGGGGAGTCGTTCAGAGGTCGAGGGTGTCAGAGATCGGAGGGGTGGGGGATGTTGGAGGTCGGGGGGTGAGGGGTGTCGGGGTGGGGGGTGAGGGTGTTGGAGGTCAGGGGGTGCCGAAGGTCAGGAAAGTATCAGAGGTTGCGGAATGTCGGAGGTTGGGGGAGTGAGGGATATCGGGGGAGTCCCAGGTGGGGGAGGATCGGGGTTGTGGGGGAATCCTGTAGGGTTGGTCTGGGTCTTTACAACAGTTACTCAGAAGTTAGAAGAGGTTTTAATTCTCCTAACTTTTTATGGGTAACTACTGGTATAACCTTGGTGGAACCATCCAAAGTTAGCAATTTAAAGCGCATTTTTGGATGGTTCCCAACGCAGCGCAATTGTCCAGTGGAGGTGTGCACTTCTGGTCAATTGCTGCGCAAACCTTTACCTGGGAACTTCCCAGAGGGATTCCCCAGTGCATCTTTGGAGTATTTCCCCAAATCTGATGCTGGGGAGTTCAGAAGTTACTGGTCATGATGTCTCAGACATTTACTGATGTCTATTTCCATGGAATGAGTGGTTAACTGCATGGAGCAACAAATGTTGCATGCAACTGAGTGCAGGCCAGCCTTGCTCGATGGCCTGCACATTCAGAGTGCTATCTTATTAGGATTGGCACTTTGGCCAATCAGAACCTCACCCAAGTGCAAATGGTGCTCTCCAGATCTTGGCTATCAGAAAAGTATGGGTGGGTCATAAGAAGGAAGATAAAGGGGATGCTCCTCAAAGTGTTTCTATTTTGATCCCTTGCCCCTATCCCTACCCCTTCAGAGGCCCGCATGATGCCTCCTGTACCGATGGCTGGGTCTGTGCCTGCACAGGCACAGGTGGGGCATTCTTTGATGGGACCTTTCCGAACTCCCAAAACCAGAGGACTTCAGCCATGTGTATGTGAACAGTCAGAGAAGGGGTAAGTCTCCAACTCAGCTAAAGCCACTGCGCTATTACCCACAGTAGTAGAAAAAGAAAGATAATGGATTTGGTGTTTAACACAATGTTGCCTTTTCACATTTTTGTTTATGCATTAGTAAATGTATTGCACAATTCCATTGTCCTGTCCTGGCTAATTTTGCTTGCTGCCAGCCAAGTGGCCATCTGTCTCATGAATGATGGTGGGACAATTAAAGATGTGCAATTGGTTGAGAGATGAATTGTTGACTGCAGGACAGCCTTGTGCTGGGGGTGATGACAGGGAAGCAGGTGGGATCACTGTGGATTTAGACTTTGTGTTCCAGGTCCATGCATTGCCTCAGTTTAACTGGATTAACTGCCAGAATCAAACCGTCCCAGATATCCCTGGAAGCTGCTGGTGCCCTCCCCACAGCATGCTTTTCCTCTTCCTCCACTGGTTGCTCTTCGTCCTTCTCATCCTCCGAAGATACTGAGTGTTCATCATGTTTCTCCTCCTCTTTCTCCCCTCGCTGCTGTGCTATGTTGTACATGGTGTAGCAGGCCACAACTGTTCTGGAAACTGTTACTGATGCATACTGAAGAGCATTTTCAGGTCTGTCCAGGTACCCGAATCGCATGTTTAATATCCCGACGAGATGCTCAATTACAACTGATGCTCATGGATTGAGAGTACTAACATAGTGATAATGTTGCTGGAATGGTAAGCCAGAGGCTTGGACCAATGCTCTGCAGATGAGTTCAAATCCCACCACAGCAGTTGAATGAATTTAACTTCAATTACTAAACTATATCTGAAATAAAAAGCTAATCTCAGTAAAGTCGATGATGAAGCTACTGGATTATCATAAAAACTCATCTGGTTTACTAATGTCCTTTAGGGAAAGAAATCTGTCATCTTTCCCCTGTCTAGCTTGCAAAATCCTCCAAACCCATGGCAATGTGGTTGACCCCCTGAAATGGCTCAGCATGCCACTCAGTTGTAACATACTGCTACAGAAAAGCCAAAAATGAAACAGGATGGACCACCCAGTGTCCAAATGGGAATGGAATACGACATAGGTACATCCTCCTCACTAACATATGGAGACTTGTGCTAAAATTGGGAGAGCTGTCCCACAGACAGGTCAAGCAACATCCTCAGATGATCATACTCACAGTATCCTACCTTACAGCCAACGTCCCTGACTCCTCAAATACTATCCCTGCATTTGTCCTGTCCGACCGACAGGACAGAACAGAGGTGATGTGGCACAATGGTACACAGCCAGGAGGCAATGGCCCAGGGAGTCGTTAACATTTATTGTGGACCCAATGAAGTCTCATGGCATCAGGTCAACTATGGATAAGGAAACTTACTCATTACCACCAACTGCCTCCCTCAGCTGATGATTCAGGATTCCTTCCTCCATTTTGAACACCACTTGGAAGAAGCACTGGTGGTAGCAAGGGCACAGAATGCAGTTTGCATCAGGGACTTCAATGACCATTACCAAGAATGGCTCAGTTACACCACTACTGACTGAATTGGCTGAGCCCTGAAGGACAGAGCTGCCAACTGGGCCTGCAGCAGGTGGGCAGAGAACCAACGTGAGGGAAAAAACTACTTCATTTTGTCCTCACCAGTCTAGCTGTCCCAGTTGCATCTGTCTATGATAGTCTTGCTGGAGTGACCACCACACAGTACTTATGGAGAGGCAGCCCCACCTTCACTGTAAGGACACGTTCCCTCATGCTTTGTGGCACTACAACAGTGCTAGATGGGATAGATTCAAATCAGATCTAGCAGCTCAAAACTCGGCATCCATGAGGGTGTTGGCCATCAGCAGCAACTGAACTGTATTCAACCACAATCTGTAATATCATTGCCTGATATAAAACTCACTCTACCAATGCATTAATCCTGGACCAATTAGCAGTATAAGAGAGCAAGCTAGGAGCAGTACCCAGCATACCTAAAGCTGAGATAACAACTTGGTAAAGCTGCAAACAGGACTCCAAACATGTTAAACAGTGGAAGCAGCATGTGATAAACAGAGCTAAACAATCCCACAACTAAAGGATCAGATCAAAGCTCTGCAGTCCTGCCACATCCAACTATGATTGGTGGTGGATAATTAATCAACCAATGAGAGGAAGAAGCTCCATGAACATCCCCATCCACCTTGGGCCCACCCTAGTAAAGACCAACCTTGCAGCCCTGATGCCACCTCTGGAGGGGTTCCCCTCCCTCCTGCCTCACTTATGGCAATTGCCTAAGCTTACCTGCTTGGGCCTGGCAAGAAAGCAACTCTAACCCACCCCGAGTGTGTTTCCCTTGGTGCCTCAGCAGCAGCTACCTCTTTCGCTACTGGCGAGGCTGTGGAGCTGCCTGCCCTCTGATTGGGCAGGCTCCATGGAGGCCTGCCCAACCAACTCCCCCACCTCCCCCTCCAGTGGCGGCATTGGGGCCACAAGGATGATCTTTACAACTGACAGCGCCCTCCTCGAGCCCACTCTGGAAAGCTACTTCCTTGCAGCTGACACGGCAAGGTGATACCAATCCCCTGCTAACAAAATGACGGCAGCTCGTGAAAATGACCCATAATTGGGCCTTTGTGTAGACTGGCTGTCTGCCTTTGGAGTTGGCAGGCAGCCCGAACCACTGCCATTCTCGCCACTGAGAATCTTTCTCAGCTGCAGGACTGCATCAGGGAGCTGTTCCAATGTGGCTCCCCAGCATTTTACCAGACACCCCACCCACTCCCAGCCCCACCTCCTTGCCCGCCCGTCGAGGACCAGCAAAATTCTGCCCTGTGTATACAGAGGGACCTGGGTGTCCTTTTAAACAAATCACAGAAACTTAACATATAGATAAAGCAAACAATTAGAAAGGCAATGGTACGTTAGCTTTTGTTACAAATGGATTGGAGAATAAGAATATTGAAGTGTTACTAGAATTATATAGGGTACTGATGAGGCCACGCCTGGAAAACTGTGTGCAATTTTGGCACTTGTTAGCCCACGGGACATCTTAAATTGCTCTACACTCAATGAAGTACTTTTTCAAGGGTAATGTAGGAAATGTGGCAGCCGCTATGCACACAGCAAACTTATGGCACTATGATAATGAACAGGTAATCTGCTTTGTGATGTTGATTGAGGGATAAATATTGGCCAGAGATAACTCCCCTCCTCTTCGCCCAAATAGTGCTACGGAATCTTTTACATCCACCCAAGCAGGCAGAAGGAGCCTCGGTTTAACATCTCATTCAAGAGAGAGCGCTTCCGAAACTGCAGCACTTCCATAGTACTGTCCTGGAGTGTTTGCCTGGATTTTTGTGCTCAAGCCCTGCAGTAGGACTTCAACCTGGAACCTTTTGGCTCAGAGGCAAGAGTGCTGCCAACTGAGTCACTGCTGATAAAGGTAAAGGAGAGAGGCACAGTTTAATCATGAACAATCAGCATAGATTTGTTAAGGGGAGGTCATGCTTGACTAACTTGATTCAATTTTTGAGGAGGTAATGCGGAGGGTCAATGAGGACAACGCATTTGATGCAGTCTATTGGCATTTTAGCAAGGCTTTTGACAAACTCAGGTCCTGGAATAACTGACCAACCATGGAATAACTCTAATCCTGTAGTAAATCTGACTCATTCTGGAGTAACTCTGATCCTGGAGTACATGATCCTGTAATAGCTGAATGATCCCGGAGTAACTGACTGATCATGGAGTAACGCTGATCCTAGAGTAACTCTGACGGATCCTGCAGTAACTGACTGATCCTGGGGTAACTCTGATCTTGCATTAACTGATTGATCCTGGAGTAACTCTGATCCTGGAGTAACTTCAGTGATCGAGGTGTAACTGATTGATTCTGGAATAACTGACTGATCATGGAGTAACTCTGATTCTGGATTAATTGTGGCTGATTCTGGAGTAATTCTGATTGATCCTGGAGTAACTCTGACTGATCCCGGAGTAACTGACTAATCCTGGAGTAACTGACCGATCCTGGAGAAACTCTGACTGATCCTGGAGTAACTCTGACTGATCCTGGTGCAATTCTGCTCTTGGAGTAACTCTGGTCCTGGAGTAACTCTGACGGATCCTGCAGTAACTGACTGATCATGGAATAACTCGGATCCTGAAGAAATTCTGACTGATCCTGCAGTAACTGACTGATCCTGGGGTAACTCTGATCCTGCATTAACTGATTGATCCTGGAGTAACTCTGATCCTGGAGTAACTTAGGTGATCGTGGTGTAACTGAATGATTTTGGAGTAACTGACTGATCCTGGAGTAACTCTGACTGATCCTGGATTAACTCTGCTCTTGGGGTAACAGAATGATCCTGGGGTAGCTCTGCTCCTGGAGTAACAAACTGATCCTGGAGTAACTCTACTCCTGGAGTAACTCTGATATGGGAGTAAAAGACTAATCCTGGAGGAAATGACTGATCCTGGGTTAACTGATGGATCCTGGAGTAACTGACTGATCTTGGAGTAACTCTGACTGATCCTGGAGTAACTGACTGATCCTGGAGTAACTCTGCTATTGGAGTAACAGACTAATCCTGGAGTAATTGACCGATCCTGGATTAACTCGTGCTGATCGTGGAGCAACTCTGCTCTTGGAGTAAAAGACTGATCCTGGAGTAACTCTGACTGATCCTGGAGTAACTCTGTCTTGGAGTAACCCTGATTGATCCTGGAGTAGCAGACAGATCCTGAGGTAACTCTGCTCCTGAAATAACTCTGATTCTGGAGTAATGCTCATTGATTCTGGGGTAACAGACATCCTGGAGTAACTCTGCTCCTGGAGTAACTCTGACCGATCTTGGAAAAACTGACTGATCCTGGAGAAAATCTGACTGATCCTGGAGTAACCCTGCTCTTAGAGTAACAGACTGATCCTGGAGTAACTGACAGATCCTGGAGCAACTCTGATCTTGGAGTAACCAACTGATACTGGAGTAACTGACTGATCTTGGAGTAACAGACTGATCCTGGGGTAACTGATGGATCCTGGAGAAACTGACTGATCCTGGAGTAACTGACTGATCCTGGAGTAACTCTGCTATTGGAGTAACTCTACTCCTGGAGTAATTCTGCTCTTGGAGCAACCCTGACTGATCCTGGAGTAACAGACTAATCCGGGAATAACTCAGCTCCTGGAATAACACTGATCCTGGAGTAATGCTCATAGATCCTGAGGTAATAAACATCCGGGAGTAACTCTGCTCCTGCAGTAACTCTGACCGATCTTGGAGTAAGTGACTGATCCTGGAGAAACTCTGACTGATCCTGGAGTAAATCTGCTCCTGGAGTAACAGACTGATCCTGGAGTAACTGACTGATCCTGGAGTAACTGACTGATCCTGGAGTAACTCTGACTGATCCTGGAGTAACTAACTGAACCTGGAGTAACTCTGCTCTTGGAGTAACTGACTGATCCTGGAGTAACTCTACTCCTGAAGTAACTCTGATCCTGGAGTAAATCTACTCCTGGAGTAACTGCCCAATCCTGGAGTAACTGATTGATTCTGGAGCAACTCTGTTCTTGGAATAAGAAACTGATACTGGAGTAACTGACTGATCCTGGGGTAACTGACTGATCCTGGAGTAACTGACTGATCCTGGAGTAAGTGACTGATCTTGGAGTAACAGACTGATCCTGGAGTAAATCTATTCGTGGAGTAACAGACTGATCCTGGAGAAGCTCTGCTCTTGGAGTAACAGACTGATCATGTCGTAACACTGCTCTTGGAGAAACAGGCTGATCCTGGAGGAACTCAACTCGTGGAGTAACTCTGATCCTGGAGTCAATCTAATCTTGGAGTAACTGACTGATCCTGCAGCAACTCTGCTCTTGGAGTAACCAACTGATACTGGAGTAACTGACAGATCTTGAAGTAACAGACTGATCCTGGGGTAACTGATGGATCCTGGAGTAACCGACGGATCCTGGAGTAACTGACTGATCTTGGAGTAACTCTGCTCTTGGTGTAACAGACCGATCCTGGAGTAAATGACTGATCCTGGAATAACTCTGACTGATCCTGGACTATCTCTCCTCTTGGAATAACAGGCTGATCCTGGAGTAACTCTACTATTGGAGTAAGTCTGCTCCAGGAGTAACTCTGACCGATCTTGGAGTAACTGATTGATCCTGGAGAAACTCTGACTGATCCAGGAGTAACTCTGCTCTTATAATAACAGACTGATCCTAGAGTACCTGACTGATCTTGGAGTAACTCTGACTGATCCTGAAGTAAGTCTGCTATTGGAGTAAGAGACTGTTCCTGGAGTAACTGACTGATCCTGGAGTAGCTCTGCTCTTGGAGTAACAGACTGATCCTGGAGTAACTCTACTCCTGGAGTAGCTCTGCTCTTGGAGCAACCCTGACTGATCCTGGAGGAACAGACTAATCCGGGAGTAACTCAGCTCCTGGAATAACACTGATCCTGGAGTAACGCTCATTGATCCTGGGGTAACAGACATCCGGGAGTAACTCTGCTCCTGCAGTAACTCTGACCGATTCTGGAGTAAGTGACTGATCCTGGAGAAACTCTGACTGATCCTGGAGTAACTCTGCTCTTATAGTAACGGACTGATCCTGGAGTAACTGACTGATCCTGGAGTAACTCTGACTGATCCTGGAATAACTAACTGAACCTGGAGTAACTCTGCTCTTGGAGTAACTGACTGATCCTGGAGTAACTCTACTCCTGAAGTAACTCTGATCCTGGAGTAAATCTACTCCTGGAGTAACTGACCCATCCTGGAGTAACTGACTGATTCTGGAGCAATTCTGTTCTTGGAATAAGAAACTGATACTGGTGTAACTGACTGATCCTGGGGTAACTGATGGATCCTGGAGTAACTGACTTATCTTGCGGTAACTGACTGATCCTGGAGTCAGTGACTGATCTTGGAGTAACAGACCGATCCTGGAGTAAATCTATTCATGGAGTAACAGACTGATCCTGTAGCAACTGACTGATCCTGGAGTAAGTGACTGATCTTGGAGTAACAGACTGATCCTGGAGTAAATCTACTCGTGGAGTAACAGACTGATCCTGGAGTAACTGACTGATCCTGGAGCAACTCTCTTCTTGGAAAAACAAACTGATAAGGAGTAACTGAATGATCCTGGGGTAACTGATGGATCCTGGAGTAACAGACTAATCCTGGAGTAATCGACTGATAGTGGAATAACTCTGATTGATCGTGAAGCAACTCTGCTCTTGGAGTAACAGACTGATCCTGGAGTAGCTATGCCCCTGGAGTAACAGACTGATCCTGGAGTAACTCTACTCCTGGAGTAACTCTGCTCTTGGAGCAACCCTGACTGATCCTGGAGTAACAGACTAATCCGGGACTAACTCAGCTCCTGGAATAACACTGATCCTGGAGTAATGCTCATTGATCCTGGGGTAACAGACATCCGGGAGTAACTCTGCTCCTGTAGTATCTCTGACCGATCTTGGAGTAAGTGACTGATCCTGGAGAAACTCTGACTGATCCTGGAGTATCTCTGCTCTTATAGTAACAGACTGATCCTGGAGTAACTGACTGATCGTGGAGTTGCTCTGCTCTTGGTGTAGCAGTCTGATCCTGGAGTATCTCTGCTCTGGAGTAACAAGCTGATCCTGGAGTAACTCTACTCCTGGAGTAACAGACTGATCCTGGAGTAACTGACTGATCCTGGAGTAACTGACTGATCCTGGAGTAACTCTGACTGATCCTGGAGTAACTAACTGAACCTGGAGTAACTCTGCTCTTGGAGTAACTGACTGATCCTGGAGTAACTCTACTCCTGAAGTAACTCTGATCCTGGAGTAAATCTACTCCTGGAGTAACTGACCCATCCTGGAGTAACTGACTGATTCTGGAGCAATTCTGTTCTTGGAATAAGAAACTGATACTGGTGTAACTGACTGATCCTGGGGTAACTGATGGATCCTGGAGTAACTGACTTATCTTGGGGTAACTGACTGATCCTGGAGTAAGTGACTGATCTTGGAGTAACAGACCGATCCTGGAGTAAATCTACTCCTGGAGTAACAGACTGATCCTGGAGTAACTGACTGATCTGGAGTAACTGACTGATCCTGGAGAAACTCTGACTGATCCTGGAGTAACTCTGCTCTTATAGTAACAGACTGATCCTGGAGGAAATGACTGATCCTGGAGTAACTCTGACTGATCCTGGAGTAACTCTGTCTTGGAGTAACAGACTGATTCTTGAATAACTGACTGATCCTAGAGTAGCTCTGCTCTTGGAGTAACAGACTGATCCTGGAGTAACTGACTGATACTGGAGTAACTCTGATCCTGGAGTAACCGACGAATCCTGGAGTAACTGACTGATCCTGGAGTAACACTGCTTTTGATGTAATAGACAGATCCTGGAGTAACTGACTGATCCTAGAGTAACAGACTGATCCTGGTATAACTCTGCTCCTGGAGTAACTATGATCTTGAAGTAATTTTGATTAATCCTGGAGTAAGTGATTGATCCTGGAGAAATTCTGACTGCTCTTGGAGTAACTCTGCTTTTGGAGTAACAGACTGATCTGTGAGTAAATCTGCCCATGGAGTAACACACTGATCCTGGAGTAACTGACTGATCCTGGAGTAAGTGACTTATCCTGGAGTAACAGACTGATCCTGGAGTAAATCTACTCATGGAGTAACAGACTGATCCTGGAGTAACTGACTGATCCTGGAGCAACTCTCTTCTTGGAAAAACAAACTGATACTGGAGTAACTGAATGATCCTGGGGTAACTGATGGATCCTGGAGTAACTGACAGATCCTGGAGTAACTCTGCTATTGGAGTAACTGACTAATCCTGGCGTAATTGATTGATGCTGGATTAACTCTGACTGATCCTGGAGTAACTCTGCACCTGGAATAACTGACTGATCCTGGAGTAAGTGACTGAACTTCGAGTAACAGACTGATCCTGGAGTAACTCTGCTCTTGGCGAAACAGACTGATCCTGGAGTAACGGACTGATCCTGGGGTAATAGACGGATCCTGGAGTAACTGACTGATCCTGGACTAACTCTCACTGATTCTGGAGTAACTGATTGATCCTGGAGTAACTTTCACTGATCCTGTGGTACATCTGTTCTTGGAGTAACATACTGATCCTGGAGAAGCTCTGCTCTTGGAGTAACAGACTGATCATGTCGTAACACTGCTCTTGGAGAAACAGGCTGATCCTGGAGGAACTCAACTCGTGGAGTAACTCTGATCCTGGAGTCAATCTAATCTTGGAGTAACTGACTGATCCTGCAGCAAATCTGCTCTTGGAGTAACCAACTGATACTGGAGTAACTGACAGATCTTGAAGTAACAGACTGATCCTGGGGTAACTGATGGATCCTGGAGTAACCGACGGATCCTGGAGTAACTGACTGATCCTGGAGTAACTCTGCTCTTGGTGTAACAGACCGATCCTGGAGTAAATGACTGATCCTGGAGTAACTCTGACTGATCCTGGAGTAACTCTGTACTTGGAATAACAGGCTGATCCTGGAGTAACTCTACTATTGGAGTAAGTCTGCTCCAGGAGTAACTCTGACCGATCTTGGAGTAACTGATTGATCCTGGAGAAACTCTGACTGATCCAGGAGTAACTCTGCTCTTATAATAACAGACTGATCCTAGAGTACCTGACTGATCTTGGAGTAACTCTGACTGATCCTGAAGTAAGTCTGCTATTGGAGTAAGAGACTGTTCCTGGAGTAACTGACTGATCCTGGAGTAGCTCTGCTCTTGGAGTAACAGACTGATCCTGGAGTAACTCTACTCCTGGAGTAGCTCTGCTCTTGGAGCAACCCTGACTGATCCTGGAGGAACAGACTAATCCGGGAGTAACTCAGCTCCTGGAATAACACTGATCCTGGAGTAATGCTCATTGATCCTGGGGTAACAGACATCCAGGAGTAACTCTGCTCCTGCAGGAACTCTGACCGATTCTGGAGTAAGTGACTGATCCTGGAGAAACTCTGACTGATCCTGGAGTAACTCTGCTCTTATAGTAACGGACTGATCCTGGAGTAACTGACTGATCCTGGAGTAACTCTGACTGATCCTGGAATAACTAACTGAACCTGGAGTAACTCTGCTCTTGGAGTAACTGACTGATCCTGGACTAACTCTCACTGATTCTGGAGTAACTGATTGATCCTGGAGTAACTTTCACTGATCCTGTGGTACATCTGTTCTTGGAGTAACATACTGATCCTGGAGAAGCTCTGCTCTTGGAGTAACAGACTGATCATGTCGTAACACTGCTCTTGGAGAAACAGGCTGATCCTGGAGGAACTCAACTCGTGGAGTAACTCTGATCCTGGAGTCAATCTAATCTTGGAGTAACTGACTGATCCTGCAGCAACTCTGCTCTTGGAGTAACCAACTGATACTGGAGTAACTGACAGATCTTGAAGTAACAGACTGATCCTGGGGTAACTGATGGATCCTGGAGTAACCGACGGATCCTGGAGTAACTGACTGATCCTGGAGTAACTCTGCTCTTGGTGTAACAGACCAATCCTGGAGTAAATGACTGATCCTGGAGTAACTCTGACTGATCCTGGAGTAACTCTGCACTTGGAATAACAGGCTGATCCTGGAGTAACTCTACTATTGGAGTAAGTCTGCTCCAGGAGTAACTCTGACCGATCTTGGAGTAACTGATTGATCCTGGAGAAACTCTGACTGATCCAGGAGTAACTCTGCTCTTATAATAACAGACTGATCCTAGAGTACCTGACTGATCTTGGAGTAACTCTGACTGATCCTGAAGTAAGTCTGCTATTGGAGTAAGAGACTGTTCCTGGAGTAACTGACTGATCCTGGAGTAGCTCTGCTCTTGGAGTAACAGACTGATCCTGGAGTAAATCTACACCTGGAGTAGCTCTGCTCTTGGAGCAACCCTGACTGATCCTAGAGGAACAGACTAATCCGGGAGTAACTCAGCTCCTGGAATAACACTGATCCTGGAGTAATGCTCATTGATCCTGGGGTAACAGACATCCGGGAGTAACTCTGCTCCTGCAGTAACTCTGACCTATTCTGGAGTAAGTGACTGATCCTGGAGAAACTCTGACTGATCCTGGAGTAAATCTGCTCTTATAGTAACGGACTGATCCTGGAGTAACTGACTGATCCTGGAGTAACTCTGACTGATCCTGGAATAACTAACTGAACCTGGAGTAGCTCTGCTCTTGGAGTAACTGACTGATCCTGGAGTAACTCTACTCCTGAAGTAACTCTGATCCTGGAGTAAATCTACTCCTGGAGTAACTGACCCATCCTGGAGTAACTGACTTATTCTGGAGCAATTCTGTTCTTGGAATAAGAAACTGATACTGGTGTAACTGACTGATCCTGGGGTAACTGATGGATCCTGGAGTAACTGACTGATCTTGGGGTAACTGACTGATCCTGGAGTAAGTGACTGATCTTGGAGTAACAGACTGATCCTGGAGTAAATCTATTCGTGGAGTAACAGACTGATCCTGGAGTAACTGACTGATCCTGGAGTAAGTGACTGATCTTAGAGTAACAGACTGATCCTGGAGTAAATCTACTCGTGGAGTAACAGACTGATCCTGGAGTAACTGACTGATCCTGGAGCAACTCTCTTCTTGGAAAAACAAACTGATAAGGAGTAACTGAATGATCCTGGGGTAACTGATGGATCCTGGAGTAACTGACTGATCCTGGAGTAACTCTGCTATTGGAGTAACAGACTAATCCTGGAGTAATCGACTGATAGTGGAATAACTCTGAGTGATCGTGAAGCAACTCTGCTCTTGGAGTAACAGACTGATCCTGGAGTAGCTATGCCCCCGGAGTAACAGACTGATCCTGGAGTAACTCTACTCCTGGAGTAACTCTGCGCTTGGAGCAACCCTGACTGATCCTGGAGTAACAGACTAATCCGGGACTAACTCAGCTCCTGGAATAACACTGATCCTGGAGTAATGCTCATTGATCCTGGGGTAACAGACATCCGGGAGTAACTCTGCTCCTGTAGTAACTCTGACCGATCTTGGAGTAAGTGACTGATCCTGGAGAAACTCTGACTGATCCTGGAGTATCTCTGCTCTTATAGTAACAGACTGATCCTGGAGTAACTGACTGATCGTGGAGTTGCTCTGCTCTTGGTGTAGCAGTCTGATCCTGGAGTATCTCTGCTCTGGAGTAACAAGCTGATCCTGGAGTAACTCTACTCCTGGAGTAACAGACTGATCCTGGAGTAACTGACTGATCCTGGAGTAACTGACTGATCCTGGAGTAACTCTGACTGATCCTGGAGTAACTAATGGAACCTGGAGTAACTCTGCTCTTGGAGTAACTGACTGATCCTGGAGTAACTCTACTCCTGAAGTAACTCTGATCCTGGAGTAAATCTACTCCTGGAGTAACTGACCCATCCTGGAGTAACTGACTGATTCTGGAGCAATTCTGTTCTTGGAATAAGAAACTGATACTGGTGTAACTGACTGATCCTGGGGTAACTGATGGATCCTGGAGTAACTGACTTATCTTGGGGTAACTGACTGATCCTGGAGTCAGTGACTGATCTTGGAGTAACAGACCGATCCTGGAGTAAATCTATTCATGGAGTAACAGACTGATCCTGTAGCAACTGACTGATCCTGGAGTAAGTGACTGATCTTGGAGTAACAGACTGATCCTGGAGTAAATCTACTCGTGGAGTAACAGACTGATCCTGGAGTAACTGACTGATCCTGGAGCAACTCTCTTCTTGGAAAAACAAACTGATAAGGAGTAACTGAATGATCCTGGGGTAACTGATGGATCCTGGAGTAACAGACTAATCCTGGAGTAATCGACTGATAGTGGAATAACTCTGATTGATCGTGAAGCAACTCTGCTCTTGGAGTAACAGACTGATCCTGGAGTAGCTATGCCCCTGGAGTAACAGACTGATCCTGGAGTAACTCTACTCCTGGAGTAACTCTGCTCTTGGAGCAACCCTGACTGATCCTGGAGTAACAGACTAATCCGGGACTAACTCAGCTCCTGGAATAACACTGATCCTGGAGTAATGCTCATTGATCCTGGGGTAACAGACATCCGGGAGTAACTCTGCTCCTGTAGTAACTCTGACCGATCTTGGAGTAAGTGACTGATCCTGGAGAAACTCTGACTGATCCTGGAGTATCTCTGCTCTTATAGTAACAGACTGATCCTGGAGTAACTGACTGATCGTGGAGTTGTTCTGCTCTTGGTGTAGCAGTCTGATCCTGGAGTATCTCTGCTCTGGAGTAACAAGCTGATCCTGGAGTAACTCTACTCCTGGAGTAACAGACTGATCCTGGAGTAACTGACTGATCCTGGAGTAACTGACTGATCCTGGAGTAACTCTGACTGATCCTGGAGTAACTAACTGAACCTGGAGTAACTCTGCTCTTGGAGTAACTGACTGATCCTGGAGTAACTCTACTCCTGAAGTAACTCTGATCCTGGAGTAAATCTACTCCTGGAGTAACTGACCCATCCTGGAGTAACTGACTGATTCTGGAGCAATTCTGTTCTTGGAATAAGAAACTGATACTGGTGTAACTGACTGATCCTTGGGTAACTGATGGATCCTGGAGTAAATGACTTATCTTGGGGTAACTGACTGATCCTGGAGTAAGTGACTGATCTTGGAGTAACAGACCGATCCTGGAGTAAATCTACTCCTGGAGTAACAGACTGATCCTGGAGTAACTGACTGATCTGGAGTAACTGACTGATCCTGGAGAAACTCTGACTGATCCTGAAGTAACTCTGCTCTTATAGTAACAGACTGATCCTGGAGGAAATGACTGATCCTGGAGTAACTCTGACTGATCCTGGAGTAACTCTGTCTTGGAGTAACAGACTGATTCTTGAGTAACTGACTGATCCTAGAGTAGCTCTGCTCTTGGAGTAACAGACTGATCCTGGAGTAACTGACTGATACTGGAGTAACTCTGATCCTGGAGTAACCGACGAATCCTGGAGTAACTGACTGATCCTGGAGTAACACTGCTTTTGATGTAATGGACAGATCCTGGAGTAACTGACTGATCCTAGAGTAACAGACTGATCCTGGTATAACTCTGCTCCTGGAGTAACTATGATCTTGAAGTAATTTTGATTAATCCTGGAGTAAGTGATTGATCCTGGAGAAATTCTGACTGCTCCTGGAGTAACTCTGCTTTTGGAGTAACAGACTGATCTGTGAGTAAATCTGCCCATGGAGTAACACACTGATCCTGGAGTAACTGACTGATCCTGGAGTAAGTGACTTATCCTGGAGTAACAGACTGATCCTGGAGTAAATCTACTCATGGAGTAACAGACTGATCCTGGAGTAACTGACTGATCCTGGAGCAACTCTCTTCTTGGAAAAACAAACTGATACAGGAGTAACTGAATGATCCTGGGGTAACTGATGGATCCTGGAGTAACTGACAGATCCTGGAGTAACTCTGCTATTGGAGTAACTGACTAATCCTGGCGTAATTGATTGATGCTGGATTAACTCTGACTGATCCTGGAGTAACTCTGCACCTGGAATAACTGACTGATCCTGGAGTAAGTGACTGAACTTCGAGTAACAGACTGATCCTGGAGTAACTCTGCTCTTGGCGAAACAGACTGATCCTGGAGTAATGGACTGATCCTGGGGTAATAGACGGATCCTGGAGTAACTGACTGATCCTGGACTAACTCTCACTGATTCTGGAGTAACTGATTGATCCTGGAGTAACTTTCACTGATCCTGTGGTACATCTGTTCTTGGAGTAACATACTGATCCTGGAGAAGCTCTGCTCTTGGAGTAACAGACTGATCATGTCGTAACACTGCTCTTGGAGAAACAGGCTGATCCTGGAGGAACTCAACACGTGGAGTAACTCTGATCCTGGAGTCAATCTAATCTTGGAGTAACTGACTGATCCTGCAGCAACTCTGCTCTTGGAGTAACCAACTGATACTGGAGTAACTGACAGATCTTGAAGTAACAGACTGATCCTGGGGTAACTGATGGATCCTGGAGTAACCGACGGATCCTGGAGTAACTGACTGATCTTGGAGTAACTCTGCTCTTGGTGTAACAGAGCGATCCTGGAGTAAATGACTGATCCTGGACTAACTCTCACTGATCCTGGACTATCTCTCCTCTTGGAATAACAGGCTGATCCTGGAGTAACTACTATTGGAGTAAGTCTGCTCCAGGAGTAACTCTGATTGATCTTGGAGTAACTGATTGATCCTGGAGAAACTCTGACTGATCCAGGAGTAACTCTACTCTTATAATAACAGACTGATCCTAGAGTACCTGACTGATCTTGGAGTAACTCTGACTGATCCTGAAGTAAGTCTGCTATTGGAGTAAGAGACTGTTCCTGGAGTAACTGACTGATCCTGGAGTAGCTCTGCTCTTGGAGTAACAGACTGATCCTGGAGTAACTCTACTCCTGGAGTAGCTCTGCTCTTGGAGCAACCCTGACTG
The DNA here is from genome assembly GCF_017639515.1 of Carcharodon carcharias. Classification (NCBI taxonomy): domain Eukaryota; kingdom Metazoa; phylum Chordata; class Chondrichthyes; order Lamniformes; family Lamnidae; genus Carcharodon; species Carcharodon carcharias. The sequence continues at coordinate 162,367,552 of NC_054469.1, read as the reverse complement.
ATCCTGGAGGAACAGACTAATCCGGGAGTAACTCAGCTCCTGGAATAACACTGATCCTGGAGTAATGCTCATTGATCCTGGGGTAACAGACATCCGGGAGTAACTCTGCTCCTGCAGTAACTCTGACCGATTCTGGAGTAAGTGACTGATCCTGGAGAAACTCTGACTGATCCTGGAGTAACTCTGCTCTTATAGTAACGGACTGATCCTGGAGTAACTGACTGATCCTGGAGTAACTCTGACTGATCCTGGAATAACTAACTGAACCTGGAGTAACTCTGCTCTTGGAGTAACTGACTGATCCTGGAGTAACTCTACTCCTGAAGTAACTCTGATCCTGGAATAAATCTACTCCTGGAGTAACTGACCCATCCTGGAGTAACTGACTGATTCTGGAGCAATTCTGTTCTTGGAATAAGAAACTGATACTGGTGTAACTGACTGATCCTGGGGTAACTGATGGATCCTGGAGTAACTGACTGATCTTGCGGTAACTGACTGATTCTGGAGTAAGTGACTGATCTTGGAGTAACAGACTGATCCTGGAGTAAATCTATTCGTGGAGTAACAGACTGATCCTGGAGTAACTGACTGATCCTGGAGTAAGTGACTGATCTTGGAGTAACAGACTGATCCTGGAGTAAATCTACTCGTGGAGTAACAGACTGATCCTGGAGTAACTGACTGATCCTGGAGCAACTCTCTTCTTGGAAAAACAAACTGATAAGGAGTAACTGAATGATCCTGGGGTAACTGATGGATCCTGGAGTAACAGACTAATCCTGGAGTAATCGACTGATAGTGGAATAACTCTGATTGATCGTGAAGCAACTCTGCTCTTGGAGTAACAGACTGATCCTGGAGTAGCTATGCCCCTGGAGTAACAGACTGATCCTGGAGTAACTTTACTCCTGGAGTAACTCTGCTCTTGGAGCAACCCTGACTGATCCTGGAGTAACAGACTAATCCGGGACTAACTCAGCTCCTGGAATAACACTGATCCTGGAGTAATGCTCATTGATCCTGGGGTAACAGACATCCGGGAGTAACTCTGCTCCTGTAGTATCTCTGACCGATCTTGGAGTAAGTGACTGATCCTGGAGAAACTCTGACTGATCCTGGAGTATCTCTGCTCTTATAGTAACAGACTGATCCTGGAGTAACTGACTGATCGTGGAGTTGCTCTGCTCTTGGTGTAGCAGTCTGATCCTGGAGTATCTCTGCTCTGGAGTAACAAGCTGATCCTGGAGTAACTCTACTCCTGGAGTAACAGACTGATCCTGGAGTAACTGACTGATCCTGGAGTAACTGACTGATCCTGGAGTAACTCTGACTGATCCTGGAGTAACTAACTGAACCTGGAGTAACTCTGCTCTTGGAGTAACTGACTGATCCTGGAGTAACTCTACTCCTGAAGTAACTCTGATCCTGGAGTAAATCTACTCCTGGAGTAACTGACCCATCCTGGAGTAACTGACTGATTCTGGAGCAATTCTGTTCTTGGAATAAGAAACTGATACTGGTGTAACTGACTGATCCTGGGGTAACTGATGGATCCTGGAGTAACTGACTTATCTTGGGGTAACTGACTGATCCTGGAGTAAGTGACTGATCTTGGAGTAACAGACCGATCCTGGAGTAAATCTACTCCTGGAGTAACAGACTGATCCTGGAGTAACTGACTGATCTGGAGTAACTGACTGATCCTGGAGAAACTCTGACTGATCCTGGAGTAACTCTGCTCTTATAGTAACAGACTGATCCTGGAGGAAATGACTGATCCTGGAGTAACTCTGACTGATCCTGGAGTAACTCTGTCTTGGAGTAACAGACTGATTCTTGAGTAACTGACTGATCCTAGAGTAGCTCTGCTCTTGGAGTAACAGACTGATCCTGGAGTAACTGACTGATACTGGAGTAACTCTGATCCTGGAGTAACCGACGAATCCTGGAGTAACTGACTGATCCTGGAGTAACACTGCTTTTGATGTAATAGACAGATCCTGGAGTAACTGACTGATCCTAGAGTAACAGACTGATCCTGGTATAACTCTGCTCCTGGAGTAACTATGATCTTGAAGTAATTTTGATTAATCCTGGAGTAAGTGATTGATCCTGGAGAAATTCTGACTGCTCTTGGAGTAACTCTGCTTTTGGAGTAACAGACTGATCTGTGAGTAAATCTGCCCATGGAGTAACACACTGATCCTGGAGTAACTGACTGATCCTGGAGTAAGTGACTTATCCTGGAGTAACAGACTGGTCCTGGAGTAAATCTACTCATGGAGTAACAGACTGATCCTGGAGTAACTGACTGATCCTGGAGCAACTCTCTTCTTGGAAAAACAAACTGATACTGGAGTAACTGAATGATCCTGGGGTAACTGATGGATCCTGGAGTAACTGACAGATCCTGGAGTAACTCTGCTATTGGAGTAACTGACTAATCCTGGCGTAATTGATTGATGCTGGATTAACTCTGACTGATCCTGGAGTAACTCTGCACCTGGAATAACTGACTGATCCTGGAGTAAGTGACTGAACTTCGAGTAACAGACTGATCCTGGAGTAACTCTGCTCTTGGCGAAACAGACTGATCCTGGAGTAACGGACTGATCCTGGGGTAATAGACGGATCCTGGAGTAACTGACTGATCCTGGACTAACTCTCACTGATTCTGGAGTAACTGATTGATCCTGGAGTAACTTTCACTGATCCTGTGGTACATCTGTTCTTGGAGTAACATACTGATCCTGGAGAAGCTCTGCTCTTGGAGTAACAGACTGATCATGTCGTAACACTGCTCTTGGAGAAACAGGCTGATCCTGGAGGAACTCAACTCGTGGAGTAACTCTGATTCTGGAGTCAATCTAATCTTGGAGTAACTGACTGATCCTGCAGCAACTCTGCTCTTGGAGTAACCAACTGATACTGGAGTAACTGACAGATCTTGAAGTAACAGACTGATCCTGGGGTAACTGATGGATCCTGGAGTAACCGACGGATCCTGGAGTAACTGACTGATCTTGGAGTAACTCTGCTCTTGGTGTAACAGACCGATCCTGGAGTAAATGACTGATCCTGGAATAACTCTGACTGATCCTGGACTATCTCTCCTCTTGGAATAACAGGCTGATCCTGGAGTAACTCTACTATTGGAGTAAGTCTGCTCCAGGAGTAACTCTGACCGATCTTGGAGTAACTGATTGATCCTGGAGAAACTCTGACTGATCCAGGAGTAACTCTGCTCTTATAATAACAGACTGATCCTAGAGTACCTGACTGATCTTGGAGTAACTCTGACTGATCCTGAAGTAAGTCTGCTATTGGAGTAAGAGACTGTTCCTGGAGTAACTGACTGATCCTGGAGTAGCTCTGCTCTTGGAGTAACAGACTGATCCTGGAGTAACTCTACTCCTGGAGTAGCTCTGCTCTTGGAGCAACCCTGACTGATCCTGGAGGAACAGACTAATCCGGGAGTAACTCAGCTCCTGGAATAACACTGATCCTGGAGTAATGCTCATTGATCCTGGGGTAACAGACATCCGGGAGTAACTCTGCTCCTGCAGTAACTCTGACCGATTCTGGAGTAAGTGACTGATCCTGGAGAAACTCTGACTGATCCTGGAGTAACTCTGCTCTTATAGTAACGGACTGATCCTGGAGTAACTGACTGATCCTGGAGTAACTCTGACTGATCCTGGAATAACTAACTGAACCTGGAGTAACTCTGCTCTTGGAGTAACTGACTGATCCTGGAGTAACTCTACTCCTGAAGTAACTCTGATCCTGGAGTAAATCTACTCCTGGAGTAACTGACCCATCCTGGAGTAACTGACTGATTCTGGAGCAATTCTGTTCTTGGAATAAGAAACTGATACTGGTGTAACTGACTGATCCTGGGGTAACTGATGGATCCTGGAGTAACTGACTGATCTTGCGGTAACTGACTGATCCTGGAGTAAGTGACTGATCTTGGAGTAACAGACTGATCCTGGAGTAAATCTATTCGTGGAGTAACAGACTGATCCTGGAGTAACTGACTGATCCTGGAGTAAGTGACTGATCTTGGAGTAACAGACTGATCCTGGAGTAACTCTACTCCTGGTTTAACTCTGATCCTGGAGTAAATCTACTCCTGGAGTAACAGACTGATCCTGGAGTAACTGACTGATCCTGGAGTAGCTCTGCTCTTGGAGTTACAGACTGGACCTGGAGTATCTCTGCTCTGGAGTAACAAGCTGATCCTGGAATAAATCTACTCCTGGTGTAACTCTGATCCTGGAGTAAATCTACTCCTGGAGTAACAGACTGATCCTGGATTACTGACTGATCTTGGAGCAACTCTTTTGTTGGATTAACCAACTGACTGATCCTGGAGTAACAGACTGATCCTCGGGTAACTGATCGATCCTGGAGTAACTGAATGATCCTGGAGTAACTCTGACTGATCCTGGATAAACTGACTGAACCTTGGATTAACTCTGCTCTTGGAGTAACTGACTGATCCTGGAGTAACTCTACTCCTGAAGTAACTCTGATCCTGGAGTAAATCTACTCCTGGAGTAACGGACTCATCCTGGAGTAACTGACTGATTCTGGAGCTACTCTGTTCTTGGAATAAGAAAGTGACACTAGAGTAACTGACTGATCCTGGGGTAACTGACTGATCCTGGAGTAAGTGACTGATTTTGGAGTAAGTGACTGATCTTGGAGTAACAGTCTGATCCTGGAGTAAATCTATTCGTGGAGTAACAGAATGATCCTAGAGTAACTGACTGATCCTGGAGTAACTCTGACTGATCCTGGAGTAACTCTGCTCTTGGAATAACAGGCTGATCCTGGAGTAACTCTACTATTGGAGTAAGTCTGCTCCTGGAGTAACTCTGACCGATCTTGGAGTAACTGATTGATCCTGGAGAAACTCGGACTGATCCAGGAGTAACTCTGCTCTTATAATAACAGACTGATCCTAGAGTACCTGACTGATCCTAGAGTAACTCTGACTGATCCTGAAGTAAGTCTGCTATTGGAGTAAGAGACTGGTCCTGGAGTAACTGACTGATCCTGGAGTAGCTCTGCTCTTGGAATAACAGACTGATCCTGGAGTAACTCTACTCCTGGAGTAACTCTGATCCTGGAGTAAATCTACTCCTGGAGTAACAGACGGATCCTGGAGTAACTGACTGATCCTGGAGCAACTCTGCTCTTGGAGTAACCAACTGATACTGGAGTAACTGACTGATCTTGGAGTAACAGTCTGATCCTGGAGTAAATCTATTCGTGGAGTAACAGAATGATCCTAGAGTAACTGACTGATCCTGGAGTAACTCTGACTGAACCTGGAGTAACTCTGCTCTTGGAATAACAGGCTGATCCTGGAGTAACTCTACTATTGGAGTAAGTCTGCTCCTGGAGTAACTCTGACCGATCTTGGAGTAACTGATTGATCCTGGAGAAACTCTGACTGATCCAGGAGTAACTCTGCTCTTATAATAACAGACTGATCCTAGAGTACCTGACTGATCCTGGAGTAACTCTGACTGATCCTGAAGTAAGTCTGCTATTGGAGTAAGAGACTGGTCCTGGAGTAACTGACTGATCCTGGAGTAGCTCTGCTCTTGGAATAACAGACTGATCCTGGAGTAACTCTACTCCTGGAGTAACTCTGATCCTGGAGTAAATCTACTCCTGGAGTAAGAGATGGATCCTGGAGTAACTGACTGATCCTGGAGCAACTCTGCTCATGGAGTATCCAACTGATACTGGAGTAACTGACTGATCTTGGAGTAACAGACTGATCCTGGAGAAATTCTGACTGATCCTGGAGTAACTCTGCTCTTATAGTAACAGACTGATCCTGGAGTAACTGACTGATCCTGGAGAAGCTCTGCTCTTGGAGTAACAAACTGATCCTGGAGTATCTCTACTCTGGAGTAACAAGCTGATCCTGGAGTAACTCTACTCCTGAAGTAACTCTGATCCTGGAGTAAATCTACTCCTGGAGTAACGGACTCATCCTGGAGCAACTGACTGATTCTGGAGCTACTCTGTTCTTGGAATAAGAAAGTGATAATAGTGTAACTGACTGATCCTGGGGTAACTGACTGATCCTGGAGTAAGTGACTGATTTTGGAGTAAGTGACTGATCTTGGAGTAACAGTCTGATCCTGGAGTAAATCTATTCGTGGAGTAACAGAATGATCCTAGAGTAACTGACTGATCCTGGAGTAACTCTGACTGATCCTGGAGTAACTCTGCTCTTGGAATAACAGGCTGATCCTGGAGTAACTCTACTATTGGAGTAAGTCTGCTCCTGGAGTAACTCTGACCAATCTTGGAGTAACTGATTGATCCTGGAGAAACTCGGACTGATCCAGGAGTAACTCTGCTCTTATAATAACAGACTGATCCTAGAGTACCTGACTGATCCTGGAGTAACTCTGACTGATCCTGAAGTAAGTCTGCTATTGGAGTAAGAGACTGGTCCTGGAGTAACTGACTGATCCTGGAGTAGCTCTGCTCTTGGAATAACAGACTGATCCTGGAGTAACTCTACTCCTGGAGTAACTCTGATCCTGGAGTAAATCTACTCCTGGAGTAACAGACGGATCCTGGAGTAACTGACTGATCCTGGAGCAACTCTGCTCTTGGAGTAACCAACTGATACTGGAGTAACTGACTGATCTTGCAGTAACAGTCTGATCCTGGAGTAAATCTATTCGTGGAGTAACAGAATGATCCTAGAGTAACTGACTGATCCTGGAGTAACTCTGACTGATCCTGGAGTAACTCTGCTCTTATAGTAACAGACTGATCCTGGAGTATCTCTACTCTGGAGTAACAAGCTGATCCTGGAGTAACTCTACACCTGGAGTAACTCTGATCCTGGAGAAAATCCACTCCTGGAGTAACAGACTGATCCTGGAGTAACTGACTGATCTGGAGTAACTGACTGATCCTGGAGTAACTCTGCTCTTATAGTAACAGACTGATCCTGGAGTAAATGACTGATCCTGGAGTAACTCTGACTGATCCTGGAGTAACTCTGTCTTGGAGTAAGAGACTGATTCTTGAGTAACTGACTGATCCTAGAGTAGCTCTGCTCTTGGAGTAACTGACTGATACTGGAGTAACTCTGATCCCGGAGTAACCGATGGATCCTGGAGTAACTGACTGATCCTGGAGTAACTGACTGATCCTGGATTAGCTCTGCTCTTGGAGTAACAGACTGATTCTGGAGTATCTCTGCTCTGGAGTAACAAGCTGATCCTGGAGTAACTCTACTCCTGAAGTGACTCTGATCCTGGAGTAAATCTACTCCTGGAGTAAAAGACTGATCATGGAGTAACAGACTGATCCTGGGGTAACTGATCGATCCTGGAGTAACTGACTGATCCTGGAGTAACTCTGACTGATCCTGGATTTACTGACTGAACCTGGAGTAACTCTGCTCTTGGAGTAACTGACTGATCCTGGAGTAACTCTACTCCTGAAGTAATTCTGATCCTGGAGTAAATCTACTCCTGGAGTAACTGACCCATCCTGGAGTAACTGACTGATTCTGGAGCAATTCTGTTCTTGGAATAAGAAACTGATACTGGTGTAACTGACTGATCCTGGGGTAACTGATGGATCCTGGAGTAACTGACTGATCTTGCGGTAACTGACTGATCCTGGAGTAAGTGACTGATCTTGGAGTAACAGACTGATCCTGGAGTAACTCTACTCCTGGTTTAACTCTGATCCTGGAGTAAATCTACTCCTGGAGTAACAGACTGATCCTGGAGTAACTGACTGATCCTGGAGTAACTCTGCTCTTGGAGTTACAGACTGGACCTGGAGTATCTCTGCTCTGGAGTAACAAGCTGATCCTGGAGTAAATCTACTCCTGGTGTAACTCTGATCCTGGAGTAAATCTACTCCTGGAGTAACAGACTGATCCTGGATTACTGACTGATCTTGGATCAACTCTTTTGTTGGAGTAACCAACTGACTGATCCTGGAGTAACAGACTGATCCTCGGGTAACTGATCGATCCTGGAGTAACTGAATGATCCTGGAGTAACTCTGACTGATCCTGGATAAACTGACTGAACCTTGGATTAACTCTGCTCTTGGAGTAACTGACTGATCCTGGAGTAACTCTACTCCTGAAGTAACTCTGATCCTGGAGTAAATCTACTCCTGGAGTAACGGACTCATCCTGGAGTAACTGACTGATTCTGGAGCTACTCTGTTCTTGGAATAAGAAAGTGATAATAGAGTAACTGACTGATCCTGGGGTAACTGACTGATCCAGGAGTAAGTGACTGATTTTGGAGTAAGTGACTGATCTTGGAGTAACAGTCTGATCCTGGAGTAAATCTATTCGTGGAGTAACAGAATGATCCTAGAGTAACTGACTGATCCTGGAGTAACTCTGACTGATCCTGGAGTAACTCTGCTCTTGGAATAACAGGCTGATCCTGGAGTAACTCTACTATTGGAGTAAGTCTGCTCCTGGAGTAACTCTGACCGATCTTGGAGTAACTGATTGATCCTGGAGAAACTCTGACTGATCCAGGAGTAACTCTGCTCTTATAATAACAGACTGATCCTAGAGTACCTGACTGATCCTAGAGTAACTCTGACTGATCCTGAAGTAAGTCTGCTATTGGAGTAAGAGACTGGTCCTGGAGTAACTGACTGATCCTGGAGTAGCTCTGCTCTTGGAATAACAGACTGATCCTGGAGTAACTCTACTCCTGGAGTAACTCTGATCCTGGAGTAACCAACTGATACTGGAGTAACTGACTGATCTTGGAGTAACAGTCTGATCCTGGAGTAAATCTATTCGTGGAGTAACAGAATGATCCTAGAGTAACTGACTGATCCTGTAGTAACTCTGACTGATCCTGGAGTAACTCTGCTCTTATAATAACAGACTGATCCTAGAGTACCTGACTGATCCTGGAGTAACTCTGACTGATCCTGAAGTAAGTCTGCTATTGGAGTAAGAGACTGGTCCTGGAGTAACTGACTGATCCTGGAGTAGCTCTGCTCTTGGAATAACAGACTGATCCTGGAGTAACTCTACTCCTGGAGTAACTCTGATCCTGGAGTAAATCTACTCCTGGAGTAAGAGATGGATCCTGGAGTAACTGACTGATCCTGGAGCAACTCTGCTCATGGAGTAACCAACTGATACTGGAGTAACTGACTGATCTTGGAGTAACAGACTGATCCTGGAGAAATTCTGACTGATCCTGGAGTAACTCTGCTCTTATAGTAACAGACTGATCCTGGAGTAACTGACTGATCCTGGAGAAGCTCTGCTCTTGGAGTAACAAACTGATCCTGGAGTATCTCTACTCTGGAGTAACAAGCTGATCCTGGAGTAACTCTACTCCTGAAGTAACTCTGATCCTGGAGTAAATCTACTCCTGGAGTAACGGACTCATCCTGGAGTAACTGACTGATTCTGGAGCTATTCTGTTCTTGGAATAAGAAAGTGATAATAGTGTAACTGACTGATCCTGGGGTAACTGACTGATCCTGGAGTAAGTGACTGATTTTGGAGTAAGTGACTGATCTTGGAGTAACAGTCTGATCCTGGAGTAAATCTATTCGTGGAGTAACAGAATGATCCTAGAGTAACTGACTGATCCTGGAGTAACTCTGACTGATCCTGGAGTAACTCTGCTCTTGGAATAACAGGCTGATCCTGGAGTAACTCTACTATTGGAGTAAGTCTGCTCCTGGAGTAACCCTGACCGATCTTGGAGTAACTGATTAATCCTGGAGAAACTCGGACTGATCCAGGAGTATCTCTGCTCTTATAATAACAGACTGATCCTAGAGTACCTGACTGATCCTGGAGTAACTCTGACTGATCCTGAAGTAAGTCTGCTATTGGAGTAAGAGACTGGTCCTGGAGTAAGTGACTGATCCTGGAGTAGCTCTGCTCTTGGAATAACAGACTGATCCTGGAGTAACTCTACTCCTGGAGTAACTCTGATCCTGGAGTAAATCTACTCCTGGAGTAACAGACGGATCCTGGAGTAACTGACTGATCCTGGAGCAACTCTGCTCTTGGAGTAACCAACTGATACTGGAGTAACTGACTGATCTTGCAGTAACAGTCTGATCCTGGAGTAAATCTATTCGTGGAGTAACAGAATGATCCTAGAGTAACTGACTGATCCTGTAGTAACTCTGACTGATCCTGGAGTAACTCTGCTCTTATAGTAACAGACTGATCCTGGAGTATCTCTACTCTGGAGTAACAAGCTGATCCTGGAGTAACTCTACACCTGGAGTAACTCTGATCCTGGAGAAAATCCACTCCTGGAGTAACAGACTGATCCTGGAGTAACTGACTGATCTGGAGTAACTGACTGATCCTGGAGTAACTCTGCTCTTATAGTAACAGACTGATCCTGGAGTAAATGACTGATCCTGGAGTAACTCTGACTGATCCTGGAGTAACTCTGTCTTGGAGTAAGAGACTGATTCTTGAGTAACTGACTGATCCTAGAGTAGCTCTGCTCTTGGAGTAACTGACTGATACTGGAGTAACTCTGATCCCGGAGTAACCGATGGATCCTGGAGTAACTGACTGATCCTGGATTAGCTCTGCTCTTGGAGCAACAGACTGATTCTGGAGTATCTCTACTCCTGAAGTGACTCTGATCCTGGAGTAAATCTACTCCTGGAGTAAAAGACTGATCATGGAGTAACAGACTGATCCTGGGGTAACTGATCGATCCTGGAGTAACTGACTGATCCTGGAGTAACTCTGACTGATCCTGGATTTACTGACTGAACCTGGAGTAACTCTGCTCTTGGAGTAACTGACTGATCCTGGAGTAACTCTACTCCTGAAGTAACTCTGATCCTGGAGTAAATCTACTCCTGGAGTAACTGACCCATCCTGGAGTAACTGACTGATTCTGGAGCAATTCTGTTCTTGGAATAAGAAACTGATACTGGTGTAACTGACTGATCCTGGGGTAACTGATGGATCCTGGAGTAACTGACTGATCTTGCGGTAACTGACTGATCCTGGAGTAAGTGACTGATCTTGGAGTAACAGACTGATCCTGGAGTAACTCTACTCCTGGTTTAACTCTGATCCTGGAGTAAATCTACTCCTGGAGTAACAGACTGATCCTGGAGTAACTGACTGATCCTGGAGTAGCGCTGCTCTTGGAGTTACAGACTGGACCTGGAGTATCTCTGCTCTGGAGTAACAAGCTGATCCTGGAATAAATCTACTCCTGGTGTAACTCTGATCCTGGAGTAAATCTACTCCTGGAGTAACAGACTGATCCTGGATTACTGACTGATCTTGGAGCAACTCTTTTGTTGGAGTAACCAACTGACTGATCCTGGAGTAACAGACTGATCCTCGGGTAACTGATCGATCCTGGAGTAACTGAATGATCCTGGAGTAACTCTGACTGATCCTGGATAAACTGACTGAACCTTGGATTAACTCTGCTCTTGGAGTAACTGACTGATCCTGGAGTAACTCTACTCCTGAAGTAACTCTGATCCTGGAGTAAATCTACTCCTGGAGTAACGGACTCATCCTGGAGTAACTGACTGATTCTGGAGCTACTCTGTTCTTGGAATAAGAAAGTGATAATAGAGTAACTGACTGATCCTGGGGTAACTGACTGATCCTGGAGTAAGTGACTGATTTTGGAGTAAGTGACTGATCTTGGAGTAACAGTCTGATCCTGGAGTAAATCTATTCGTGGAGTAACAGAATGATCCTAGAGTAACTGACTGATCCTGGAGTAACTCTGACTGATCCTGGAGTAACTCTGCTCTTTGAATAACAGGCTGATCCTGGAGTAACTCTACTATTGGAGTAAGTCTGCTCCTGGAGTAACTCTGACCGATCTTGGAGTAACTGATTGATCCTGGAGAAACTCTGACTGATCCAGGAGTAACTCTGCTCTTATAATAACAGACTGATCCTAGAGTACCTGACTGATCCTGGAGTAACTCTGACTGATCCTGAAGTAAGTCTGCTATTGGAGTAAGAGACTGGTCCTGGAGTAACTGACTGATCCTGGAGTAGCTCTGCTCTTGGAATAACAGACTGATCCTGGAGTAACTCTACTCCTGGAGTAACTCTGATCCTGGAGTAAATCTACTCCTGGAGTAAGAGATGGATCCTGGAGTAACTGACTGATCCTGGAGCAACTCTGCTCATGGAGTAACCAACTGATACTGGAGTAACTGACTGATCTTGGAGTAACAGACTGATCCTGGAGAAATTCTGACTGATCCTGGAGTAACTCTGCTCTTATAGTAACAGACTGATCCTGGAGTAACTGACTGATCCTGGAGAAGCTCTGCTCTTGGAGTAACAAACTGATCCTGGAGTATCTCTACTCTGGAGTAACAAGCTGATCCTGGAGTAACTCTACTCCTGAAGTAACTCTGATCCTGGAGTAAATCTACTCCTGGAGTAACGGACTCATCCTGGAGTAACTGACTGATTCTGGAGCTATTCTGTTCTTGGAATAAGAAAGTGATAATAGTGTAACTGACTGATCCTGGGGTAACTGACTGATCCTGGAGTAAGTGACTGATTTTGGAGTAAGTGACTGATCTTGGAGTAACAGTCTGATCCTGGAGTAAATCTATTCGTGGAGTAACAGAATGATCCTAGAGTAACTGACTGATCCTGGAGTAACTCTGACTGATCCTGGAGTAACTCTGCTCTTGGAATAACAGGCTGATCCTGGAGTAACTCTACTATTGGAGTAAGTCTGCTCCTGGAGTAACTCTGACCGATCTTGGAGTAACTGATTGATCCTGGAGAAACTCGGACTGATCCAGGAGTAACTCTGCTCTTATAATAACAGACTGATCCTAGAGTACCTGACTGATCCTGGAGTAACTCTGACTGATCCTGAAGTAAGTCTGCTATTGGAGTAAGAGACTGGTCCTGGAGTAACTGACTGATCCTGGAGTAGCTCTGCTCTTGGAATAACAGACTGATCCTGGAGTAACTCTACTCCTGGAGTAACTCTGATCCTGGAGTAAATCTACTCCTGGAGTAACAGACGGATCCTGGATTAACTGACTGATCCTGGAGCAACTCTGCTCTTGGAGTAACCAACTGATACTGGAGTAACTGACTGATCTTGGAGTAACAGTCTGATCCTGGAGTAAATCTATTCGTGGAGTAACAGAATGATCCTAGAGTAACTGACTGATCCTGGAGTAACTCTGACTGATCCTGGAGTAACTCTGCTCTTGGAGTAACAGACTGATCCTGGAGTATCTCTACTCCGGAGTAACAAGCTGATCCTGGAGTAACTCTACACCTGGAGTAACTCTGATCCTGGAGAAAATCCACTCCTGGAGTAACAGACTGATCCTGGAGTAACTGACTGATCTGGAGTAACTGACTGATCCTGGAGTAACTCTGCTCTTATAGTAACAGACTGATCCTGGAGTAAATGACTGATCCTGGAGTAACTCTGACTGATCCTGGAGTAACTCTGTCTTGGAGTAAGAGACTGATTCTTGAGTAACTGACTGATCCTAGAGTAGCTCTGCTCTTGGAGTAACTGACTGATACTGGAGTAACTCTGATCCCGGAGTAACCGATGGATCCTGGAGTAACTGACTGATCCTGGAGTAACTGACTGATCCTGGATTAGCTCTGCTCTTGGAGTAACAGACTGATTCTGGAGTATCTCTGCTCTGGAGTAACAAGCTGATCCTGGAGTAACTCTACTCCTGAAGTGACTCTGATCCTGGAGTAAATCTACTCCTGGAGTAAAAGACTGATAATGGAGTAACAGACTGATCCTGGGGTAACTGATCGATCCTGGAGTAACTGACTGATCCTGGAGTAACTCTGACTGATCCTGGATTTACTGACTGAACCTGGAGTAACTCTGCTCTTGGAGTAACTGACTGATCCTCGAGTAAACCTACTCCTGAAGTAACTCTGATCCTGGAGTAAATCTACTCCTGGAGTAACTGACTCATCCTGGAGTAACTGACTGATCCTGGAGTAACTCTGCTCTTGGAATAACAGGCTGATCCTGGAGTAACTCTACTATTGGAGTAAGTCTGCTCCTGGAGTAACTCTGACCGATCTTGGAGTAACTGATTGATCCTGGAGAAACTCGGACTGATCCAGGAGTAACTCTGCTCTTATAATAACAGACTGATCCTAGAGTACCTGACTGATCCTAGAGTAACTCTGACTGATCCTGAAGTAAGTCTGCTATTGGAGTAAGAGACTGGTCCTGGAGTAACTGACTGATCCTGGAGTAGCTCTGCTCTTGGAATAACAGACTGATCCTGGAGTAACTCTACTCCTGGAGTAACTCTGATCCTGGAGTAAATCTACTCCTGGAGTAACAGACGGATCCTGGAGTAACTGACTGATCCTGGAGCAACTCTGCTCTTGGAGTAACCAACTGATACTGGAGTAACTGACTGATCTTGCAGTAACAGTCTGATCCTGGAGTAAATCTATTCGTGGAGTAACAGAATGATCCTAGAGTAACTGACTGATCCTGGAGTAACTCTGACTGATCCTGGAGTAACTCTGCTCTTTGAATAACAGGCTGATCCTGGAGTAACTCTACTATTGGAGTAAGTCTGCTCCTGGAGTAACTCTGACCGATCTTGGAGTAACTGATTGATCCTGGAGAAACTCTGACTGATCCAGGAGTAACTCTGCTCTTATAATAACAGACTGATCCTAGAGTACCTGACTGATCCTCGAGTAACTCTGACTGATCCTGAAGTAAGTCTGCTATTGGAGTAAGAGACTGGTCCTGGAGTAACTGACTGATCCTGGAGTAGCTCTGCTCTTGGAATAACAGACTGATCCTGGAGTAACTCTACTCCTGGAGTAACTCTGATCCTGGAGTAAATCTACTCCTGGAGTAAGAGATGGATCCTGGAGTAACTGACTGATCCTGGAGCAACTCTGCTCATGGAGTAACCAACTGATACTGGAGTAACTGACTGATCTTGGAGTAACAGACTGATCCTGGAGAAATTCTGACTGATCCTGGAGTAACTCTGCTCTTATAGTAACAGACTGATCCTGGAGTAACTGACTGATCCTGGAGAAGCTCTGCTCTTGGAGTAACAAACTGATCCTGGAGTATCTCTACTCTGGAGTAACAAGCTGATCCTGGAGTAACTCTACTCCTGAAGTAACTCTGATCCTGGAGTAAATCTACTCCTGGAGTAACGGACTCATCCTGGAGTAACTGACTGATTCTGGAGCTATTCTGTTCTTGGAATAAGAAAGTGATAATAGTGTAACTGACTGATCCTGGGGTAACTGACTGATCCTGGAGTAAGTGACTGATTTTGGAGTAAGTGACTGATTTTGGAGTAACAGTCTGATCCTGGAGTAAATCTATTCGTGGAGTAACAGAATGATCCTAGAGTAACTGACTGATCCTGGAGTAACTCTGACTGATCCTGGAGTAACTCTGCTCTTGGAATAACAGGCTGATCCTGGAGTAACTCTACTATTGGAGTAAGTCTGCTCCTCGAGTAACTCTGACCGATCTTGGAGTAACTGATTGATCCTGGAGAAACTCGGACTGATCCAGGAGTAACTCTGCTCTTATAATAACAGACTGATCCTAGAGTACCTGACTGATCCTGGAGTAACTCTGACTGATCCTGAAGTAAGTCTGCTATTGGAGTAAGAGACTGGTCCTGGAGTAACTGACTGATCCTGGAGTAGCTCTGCTCTTGGAATAACAGACTGATCCTGGAGTAACTCTACTCCTGGAGTAACTCTGATCCTGGAGTAAATCTACTCCTGGAGTAACAGACGGATCCTGGATTAACTGACTGATCCTGGAGCAACTCTGCTCTTGGAGTAACCAACTGATACTGGAGTAACTGACTGATCTTGGAGTAACAGTCTGATCCTGGAGTAAATCTATTCGTGGAGTAACAGAATGATCCTAGAGTAACTGACTGATCCTGGAGTAACTCTGACTGATCCTGGAGTAACTCTGCTCTTATAGTAACAGACTGATCCTGGAGTATCTCTACTCTGGAGTAACAAGCTGATCCTGGAGTAACTCTACACCTGGAGTAACTCTGATCCTGGAGAAAATCCACTCCTGGAGTAACAGACTGATCCTGGAGTAACTGACTGATCTGGAGTAACTGACTGATCCTGGAGTAACTCTGCTCTTATAGTAACAGACTGATCCTGGAGTAAATGACTGATCCTGGAGTAACTCTGACTGATCCTGGAGTAACTCTGTCTTGGAGTAAGAGACTGATTCTTGAGTAACTGACTGATCCTAGAGTAGCTCTGCTCTTGGAGTAACTGACTGATACTGGAGTAACTCTGATCCCGGAGTAACCGATGGATCCTGGAGTAACTGACTGATCCTGGAGTAACTGACTGATCCTGGATTAGCTCTGCTCTTGGAGTAACAGACTGATTCTGGAGTATCTCTGCTCTGGAGTAACAAGCTGATCCTGGAGTAACTCTACTCCTGAAGTGACTCTGATCCTGGAGTAAATCTACTCCTGGAGTAAAAGACTGATCATGGAGTAACAGACTGATCCTGGGGTAACTGATCGATCCCGGAGTAACTGACTGATCCTGGAGTAACTCTGACTGATCCTGGATTTACTGACTGAACCTGGAGTAACTCTGCTCTTGGAGTAACTGACTGATCCTCGAGTAACTCTACTCCTGAAGTAACTCTGATCCTGGAGTAAATCTACTCCTGGAGTAACTGACTCATCCTGGAGTAACTGACTGATCCTGGAGTAACTCTGCTCTTGGAATAACAGGCTGATCCTGGAGTAACTCTACTATTGGAGTAAGTGTGCTCCTGGAGTAACTCTGACCGATCTTGGAGTAACTGATTGATCCTGGAGAAACTCGGACTGATCCAGGAGTAACTCTGCTCTTATAATAACAGACTGATCCTAGAGTACCTGACTGATCCTAGAGTAACTCTGACTGATCCTGAAGTAAGTCTGCTATTGGAGTAAGAGACTGGTCCTGGAGTAACTGACTGATCCTGGAGTAGCTCTGCTCTTGGAATAACAGACTGATCCTGGAGTAACTCTACTCCTGGAGTAACTCTGATCCTGGAGTAAATCTACTCCTGGAGTAACAGACGGATCCTGGAGTAACTGACTGATCCTGGAGCAACTCTGCTCTTGGAGTAACCAACTGATACTGGAGTAACTGACTGATCTTGGAGTAACAGTCTGATCCTGGAGTAAATCTATTCGTGGAGTAACAGAATGATCCTAGAGTAACTGACTGATCCTGGAGTAACTCTGACTGATCCTGGAGTAACTCTGCTCTTTGAATAACAGGCTGATCCTGGAGTAACTCTACTATTGGAGTAAGTCTGCTCCTGGAGTAACTCTGACCGATCTTGGAGTAACTGATTGATCCTGGAGAAACTCTGACTGATCCAGGAGTAACTCTGCTCTTATAATAACAGACTGATCCTAGAGTACCTTACTGATCCTGGAGTAACTCTGACTGATCCTGAAGTAAGTCTGCTATTGGAGTAAGAGACTGGTCCTGGAGTAACTGACTGATCCTGGAGTAGCTCTGCTCTTGGAATAACAGACTGATCCTGGAGTAACTCTACTCCTGGAGTAACTCTGATCCTGGAGTAAATCTACTCCTGGAGTAAGAGATGGATCCTGGAGTAACTGACTGATCCTGGAGCAACTCTGCTCATGGAGTAACCAACTGATACTGGAGTAACTGACTGATCTTGGAGTAACAGACTGATCCTGGAGAAATTCTGACTGATCCTGGAGTAACTCTGCTCTTATAGTAACAGACTGATCCTGGAGTAACTGACTGATCCTGGAGAAGCTCTGCTCTTGGAGTAACAAACTGATCCTGGAGTATCTCTACTCTGGAGTAAGAAGCTGATCCTGGAGTAACTCTACTCCTGAAGTAACTCTGATCCTGGAGTAAATCTACTCCTGGAGTAACGGACTCATCCTGGAGTAACTGACTGATTCTGGAGCTATTCTGTTCTTGGAATAAGAAAGTGATAATAGTGTAACTGACTGATCCTGGGGTAACTGACTGATCCTGGAGTAAGTGACTGATTTTGGAGTAAGTGACTGATCTTGGAGTAACAGTCTGATCCTGGAGTAAATCTATTCGTGGAGTAACAGAATGATCCTAGAGTAACTGACTGATCCTGGAGTAACTCTGACTGATCCTGGAGTAACTCTGCTCTTGGAATAACAGGCTGATCCTGGAGTAACTCTACTATTGGAGTAAGTCTGCTCCTGGAGTAACTCTGACCGATCTTGGAGTAACTGATTGATCCTGGAGAAACTCGGACTGATCCAGGAGTAACTCTGCTCTTATAATAACAGACTGATCCTAGAGTACCTGACTGATCCTGGAGTAACTCTGACTGATCCTGAAGTAAGTCTGCTATTGGAGTAAGAGACTGGTCCTGGAGTAAGTGACTGATCCTGGAGTAGCTCTGCTCTTGGAATAACAGACTGATCCTGGAGTAACTCTACTCCTGGAGTAACTCTGATCCTGGAGTAAATCTACTCCTGGAGTAACAGACGGATCCTGGAGTAACTGACTGATCCTGGAGCAACTCTGCTCTTGGAGTAACCAACTGATACTGGAGTAACTGACTGATATTGGAGTAACAGTCTGATCCTGGAGTAAATCTATTCGTGGAGTAACAGAATGATCCTAGAGTAACTGACTGATCCTGGAGTAACTCTGACTGATCCTGGAGTAACTCTGCTCTTATAGTAACAGACTGATCCTGGGGTATCTCTACTCTGGAGTAACAAGCTGATCCTGGAGTAACTCTACACCTGGAGTAACTCTGATCCTGGAGAAAATCCACTCCTGGAGTAACAGACTGATCCTGGAGTAACTGACTGATCTGGAGTAACTGACTGATCCTGGAGTAACTCTGCTCTTATAGTAACAGACTGATCCTGGAGTAAATGACTGATCCTGGAGTAACTCTGACTGATCCTGGAGTAACTCTGTCTTGGAGTAAGAGACTGATTCTTGAGTAACTGACTGATCCTAGAGTAGCTCTGCTCTTGGAGTAACTGACTGATACTGGAGTAACTCTGATCCCGGAGTAACCGATGGATCCTGGAGTAACTGACTGATCCTGGAGTAACTGACTGATCCTGGATTAGCTCTGCTCTTGGAGTAACAGACTGATTCTGGAGTATCTCTGCTCTGGAGTAACAAGCTGATCCTGGAGTAACTCTACTCCTGAAGTGACTCTGATCCTGGAGTAAATCTACTCCTGGAGTAAAAGACTGATCATGGAGTAACAGACTGATCCTGGGGTAACTGATCGATCCCGGAGTAACTGACTGATCCTGGAGTAACTCTGACTGATCCTGGATTTACTGACTGAACCTGGAGTAACTCTGCTCTTGGAGTAACTGACTGATCCTCGAGTAACTCTACTCCTGAAGTAACTCTGATCCTGGAGTAAATCTACTCCTGGAGTAACTGACTCATCCTGGAGTAACTGACTGATCCTGGAGTAACTCTGCTCTTGGAATAACAGGCTGATCCTGGAGTAACTCTACTATTGGAGTAAGTCTGCTCCTGGAGTAACTCTGACCGATCTTGGAGTAACTGATTGATCCTGGAGAAACTCTGACTGATCCAGGAGTAACTCTGCTCTTATAATAACAGACTGATCCTAGAGTACCTGACTGATCCTAGAGTAACTCTGACTGATCCTGAAGTAAGTCTGCTATTGGAGTAAGAGACTGGTCCTGGAGTAACTGACTGATCCTGGAGTAGCTCTGCTCTTGGAATAACAGACTGATCCTGGAGTAACTCTACTCCTGGAGTAACTCTGATCCTGGAGTAAATCTACTCCTGGAGTAACAGACGGATCCTGGAGTAACTGACTGATCCTGGAGCAACTCTGCTCTTGGAGTAACCAACTGATACTGGAGTAACTGACTGATCTTGGAGTAACAGTCTGATCCTGGAGTAAATCTATTCGTGGAGTAACAGAATGATCCTAGAGTAACTGACTGATCCTGGAGTAACTCTGACTGATCCTGGAGTAACTCTGCTCTTTGAATAACAGGCTGATCCTGGAGTAACTCTACTATTGGAGTAAGTCTGCTCCTGGAGTAACTCTGACCGATCTTGGAGTAACTGATTGATCCTGGAGAAACTCTGACTGATCCAGGAGTAACTCTGCTCTTATAATAACAGACTGATCCTAGAGTACCTTACTGATCCTGGAGTAACTCTGACTGATCCTGAAGTAAGTCTGCTATTGGAGTAAGAGACTGGTCCTGGAGTAACTGACTGATCCTGGAGTAGCTCTGCTCTTGGAATAACAGACTGATCCTGGAGTAACTCTACTCCTGGAGTAACTCTGATCCTGGAGTAAATCTACTCCTGGAGTAAGAGATGGATCCTGGAGTAACTGACTGATCCTGGAGCAACTCTGCTCATGGAGTAACCAACTGATACTGGAGTAACTGACTGATCTTGGAGTAACAGACTGATCCTGGAGAAATTCTGACTGATCCTGGAGTAACTCTGCTCTTATAGTAACAGACTGATCCTGGAGTAACTGACTGATCCTGGAGAAGCTCTGCTCTTGGAGTAACAAACTGATCCTGGAGTATCTCTACTCTGGAGTAACAAGCTGATCCTGGACTATCTCTACTCCTGAAGTAACTCTGATCCTGGAGTAAATCTACTCCTGGAGTAACGGACTCATCCTGGAGTAACTGACTGATTCTGGAGCTATTCTGTTCTTGGAATAAGAAAGTGATAATAGTGTAACTGACTGATCCTGGGGTAACTGACTGATCCTGGAGTAAGTGACTGATTTTGGAGTAAGTGACTGATCTTGGAGTAACAGTCTGATCCTGGAGTAAATCTATTCGTGGAGTAACAGAATGATCCTAGAGTAACTGACTGATCCTGGAGTAACTCTGACTGATCCTGGAGTAACTCTGCTCTTGGAATAACAGGCTGATCCTGGAGTAACTCTACTATTGGAGTAAGTCTGCTCCTGGAGTAACTCTGACCGATCTTGGAGTAACTGATTGATCCTGGAGAAACTCGGACTGATCCAGGAGTAACTCTGCTCTTATAATAACAGACTGATCCTAGAGTACCTGACTGATCCTGGAGTAACTCTGACTGATCCTGAAGTAAGTCTGCTATTGGAGTAAGAGACTGGTCCTGGAGTAACTGACTGATCCTGGAGTAGCTCTGCTCTTGGAATAACAGACTGATCCTGGAGTAACTCTACTCCTGGAGTAACTCTGATCCTGGAGTAAATCTACTCCTGGAGTAACAGACGGATCCTGGAGTAACTGACTGATCCTGGAGCAACTCTGCTCTTGGAGTAACCAACTGATACTGGAGTAACTGACTGATATTGGAGTAACAGTCTGATCCTGGAGTAAATCTATTCGTGGAGTAACAGAATGATCCTAGAGTAACTGACTGATCCTGGAGTAACTCTGACTGATCCTGGAGTAACTCTGCTCTTATAGTAACAGACTGATCCTGGGGTATCTCTACTCTGGAGTAACAAGCTGATCCTGGAGTAACTCTACACCTGGAGTAACTCTGATCCTGGAGAAAATCCACTCCTGGAGTAACAGACTGATCCTGGAGTAACTGACTGATCTGGAGTAACTGACTGATCCTGGAGTAACTCTGCTCTTATAGTAACAGACTGATCCTGGAGTAAATGACTGATCCTGGAGTAACTCTGACTGATCCTGGAGTAACTCTGTCTTGGAGTAAGAGACTGATTCTTGAGTAACTGACTGATCCTAGAGTAGCTCTGCTCTTGGAGTAACTGACTGATACTGGAGTAACTCTGATCCCGGAGTAACCGATGGATCCTGGAGTAACTGACTGATCCTGGAGTAACTGACTGATCCTGGATTAGCTCTGCTCTTGGAGTAACAGACTGATTCTGGAGTATCTCTGCTCTGGAGTAACAAGCTGATCCTGGAGTAACTCTACTCCTGAAGTGACTCTGATCCTGGAGTAAATCTACTCCTGGAGTAAAAGACTGATCATGGAGTAACAGACTGATCCTGGGGTAACTGATCGATCCCGGAGTAACTGACTGATCCTGGAGTAACTCTGACTGATCCTGGATTTACTGACTGAACCTGGAGTAACTCTGCTCTTGGAGTAACTGACTGATCCTCGAGTAACTCTACTCCTGAAGTAACTCTGATCCTGGAGTAAATCTACTCCTGGAGTAACTGACTCATCCTGGAGTAACTGACTGATCCTGGAGTAATTCTGCTCTTGGAATAACAGGCTGATCCTGGAGTAACTCTACTATTGGAGTAAGTCTGCTCCTGGAGTAACTCTGACCGATCTTGGAGTAACTGATTGATCCTGGAGAAACTCGGACTGATCCAGGAGTAACTCTGCTCTTATAATAACAGACTGATCCTAGAGTACCTGACTGATCCTAGAGTAACTCTGACTGATCCTGAAGTAAGTCTGCTATTGGAGTAAGAGACTGGTCCTGGAGTAACTGACTGATCCTGGAGTAGCTCTGCTCTTGGAATAACAGACTGATCCTGGAGTAACTCTACTCCTGGAGTAACTCTGATCCTGGAGTAAATCTACTCCTGGAGTAACAGACGGATCCTGGAGTAACTGACTGATCCTGGAGCAACTCTGCTCTTGGAGTAACCAACTGATACTGGAGTAACTGACTGATCTTGGAGTAACAGTCTGATCCTGGAGTAAATCTATTCGTGGAGTAACAGAATGATCCTAGAGTAACTGACTGATCCTGGAGTAACTCTGACTGATCCTGGAGTAACTCTGCTCTTTGAATAACAGGCTGATCCTGGAGTAACTCTACTATTGGAGTAAGTCTGCTCCTGGAGTAACTCTGACCGATCTTGGAGTAACTGATTGATCCTGGAGAAACTCTGACTGATCCAGGAGTAACTCTGCTCTTATAATAACAGACTGATCCTAGAGTACCTTACTGATCCTGGAGTAACTCTGACTGATCCTGAAGTAAGTCTGCTATTGGAGTAAGAGACTGGTCCTGGAGTAACTGACTGATCCTGGAGTAGCTCTGCTCTTGGAATAACAGACTGATCCTGGAGTAACTCTACTCCTGGAGTAACTCTGATCCTGGAGTAAATCTACTCCTGGAGTAAGAGATGGATCCTGGAGTAACTGACTGATCCTGGAGCAACTCTGCTCATGGAGTAACCAACTGATACTGGAGTAACTGACTGATCTTGGAGTAACAGACTGATCCTGGAGAAATTCTGACTGATCCTGGAGTAACTCTGCTCTTATAGTAACAGACTGATCCTGGAGTAACTGACTGATCCTGGAGAAGCTCTGCTCTTGGAGTAACAAACTGATCCTGGAGTATCTCTACTCTGGAGTAACAAGCTGATCCTGGAGTAACTCTACTCCTGAAGTAACTCTGATCCTGGAGTAAATCTACTCCTGGAGTAACGGACTCATCCTGGAGTAACTGACTGATTCTGGAGCTATTCTGTTCTTGGAATAAGAAAGTGATAATAGTGTAACTGACTGATCCTGGGGTAACTGACTGATCCTGGAGTAAGTGACTGATTTTGGAGTAAGTGACTGATCTTGGAGTAACAGTCTGATCCTGGAGTAAATCTATTCGTGGAGTAACAGAATGATCCTAGAGTAACTGACTGATCCTGGAGTAACTCTGACTGATCCTGGAGTAACTCTGCTCTTGGAATAACAGGCTGATCCTGGAGTAACTCTACTATTGGAGTAAGTCTGCTCCTGGAGTAACTCTGACCGATCTTGGAGTAACTGATTGATCCTGGAGAAACTCGGACTGATCCAGGAGTAACTCTGCTCTTATAATAACAGACTGATCCTAGAGTACCTGACTGATCCTGGAGTAACTCTGACTGATCCTGAAGTAAGTCTGCTATTGGAGTAAGAGACTGGTCCTGGAGTAAGTGACTGATCCTGGAGTAGCTCTGCTCTTGGAATAACAGACTGATCCTGGAGTAACTCTACTCCTGGAGTAACTCTGATCCTGGAGTAAATCTACTCCTGGAGTAACAGACGGATCCTGGAGTAACTGACTGATCCTGGAGCAACTCTGCTCTTGGAGTAACCAACTGATACTGGAGTAACTGACTGATATTGGAGTAACAGTCTGATCCTGGAGTAAATCTATTCGTGGAGTAACAGAATGATCCTAGAGTAACTGACTGATCCTGGAGTAACTCTGACTGATCCTGGAGTAACTCTGCTCTTATAGTAACAGACTGATCCTGGGGTATCTCTACTCTGGAGTAACAAGCTGATCCTGGAGTAACTCTACACCTGGAGTAACTCTGATCCTGGAGAAAATCCACTCCTGGAGTAACAGACTGATCCTGGAGTAACTGACTGATCTGGAGTAACTGACTGATCCTGGAGTAACTCTGCTCTTATAGTAACAGACTGATCCTGGAGTAAATGACTGATCCTGGAGTAACTCTGACTGATCCTGGAGTAACTCTGTCTTGGAGTAAGAGACTGATTCTTGAGTAACTGACTGATCCTAGAGTAGCTCTGCTCTTGGAGTAACTGACTGATACTGGAGTAACTCTGATCCCGGAGTAACCGATGGATCCTGGAGTAACTGACTGATCCTGGATTAGCTCTGCTCTTGGAGTAACAGACTGATTCTGGAGTATCTCTGCTCTGGAGTAACAAGCTGATCCTGGAGTAACTCTACTCCTGAAGTGACTCTGATCCTGGAGTAAATCTACTCCTGGAGTAAAAGACTGATCATGGAGTAACAGACTGATCCTGGGGTAACTGATCGATCCTGGAGTAACTGACTGATCCTGGAGTAACTCTGCTCTTGGAGTAACTGACTGATCCTCGAGTAACTCTACTCCTGAAGTAACTCTGATCCTGGAGTAAATCTACTCCTGGAGTAACTGACTCATCCTGGAGTAACTGACTGATTCTGGAGCAACTCTGTTCTTGGAATAAGAAAGTGATACAAGAGTAACTGACTGATCCTGGGGTAAATGACTGATCCTGGAGTAAGTTACTGATTTTGGAGTAAGTGACTGATCTTGGAGTAACAGTCTGATCCTGGAGTAAATCTATTCGTGGAGTAACAGACTGATCCTAGAGTAACTGAATGATCCTGGAGTAACTCTGACTGATCCTGGAGTTACTCTGCTCTTGGAATAACAGGCTGATCCTGGAGTAACTCTACTATTGGAGTAAGTCTGCTCCTGGAGTAACTCTGACCGAGCTTGGAATACCTAATTGATCCTGGAGAAACTCTGGCTGATCCTGGAGTAACTGACTGAACCTGGGGTAACTCTGATCCTGGAGTAATTCTGATCCTGTTGTAAACCTACTCCTGGAGTAACTGACTTATCCTGGAGTAACTGACTGATTTTGGAGCAACTCTGTTATTGGAATAAGAAACTGATACTAGAGTAACAGACTGATCCTGGGGTAACTGATGGATCCTGGAGTAACTGACTGATCCTGGAGTAACTCATTGATCCTGGAGTAAGTGATGGATCTTGGAGTAACAGACTGATCCTGGAGTAAATCTATTCATGGAGTAACAGACTGATCCTGGAGTAACTGACTGATCCTGGAGTAACTCTGACTGATCCTGGAGTAACTCTGCTCTTGGAATAACAGGCTGATCCTGGAGTAACTCTACTATTGGAGTAAGTCTGCTCCTGGAGTAACTCTGACCGATGTTGGAGTAACTGATTGATCCTGGAGAAACTCTGACTGATCCTGGAGTAACTGACTGAACCTGGAGTAACTCTACTCCTGAAGTAACTCTGATCCTGGAGTAAATCTACTCCTGGAGTAACTGACTCAACCTGGAGTAACTGACTGATTCTGGAGCAACTCTGTTCTTGGAATAAGAAACTGATATTGGATTAACTGACTGATCCTGGAGTAACTGACTGATCCTGGAGTAACTGACTGATCCTGGAGTAACAGACTGATCCTGGAGTAAGTGACTGATCTTGGAGTAACAGACTGTTCCTGGAGTAAATCTATTCGTAGAGTAACAGACTGATCCTGGAGTAACCGACGGATCCTGGAGAAACTGACTGATCCTGGAGTAACTCTGCTCTTGGTGTAACAGACCGATCCTGGAGTAAATGACTGATCCTAGAGTAACTCTGACTGAACCTGGAGTAACTCTGCTCTTCGAATAACAGGCTGATCCTGGAGTAACTCTACTATTGGAGTAATTCTGCTCCTGGAGTAACTCGGACCGATCTTGGAGTAACTGATTGATCCTGGAGAAACTCTGACTGAACCTCGAGTAACTCTGCTGTTATAATAAGAGACTGATCCTAGAGTACCTGACTGATCCTGGAGTAACTCTGACTGATCCTGAAGTAAGTCTGCTATTGGAGTAAGAGACTGGTCCTGGAGTAACTGACTGATCCTGGAGTAGCTCTGCTCTTGGAATAACAGACTGATCCTGGAGTAACTCTACTCCTGGAGTAACTCTGATCCTGGAGTAAATCTACTCCTGGAGTAACAGACGGATCCTAGAGTAACTGACTGATCCTGGAGCAACTCTGCTCTTGGAGTAACCAACTGATACTGGAGTAACTGACTGATCTTGGAGTAACAGACTGATCCTGGAGAAATTCTGACTGATCCTGGAGTAACTCTGCTCTTATAGTAACAGACTGATCCTGGAGTAACTGACTGATCCTGGAGAAGCTCTGTTCTTGGAGTAACAGACTGATCCTGGAGTATCTCTACTCTGGAGTAACAAGCTGATCCTGGAGTAACTCTACTCCTGGAGTAACTCTGATCCTGGAGTAAATCTACTCCTGGAGTAACAGACTGATCCTGGAGTAACTGACTGATCTGGAGTAACTGACTGATCCTGGAGAAACTCTGACTGATCCTGGAGTAACTCTGCTCTTATAGTAACAGACTGATCCTGGAGTAAATGACTGATCCTGGAGTAACTCTGTCTTGGAGTAACAGACTGATCCTGGAGTAACTCTACTCCTGGAGTAACTCTGATCCTGGAGGAAATCTACTCCTGGAGTAACAGACGGATCCTGGAGTCGCTCTGCCCCTGGAGTAACAGACTGATCCTGGTGTAACTCTACTGCTGGAGTAGCTCTGCTCTTGGAGCAACCCTGACTGATCCTGGAGTAACTCTACTCCTGGAGTAGCTCTGCTCTTGGAGCAACCCTGACTGATCCTGGAGGAACAGACTAATCCGGGAGTAACTCAGCTCCTGGAATAACACTGATCCTGGAGTAATGCTCATTGATCCTGTGGTAACAGACATCCGGGAGTAACTCTGCTCCTACAGTAACTCTGACCGATCTTGGAGTAAGTGACTGATCCTGGAGAAACTCTGACTGATCCTGGAGTAACTCTGCTCTTGGAATAACAGACTGATCCTGGAGTAACTCTACTCCTGGAGTAACTCTGATCCTGGAGTAAATCTACTCCTGGAGTAAGAGATGGATCCTGGAGTAACTGACTGATCCTGGAGCAACTCTGCTCATGGAGTAACCAACTGATACTGGAGTAACTGACTGATCTTGGAGTAACAGACTGATCCTGGAGAAATTCTGACTGATCCTGGAGTAACTCTGCTCTTATAGTAACAGACTGATCCTGGAGTAACTGACTGATCCTGGATTAGCTCTGCTCTTGGAGTAACAGACTGATCCTGGAGTATCTCTGCTCTGGAGTAACAAGATGATCCTGGAGTAACTCTACTCCTGGAGTAACTCTGATCCTGGAGTTAATCTACTCCTGGAGTAACAGTCTGATCCTGGAGTAACTGACTGATACTGGAGCAGCTCTGCTCTTGGAGTAATCAACTGACTGATCTTGGAGTAACAGACTGATCCTGGGGTAACTGATGGATCCTGGAGTAACTGACTGATCCTGGATTAACTCTGACTGATCCTGGAGAAACTGACTGAACCTGGAGTAACTCTGCTCTTGGATTAACTGACTGATCCTGGAGTAACTCTACTCCTGAAGTAACTCTGATCCTGGAGTAAGTCTACTCCTGGAGTAACTGACTCATCCTGCAGTAACTGACTGATTCTGGAGCAACTCTGTTCTTGGAATAAGAAACTGATACTAGAGTAACAGACTGATCCTGGGGTAACTGATGGATCCTGGAGTAACTGACTGATCCTGGAGGAACTCTGCTCTTGGAGTAACCAACTGATACTGGAGTAACTGACTGATCTTGGAGTAACAGACTGATCCTGGGGTAACTGATGGATCCTGGAGTAACTGACTGATCCTGGAGTAACTCTGCTATTGGAGTAACAGACTAATCCTGGAGTAATCGACTGATACTGGAATAACTCTGATTGATCGTGAAGCAACTCTGCTCTTGGAGTAACAGACTGATCCTGGAGTAGCTCCCCCCCTGGAGTAACAGACTGGTCCTGGAGTAAGTCTACTCCTGGATTAACTCTGCGCTTGGAGCAACCCTGACTGATCCTGGAGTAACAGACTAATCTGGGAGTAACTCAGCTCCTGGAATAACACTGATGCAGGAGTAATGCTCATTAATCCTGGGGTAACAGACATCCGGGAGTAACTCTGCTCCTGCAGTAACTCTGACCGATATTGGAGTAACTGATCCTGGAGAAACTCTGTCTGATCCTGGAGTAACGCTGCTCTTATAGTAACAGACTGATCCTGGAGTAACTGACTGATCCTGGAGTATCTCTGCTCTTGGAGTAACAAGCTGATCCAGGAGTAACTCTACTCCTGGAGTGACTCTGATCCTGGAGTAAATCTACTCCTGGAGTAACTGATTGATCCTGGAGTAACAGACTGATCCTATGGTATCTGATCGATCCTGGAGTAACTGACTGATCCTGGAGTAACTCTGACTGATCCTGGATTTACTGACTGAACCTGGAGTAACTCTGCTCTTGGAGTAACTGACTGATCCTCGAGTAACTCTACACCTGAAGTAACTCTGATCCTGGAGTAAATCTACTCCTGGAGTAACTGACTCATCCTGGAGTAACTGACTGATTCTGGAGCAACTCTGTTCTTGGAATAAGAAAGTGATATTAGAGTAACTGACTGATCCTGGGGTAACTGACTGATCCTGGAGTAAGTGACTGATTTTGGAGTAAGTGTTTGATCTTGTAGTAACAGTCTGATCCTGGAGTAAATCTATTCGTGGAGTAACAGACTGATCCTAGAGTAACTGAATGATCCTGGAGTACCTCTGACTGATCCTGGAGTAACTCTGCTCTTGGAATAACAGGCTGATCCTGGAGTAACTCTACTATTGGAGTAAGTCTGCTCCTGGAGCAGATCTTGGAGTAACTGATTGATCCTGGAGAAACTCTGACTGATCCTGGAGTAACTGACTGAACCTGGGGTAACTCTGATCCTGGAGTAACTCTGATCCTGTAGTAAATCTACTCCTGGAGTAACTGACTTAGCCTGGAGTAACTGACAGATTCTGGAGCAACACTGTTATTGGAATAAGAAACTGATACTAGAGTAACAGACTGATCCTGGGGTAACTGATGGATCCTGGAGTAACTGACTGATCCTGGAGTAACTCACTAATCCTGGAGTAAGTGATGGATCTTGGAGTAACAGACTGATCCTGGAGTAAATCTATTCGTGGAGTAACAGACTGATCCTGGAGTAACTGACTGATCCTGGAGTAACTGTGCTCTTGGAATAACAGGCTGATCCTGGAGTAACTCTACTATTGGAGTAAGTCTGCTTCTGGAGTAACTCTGACCGATCTTGGAGTAACTGATTGATCCTGGAGAAACTCTGACAGATCCTGGAGTAACTCTGACTGATCCTGGAGTACCTGACTGAACCTGGAGTAACTCTACTCCTGAAGTAACTCTGATCCTATAGTAAATCTACTCCTGGAGTAAATGACTCATCCTGGCGTAACTGACTGATTCTGGAGCAACTCTGTTCTTGGAATAAGAAACTGATATTGGATTAACTGACTGATTTGGGGTAACTGACTAATCCTGGAGTAACTGACTGATCCAAGAGTAACTGACTGATCCTGGAGTAAGTGACTGATCTTGGAGTAACAGACTGATCCTGGAGTAAATCTATTCGTAGAGTAACAGACTGATCCTGGAGTAACCGACGGATCCTGGAGAAACTGACTGATCCTGGAGTAACTCTGCTCTTGGTGTAACAGACCGATCCTGGAGTAAATGACTGATCCTGGAGTAACTCTGACTGAACCTGGAGTAACTCTGCTATTGGAGTAATTCTGCTCCTGGAGTAACTCGGACCGATCTTGGAGTAACTGATTGATCCTGGAGAAACTCTGACTGAACCAGGAGTAACTCTGCTCCTATAATAACAGACTGATCCTAGAGTACCTGACTGATCCTGGAGTAACTCTGACTGATCGTGAAGTAAGTCTGCTATTGGAGTAAGAGACTGTTCCTGGAGTAACTGACTGATCCTCTAGTAGCTCTGCTTTTGGAGTAACAGACTGATCCTCGAGTAACTCTACTCCTGGAGTAACTCTGATCCTGGAGTAAATCTACTCCTGGAGTAACAGACTGATCCTGGAGTAACTGACTGATCCTGGAGTAGCTCTGCTCTTGGAGTTAGAGACTGGACCTGGAGTATCTCTGCTCTGGAGTAACAAGCTGATCCTGGAGTAACTCTACTCCTGGTGTAACTCTGATCCTGGAGTAAATCTACTCCTGGAGTTACAGACTGATCCTGGATAACTGACTGATCTTGGAGCAGCTCTGCTCTTGGAGTAACCAACTGACTGATCCTGGAGTAACAGACTGATCCTCGGGTAACTGATCGATCCTGGAGTAACTGAATGATCCTGGAGTAACTCTGACTGATCCTGGATAAACTGACTGAACCTGGAGTAACTCTGCTCTTGGAGTAACTGACTGATCCTGGAATAACTCTACTCCTGAAGTAACTCTGATCCTGGAGTAAATCTACTCCTAGAGTAACTGACTCATCCTGGAGTAACTGACTGAATCTGGAGCAACTCTGTTCTTGGAATAAGAAAGTGACACTAGAGTAACTGACTGATCCTGGGGTAACTGACTGATCCTGGAGTAAGTGACTGATTTTGGAGTAAGTGACTGATCTTGGAGTAACAGTCTGATCCTGGAGTAAATCTATTCGTGGAGTAACAGAATGATCCTAGAGTAACTGACTGATCCTGGAGTAACTCTGACTGATCCTGGAGTTACTCTGCTCTTGGAATAACAGGCTGATCCTGGAGTAACTCTACTATTGGAGTAAGTCTGCTCCTGGAGTAACTCTGACCGATCTTGGAGTAACTGATTGATCCTGGAGAAACTCTGACTGATCCTGTAGTAACTCTGACTCATCCTGGAGTAACTGACTGAACCTGGAGTAACTCTACTCCTGAAGTAACTCTGATCCTGGAGTAAATCTATTCCTGGAGTAACTGAATCACTCTGGAGTAACTGACTGATTGTGGAGCAACTCTGTTCTTGGAATAATAAACTGATACTGGAGTAACTGACTGATCCTGGGGTAACTGACTGATCTTGGAGTAACTGACTGATCCTGGAGTAAGTGACTGATCTTAGAGTAACAGACTGATCCTGGAGTAAATCTATTTGTGGAGTAACAGACTGATCCTGGAGTAACCGACGGATCCTGGAGTAACTGACTGATCCTGGAGTAACTCTACTCCTGAAGTAACTCTGATCCTGGACCAAATCTACTCCTGGAGTAACTGACTGATTCTGGAGTAACTGACTGATTCTAGAGCAACTCTGTTCTCGGAATAAGAAACTGATACTAGAGTAACAGACTGATCCTGGGGTAACTGATGGATCCTGGAGTAACTGACTGATCCTGGAGTAATTCTGACTGATCCTGGAGTAACTCTGCTCTTGGAATAACAGGCTGATCCTGCAGTAACTCTACTATTGGAGTAAGTCTGCTCCTGGAGTAACTCTGACCGATGTTGGAGTAACTGATTGATCCTGGAGAAACTCTGACTGATCCTGGAGTAACTGACTGAACCTGGAGTAACTCTACTCCTGAAGTAATTCTGATCCTGGAGTAAATCTACTCCTGGAGTAACTGACTCATCCTGGAGTAACTGACTGATTCTGGAGCAACTCTGTTCTTGGAATAAGAAACTGATATTGGATTAACTGACTGATCCTGGGGTAACTGACTGATCCTGGAGTAACTGACTGATCCTGGAGTAACAGATTGATCCTGGAGTAAGTGACTGATCTTGGAGTAACAGACTGTTCCTGTAGTAAATCTATTCGTAGAGTAACAGACTGATCCTGGAGTAACCGACGGATCCTGGAGAAACTGACTGATCCTGGAGTAACTCTGCTCTTGGTGTAACAGACTGATCCTGGAGTAAATGACTGATCCTAGAGTAACTCTGACTGAACCTGGAGAAACTCTGCTCTTCGAATAACAGGCTGATCCCGGAGTAACTCTACTATTGGAGTAATTCTGCTCCTGGAGTAACTTGGACCGATCTTGGGGTAACTGATTGATCCTAGAGAAACTCTGACTGAACCACGAGTAACTCTGCTCCTATAATAACAGACTGATCCTAGAGTACCTGACTGATCCTGGAGTAACTCTACTCCTGAAGTAACTCTGATCCTATAGTAAATCTACTCCTGGAGTAAATGACTCATCCTGGCGTAACTGACTGATTCTGGAGCAACTCTTTTCTTGGAATAAGAAACTGATATTGGATTAACTGACTGATTTGGGGTAACTGACTAATCCTGGAGTAACTGACTGATCCAAGAGTAACTGACTGATCCTGGAGTAAGTGACTGATCTTGGAGTAACAGACTGATCCTGGAGTAAATCTATTCGTAGAGTAACAGAATGATCCTGTAGTAACCGACGGATCCTGGAGAAACTGACTGATCCTGGAGTAACTCTGCTCTTGGTGTAACAGACCGATCCTGGAGTAAATGACTGATCCTGGAGTAACTCTGACTGAACCTGGAGTAACTCTGCTATTGGAGTAATTCTGCTCCTGGAGTAACTCGGACCGATCTTGGAGTAACTGATTGATCCTGGAGAAACTCTGACTGAACCAGGAGTAACTCTGCTCCTATAATAACATACTGATCCTAGAGTACCTGACTGATCCTGGAGGAACTCTGACTGATCGTGAAGTAAGTCTGCTATTGGGGTAAGAGACTGTTCCTGGAGTAACTGACTGATCCTCTAGTAGCTCTGCTTTTGGAGTAACAGACTGATCCTCGAGTAACTCTACTCCTGGAGTAACTCTGATCCTGGAGTAAATCTACTCCTGGAGTAACAGACTGATCCTGGAGTAACTGACTGATCCTGGAGTAGCTCTGCTCTTGGAGTTACAGACTGGACCTGGAGTATCTCTGCTCTGGAGTAACAAGCTGATCCTGGAGTAACTCTAATCCTGGTGTAACTCTGATCCAGGAGTAAATCTACTCCTGGAGTTACAGACTGATCCTGGATAACTGACTGATCTTGGAGCAGCTCTGCTCTTGGAGTAACCAACTGACTGATCCTGGAGTAACAGACTGATCCTCGGGTAACTGATCGATCCTGGAGTAACTGAATGATCCTGGAGTAACTCTGACTGATCCTGGATAAACTGACTGAACCTGGAGTAACTCTGCTCTTGGAGTAACTGACTGATCCTGGAGTAACTCTACTCCTGAAGTAACTCTGATCCTGGAGTAAATCTACTCCTAGAGTAACGGACTCATCCTGGAGTAACTGACTGATTCTGGAGCAACACTGTTCTTGGAATAAGAAAGTGACACTAGAGTAACAGACTGATCCTGGGGTAACTGACTGATCCTGGAGTAAGTGACTGATTTTGGAGTAAGTGACTGATCTTGGAGTAATAGTCTGATCCTGGAGTAAACCTATTCGTGGAGTAACAGAATGATCCTAGAGTAACTGACTGATCCTGGAGTAACTCTGACTGATCCTGGAGTTACTCTGCTCTTGGAATAACAGGCTGATCCTGGAGTAACTCTACTATTGGAGTAAGTCTGCTCCTGGAGTAACTCTGACCGATCTTGGAGTAACTGATTGATCCTGGAGAAACTCTGACTGATCCTGTAGTAACTCTGACTCATCCTGGAGTAACTGACTGAACCTGGAGTAACTCTACTCCTGAAGTAACTCTGATCCTGGAGTAAATCTATTCCTGGAGTAACTGAATCACTCTGGAGTAACTGACTGATTGTGGAGCAACTCTGTTCTTGGAATAATAAACTGTTACTGGAGTAACTGACTGATCCTGGGGTAACTGACTGATCCTGGAGTAACTGACTGATCCTGGAGTAAGTGACTGATCTTAGAGTAAAGACTGATCCTGGAGTAAATCTATTTGTGGAGTAACAGACTGATCCTGGAGTAACCGACGGATCCTGGAGTAACTGACTGATCCTGGAGTAACTCTACTCCTGAAGTAACTCTGATCCTGGAGCAAATCTACTCCTGGAGTAACTGACTGATTCTGGAGTAACTGACCGATTCTAGAGCAAAGCTGTTCTCGGAATAAGAAACTGATACTAGAGTAACAGAATGATCCTGGGGTAACTGATGGATCCTGGAGTAACTGACTGATCCTGGAGTAATTCTGACTGCTCCTGGAGTAACTCTGCTCTTGGAATAACAGGCTGATCCTGCAGTAACTCTACTATTGGAGTAAGTCTGCTCCTGGAGTAACTCTGACCGATCTTGGAGTAACTGATTGATCCTGGAGAAACTCTGACTGATCCTGTAGTAACTCTGACTCATCCTGGAGTAACTGACTGAACCTGGAGTAACTCTACTCCTGAAGTAACTCTGATCCTGGAGTAAATCTATTCCTGGAGTAACTGAATCACTCTGGAGTAACTGACTGATTGTGGAGCAACTCTGTTCTTGGAATAATAAACTGATACTGGAGTAACTGACTGATCCTGGGGTAACTGACTGATCTTGGAGTAACTGACTGATCCTGGAGTAAGTGACTGATCTTAGAGTAACAGACTGATCCTGGAGTAAATCTATTTGTGGAGTAACAGACTGATCCTGGAGTAACCGACGGATCCTGGAGTAACTGACTGATCCTGGAGTAACTCGACTCCTGAAGTAACTCTGATCCTGGACCAAATCTACTCCTGGAGTAACTGACTGATTCTGGAGTAACTGACTGATTCTAGAGCAACTCTGTTCTCGGAATAAGAAACTGATACTAGAGTAACAGACTGATCCTGGGGTAACTGATGGATCCTGGAGTAACTGACTGATCCTGGAGTAATTCTGACTGATCCTGGAGTAACTCTGCTCTTGGAATAACAGGCTGATCCTGCAGTAACTCTACTATTGGAGTAAGTCTGCACCTGGAGTAACTCTGACCGATGTTGGAGTAACTGATTGATCCTGGAGAAACTCTGACTGATCCTGGAGTAACTGACTGAACCTGGAGTAACTCTACTCCTGAAGTAATTCTGATCCTGGAGTAAATCTACTCCTGGAGTAACTGACTCATCCTGGAGTAACTGACTGATTCTGGAGCAACTCTGTTCTTGGAATAAGAAACTGATATTGGATTAACTGACTGATCCTGGGGTAACTGACTGATCCTGGAGTAACTGACTGATCCTGGAGTAACAGATTGATCCTGGAGTAAGTGACTGATCTTGGAGTAACAGACTGTTCCTGTAGTAAATCTATTCGTAGAGTAACAGACTGATCCTGGAGTAACCGACGGATCCTGGAGAAACTGACTGATCCTGGAGTAACTCTGCTCTTGGTGTAACAGACCGATCCTGGAGTAAATGACTGATCCTAGAGTAACTCTGACTGAACCTGGAGAAACTCTGCTCTTCGAATAACAGGCTGATCCCGGAGTAACTCTACTATTGGAGTAATTCTGCTCCTGGAGTAACTTGGACCGATCTTGGGGTAACTGATTGATCCTAGAGAAACTCTGACTGAACCACGAGTAACTCTGCTCCTATAATAACAGACTGATCCTAGAGTACCTGACTGATCCTGGAGTAACTCTACTCCTGAAGTAACTCTGATCCTATAGTAAATCTATTCCTGGAGTAAATGACTCATCCTGGCGTAACTGACTGATTCTGGAGCAACTCTTTTCTTGGAATAAGAAACTGATATTGGATTAACTGACTGATTTGGGGTAACTGACTAATCCTGGAGTAACTGACTGATCCAAGAGTAACTGACTGATCCTGGAGTAAGTGACTGATCTTGGAGTAACAGACTGATCCTGGAGTAAATCTATTCGTAGAGTAACAGAATGATCCTGTAGTAACCGACGGATCCTGGAGAAACTGACTGATCCTGGAGTAACTCTGCTCTTGGTGTAACAGACAGTTCCTGGAGTAAATGACTGATCCTGGAGTAACTCTGACTGAACCTGGAGTAACTCTGCTATTGGAGTAATTCTGCTCCTGGAGTAACTCGGACCGATCTTGGAGTAACTGATTGATCCTGGAGAAACTCTGACTGAACCAGGAGTAACTCTGCTCCTATAATAACATACTGATCCTAGAGTACCTGACTGATCCTGGAGGAACTCTGACTGATCGTGAAGTAAGTCTGCTATTGGGGTAAGAGACTGTTCCTGGAGTAACTGACTGATCCTCTAGTAGCTCTGCTTTTGGAGTAACAGACTGATCCTCGAGTAACTCTACTCCTGGAGTAACTCTGATCCTGGAGTAAATCTACTCCTGGAGTAACAGACTGATCCTGGAGTAACTGACTGATCCTGGAGTAGCTCTGCTCTTGGAGTTACAGACTGGACCTGGAGTATCTCTGCTCTGGAGTAACAAGCTGATCCTGGAGTAACTCTAATCCTGGTGTAACTCTGATCCAGGAGTAAATCTACTCCTGGAGTTACAGACTGATCCTGGATAACTGACTGATCTTGGAGCAGCTCTGCTCTTGGAGTAACCAACTGACTGATCCTGGAGTAACAGACTGATCCTCGGGTAACTGATCGATCCTGGAGTAACTGAATGATCCTGGAGTAACTCTGACTGATCCTGGATAAACTGACTGAACCTGGAGTAACTCTGCTCTTGGAGTAACTGACTGATCCTGGAGTAACTCTACTCCTGAAGTAACTCTGATCCTGGAGTAAATCTACTCCTAGAGTAACGGACTCATCCTGGAGTAACTGACTGATTCTGGAGCAACTCTGTTCTTGGAATAAGAAAGTGACACTAGAGTAACAGACTGATCCTGGGGTAACTGACTGATCCTGGAGTAAGTGACTGATTTTGGAGTAAGTGACTGATCTTGGAGTAATAGTCTGATCCTGGAGTAAACCTATTCGTGGAGTAACAGAATGATCCTAGAGTAACTGACTGATCCTGGAGTAACTCTGACTGATCCTGGAGTTACTCTGCTCTTGGAATAACAGGCTGATCCTGGAGTAACTCTACTATTGGAGTAAGTCTGCTCCTGGAGTAACTCTGACCGATCTTGGAGTAACTGATTGATCCTGGAGAAACTCTGACTGATCCTGTAGTAACTCTGACTCATCCTGGAGTAACTGACTGAACCTGGAGTAACTCTACTCCTGAAGTAACTCTGATCCTGGAGTAAATCTATTCCTGGAGTAACTGAATCACTCTGGAGTAACTGACTGATTGTGGAGCAACTCTGTTCTTGGAATAATAAACTGTTACTGGAGTAACTGACTGATCCTGGGGTAACTGACTGATCCTGGAGTAACTGACTGATCCTGGAGTAAGTGACTGATCTTAGAGTAAAGACTGATCCTGGAGTAAATCTATTTGTGGAGTAACAGACTGATCCTGGAGTAACCGACGGATCCTGGAGTAACTGACTGATCCTGGAGTAACTCTACTCCTGAAGTAACTCTGATCCTGGAGCAAATCTACTCCTGGAGTAACTGACTGATTCTGGAGTAACTGACCGATTCTAGAGCAAAGCTGTTCTCGGAATAAGAAACTGATACTAGAGTAACAGAATGATCCTGGGGTAACTGATGGATCCTGGAGTAACTGACTGATCCTGGAGTAATTCTGACTGCTCCTGGAGTAACTCTGCTCTTGGAATAACAGGCTGATCCTGCAGTAACTCTACTATTGGAGTAAGTCTGCTCCTGGAGTAACTCTTACCGATGTTGGAGTAACTGATTGATCCTGGAGAAACTCTGACTGATCCTGGAGTAACTGACTGAACCTGGAGTAACTCTACTCCTGAAGTAATTCTGATCCTGGAGTAAATCTACTCCTGGAGTAACTGACTCATCCTGGAGTAACTGACTGATTCTGGAGCAACTCTGTTCTTGGAATAAGAAACTGATATTGGATTAACTGACTGATCCTGGAGTAACTGACTGATCCTGGAGTAACTGACTGATCCTGGAGTAACAGACTGATCCTGGAGTAAGTGACTGATCTTGGAGTAACAGACTGTTCCTGTAGTAAATCTATTCGTAGAGTAACAGACTGATCCTGGAGTAACCGAC
Organism: Carcharodon carcharias; assembly: GCF_017639515.1. Classification (NCBI taxonomy): domain Eukaryota; kingdom Metazoa; phylum Chordata; class Chondrichthyes; order Lamniformes; family Lamnidae; genus Carcharodon; species Carcharodon carcharias. Next base: position 162,329,003 of record NC_054469.1, on the reverse strand, counting down.
GGATCCTGGAGAAACTGACTGATCCTGGAGTAACTCTGCTCTTGGTGTAACAGACAGTTCCTGGAGTAAATGACTGATCCTAGAGTAACTCTGACTGAACCTGGAGTAACTCTGCTCTTCGAATAACAGGCTGATCCTGGAGTAACTCTACTATTGGAGTAATTCTGCTCCTGGAGTAACTCGGACCGATCTTGGAGTAACTGATTGATCCTGGAGAAACTCTGACTGATCCTGGAGTAGCTCTGACTGATCCTGGAGTACCTGACTGAACCTGGAGTAACTCTACTCCTGAAGTAACCCTGATCCTATAGTAAATCTACTCCTGGAGTAAATGACTCATCCTGGCGTAACTGACTGATTCTGGAGCAACTCTTTTCTTGGAATAAGAAACTGATATTGGATTAACTGACTGATTTGGGGTAACTGACTAATCCTGGAGTAACTGACTGATCCTAGAGTAACTGACTGATCCTGGAGTAAGTGACTGATCTTGGAGTAACAGACTGATCCTGGAGTAAATCTATTCGTAGAGTAACAGACTGATCCTGGACTAAATGACTGATCCTGGAGTAACTCTGAGTGATCCTGAAGTAACTCTGCTCTTGGAATAACAGGCTGATCCTGGAATAACTCTACTATTGGAGTAATTCTGCTCCTGGAGTAACTCGGACCGATCTTGGAGTAACTGATTGATCCTGGAGAAACTCTGACTGAACCAGGAGTAACTCTGCTCCTATAATAACAGACTGATCCTGGAGTACCTGACTGATCCTGGAGGAACTCTGACTGATCGTGAAGTAAGTCTGCTATTGGAGTAAGAGACTGTTCCTGGAGTAACTGACTGATCCTCTAGTAGCTCTGCTTTTGGAGTAACAGACTGATCCTCGAGTAACTCTATTCCTGGAGTAACTCTGATCCCGGAGTAAATCTACTCCTGGAGTAACAGACTGATCCTGGAGTACCTGACTGATCCTGGAGTAACTCTGACTGATCCTGAAGTAAGTCTGCTATTGGAGTAAGAGACTGTTCCTGGAGTAACTGACTGATCCTCTAGTAGCTCTGCTTTTGGAGTAACAGACTGATCCTCGAGTAACTCTATTCCTGAAGTAACTCTGATCCTGGAGTAAATCTACTCCTGGAGTAACAGACTGATCCTGGAGTACCTGACTGATCCTGGAGTAGCTCTGCTCTTGGAGTTACAGACTGGACCTGGAATATCTCTGCTCTGGAGTAACAAGCTGATCCTGGGGTAACTCTACTCCTGGTGTAACTCTGATCCTGGAGTAAATCTACTCCTGGAGTTACAGACTGATCCTGGATAACTGACTGATCTTGGAGCAACTCTGCTCTTGGAGTAACCAACTGACTGATCCTGGAGTAACAGACTGATCCTCGGGTAACTGATCGATCCTGGAGTAACTGAATGATCCTGGAGTAACTCTGACTGATCCTGGATAAACTGACTGAACCTGGAGTAACTCTGCTCTTGGAGTAACTGACTGATCCTGGAGTAACTCTACTCCTGAAGTAACTCTGATCCTGGAGTAAATCTACTCCTAGAGTAACGGACTCATCCTGGAGTAACTGACTGATTCTGGAGCAACTCTGTTCTTGGAATAAGAAAGTGACACTAGAGTAACTGACTGATCCTGGGGTAACTGACTGATCCTGGAGTAAGTGACTGATTTTGGAGTAAGTGACTGATCTTGGAGTAACAGTCTGATCCTGGAGTAAATATATTCGTGGAGTAACAGAATGATCCTACAGTAACTGTCTGATCCTGGAGTAAAACTGACTGATCCTGGAGTTACTCTGCTCTTGGAATAACAGGCTGATCCTGGAGTAACTCTACTATTGGAGTAAGTCTGCTCCTGGAGTAACTCTGACCGATCTTGGAGTAACTGATTGATCCTGGAGAAACTCTGACTGATCCTGTAGTAACTCTGACTCATCCTGGAGTAACTGACTGAACCTGGAGTAACTCTACTCCTGAAGTAACTCTGATCCTGGAGTAAATCTATTCCTGGAGTAACTGAATCACTCTGGAGTAACTGACTGATTGTGGAGCAACTCTGTTCTTGGAATAATAAACTGATACTGGAGTAACTGACTGATCCTGGGGTAACTGACTGATCCTGGAGTAAGTGACTGATCTTAGAGTAACAGACTGATCCTGGAGTAAATCTATTTGTGGAGTAACAGACTGATCCTGGAGTAAATCTATTTGTGGAGTAACAGACTGATCCTGGAGTAACCGACGGATCCTGGAGTAACTGACTGATCCTGGAGTAACTCTACTCCTGAAGTAACTCTGATCCTGGACCAAATCTACTCCTGGAGTAACTGACTGATTCTGGAGTAACTGACTGATTCTAGAGCAACTCTGTTCTCGGAATAAGAAACTGATACTAGAGTAACAGACTGATCCTGGGGTAACTGATGGATCCTGGAGTAACTGACTGATCCTGGAGTAATTCTGACTGATCCTGGAGTAACTCTGCTCTTGGAATAACAGGCTGATCCTGCAGTAACTCTACTATTGGAGTAAGTCTGCTCCTGGAGTAACTCTGACCGATGTTGGAGTAACTGATTGATCCTGGAGAAACTCTGACTGATCCTGGAGTAACTGACTGAACCTGGAGTAACTCTACTCCTGAAGTAATTCTGATCCTGGAGTAAATCTACTCCTGGAGTAACTGACTCATCCTGGAGTAACTGACTGATTCTGGAGCAACTCTGTTCTTGGAATAAGAAACTGATATTGGATTAACTGACTGATCCTGGAGTAACTGACTGATCCTGGAGTAACTGACTGATCCTGGAGTAACAGACTGATCCTGGAGTAAGTGACTGATCTTGGAGTAACAGACTGTTCCTGTAGTAAATCTATTCGTAGAGTAACAGACTGATCCTGGAGTAACCGACGGATCCTGGAGAAACTGACTGATCCTGGAGTAACTCTGCTCTTGGTGTAACAGACAGTTCCTGGAGTAAATGACTGATCCTAGAGTAACTCTGACTGAACCTGGAGTAACTCTGCTCTTCGAATAACAGGCTGATCCTGGAGTAACTCTACTATTGGAGTAATTCTGCTCCTGGAGTAACTCGGACCGATCTTGGAGTAACTGATTGATCCTGGAGAAACTCTGACTGATCCTGGAGTAGCTCTGACTGATCCTGGAGTACCTGACTGAACCTGGAGTAACTCTACTCCTGAAGTAACCCTGATCCTATGGTAAATCTACTCCTGGAGTAAATGACTCATCCTGGCGTAACTGACTGATTCTGGAGCAACTCTTTTCTTGGAATAAGAAACTGATATTGGATTAACTGACTGATTTGGGGTAACTGACTAATCCTGGAGTAACTGACTGATCCTAGAGTAACTGACTGATCCTGGAGTAAGTGACTGATCTTGGAGTAACAGACTGATCCTGGAGTAAATCTATTCGTAGAGTAACAGACTGATCCTGTAGTAACCGGCGGATCCTAGAGTAACTGACTGATCCTGGAGTAACTCTGCTCTTGGTGTAACAGACCGATCCTGGAGTAAATGACTGATCCTGGAGTAACTCTGAGTGATCCTGAAGTAACTCTGCTCTTGGAATAACAGGCTGATCCTGGAATAACTCTACTATTGGAGTAATTCTGCTCCTGGAGTAACTCGGACCGATCTTGGAGTAACTGATTGATCCTGGAGAAACTCTGACTGAACCAGGAGTAACTCTGCTCCTATAATAACAGACTGATCCTAGAGTACCTGACTGATCCTGGAGGAACTCTGACTGATCGTGAAGTAAGTCTGCTATTGGAGTAAGAGACTGTTCCTGGAGTAACTGACTGATCCTCTAGTAGCTCTGCTTTTGGAGTAACAGACTGATCCTCGAGTAACTCTACTCCTGGAGTAACTCTGATCCCGGAGTAAATCTACTCCTGGAGTAACAGACTGATCCTGGAGTACCTGACTGATCCTGGAGTAACTCTGACTGATCCTGAAGTAAGTCTGCTATTGGAGTAAGAGACTGTTCCTGGAGTAACTGACTGCTCCTCTAGTAGCTCTGCTTTTGGAGTAACAGACTGATCCTCGAGTAACTCTATTCCTGAAGTAACTCTGATCCTGGAGTAAATCTATTCCTGGAGTAACAGACTGATCCTGGAGTACCTGACTGATCCTGGAGTAGCTCTGCTCTTGGAGTTACAGACTGGACCTGGAATATCTCTGCTCTGGAGTAACAAGCTGATCCTGGGGTAACTCTACTCCTGGTGTAACTCTGATCCTGGAGTAAATCTACTCCTGGAGTTACAGACTGATCCTGGATAACTGACTGATCTTGGAGCAACTCTGCTCTTGGAGTAACCAACTGACTGATCCTGGAGTAACAGACTGATCCTCGGGTAACTGATCGATCCTGGAGTAACTGAATGATCCTGGAGTAACTCTGACTGATCCTGGATAAACTGACTGAACCTGGAGTAACTCTGCTCTTGGAGTAACTGACTGATCCTGGAGTAACTCTACTCCTGAAATAACTCTGATCCTGGAGTAAATCTACTCCTAGAGTAACGGACTCATCCTGGAGTAACTGACGGATTCTGGAGCAACTCTGTTCTTGGAATAAGAAAGTGACACTAGAGTAACTGACTGATCCTGGGGTAACTGACTGATCCTGGAGTAAGTGACTGATTTTGGAGTAAGTGACTGATCTTGGAGTAACAGTCTGATCCTGGAGTAAATATATTCGTGGAGTAACAGAATGATCCTAGAGTAACTGTCTGATCCTGGAGTAACTCTGACTGATCCTGGAGTTACTCTGCTCTTGGAATAACAGGCTGATCCTGGAGTAACTCTACTATTGGAGTAAGTCTGCTCCTGGAGTAACTCTGACCGATCTTGGAGTAACTGATTGATCCTGGAGAAACTCTGACTGATCCTGTAGTAACTCTGACTCATCCTGGAGTAACTGACTGAACCTGGAGTAACTCTACTCCTGAAGTAACTCTGATCCTGGAGTAAATCTATTCCTGGAGTAACTGAATCACTCTGGAGTAACTGACTGATTGTGGAGCAACTCTGTTCTTGGAATAATAAACTGATACTGGAGTAACTGACTGATCCTGGGGTAACTGACTGATCCTGGAGTAACTGACTGATCCTGGAGTAAGTGACTGATCTTAGAGTAACAAACTGATCCTGGAGTAAATCTATTTGTGGAGTAACAGACTGATCCTGGAGTAACCGACGGATCCTGGAGTAACTGACTGATCCTGGAGTAACTCTACTCCTGAAGTAACTCTGATCCTGGAGCAAATCAACTCCTGGATGAACTGACTGATTCTGGAGTAACTGACTGATTCTAGAGCAACGCTGTTCTCGGAATAAGAAACTGATACTAGAGTAACAGAATGATCCTCGGGTAACTGATGGATCCTGGAGTAACTGACTGATCCTGGAGTAATTCTGACTGCTCCTGCAGTAACTCTGCTCTTGGAATAACAGGCTGATCCTGCAGTAACTCTACTATTGGAGTAAGTCTGCTCCTGGAGTAACTCTGACCGATGTTGGAGTAACTGATTGATCCTGGAGAAACTCTGACTGATCCTGGAGTAACTGACTGAACCTGGAGTAACTCTACTCCTGAAGTAATTCTGATCCTGGAGTAAATCTACTCCTGGAGTAACTGACTCATCCTGGAGTAACTGACTGATTCTGGAGCAACTCTGTTCTTGGAATAAGAAACTGATATTGGATTATTGACTGATCCTGGGGTAACTGACTGATCCTGGAGTAACTGACTGATCCTGGAGTAACAGACTGATCCTGGAGTAAGTGACTGATCTTGGAGTAACAGACTGTTCCTGTAGTAAATCTATTCGTAGAGTAACAGACTGATCCTGGAGTAACCGACGGATCCTGGAGAAACTGACTGATCCTGGAGTAACTCTGCTCTTGGTGTAACAGACCGATCCTGGAGTAAATGACTGATCCTAGAGTAACTCTGACTGAACCTGGAGTAACTCTGCTCTTCGAATAACAGGCTGATCCTGGAGTAACTCTACTATTGGAGTAATTCTGCTCCTGGAGTAACACGGACCGATCTTGGAGTAACTGATTGATCCTGGAGAAACTCTGACTGAACCACGAGTAACTCTGCTGTTATAATAACAGACTGATCCTAGAGTACCTGACTGATCCTGGAGTAACTCTGACTGATCCTGAAGTAAGTCTGCTATTGGTGTAAGAGACTGTTCCTGGATTAACTGACTAATCCTCTAGTAGCTCTGCTCTTAGAGTAACAGACTGATCCTGGAGTAACTCTACTCCTGGAGTAACTCTGATCCTGGAGTAAATCTACTCCTGGAGTAACAGACTGATCCTGGAGTAACTGACTGATCCTGGAGTAGCTCTGCTCTTGGAGTTACAGACTGGACCTGGAGTATCTCTGCTCTGGAGTAACAAGCTGATCCTGGAGTAACTCTACTCCTGGTGTAACTCTGATCCTGGAGTAAATCTACTCCTGGAGTAACAGACTGATCCAGGATTACTGACTGATCTTGGAGCAACTCTTTTCTTGGAGTAACCAACTGACTGATCCTGGAGTAACAGACTGATCCTCGGGTAACTGATCGATCCTGGAGTAACTGAATGATCCTGGAGTACCTCTGACTGATCCTGGATAAACTGACTGAACCTGGAGTAACTCTGCTCTTGGAGTAACTGACTGATCCTGGAGTAACTCTACTCCTGAAGTAACTCTGATCCTGGAGGAAATCTACTCCTGGAGTAACGGACTCATCCTGGAGTAACTGACTAATTCTGGAGCTACTCTGTTCTTGGAATAAGAAAGTGATAATAGAGTAACTGACTGATCCTGGGGTAACTGACTGATCCTGGAGTAAGTGACTGATTTTGGAGTAAGTGACTGATCTTGGAGTAACAGTCTGATCCTTGAGTAAATCTATTCGTGGAGTAACAGAATGATCCTAGAGTAACTGACTGATCCTGGAGTAACTCTGACTGATCCTGGAGTAACTCTGCTCTTCGAATAACAGGCTGATCCTGGAGTAACTCTACTATTGGAGTAAGTCTGCTCCTGGAGTAACTCGGACCGATCTTGGAGTAACTGATTGATCCTGGAGAAACTCTGACTGATGCAGGAGTAACTCTGCTCTTATAATAACAGACTGATCCTAGAGTACCTGACTGATCCTGGAGTAACTCTGACTGATCCTGAAGTAAGTCTGCTATTGGAGTAAGAGACTGGTCCTGGAGTAACTGACTGATCCTGGAGTAGCTCTGCTCTTGGTATAACAGACTGATCCTGGAGTAACTCTACTCCTGGAGTAACTCTGATCCTGGAGTAAATCTACTCCTGGAGTAACAGATGGATCCTGGAGTAACTGACTGATCCTGGAGCAACTCTGCTCTTGGAGTAACCAACTGATACTGGAGTAACTGACTGATCTTGGAGTAACAGACTGATCCTGGAGAAATTCTGACTGATCCTGGATTAACTCTGCTCTTATAGTAACAGACTGATCCTGGAGTAACTGACTGATCCTGGAGAAGCTCTGCTCTTGGAGTAACAGACTGATCCTGGAGTATCTCTACTCTGGAGTAACAAGCTGATCCTGGATTAACTCTACTCCTGGAGTAACTCTGATCCTGGAGTAAATCTACTCCTGGAGTAACAGACTGATCCTGGAGTAACTGACTGATCTGGAGTAACTGACTGATCCTGGAGAAACTCTGACTGATCCTGGAGTAACTCTGCTCTTATAGTAACAGAATGATCCTGGAGTAAATGACTGATCCTGGAGTAACTCTGACTGATCCTGGAGGAACTCTGTCTTGGAGTAACAGACTGATTCTTGAGTAACTGACTGATCCTAGAGTAGCTCTGCTCTTGGAGTAACAGACTGATCCTGGAGTAACTGACTGATACTGGAGTAACTCTGATCCCGGAGTAACCGACGGATCCTGGAGTAATTGACTGATCCTGGAGTAACAGACTGATCCTGGATTAGCTCTGCTCTTGGAGTAACTGACTGATCCTGGAGTATCTCTGCTCTGGAGTAACAAGCTGATCCTGGAGTAACTCTACTCCTGGAGTGACTCTGATCCTGGAGTAAATCTACTCCTGGAGTAAAAGGCTGATCATGGAGTAACAGACTGATCCTGGGGTAACTGATCGATCCTGGAGTAACTGACTGATCCTGGAGTAACTCTGACTGATCCTGGAGTAACTGACTGATCCTCGAGTAACTCTACTCCTGAAGTAACTCTGATCCTGGAGTAAATCTACTCCTGGAGTAACTGACTCATCCTGGAGTAACTGACTGATTCTGGAGCAACTCTGTTCTTGGAATAAGAAAGTGATACAAGAGTAACTGACTGATCCTGGGGTAACTGACTGATCCTGGAGTAAGTTACTGATTTTGGAGTAAGTGACTGATCTTGGAGTAACAGTCTGATCCTGGAGTAAATCTATTCGTGGAGTAACAGACTGATCCTAGAGTAACTGAATGATCCTGGAGTAACTCTGACTGATCCTGGAGTAACTCTGCTCTTGGAATAACAGGCTGATCCTGGAGTAACTCTACTACTGGAGTAAGTCTGCTCCTGGAGTAACTCTGACCGATCTTGGAATAACTAATTGATCCTGGAGAAACTCTGGCTGATCCTGGAGTAACTGACTGAACCTGGGGTAACTCTGATCCTGGAGTAATTCTGATCCTGTAGTAAATCTAATCCTGGAGTAACTGACTTATCCTGGAGTAACTGACTGATTCTGGAGCAACTCTGTTATTGGAATAAGAAACTGATACTAGAGTAACAGACTGATCCTGGGGTAACTGATGGATCCTGGAGTAACTGACTGATCCTGGAGTAACTCATTGATCCTGGAGTAAGTGATGGATCTTGGAGTAACAGACTGATCCTGGAGTAAATCTATTCATGGAGTAACAGACTGATCCAGGAGTAACTGACTGATCCTGGAGTAATTCTGACTGATCCTGGAGTAACTCTGCTCTTGGAATAACAGGCTGATCCTGGAGTAACTCTACTATTGGAGTAAGTCTGCTTCTGGAGTAACTCTGACCGATCTTGGAGTAACTGATTGATCCTGCAGAAACTCTGACTGATCCTGGAGTAACCGACTGAACCTGGAGTAACTCTACTCCTGAAGTAACTCTGATCCTGGAGTAAATCTACTCCTGGAGTAACTGACTCATCCTGCAGTAACTGACTGATTCTGGAGCAACTCTGTTCTTGGAATAAGAAACTGATATTGGATTAACTGACTGATCCTGGGGTAACTGACCGATCCTGGAGTAACTGACTGATCCTGGAGTAACAGACTGATCCTGGAGTAAGTGACTGATCTTGGAGTAACAGACTGTTCCTGGAGTAAATCTATTCGTAGAGTAACAGACTGATCCTGGAGTAACCGACGGATCCTGGAGAAACTGACTGATCCTGGAGTAACTCTGCTCTTGGTGTAACAGACCGATCCTAGAGCAAATGACTGATCCTGGAGTAACTCTGACTGAACCTGGAGTAACTCTGCTCTTCGAATAACAGGCTGATCCTGGAGTAACTCTACTATTGGAGTAATTCTGCTCCTGGAGTAACTCGGACCGATCTTGGAGTAACTGATTGATCCTGGAGAAACTCTGACTGAACCACGAGTAACTCTGCTGTTATAATAACAGACTGATCGTAGAGTACCTGACTGATCCTGGAGTAACTCTGACTGATCCTGAAGTAAGTCTGCTATTGGTGTAAGAGACTGTTCCTGGAGTAACTGACTGATCCTCTAGTAGCTCTGCTCTTAGAGTAACAGACTGATCCTAGAGTAACTCTACTCCTGGAGTAACTCTGATCCTGGAGTAAATCTAATCCTGGCGTAACAGACTGATCCTGGAGTAACTGGCTGATCCTGGAGTAGCTCTGCTCTTGGAGTTACAGACTGGACCTGGAGTATCTCTGCTCTGGAGTAACAAGCTGATCCTGGAGTAAATCTACTCCTGGTGTAACTCTGATCCTGGAGTAAATCTACTCCTGGAGTAACAGACTGATCCTGGATTACTGACTGATCTTGGATCAACTCTTTTCTTGGAGTAACCAACTGACTGATCCTGGAGTAACAGACTGATCCTCGGGTAACTGATCGATCCTGGAGTAACTGAATGATCCTGGCGTAACTCTGACTGATCCTGGATAAACTGACTGAACCTGGAGTAACTCTGCTCTTGGAGTAACTGACTGATCCTGGAGTAACTCTACTCCTGAAGTAACTCTGATCCTGGAGTAAATCTACTCCTGGAGTAACGGACTCATCCTGGAGTAACTGACTGATTCTGGAGCTACTCTGTTCTTGGAATAAGAAAGTGATAATAGAGTAACTGACTGATCCTGGGGTAACTGACTGATCCAGGAGTAAGTGACTGATTTTGGAGTAAGTGACTGATCTTGGAGTAACAGTCTGATCCTGGAGTAAATCTATTCGTGGAGTAACAGAATGATCCTAGAGTAACTGACTGATCCTGGAGTAACTGATGGATCCTGGAGTAACTGACTGAGCCTGGAGTAACTCACTGATCCTGGAGTAAGTGACAGATCTTGGAGTAACAGACTGATCCTGGAGTAAATCTATTCGTGGAGTAACAGACTGATCCTGGAGTAACTGACTGAGCCTGGAGTAACTGTGCTCTTGGAATAACAGGCTGATCCTGGAGTAACTCTACTATTGGATTAAGTCTGCTTCTGGAGTAACTCTGACCGATCTTGGAGTAACTGATTGATCCTGGAGAAACTCTGACTGATCCTGGAGTAACTCTGACTGATCCTGGAGTACCTGACTGAACCTGGAGTAACTCTACTCCTGAAGTAACTCTGATCCTATAGTAAATCTACTCCTGGAGTAAATGACTCATCCTGGCATAACTGACTGATTCTGGAGCAACTCTGTTCTTGGAATAATAAACTGATATTGGATTAACTGACTGATTTGGGGTAACTGACTAATCCTGGAGTAACTGACTGATCCTAGAGTAACTGACTGATCCTGGAGTAAGTGACTGATCTTGGAGTAACAGACTGATCCTGGAGTAAATCTATTCGTAGAGTAACAGACTGATCCTGTAGTAACCGACGGATCCTAGAGTAACTGACTGATCCTGGAGTAACTCTGCTCTTGGTGTAACAGACCGATCCTGGAGTAAATGACTGATCCTGGAGTAACTCTGAGTGATCCTGAAGTAACTCTGCTCTTGGAATAACAGGCTGATCCTGGAGTAACTCTACTATTGGAGTAATTCTGCTCCTGGAGTAACTCGGACCGATCTTGGAGTAACTGATTGATCCTGGAGAAACTCTGACTGAACCAGGAGTAACTCTGCTCCTATAATAACAGACTGATCCTAGAGTACCTGACTGATCCTGGAGGAACTCTGACTGATCGTGAAGTAAGTCTGCTATTGGAGTAAGAGACTGTTCCTGGAGTAACTGACTGATCCTCTAGTAGCTCTGCTTTTGGAGTAACAGACTGATCCTCGAGTAACTCTACTCCTGGAGTAACTCTGATCCTGGAGTAAATCTACTCCTGGAGTAACAGACTGATCCTGGAGTAACTGACTGATCCTGGAGTAGCTCTGCTCTTGGAGTTACAGACTGGACCTGGAGTATCTCTGCTCTGGAGTAACAAGCTGATCCTGGAGTAACTCTACTCCTGGTGTAACTCTGATCCTGGAGTAAATCTACTCCTGTATTTACAGACTGATCCTGGATAACTGACTGATCTTGGAGCAACTCTGCTCTTGGAGTAACCAACTGACAGATCCTGGAGTAACAGACTGATCCAAGGGTAACTGATCGATCCTGGAGTAACTGAATGATCCTGGAGTAACTCTGACTGATCCTGGATAAACTGACTGAACCTGGAGTAACTCTGCTCTTGGAGTAACTGACTGATCCTGGAGCAACTCTACTCCTGAAGTAACTCTGATCCTGGAGTAAATCTACTCCTAGAGTAACGGACTCATCCTGGAGTAACTGACTGATTCTGGAGCAACTCTGTTCTTGGAATAAGAAAGTGACACTAGAGTAACTGACTGATCCTGGGGTAACTGACTGATCCTGGAGTAAGTGACTGATTTTGGAGTAAGTGACTGATCTTGGAGTAACAGTCTGATCCTGGAGTAAATCTATTCGTGGAGTAACAGAATGATCCTAGAGTAACTGACTGATCCTGGAGTAACTCTGACTGATCCTGGAGTTACTCTGCTCTTGGAATAACAGGCTGATCCTGGAGTAACTCTACTATTGGAGTAAGTCTGCTCCTGGAGTAACTCTGACCGATCTTGGAGTAACTGATTGATCCTGGAGAAACTCTGACTGATCCTGTAGTAACTCTGACTCATCCTGGAGTAACTGACTGAACCTGGAGTAACTCTACTCCTGAAGTAACTCTGATCCTGGAGTAAATCTATTCCTGGAGTAACTGAATCACTCTGGAGTAACTGACTGATTGTGGAGCAACTCTGTTCTTGGAATAATAAACTGATACTGGAGTAACTGACTGATCCTGGGGTAACTGACTGATCCTGGAGTAACTGACTGATCCTGGAGTAAGTGACTGATCTTAGAGTAACAGACTGATCCTGGAGTAAATCTATTTGTGGAGTAACAGACTGATCCTGGAGTTACCGACGGATCCTGGAGTAACTGACTGATCCTGGAGTAACTCTACTCCTGAAGTAACTCTGATCCTGGAGCAAATCTACTCCTGGAGTAACTGACTGATTCTGGAGTAACTGACTGATTCTAGAGCAACTCTGTTCTCGGAATAAGAAACTGATACTAGAGTAACAGACTGATCCTGGGGTAACTGATGGATCCTGGAGTCACTGACTGATCCTGGAGTAATTCTGACTGATCCTGGAGTAACTCTGCTCTTGGAATAACAGGCTGATCCTGCAGTAACTCTACTATTGGAGTAAGTCTGCTCCTGGAGTAACTCTGACCGATGTTGGAGTAACTGATTGATCCTGGAGAAACTCTGACTGATCCAGGAGTAACTCTGCTCTTATAATAACAGACTGATCCTAGAGTACCTGACTGATCCTGGAGTAACTCTACTCCTGAAGTAACTCTGATCCTGGAGTAAATCTACTCCTGGAGTAACTGACTGATTCTGGAGTAACTGACTGATTCTGGAGCAACTCTGTTCTTGGAATAAGAAACTGAAACTAGAGTAACAGACTGATCCTCCGGTAACTGATGGATCCTGGAGTAACTGACTGATCCTGGAGTAACTCTGCTATTGGAGTAACAGACTAATCCTGGAGTAATCGACTGATACTGGAATAACTCTGATTGATCGTGAAGCAACTCGGCTCTTGGAATAACAGACTGATCCTGGAGTAACTCTACTGCTGGAGTAGCTCTGCTCTTGGAGCAACCCTGACTGATCCTGGAGTAACTCTACTCCTGGAGTAGCTCTGCTCTTGGAGCAACCCTGACTGATCCTGGAGGAACAGTCTAATCCGGGAGTAACTCAGCTCCTGGAATAACACTGATCCTGGAGTAATGCTCATTGATCCTGTGGTAACAGACATCCGGGAGTAACTCTGCTCCTGCAGTAACTCTGACCGATCTTGGAGTAAGTGACTGATCCTGGAGAAACTCTGACTGATCCTGGAGTAACGCTGCTCTTATAGTAACAGACTGATCTTGGAGTAACTGACTGATCCTCGATTAGCTCTGCTCTTGGAGTAACAGACTGCTCCTGGAGTATCTCTGCTCTGGAGTAACAAGATGATCCTGGAGTAACTCTACTCCTGGTGTAACTCTGATCCTGGAGTAACTCACTGATCCTGGAGTAAGTGACTGATCTTGGAGTAACAAACTTATCCTGGAGTAAATCTATTCATGGAGTAACAGACTGATCCTGGAGTAACTGACTGATCCTGGAGTAATTCTGACTGATCCTGGAGTAACTGTGCTCTTGGAATAACAGGCTGATCCTGGAGTAACTCTACTATTGGAGTAAGTCTGTTTCTGGAGTAACTCTGACCGATCTTGGAGTAACTGATTGATCCTGGAGAAACTCTGACTGATCCTGGAGTAACTCTGACTGATCCTGGAGTAACTGACTGAACCTGGAGTAACTCTACTCCTGAAGTAAATCTGATCCTGGAGTAAATCTACTCCTGGAGTAACTGACTCATCCTGGAGTAACTGACTGATTCTGGAGCAACTCTGTTTTTGGAATAAGAAACTGATATTGGATTAACTGACTGATCCTGGGGTAACTGACTGATCCTGGAGTAACTGACTGATCCTGGAGTAACTGACTGATCCTGGAGTAAGTGACTGATCTTGGAGTAAAATACTGATCCTGGAGTAAATCTATTCGTGGAGTTACAGACTGATCCTGGAGTTACCGACGGATCCTGGAGAAACTCTCCTCTTGGTGTAACAGACCGATCCTGGAGTAAATGACTGATCCTGGAGTAACTCTGAGTGATCCTGAAGTAACTCTGCTCTTGGAATAACAGGCTGATCCTGGAGTAACTCTACTATTGGAGTAATTCTGCTCCTGGAGTAACTCTGACCGATCTTGGAGTAACAGATTGATACTGGAGAATCTCTGACTGAACCTGGAGTAACTCTGCTCTTATAATAACAGACTGATCCTAGAATACCTGACTGATCCTGGATTAACTCTGACTGATCCTGAAGTAAGTCTGCTATTGGAGTAAGAGACTGTTCCTGGAGTAACTGACTGATCATGTAGTAGCTCTGCTCTTGGAGTAACAGACTGATCCTGGAGTAACTCTAATCTTGGAGTAACTCTGATCCTGGAGTAACAGACGGATCCTGGAGTCGCTCTGCCCCTGGAGTAACAGACTGATCCTGGAGTAACTCTACTGCTGGAGTAGCTCTGCTCTTGGAGCAACCCTGACTGATCCTGGAGTAACTCTACTCCTGGAGTAGCTCTGCTCTTGGAGCAACCCTGACTGATCCTGGAGGAACAGTCTAATCCGGGAGTAACTCAGCTCCTGGAATAACACTGATCCTGGAGTAATGCTCATTGATCCTGTGGTAACAGACATCCGGGAGTAACTCTGCTCCTGCAGTAACTCTGACCGATCTTGGAGTAAGTGACTGATCCTGGAGAAACTCTGACTGATCCTGGAGTAACGCTGCTCTTATAGTAACAGACTGATCTTGGAGTAACTGACTGATCCTCGATTAGCTCTGCTCTTGGAGTAACAGACTGCTCCTGGAGTATCTCTGCTCTGGAGTAACAAGATGATCCTGGAGTAACTCTACTCCTGGTGTAACTCTGATCCTGGAGTATATCTACTCCTGGAGTTACAGACTGATCCTGGATAACTGACTGATCTTGGAGCAACTCTGCTCTTGGAGTAACCAACTGACTGATCCTGGATTAACAGACTGATCCTCGGGTAACTGATCGATCCTGGAGTAACTGAATGATCCTGGCGTAACTCTGACTGATCCTGGATAAACTGACTGAACCTGGAGTAACTCTGCTCTTGGAGTAACTGACTGATCCTGGAGTAACTCTACTCCTGAAGTAACTCTGATCCTGGAGTAAATCTACTCCTAGAGTAACGGACTCATCCTGGAGTAACTGACTGATTCTGGAGCAACTCTGTTCTTGGAATAAGAAACTGATACTAGAGTAACAGACTGATCCTGGGGTAACTGATGGATCCTGGAGTAACTGACTGATCCTGGAGGAACTCTGCTCTTGGAGTAACCAACTGATACTGGAGTAACTGACTGATCTTGGAGTAACAGACTGATCCTGGGGTGACTGATGGATCCTGGAGTAACTGACTGATCCTGGAGTAAGTGACTGATTTTGGAGTAAGTGACTGATCTTGGAGTAACAGTCTGATCGTGGAGTAAATCTATTCGTGGAGTAACAGAATGTTCCTAGAGTAACTGACTGATCCTGGAGTAACTCTGACTGATCCTGGAGTTACTCTGCTCTTGGAATAACAGGCTGATCCTGGAGTAACGCTACTATTGGAGTAAGTCTGCTCCTGGAGTAACTCTGACCGATCTTGGAGTAACTGATTGATCCTGGAGTAACTCTGACTGATCCTGGAGTAACTGACTGAACCTGGGGTAACTCTGATCCTGGAGTAACTCTGATCCTTGAGTAAATCTACTCCTGGAGTAACTGACTTATCCTGGAGTAACTGACTGATTCTGGAGCAACTCTGTTATTGGAATAAGAAACTGATACTAGAGTAACAGACTGATCCTGGGGTATCTAATGCATCCTGGAGTAACTGACTGATCCTGGAGTAACTCACTGATCCTGGAGTAAGTGACTGATCTTGGAGTAACAAACTTATCCTGGAGTAAATCTATTCATGGAGTAACAGACTGATCCTGGAGTAACTGACTGATCCTGGAGTAACTCTGACTGATCCTGGAGTAACTGTGCTCTTGGAATAACAGGCTGATACTGGAGTAACTCTACTATTGGAGTAAGTCTGCTTCTGGAGTAACTCTGACCGATCATGGAGTAACTGATTGATCCTGGAGAAACTCTGACTGATCCTGGAGTAACTCTGACTGATCCTGGAGTAACTGACTGAACCTGGAGTAACTCTACTCCTGAAGTAAATCTGATCCTGGAGTAAATCTACTCCTGGAGTAACTGACTCATCCTGGAGTAACTGACTGATTCTGGAGCAACTCTGTTTTTGGAATAAGAAACTGATATTGGATTAACTGACTGATCCTGGGGTAACTGACTGATCCTGGAGTAACTGACTGATCCTGGAGTAACTGACTGATCCTGGTGTAAGTGACTGATCTTGGAGTAACAGACTGATCCTGGAGTAAATCTATTCGTAGAGTAACAGACTGATCCTGTAGTAACCGACGGATCCTAGAGTAACTGACTGATCCTGGAGTAACTCTGCTCTTGATGTAACAGACCGATCCTGGAGTAAATGACTGATCCTGGAGTAACTCTGAGTGATCCTGAAGTAACTCTGCTCTTGGAATAACAGGCTGATCCTGGCGTAACTCTACTATTGGAGTAATTCTGCTCCTGGAGTAACTCTGACCGATCTTGGAGTAACAGATTGATACTGGAGAATCTCTGACTGAACCTGGAGTAACTCTGCTCTTATAATAACAGACTGATCCTAGAATACCTGACTGATCCTGGATTAACTCTGACTGATCCTGAAGTAAGTCTGCTATTGGAGTAAGAGACTGTTCCTGGAGTAACTGACTGATCATGTAGTAGCTCTGCTCTTGGAGTAACAGACTGATCCTGGAGTAACTCTAATCCTGGAGTAACTCTGATCCTGGAGTAACTCTGATCCTGGAGTAACTGACTGATCCTGGAGTAGCTCTGCTCTTGGAGTTACAGACTGATCCTGGAGTATCTCTGCTCTGGAGTAACAAGCTGATCCTGGAGTAACTCTAATCCTGGAGTAACTCTGATACTGGAGTAAATCTGCTCCTGGTGTAACAGACTGATCCTGGATAACTGACTGATCTTGGAGCAACTCTGCTCTTGGAGTAACCAACTGACTGATCCTGGAGTAACAGACTGATCCTCGGGTAACTGATCGATCCTGGAGTAACTGAATGATCCTTGAGTAACTCTGACTGATCCTGGATAAACTGACTGAACCTGGAGTAACTCTGCTCTTGGAGTAACTGACTGATCCTCGAGTAACTCTACTGCTGAAGTAACTCTGATTCTGGAGTAAATCTACACCTGGAGTAACTGACTCATCCCGGAGTAACTGACTGATTATGGAGCAACTCTGTTCTTGGAATAAGAAAGTGATACTAGAGTAACTGACGGATCCTGGGGTAACTGACTGATCCTGGAGTAAGTGACTGTTCCTGGAGTAAGTGACTGATCTTGGAGTAACAGACTGATCCTGGAGTAAATCTATTTGTGGAGTAACAGACTGATCCTGGTGTAACTGACTGATCCTGGAGTAACTCTGACCGATCTTGGAGAACTGATTGATCCTGGAGAAACTCTGACTGATCCTGGAGTAACTCTGACTGATCCTGGAGTAACTGACTGAACCTGGAGTAATTCTGATCCTGGAGTAACTCTGATCCTGTAGTAAATCTACTCCTGGAGTAAATGACTCATCCTGGAGTAACTGACTGATTCTGGAGCAACTCTGTTATTGGAATAAGAAACTGATACTAGATTAACAGACTGATCCTGGGTAACTGACTCATCCTGGAGTAACTGACTGATCCTGGAATAACTGACTGATCCTGGAGTAAGTGACTGATCTTGGAGTTACAGACTGATCCTGGAGTAAATCTATTCGTGGAGTAACAGACTGATCCTGGAGTAACTGACTGATCCTGGAGTAACTCTGACTGATCCTGGAGTAACTTTGCTCTTGGAATAACAGGCTGATCCTGGAGTAAGTCTGCTCCTGGAGTAACTCTGACCGATCTTGGAGGAACTGATTGATCATGGAGAAACTCTGACTGATCCTGGAGTAACTCTGACAGATCCTGGAGTAACTGACTAAACCTGGAGTAACTCTACTCCTGAAGTAACTCTGATCCTGGAGTAAATCTACTCCTGGAGTAACTGACTCTTCCTGGAGTAACTGACTGATTCTGGAGCAACTCTGTTCTTGGAATAAGAAACTTATATTGGAGTAACTGACTGATCCTGGGGTAACTGACTGATCCTGGAGTAAGTGACGGATCTTGGAGTAAAAGACTGATCCGGGATTAAATCTATTCGTGGAGTAACAGACTGATCCTGGAGAAACCGATGGATCCTGGAGAAACTGACTGATCCTGGAGTAACTCTGCTCTTGGTGTAACAGACCGATCCTGGAGTAAATGACTGATCCTGGAGTAATTCTGACTGATCCTGGAGTAACTCTGCTCTTGGAATAACAGGCTGATCCTGGAGTAACTCTACTATTGGAGTAATTCTGCTCCTGGTGTAACTCTGACCGATCTTGGAGTAACTGATTGATACTGGAGATACTCTGACTGAACCAGGAGTAACTCTGCTCTTATAATAACAGAATGATCCTAGATTATCTGACTGATCCTGGAGTAACTCTGACTGATCCTGAAGTAAGTCTGCTATTGGAGTAAGAGACTGTTCCTGGAGTAACTGACAGATCATCTAGTAGCTCTGCTCTTGGAGTAACAGACTGATCCTGGAGTAACTCTACTCCTGGAGTAACAGACTGATCCTGGATAACTGACTGATCTTGGAGCAACTCTGCTCTTGGAGTAACCAACTGACTGATCCTGGAGTAACAGTTTGATCCTCGGGTAACTGATCGATCCTGGAGTTACTGAATGATGCTGGAGTAACTCTGACTGATCCTGGATAAACTGACTGAACCTGGAGTAACTCTGTTCTTGGAGTAACTGACTGATCTTCGAGTAACTCTACTCCTGAAGTAACTCTGATCCTGGAGTAAATCTACTCCTAGAGTTACTGACTCATCCTTGAGTAATTGACTGATTCTGGAGCAAATCTGTTCTTGGAATAAGAAAGTGATACTAGAGTAACTGACTGATCCTCGGGTAACTGACTGATCCTGGAGTAAGTGACTGTTCCTGGAGTAAGTGACTAATCTTGGAGTAACAGACTGATCCTGGAGTAATTCTATTTGTGGAGTAACAGACTGATCCTGGAGTAACTGACTGATCCTGGAGTAACTCTGACTGATCCTGGAGTAAATCTGACCGATCATGGAGTAACTGATTGATACTGGAGAAACTCTGACTGAACCTGGAGTAACTCTGCTCTTATAATAACGGACTGATCCTAGAGTACCTGACTGATCCTGGAGTAACTCTGACTGATCCTGAAGTAAGTCTGCTATTGGAGAAAGAGACTGATCCTGGAGTAACTGACTGATCCTCTAGTAGCTCTGCTCTTGGAGTAACAGACTGATCCTGGAGTAACTCTACTCCTGGAGTAACAGACTGATCCTGGATAACTGACTGATCTTGGAGCAACTCTGCTCTTGGAGTAACCAACTGACTGATCCTGGAGTAACAGTTTGATCCTCGGGTAACTGATCGATCCTGGAGTTACTGAATGATGCTGGAGTAACTCTGACTGATCCTGGATAAACTGACTGAACCTGGAGTAACTCTGCTCTTGGAGTAACTGACTGATCTTCGAGTAACTCTACTCCTGAAGTAACTCTGATCCTGGAGTAAATCTACTCCTAGAGTTACTGACTCATCCTTGAGTAATTGACTGATTCTGGAGCAAATCTGTTCTTGGAATAAGAAAGTGATACTAGAGTAACTGACTGATCCTCGGGTAACTGACTGATCCTGGAGTAAGTGACTGTTCCTGGAGTAAGTGACTAATCTTGGAGTAACAGACTGATCCTGGAGTAATTCTATTTGTGAAGTAACAGACTGATCCTGGAGTAACTGACTGATCCTGGAGTAACTCTGACTGATCCTGGAGTAACTCTGACCGATCATGGAGTAACTGATTGATACTGGAGAAACTCTGACTGAACCTGGAGTAACTCTGCTCTTATAATAACGGACTGATCCTAGAGTACCTGACTGATCCTGGAGTAACTCTGACTGATCCTGAAGTAAGTCTGCTATTGGAGAAAGAGACTGATCCTGGAGTAACTGACTGATCCTCTAGTAGCTCTGCTCTTGGAGTAACAGACTGATCCTGGAGTAACTCTACTCCTGGAGTAAATCTGATCCTGGAGTAAATCTACTCCTGGAGTAACTCTGATCCTGGAGTAACTGACTGATTCTGGAGTAGCTCAGCTCTTGGAGTTACAGACTGATCCTGGAGTATCTCTGCTCTGGAGTAACAAGCTGATCCTGGAGTAACTCTACTCCTGGAGTAACTCTGATCCTGGAGTAAATCTGCTCCTGGAGTAACTGACTCATCCTGGAGTAACTGACTGATTCTGGAGCAATTCTGTTCTTGGAATAAGAAACTGATACTAGATTAACAGACTGATCCTGGGTAACTGACACATCCTGGAGTAACTGACTGATCCTGGAATAACTGACTGATCCTGGAGTAAGTGACTGATCTTGGAGTTACAGACTGATCCTGGAGTAAATCTATTCGTGGAGTAACAGACTGATCCTGGAGTAACTGACTGATCCTGGAGTAACTCTGACTGATCCTGGAGTAACTTTGCTCTTGGAATAACAGGCTGATCCTGGAGTAAGTCTGCTCCTGGAGTAACTCTGACCGATCTTGGAGGAACTGATTGATCATGGAGAAACTCTGACTGATCCTGGAGTAACTCTGACAGATCCTGGAGTAACTGACTAAACCTGGAGTAACTCTACTCCTGAAGTAACTGACTCTTCCTGGAGTAACTGACTGATTCTGGAGCAACTCTGTTCTTGGAATAAGAAACTTATATTGGAGTAACTGACTGATCCTGGGGTAACTGACTGATCCTGGAGTAAGTGACGGATCTTGGAGTAAAAGACTGATCCGGGATTAAATCTATTCGTGGAGTAACAGACTGATCCTGGAGAAATCGATGGATCCTGGAGACACTGACTGATCCTGGAGTAACTCTGCTCTTGGTGTAACAGACCGATCCTGGAGTAAATGACTGATCCTGGAGTAATTCTGACTGATCCTGGAGTAACTCTGCTCTTGGAATAACAGGCTGATCCTGGAGTAACTCTACTATTGGAGTAATTCTGCTCCTGGTGTAACTCTGACCGATCTTGGAGTAACTGATTGATACTGGAGATACTCTGACTGAACCAGGAGTAACTCTGCTCTTATAATAACAGACTGATCCTAGATTATCTGACTGATCCTGGAGTAACTCTGACTGATCCTGAAGTAAGTCTGCTATTGGAGTAAGAGACTGTTCCTGGAGTAACTGACAGATCATCTAGTAGCTCTGCTCTTGGAGTAACAGACTGATCCTGGAGTAACTCTACTCCTGGAGTAACAGACTGATCCTGGATAACTGACTGATCTTGGAGCAACTCTGCTCTTGGAGTAACCAACTGACTGATCCTGGGGTAACAGTTTGATCCTCGGGTAACTGATCGATCCTGGAGTTACTGAATGATCCTGGAGTAACTCTGACTGATCCTGGATAAACTGACTGAACCTGGAGTAACTCTGCTCTTGGAGTAACTGACTGATCCTCGAGTAACTCTACTCCTGAAGTAACTCTGATCCTGGAGTAAATCTACTCCTAGAGTTACTGACTCATCCTTGAGTAACTGACTGATTCTGGAGCAAATCTGTTCTTGGAATAAGAAAGTGATACTAGAGTAACTGACTGATCCTCGGGTAACTGACTGATCCTGGAGTAAGTGACTGTTCCTGGAGTAAGTGACTAATCTTGGAGTAACAGACTGATGCTGGAGTAATTCTATTTGTGGAGTAACAGACTGATCCTGGAGTAACTGACTGATCCTGGAGTAACTCTGACTGATCCTGGAGTAACTCTGACCGATCATGGAGTAACTGATTGATACTGGAGAAACTCTGACTGAACCTGGAGTAACTCTGCTCTT
Organism: Carcharodon carcharias; assembly: GCF_017639515.1. NCBI lineage: Eukaryota > Metazoa > Chordata > Chondrichthyes > Lamniformes > Lamnidae > Carcharodon > Carcharodon carcharias. The sequence goes on along the minus strand of NC_054469.1, from coordinate 162,306,427 downwards.
ATAATAACGGACTGATCCTAGAGTACCTGACTGATCCTGGAGTAACTCTGACTGATCCTGAAGTAAGTCTGCTATTGGAGAAAGAGACTGATCCTGGAGTAACTGACCGATCCTCTAGTAGCTCTGCTCTTGGAGTAACAGACTGATCCTGGAGTAACTCTACTCCTGGAGTAAATCTGATCCTGGAGTAAATCTACTCCTGGAGTAACTCTGATCCTGGAGTAACTGACTGATTCTGGAGTAGCTCTGCTCTTGGAGTTACAGACTGATCCTGGAGTATCTCTGCTCTGGAGTAACAAGCTGATCCTGGAGTAACTCTACTCCTGGAGTAACTCTGATCCTGGAGTAAATCTGCTCCTGGAGTAACTGACTCATCCTGGAGTAACTGACTGATTCTGGAGCAATTCTGTTCTTGGAATAAGAAAGTGATACTAGTGTAACTGACTGATCCTGGGGTAACTGACTGATCCTGGAGTAAGTGACTGTTCCTGGAGTAAGTGACTGATCCTGGAGTAACAGACTGATCCTGGAGTAAATCTATTCGTGGAGTAACAGACTGATCCTGGAGTAACTGACTGATCCTGGAGTAACTCTGACTGATCCTGGAGTAACTGTGCTCTTGGAATAACAGGCTGATTCTGGAGTAACTCTACTATTTGTGTAAGTCTGCTCCTGGAGTAACTCTGACCAATCTTGGAGTAACTGATTGATCCTGGAGAAACTCTGACTGATCCTGGAGTAAATCTGACAGATCCTGGAGTAACTGACTAAACCTGGAGTAACTCTGATCCTGGAGTAACTCTGATCCTGTAGTAAATCTACTCCTGGAGTAACTGACTCATCCTGGAGTAACTGAGTGATTCTGGAGCAACTCTGTTCTTGGAATAAGAAACTGATATTGGAGTAACTGACTGATCCTGGGGTAACTGACTGATCCTGGAGTTACTGACTGATCCTGGAGTAAGTGACTGATCTTGGAGTAAAAGACTGATCCTGGAGTAAATCTATTCATGGAGTAACAGACTGATCCTGGAGTAACCGACGGATCCTGGAGTAACTGACTGATCCTGGAGTAACTCTGACTGATCCTGGAGTAACTCTTTTCTTGGAATAACAGGCTGATCCTGGAGTAACTCTACTATTGGAGTTAGTCCGCTCCTGGAGTAACTGTGACCGATCTTGGAGTAACTGATTAATCCTGGAGAAACTCTAACTGATCCAGGAGTAACTCTGCTCTTACAATAACAGACTGATCCTAGAGTACCTGACTGATCCTGGATTAACTGACTGATCCTGGAGTAGCTCTGCTCTTGGAGTAACAGACTGATCCAGGAGTAAGTCTACGCCTGGAGTAACACTGATCTTGGAGTAAATCTACTCCTGGAGTAAATGACTCATCCTGCAGTAACTGACTGATTCTGGAGCAACTCTGTTCTTGGAATAAGAAACTGATAATGGAGTAACTGACTGATCCTGGGGTAACTGATGGATCCTGGAGTAACTGACAGATCCTGGAGTAACTGACTGATCCTGGAGTAAGTGACTGATCTTGGAGTAACAGACTGATCCTGGAGTAAATCTATTCGTGGAGTAACAGACTGATCCAGGAGTAACTGACTGATCCTGGAGTAAGTGACTGATCTTGGAGTAACAGACTGATCTTGGAGTTAATCAACTCATTGTGTAACAGACTGATCCTGGAGTAACTGACTGATCCTGGAGTAACTCTGCTATTGGAGTAACTGACAAATCCTAGAGTAATTGATTGATTCTCTCATAACTCTGACTTATCATGGAGCAACTCTACTCTTGGAGTAACAGACCGATCCAGGACAAGCTCTGCCCCTGGAGTTACAGAGTGATCCTGGAGTAACTATACTCCTGGAGTAACTCTGCGCTTAGAGCAACTCTGACTGATCCTGGAGTAACAGACTAATCCGGGAGTAACTCAGCTCCTGGAATAACACTGATCCTGGAGTAATGCTCATTGACCCTGGGGTAACAGACATCCAGGAGTAACTCTGCTCCTGCAGTAACTCTGACCGATCTTGGATTAAATGACAGATCCTGGAGAAACTCTGACTGATCCTGGAGTAACTCTGCTCTTATAGTAACAGACTGCTACTGTAGTAACTGACTGATTGTGGAGTAGCTCTGCTCTTGGAGTAACAGACTGATCCTGGAGTGTCTCTGCTCTGGAGTAACTAGCTGATCCTGGAGTAACTCTACTCCTGGAGTAACTCTGATCCTGGAGTAAATCTACTCCTGGAGTAACAGACTGATCCTGGAGTAACTGAGTGATCCTGGAGTAGCTCTGCTCTTGGAGTAACAGACTGATCCTGGAGTATCTCTGCTCTGGAGTAACAAGCTGATCCTGTAGTAACTCTAATCCTGGCGTAACTCTGATCCTGGAGTAAATCTACTCCTGGAGTAACAGACTGATCCTGGGCTAACTGATCGATCCTGGAATAACTGAATGATCCTGGAGTAACTCTGACTGAACCTGGATTAACTGACTGAACCTGGATTAACTCTGCTCTTGGAGTACCTGACTGATCCTGGAGTAACTCTACTCCTGAAGTAAATCTGATCCTGTAGTAAATCTACTCCTGGAGTAACTGACTCATCCTGGAGTAACTGACTGATTCTGGAGCAACTCTGTTCTTGGAATAAGAAAGTGATACTAGTGTAACTGACTGATCCTGGGGAACTGACTGATCCTGGGGTAACTGACTGATCCATGAGTAAGTGACTGATCTTGGAGTAACAGTGTGATCCTGGAGTAAATCTATTTGTGGAGTAACAGACTGATCCTGGAGTAACTGACTGATCCTGGAGTAACTCTGACTGATCCTGGAGTAACCCTGCTCTTGGAATAACAGGGTAATCCTGGAGTAACTCTACTATTGGAGTAAGTCTGCTCCTGGAGTAACTCTGACCTATCTTGGAGTAACTGATTGATCCTGGAGAAACTCTGACTGATCCTGGAGTAACTCTGACTAATCCTGGAGTAACTGACTGAACCTGGAGTAACTCTGATCCTGGGGTAACACTGATCCTGGAGTAAATCAACACCTGGAGTAACTGACTCATCCTGGAGTAACTGACTGATTCTGGAGCAACTCTGTTATTGGAATAAGAAACTGATACTAGAGTAAAAGACTGATCCTGGGGTAACTGATGGCCCCTGGAGTAACTGACTGATCCTGGAGTAAGTGACGGAACTTGGAGTAACAGACTGATCCTGGAGTAAATCTATTCGTGGAGTAACAGACTGATCCTGGAGTAACTGACTGATCCTGGAGTAACTCTGACTGATCCTGGAGTAACTCTGCTCTTGGAATAACAGGCTGATCCTGGAGTAACTCTACTATTTGTTTAAGTCTGCTCCTGGAGTAACTCTGACCGATCTTGGAGTAACTGATTGATCCTGGAGAAACTCTGACTGATCCTGGAGTAACTCTGACTGATCCTGGAGTAACTGACTGAACCTGGAGTAACTCTACTCCTGAAGTAACTCTGATGCTGGAGTAAATCTGCTCCTGGAGTAACTGACTCATCCTGGAGTAACTGACTGATTCTGGAGCAACTCTGTTGTTGGAATAAGAAACTGATACTGGAGTAACTGACTGATCCTGGGGTAACTGACTGATCCAGGAGTAACTGACTGATCCTGGAGTAACTGACTGATTCTGGAGCAACTCTGTTCTTGGAATAAGAAAGTGATACTAGGGTAACTGACTGATTCTGGGGTAACTGACTGATCCTGGAGTAACTGACTGATCCTGGAGTAAGTGACTGATCTTGAAGTAACAGTCTGATCCTGGAGTAAATCTATTCGTGGAGTAACAGACTGATCCTGGAGTAACTGACTGATCCTGGTGTAACTCTGACTGATCCTGGAGTAACTCTGCTGTTGGAATAACAGGCTGATCCTGGAGTAACTCTACTATTGGAGTAAGTCTGCTCCTGGAGTAACTCTGACCGATCTTGGAGTAACTGATTGATCCTGGAGAAACTCTGACTGATCCTGGATTAACTCTGACTGATCCTGGAGTAACTGACTGAACCTGGAGTAACTCTGAACCTGGAGTAACTCTGATCCTGGAGTAAATCTACTCCTGGAGTAACTGACTCATCCTGGAGTAACTGACTGATTCTGGGGTAACTGACTGATCCTGGAGTAACTGACTGATCCTGGATTAAGTGACTGATCTTGGATTAACAGCCTGATCCTGGAGTAAATCTTTTCGTGTAGTAACAGACTGATCCTGGAGTAACCGACGGATCTTGGAATAACTGACTGATCCTGGAATAACTCTGCTCTTGGTTTAACAGACCGATCCTGGAGTAAATGACTGATCCTGGAGTAACTCTGACTGATCCTGGAGTAACTCTGCTGTTGGAATAACAGGCTGATCCTGGAGTAACTCTACTATTGGAGTAAGTCTGCTCCTGGAGTAACTCTGACCGATCTTGGAGTAACTGATTGATCCTGGAGAAACTCTGACTGATCCTGGATTAACTCTGACTGATCCTGGAGTAACTGACTGAACCTGGAGTAACTCTGAACCTGGAGTAACTCTGATCCTGGAGTAAATCTACTCCTGGAGTAACTGACTCATCCTGGAGTAACTGACTGATTCTGGGGTAACTGACTGATCCTGGAGTAACTGACTGATCCTGGATTAAGTGACTGATCTTGGATTAACAGCCTGATCCTGGAGTAAATCTTTTCGTGTAGTAACAGACTGATCCTGGAGTAACCGACGGATCTTGGAATAACTGACTGATCCTGGAATAACTCTGCTCTTGGTTTAACAGACCGATCCTGGAGTAAATGACTGATCCTGGAGTAACTCTGACTGATCCTGGAGTAACTCTGCTGTTGGAATAACAGGCTGATCCTGGAGTAACTCTACTATTGGAGTAAGTCTGCTCCTGGAGTAACTCTGACCGATCTTGGAGTAACTGATTGATCCTGGAGAAACTCTGACTGATCCTGGAGTAACTCTGACTGATCCTGGAGTAACTGACTGAACCTGGAGTAACTCTACTCCTGAAGTAACTCTGATCCTGGAGTAAATCTGCTCCTGGAGTAACTGACTCATCCTGGAGTAACTGACTGATTCTGGAGCAACTCTGTTGTTGGAATAAGAAACTGATACTGGAGTAACTGACTGATCCTGGGGTAACTGACTGATCCAGGAGTAACTGACTGATCCTGGAGTAACTGACTGATCCTGGAGTAAGTGACTGATCCTGGAGTAACAGACTGATCCTGGAGTAAATCTATTCGTGGAGCAACAGACTGATCCTGGAGTTACTGACGGATCCTGGAGTAACTGACTGATCCTGGAGTAACTCTGCTCTTGGTGTAACAGACTGATCCTGGAGCAAATGACTGATCCTGGGGTCACTCTGACTGATCCTGGAGTAACTCTGCTGTTGGAATAACAGGCTGATCCTCGAGTAACTCTACTATTGGAGTAAGTCTGCTCCTGGAGTAACTCTGACCGATCTTGGAGTAACTGATTGATCCTGGAGAAACTCTGACTGATCCAGGAGTAACTCTGCTCTTATAATAACAGACTTATCCTAGAGTACCTGACTGATCCTGGAGTAGCTTTGACTGATCCTGAAGTAAGTATGCTATTGGAGTAAGAGACTGGTCCTGGAGTAACTGACTGATCCTGGAGTAGCTCTGCTCTTGGAGTAACAGACTGATCCTGGAGTAAATCTACTCCTGGAGTAACTCTGATCCTGGAGTAAATCTACTCCTGGAGTAACAGACGGATCCTGGAGTAACTGACTGATCCTGGAGCCACTCTGCTCTTGGAGTAACCAACTGATACTGGAGTAACTGACTGATCTTGGAGTAACAGGCTGATCCTGGGGTAACTGATGGATCCTGGAGTAACTGACTGATCCTGGAGTAACTCTGCTATTGGAGTAACAGACGAATCCTGGAGTAATCGACTGATACTGGAATAACTCTGATTGATCGTGAATCAACTCTGCTCTTGGAATAACAGACTGATCCTGGAGTAGCTCTGCCCCTGGAGTAACAGACTGATCCTGGAGTAACTCTACTCCTGGAGTAACTCTGCGCTTAGAGCAACCCTGATTGATCCTGGAGTAACAGACTAATCCGTGAGTAACTCAGCTCCTGGAATAACACTGATCCTGGAGTAATGCTCATTGATCCTGGGGTAATAGACATCCGGGAGTAACTCTGCTCCTGCAGTAACTCTGACCGATATTGGAGTAAGTGACTGATCCTGGAGAAGCTCTGACTGATCCTGGAGTAACTCTGCTCTTATCGTAACAGACTGATCCTGGAGTAACTGACTGATCGTGGAGTAGCTCTGCTCTTGGATTAACAGACTGATCCTGGAGTATCTCTGCTCTGGAGTAACAAGCTGATCCTGGAGTAACTCTACTCCTGGAGTAACTCTGATCCTGGAGTAAATCTACTCCTGGAGTAACAGACTGATCCTGGAGTAACTGAGTGATCCTGGAGTAGCTCTGCTCTTGGAGTAACAGACTGATCCTGGAGCATCTCTGCTCTGGAGTGACAAGCTGATCCTGGAGTAACTCTACTCCTGGAGTAACTCTGATCCTGGAATAAATATACTCGCGGAGTAACAGACTGATCCTGGATAACAGACTGATCCTGGAGTAACAGAATGATCCTGGGGTAACTGATCGATCCAGGAGTAACTGACTGATCCTGGAGTAACTCTGACTAATCCTGGATAAACTGACTGAACCTGGAGTAACTCTGCTCTTGAAGTAACTGACTGATCCTGGAGTAACTCTACTCCCGAATTAACTCTGAACCTGGAGTAAATCTACTCCTGGAGTAACTGACTCATCCTGGACTAACTGTTTGATTCTGGAGCAACTCTGTTCTTGGATTAAGAAAGTGATACTAGGGTAACTGACTGATCATGGGGTAACTGACTGATCCTGGAGTAACTGACTGATCCTGGAGTAAGTGACTGATCTTGAAGTAACAGTCTGATCCTGGAGTAAATCTATTCGTGGAGTAACAGACTGATCCTGGAGTAACTGACTGATCCTGGTGTAACTCTGACTGATCCTGGAGTAACTCTGCTGTTGGAATAACAGGCTGATCCTGGAGTAACTCTACTATTGGAGTAAGTCTGCTCCTTGAGTAACTCTGACCGATCTTGGAGTAACTGATTGATCCTGGAGAAACTCTGACTGATCCTGGAGTAACTCTACTTTTGGAGTAAGTCTGCTCCTGGAGTAACTCTGACCGATCTTGGAGTAACTGATTGATCCTGGAGAAACTCTGACTGATCCTGGAGTAACTCTGACTGATCCTGGAGTAACTGACTGAACCTGGAGTAACTCTGAACCTGGAGTAACTCTGATCCTGGCGTAAATCTACTCCTGGAGTAACTGACTCTTCCTGGAGTAACTGACTGATTCTGGGGTAACTGACTGATCCTGGAGTAACTGACTGATCCTGGAGAAAGTGACTGATCTTGGAATAACAGCCTGATCCTGGAGTAAATCTATTCGTGTAGTAACAGACTGATCCTGGAGTAACCGACGGATCTTGGAGTAACTGACTGATCCTGGAATAACTCTGCTCTTGGTTTAACAGACCGATCCTGGAGTAAATGACTGATCCTGGAGTAACTCTGACTGATCCTGGAGTAACTCTGCTGTTGGAATAACAGGCTGATCCTGGAGTAACTCTACTATTGGAGTAAGTCTGCTCCTGCAGTAACTTGGACCGATCTTGGAGTAACTGATTGATCCTGGAGAATCTTTGACTGATCCAGGAGTACACTGCTGTTATAATAACAGACTGATCCTAGATTACCTGTCAGATCCTGGAGTAACTCTGACTGATCCTGAAGTAAATCTGCTATTGGAGTAAGTGACTGGTCCTGGAGTAACTGATCCTGGAGTAGCTCTGCTCTTGGAGTAACATACTGATCCTGGAGTAACTCTACTCCTGGAGTAACTCTGATCCTGGAGTAAATCTACTCCTGGAGTAACAGACGGATCCTGGAGTAACTGACTGATCCTGGAGTAACTCTGCTCTTGGAGTAACCAAATGATACTGGAGTAACTGACTGATCTTGGAGTAACAGACTGATCCTGGGGTAACTGATGGATCCTGGAGTAACTGACTGATCCTGGAGTAACTCTGTTATTGGAGTAACAGACTAATCCTGGAGTAATCGACTGATACTGGAATAACTCTGATTGATCATGAAGCAACTCTGCTCTTGGAGTAACAGACTGATCCTGAAGTAGCTCTGCCCCTGGAGTAACAGACTGATCCTGGAGTAACTCTACACCTGGAGTAACTCTGCTCTTGGAGTAACCCTAACTGATCCTGGAGTAACAGACTAATCCGGGAGTAACTCAGCTCCTGGAATAACAATGAACCTAGAGTAATTCTCATTAATCCTGGGGTAACAGACATCCGGGAGTAACTCTGCTCCTGCACTAACTCTGACTGATTTTGGAGTAAGTGACATATCCTGGAGAAACTCTGACTGATCCTGGAGTAACTCTGCTCTTATAGTAACAGACTGATCCTGGAGTACCTCTGCTCTGGAGTAACAAGCTGATCCTGGAGTAACTCTACTCCTGGAGTAACTCTGATCCTGGAGTAAATCTACTCCTGGAGTAACAGACTGATCCTGGAGTAACTGACTGATCCTGGAGCAACTCTGCTCTTGGAGTAACTAACTGACTGATCTTGAAGTAACAGACTGATCCTGGGGTAACTGATCTATCCTGGAGTAACTGACTGATACTGGAGTATCTCTGACTGATCCTGGAGTAAGTGACTGATCTTGGAGTAACAGACTGATCCTGGAGTAAGTGACTGATTGTGGAGTAACAGACTGATCCTGGAGTAAATCTATTCGTGTAGTAACAGACTGATCCTCGAGTAACTGACTGGTCCTGGAGTAACTCTACTTCTGAAGTAACACTGATCCTGGAGTAAAACTACTCCTGGAGTAACTGACTCATCCTGGAGTAACTGACTGATTCTGGAGCAACTCTGTTGTTGGAATAAGAAACTGATACTGGAGTAACTGACTGATCCTGGAGTAACTGAATGATCCTGGAGTAAGTGACTGATCTTGGAGTAACAGACTGATCCTGGAGTAAATCTATTCGTGGAGCAACAGACTGATCCTGGAGTAACCGACGGATCCTGGAGTAACTGACTGATCCTGGAGTAACTCTGCTCTTGGTGTAACAGACTGATCCTGGAGTAAATGACTGATCCTGGAGTAACTCTGACTGATCCTGGAGTAACTCTGCTGTTGGAATAACAGGCTGATCCACGAGTAACTCTACTATTGGAGTAGGTCTGCTCCTGGAGTAACTCTGACCGATCTTGGAGTAACTGATTGATCCTGGAGAAACTCTGACTGATCCAGGAGTAACTCTGCTCTTATAATAACAGACGTGTCCTAGAGTACCGGACTGATCCTGGAGTAACTTTGACTGATCCTGAAGTAAGTCTGCTATTGGAGTAAGAGACTGGTCCTCGAGTAACTGACTGATCCTGGAGTAGCTCTGCTCATGGAGTAACTCTGATCCTGGAGTAAATCTACTCCTGGAGTAACCAACTGATACTGGAGTAACTGACCGATCTTGGAGTAACTGATTGATCCTGGAGAAACTCTGACTGATCCAGGAGTATCTCTGCTCTTATAATAACAGACGTATCCTAGAGTACCTGACTGATCCTGGAGTAACTTTGACTGATCCTGAAGTAAGTCTGCTATTGGAGTAAGAGACTGGTGCTGGAGTAACTGACTGATCCTGGAGTAGCTCTGCTCATGGAGTAACTCTGATCCTGGAGTAAATCTACTCCTGGACTAACCAACTGATACTGGAGTAACTGACTGATCTTGGAGTAACAGACTGATCCTGGGGTAACTGATGGATCCTGGAGTAACTGACTGATCCTGGAGTAACTCTGCTATTGGAGTAACAGACTAATCCTGGAGTAATCGACTGATACCGGAATAACTCTGATTGATCGTGAAGCAACTCTGCTATTGGAGTAACAGACGAATCCTGGAGTAATCGACTGATACTGGAATAACTCTGATTGATCGTGAATCAACTCTGCTCTTGGAATAACAGACTGATCCTGGAATAGCTCTGCCCCTGGAGTAACAGACTGATCCTGGAGTAACTCTACTCCTGGAGTAACTCTGCGCTTAGAGCAACCCTGATTGATCCTGGAGTAACAGACTAATCCGTGAGTAACTCAGCTCCTGGAATAACACTGATCCTGGAGTAATGCTCATTGATCCTGGGGTAACAGACATCGGGGAGTAACTCTGCTCCTGCAGTAACTCTGACCGATCTTGGAGTAAGTGACTGATACTGGAGGAACTCTGACTGATCCTGGAGTAACTCTGCTCTTATAGTAACAGACTGATCCTGGAGTAACTGACTGATCGTGGAGGAGCTCTGCTCTTGGAATAACAGACTGATCCTGGAGTATCTCTGCTCTGGAGTAACAAGCTGATCCTGGAGTAACTCTACTCCTGGAGTAACTCTGATCCTGGAGTAAATCTACTCCTGGAGTAACAGACTGATCTTGGAGTAACTGAGTGATCCTGGAGTAGCTCTGCTCTTGGAGTAACAGACTGATCCTGGAGTATCTCTGCTCTGGAGTGACAAGCAGATCCTGGAGTAACTCTACTCCTGGAGCAACTCTGATCCTGGAATAAATATACTCCTGGAGTTACAGACTGATCCTGGATAACTGACTGATCCTGGAGTAACAGAATGATCCTGGGGTAACTGATCGATCCAGGAGTAACTGACTGACCCTGGAGTAACTCTGACTGATCCTGGATTAACTGACTGAACCTGGAGTAACTCTGCTCTTGAAGTAACTGACTGATCCTGGAGTAACTCTACTGCTGAATTAACTCTGAACCTGGAGTAAATCTACTCCTGGAGTAACTGACTCATCCTGGAGTAACTGACTGATTCTGGAGCAACTCTGTTCTTGGAATAAGATAGTGATACTAGAGTAACTGACTGATCCTGGAGTAAGTGACTGATCTTGAAGTAACAGTCTGATCCTGGAGCAAATCTATTCGTGGAGTAACAGACTGATCCTGGAGTAACTGACTGATCCTGGAGTAACTCTGACTGATCCTGGAGTAACTCTGCTGTTGGAATAACAGGCTGATCCTGGAGTAACTCTACTATTGGAGTAAGTCTGCTCCTGGAGTAACTCTGACCGATCTTGGAGTAACTGATTGATCCTGGAGAAACTCTGACTGATCCTGGATTAACTCTGACTGATCCTGGAGTAACTGACTGAACCTGGAGTAACTCTGAACCTGGAGTAACTCTGATCCTGGAGTAAATCTACTCCTGGAGTAACTGACTCATCCTGGAGTAACTGACTGATTCTGGGGTAACTGACTGATCCTGGAGTAACTTACTGATCCTGGAGTAAGTGACTGATCTTGGAGTAACAGCCTGATCCTGGAGTAAATCTATTCGTGTAGTAAAAGACTGATCCTTGAGTAACCGACGGATCTTGGAGTAACTGACTGATCCTGGAATAACTCTGCTCTTAGTTTAACAGACCGATCCTGGAGTAAATGACTGATCCTGGAGTAACTCTGACTGATACTGGAGTACCTCTGCTGTTGGAATAACAGGCTGATCCTGTAGTAACTCTACTATTGGAGTAAGTCTGCTCCTGGAGTAACTCTGACCGATCTTGGAGTAACTGATTGATCCTGGAGAAACTTTGACTGATCCAGGAGTACTCTGCTCTTATAATAACAGACTGATCCTAGAATACCTGACAGATCCTGGAGTAACTCTGACTGATCCTGAAGTAAATCTGCTATTGGAGTAAGTGACTGGTCCTGGAGTAACTGATCCTGGAGTTGCTCTGCTCTTGGAGTAACAGACTAATCCTGGAGTAACTCTACTCCTGGAGTAACTCTGATCCTGGAGTAAATATACTCCTGGAGTAACAGACGGATCCTGGAGTAACTGACTGATCCTGGAGCAACTCTGCTCTTGGAGTAACCAACTGATACTGGAGTAACTGACTGATCTTGGAGTAACAGACTGATCCTGGGGTAACTGATGGATCCTGGAGTAACTGACTGATCCTGGAGTAACTCTGTTATTGGAGTAACAGACTAATCCTGGAGTAATCGACTGATACTGGAATAACTCTGATTGATCATGAAGCAACTCTGCTCTTGAAGTAACAGACTGATCCTGAAGTAGCTCTGCCCCTGGAGTAACAGACTGATCCTGGAGTAACTCTACACCTGGAGTAACTCTGCTCTTGGAGTAACCCTAACTGATCCTGGAGTAACAGACTAATCCGGGAGTAACTCAGCTCCTGGAATAACAATGATCCTAGAGTAATGCTCATTAATCCTGGGGTAACAGACATCCGGGAGTAACTCTGCTCCTGCACTAACTCTGACTGATCTTGGAGTAAGTGACATATCCTGGAGAAACTCTGACTGATCCTGGAGTAAATCTGCTCTTATAGTAACAGACTGATCCTGGAGTAACTGACTGATCGTGGAGTAACCCTGCTCTTGGAGTAACAGACTGATCCTGGAGTACCTCTGCTCTGGAGTAACAAGCTGATCCTGGAGTAACTCCACTCCTGGAGTAAATCTGATCCTGGAGTAAGTCTACTCCTGGAGTAACAGACTGATCCTGGAGTAACTGACTGATCCTGGAGCAACTCTGCTCTTGGAGTAACTAACTGACTGATCTTGAAGTAACAGACTGATCCTGGGGTAACTGATCTATCCTGGAGTAACTGACTGGTACTGGAGTAACTCTGACTGATCCTGGAGTAACTGACTGAACCTGGAGTAACTCTGCTCTTGGAGTAACTGACTGATCCTGGAATAACTCTACTCCTGAAGTAACTCTGATCCTGGAGTAAATCTACTCCTGGAGTAACTGACTCATCCTGGAGTAACTGACTGATTCTGGAGCAACTCTGTTCTTGGAATAAGATAGTGATACTAGAGTAACTGACTGATCCTGGGGTAACTGACTGATCCTGGAGTAACTGACTGATCCTGGAGTAAGTGACTGATCTTGAAGTAACAGTCTGATCCTGGAGTAAATCTATTCGTGGAGTAACAGACTGATCCTGGAGTAACTGACTGATCCTGGAGTAACTCTGACTGATCCTGGAGTAACTCTGCTGTTGGAATAACAGGCTGATCCTGGAGTAACTCTACTATTGGAGTAAGTCTGCTCCTGGAGTAACTCTGACCGATCTTGGAGTAACTGATTGATCCTGGAGAAACTCTGACTGATCCTGGATTAACTCTGACTGATCCTGGAGTAATTGACTGAACCTGGAGTAACTCTGAACCTGGAGTAACTCTGATCCTGGAGTAAATCTACTCCTGGAGTAACTGACTCATCCTGGAGTAACTGACTGATTGTGGGGTAACTGACTGATCCTGGAGTAACTTACTGATCCTGGAGTAAGTGACTGATCTTGGAGTAACAGCCTGATCCTGGAGTAAATCTATTCATGTAGTAAAAGACTGATCCTGGAGTAACCGACGGATCTTGGAGTAACTGACTGATCCTGGAATAACTCTGCTCTTAGTTTAACAGACCGATCCTGGAGTAAATGACTGATCCTGGAGTAACTCTGACTGATACTGGAGTAACTCTGCTGTTGGAATAACAGGCTGATCCTGGAGTAACTCTACTATTGGAGTAAGTCTGCTCCTGGGGTAACTCTGACCGATCTTGGAGTAACTGATTGATCCTGGAGAAACTTTGACTGATCCAGGAGTACTCTGCTCTTATAATAACAGACTGATCCTAGAATACCTGACAGATCCTGGAGTAACTCTGACTGATCCTGAAGTAAATCTGCTATTGGAGTAAGTGACTGGTCCTGGAGTAACTGATCCTGGAGTAGCTCTGCTCTTGGAGTAACAGACTAATCCTGGAGTAACTCTACTCCTGGAGTAACTCTGATCCTGGAGTAAATATACTCCTGGAGTAACAGACGGATCCTGGAGTAACTGACTGATCCTGGAGCAACTCTGCTCTTGGAGTAACCAACTGATACTGGAGTAACTGACTGATCTTGGAGTAACAGACTGATCCTGGGGTAACTGATGGATCCTGGAGTAACTGACTGATCCTGGAGTAACTCTGTTATTGGAGTAACAGACTAATCCTGGAGTAATCGACTGATGCTGGAATAACTCTGATTGATCATGAAGCAACTCTGCTCTTGAAGTAACAGACTGATCCTGAAGTAGCTCTGCCCCTGGAGTAACAGACTGATCCTGGAGTAACTCTACACCTGGAGTAACTCTGCTCTTGGAGTAACCCTAACTGATCCTGGAGTAACAGACTAATCCGGGAGTAACTCAGCTCCTGGAATAACAATGATCCTAGAGTAATGCTCATTAATCCTGGGGTAACAGACATCCGGGAGTAACTCTGCTCCTGCACTAACTCTGACTGATCTTGGAGTAAGTGACATATCCTGGAGAAACTCTGACTGATCCTGGAGTAAATCTGCTCTTATAGTAACAGACTGATCCTGGAGTAACTGACTGATCGTGGAGTAACCCTGCTCTTGGAGTAACAGACTGATCCTGGAGTACCTCTGCTCTGGAGTAACAAGCTGATCCTGGAGTAACTCCACTCCTGGAGTAAATCTGATCCTGGAGTAAGTCTACTCCTGGAGTAACAGACTGATCCTGGAGTAACTGACTGATCCTGGAGCAACTCTGCTCTTGGAGTAACTAACTGACTGATCTTGAAGTAACAGACTGATCCTGGGGTAACTGATCTATCCTGGAGTAACTGACTGATCCTGGAGTAACTGACTGATCCTGGAGTAACTTTGCTATTGGAGTAACTGACTAATCCTGGAGTAATTGATTGATGCTGTCGTAACTCTGACTGATCATGGAGCAACTCTGCTCTTGGAGTAACAGACTGATCCAGGAGTAGCTCTGCCCCTGGAGTAACAGACTGATTCTGGCGTAACTCTAATCCTGGAGTAGCTCTGCTCCTAGAGTAACCCTGACTGATCCTGGAGTAACAGACTGATCCTTAAGTAACTCTGCCCCTGGAATAACACAGATCCTGGAGTAATGCTCATTGATCCTGCGGTAACAGACATCCGGGAGTAACTATATTCCTGGAATAACTCTACTCTTGGAGAAACAGACGGATCCTGGAGTAACCGATTGATTGTGGGGTAACAGATTGATTCTGGAGTAATGTATTGATCTTGGTGAAACTCTGACTGATCCTGGAGTAACTACGCACCTGGAATCAGCGACTGATCCTGGAGTAACTGACAGAACTTGGAGTAACAGACTGATCCTGGAGTAACTGACTGATCCTGGAGTAACTCTGCTCTTGGGGTAACAGATTGATCCTGGAGTAACTGATTGATCCTGGATTAACTCTGACTGATCCTGGAGTAACTCTGCACCTGGAATAACCAACTGATCCTGGAGTAACTAACTGAACTTCAAGTAACAGACTGATCCTGGAGTAACTCTGCTCTTGGGGAAACTTCTGGAGTAACGGACTGATCCTGGGGTAATAGACGGATCCTGGAGTAACTGACTGATCTTGGACTAACTCTCACTGATTCTGGAATAACTGATTGATCCTGGAGTAACTCTCACTGATCCTGTGTTACATCTGTTCTTGGAGAAACATACTGATCCTGGAGTAACTGACAAATCCTGGAGTAACTCTCACTGATCCTGGAGTAACTGACTCATCCTGGAGTAACCCTGCTCTTGGAGTAACAGACTGATCCTGGAGTAACTAACTGATACTGGAGTAACTCTGATCCTGGATTAACTCTGATCTGAACTAATTCTGATTGATCCTGGAGTAACTCTGCTCTTGGAGTAACAGACTGATCCTGGAGTAATTGACTGATCCTGGAGTAACAGACTGATCCTGGTATAACTCAGCTCCTGGAGTAACTATGATCTTGAATTAATTTAGATTAATCCTGCAGTAAGTGATTGATCCTGGAGAAATTCTGACTGCTCCTGGAGTAACTCTGCTTTTGGAGTAACAGACTGATCTGAGAGTAAATCTGCCCATGGAGTAACACACTGATCCTGGAGTAACTGTCTGATCATGTA
Organism: Carcharodon carcharias; assembly: GCF_017639515.1. NCBI lineage: Eukaryota > Metazoa > Chordata > Chondrichthyes > Lamniformes > Lamnidae > Carcharodon > Carcharodon carcharias. Next base: position 162,290,231 of record NC_054469.1, on the reverse strand, counting down.
GTATCTCTGCTCTTGGAGTAACTGACTGATCCTGGAGTAACTGACTGATCCTGGAGTTAGTGACTGATCTTGGAGTAACAGACTGATCTTGGAGTAAATCTACTCATGGAGTAACAGACTGATCCTGGAGTAACTGACTGATCCTGGAGCAACTCTCTTCTTGGAAAAACAAACTGATACTGGAGTAACTGAATGTTCCTGGGGTAACTGATGGATCCTGGAGTAACTGACCGATCCTGGAGTAACTGACTGATCCTGGAGTAACTCTGCTATTGGAGTAACTGACTAATCCTGGAGTAAGTGACTGATGCTGTAATAACTCTGACTGATCATGGAGCAACTCTACTGCTGGAGTAACTGACTGATCCTGGAGTAGCTCTGCCCCTGGAGTAACAGACTGATCCTGGAGTAACTCTAATCCTGGAGTAGCTCTGCTCCTGGAGTAACACTGCCTGATCCCAGAGTAACAGACTGATCCTTAAGTAACTCTGCTCCTGGAATAACACAGATCCTGGAGTAATGCTCATTGATCCTGCGGTAACAGACATCCGGGAGTAACGATACCCCTGCAGTAACTCTGACTGATCCTGGAGTAACTCTGCTCTTGGAATAACAGGCTGATCCTGGAGTAACTCTATTTTGGAGTAAGTCTGCTCCTGGAGTAACTCTGACCGATCTTGGAGTAACTGATTGATCCTGGAGAAACTCTGACTGATCCTGGAGTAACTCTGACTGATCCTGGAGTAACTGACTGAACCTGGAGTAACTCTGATCCTGGAGTAACTCTGATCCTGGAGTAAATCTACACCTGGAGTAACTGACTCATCCTGGAGTAAATCTGCTTTTGGAGTAACAGACTGATCCTGGAGTAACTGACTGATCCTGGAGAAACTCTGATCCTGGAGTAACCGACGGATCCTGGAGTAACTGACTGATCCTGGAGTAACTCTGACTAATCCTGGAGTAACTTTGCTCTTGGAGTAACAGGCTGATCCTGGAGTTAATCTATTCCTGGAGTAACAGACTGATCTTGGAAAAACTGTCTGATCCTGGAGCATCTGACTGATCCTGGAGCAACTTTGTTCTTGGAATAACAAACTGATACTGGTGTAACTGACTGATCCTGGAGTAACTCTACTCTTGGAGTAACAGACTGATTCTGGAGTAACTGACTGATCCTGGAGTAGCACTGCTCTTGTAGTATCAGACTGATCCTGGAGTAACTGACTCATCCTGGAGTAAATCTGCTTTTGGAGTAACAGACTGATCCTGGAGTAACTGACTGATCCTGGAGAAACTCTAATCCTGGAGTAACCGACGGATCCTGGAGTAACTGACTGATCCTGGAGTATCTCTGCTCCTTGTGTAACAGACATTTCCTGGAGTAAATGACTGATCCTGGAGCAACTCTGACTGATCCTGGAGTAACTTTGCTCTTGGACTAACAGGCTGATCCTGGAGTTATTCTATTCCTGGAGTAACAGACTGATCTTGGAAAAACTGGCTGATCCTGGAGCATCTGACTGATCCTGGAGCAACTTTGTTCTTGGAATAACAAACTGATACTGGAGTAACTGACTGATCCTGGAATAACTCTACTCTTGGAGTAACAGACTGATTCTGGAGTAACTGACTGATCCTGGAGTAGCACTGCTCTTGGAGTATCAGACTGATCCTGGACTAACTCAAATCCTGGAGTAGCTCTGGTACTGGAGTAACCCTGACTGATCCCGGAGTAACTGACTGATCCTGGAGTATCTCTGCTCCTTGTGTAACAGACATATCCTGGAGTAAATGACTGATCCTGGAGTAACTCTGACTGATTCTGGAGTAACTCTGCTCTTGGAGTAAGAGGCTGATCGTGGAGTTAATCTATTCCTGGAGTAACAGACTGATCTTGGAAAAACTGACTGATCCTGGAGTATCTGACTGATCGTGGAGCAACTTTGTTCTTGGAATAACAAACTGATACTGGAGTAACTGACTGATCCTGGAGTAACTCTACTCTTGGAGTAACAGACTGATTCTGGAGTAACTGAATGATCCTGGAGTAGCACTGCTCTTGGAGTATCAGACTGATCCTGGAGTAACTCAAATCCTGGAGTAGCTCTGGTACTGGAGTAACCCTGACTGATCCCGGAGTAATAGACTAATCCTGGAGTAACTCTGCTCTTGGAGAAACAAACGGATCCTGGAGTAACAGACTTATCCTGGGGTAACAGATTGATCCTGGAGTAACTGACTGATCCTGGAGTAACTGATGATCTTGGAGTAACAGACTGATCCTAGAGTAAATCTACTCCTGGAGTAACAGACTGATCCTGGAGTAACTGACTGATCCTGGAGCAACTCTCTTCTTGGAAAAACAAATTGATACTGAAGTAACTGACTGATCCTGGGGTAACTGATGGATCCTGGAGTAACTGACTGATCCTGGAGTAACTGACTGATCCTGAAGTAACTCTGCTATTGGATTAACAGACTAATCCTGGAGTAATTGACTGATCCTGGAATAACTCTGACTGATCATGGAGCAACTCTACTCTTGGAGTAACAGACTGATCCTGAAGTAGCTCTGCTCCTGGAGTAACAGACTGATCCTGGAGTAACTCTAATCCTGGAGTAACTCTGCTCCTGAAGTAACACTGCCTGATCCCGGAGTAACAGACTGATCCTTAAGTAACTCTGCTCCTGGAATAACACAGATCCTGGAGTAATGCTCATTGATCCTGGGTAACAGACATCCTGGAGTAACTATACTCCTGGAGTAACTCTGACTGATCCTGGAGTAACTCTACTCTTGGAGAAACAGACGGATCCTGGAGTAACAGACTGATCCTTGGGTAACAGATTGATCCTGAAGTAACAGATTGATCCTGATGAAACTCTGACTGATCCTGGAGTAACTACGCACCTGGAATCACCGACTGATCCTGGAGTAACTGACTGAACTTGGAGTAACAGACTGATCCTGGAGTAACTGATCCTGGGGTAACTCTGCTCTTGGGGTAACAGATTGATCCTGGAGTAACTGATTGATCCTGGATTGACTCTGACTGATCCTGGAGTAACTCTGCACCTGGAATAACCGACTGATCCTGGAGTAACTCTGCTCTTGGGGAAACAGACTGATCCTGGAGTAACGGACTGATCCTGGGGTAATATACGGATCCTGGAGTAACTGACTGATCCTGGACTAAGTCTCACTGATCCTGTGGTACATCTGTTCTTGGAGTAACATACTGATCCTGGAGTAACTGACTCATCCAGGAGTAAATATGCTTTTGGAGTAACAGACTGATCCTGGAGTAACTGACTGATCCTGGAGAAACTCTGATCCTGGAGTAACCGACGGATCCTGGAGTAACTGACTGATCCTGGAGTATCTCTGCTCCTTGTGTAACAGACATGTCCTGGAGTAAATGACTGATCCTGGAGTAACTCTGACTGATCCTGGAGTAACTCTGCTCTTGGAGTAACAGGCTGATCCTGGAGTTAATCTATTCCTGGAGTAACAGACTGATCTTGGAAAAACTGGCTGATCCTCGAGTATCTGACTGATCCTGGAGCAACTTTGTTCTTGGAATAACAAACTGATACTGGAGTAACTGACTGATCCTGGAGTAACTCTACTCTTGGAGTAACAGACTGATTCTGGTGTAACTGACTGATCCTGGAGTAGCACTGCTCTTGGAGTATCAGACTGATCCTGGAGTAACTCAAATCCTGGAGTAGCTCTGGTACTGGAGTAACCCTGACTAATCCCGGAGTAACTGACTGATCCTGGAGTATCTCTGCTCCTTGTGTAACAGACATATCCTGGAGTAAATGACTGATCCTGGAGTAACTCTGACTGATCCTGGAGTAACTCTGCTCTTGGATTAACAGGCTGATCCTGGAGTAACTTTTCTCTTGGAGTAACTCTGCTCCTGGAGTAGCCCTGACTGATCCTGGAGTAACTCAGCTCTTGGAATAACACTGATCCTGGAGTAATGCGCATTGATCCTGGGTAACAGACATCCGGGAGTAACTCTGCTCCTGGCGTAACTCTGACCGATCTTGGAGTAAGTGACTGATCCTGGACAAATGCTGACTGATCCGGGAGTAACTCTGCTCTTATAGTAACAGACTGATCCTGGAGTAACTGACTGATCCTGGAGTAACTCCGACTGATCCTGGAGTAACTCTGACTAATCCTAGAGTAACTCTGGTCCTGGAGTTAATCTATTCCTGGAGTAACAGACTGATCTTGGAAAAACTGACTGATCCTGGAGCAACTCTGCTCTTGGAGTAACAGATTGATCCTGGAGTAACTGACTGATCTTGGAGCAACTTTGTTCTTGGAATAACAGACTGATACTGGAGTAACTGACTGATCCTGGAGTAACTCTACTCTTGGAGTAACAGACTGATTCTGGTGTAACTGACTGATCCTGGAGTAGCACTGCTCTTGGAGTATCAGACTGATCCTGGAGTAACTCAAATCCTGGAGTAACTCTGGTACTGGAGTAACCCTGACTAATCCCGGAGTAACTGACTGATCCTGGAGTATCTCTGCTCCTTGTGTAACAGACATATCCTGGAGTAAATGACTGATCCTGGAGTAACTCTGACTGATCCTGGAGTAACTCTGCTCTTGGAGTAAGAGGCTGATCCTGGAGTTAATCTATTCCTGGAGTAACAGACTGATCGTGGAAAAACTGACTGATCCTGGAGCATCTGACTGATCCTGGAGCAACTTTGTTCTTGGAATAACAAACTGATACTGGAGTAACTGACTGATCCTGGAGTAACTCTACTCTTGGAGTAACAGACTGATTCTGGAGTAACTGAATGATACTGGAGTAGCACTGCTCTTGGAGTATCAGACTGATCCTGGAGTAACTCAAATCCTGGAGTAGCTCTGGTACTGGAGTAACCCTGACTGATCCCGGAGTAATAGACTGATCCTGGAGTAACTCTGCTCTTGGAGAAACAAACGGATCCTGGAGTAACAGACTTATCCTGGGGTAACAGATTGATCCTGGAGTTATTGACTGATCCTGGAGTAACTGACTGATCCTAGAGTAGCACTGCTCTTGTAGTATCAGACTGATCCTGGAGTAACTGACTCATCCTGGAGTAAATCTGCTTTTGGAGTAACAGACTGATCCTGGAGTAACTGACTGATCCTGGAGAAACTCTAATCCTGGAGTAACCGACGGATCCTGGAGTAACTGACTGATCCTGGAGTATCTCTGCTCCTTGTGTAACAGACATTTCCTGGAGTAAATGACTGATCCTGGAGCAACTCTGACTGATCCTGGAGTAACTTTGCTCTTGGACTAACAGGCTGATCCTGGAGTTATTCTATTCCTGGAGTAACAGACTGATCTTGGAAAAACTGGCTGATCCTGGAGCATCTGACTGATCCTGGAGCAACTTTGTTCTTGGAATAACAAACTGATACTGGAGTAACTGACTGATCCTGGAATAACTCTACTCTTGGAGTAACAGACTGATTCTGGAGTAACTGACTGATCCTGGAGTAGCACTGCTCTTGGAGTATCAGACTGATCCTGGACTAACTCAAATCCTGGAGTAGCTCTGGTACTGGAGTAACCCTGACTGATCCCGGAGTAACTGACTGATCCTGGAGTATCTCTGCTCCTTGTGTAACAGACATATCCTGGAGTAAATGACTGATCCTGGAGTAACTCTGACTGATTCTGGAGTAACTCTGCTCTTGGAGTAAGAGGCTGATCGTGGAGTTAATCTATTCCTGGAGTAACAGACTGATCTTGGAAAAACTGACTGATCCTGGAGTATCTGACTGATCGTGGAGCAACTTTGTTCTTGGAATAACAAACTGATACTGGAGTAACTGACTGATCCTGGAGTAACTCTACTCTTGGAGTAACAGACTGATTCTGGAGTAACTGAATGATCCTGGAGTAGCACTGCTCTTGGAGTATCAGACTGATCCTGGAGTAACTCAAATCCTGGAGTAGCTCTGGTACTGGAGTAACCCTGACTGATCCCGGAGTAATAGACTAATCCTGGAGTAACTCTGCTCTTGGAGAAACAAACGGATCCTGGAGTAACAGACTTATCCTGGGGTAACAGATTGATCCTGGAGTAACTGACTGATCCTGGAGTAACTGATGATCTTGGAGTAACAGACTGATCCTAGAGTAAATCTACTCCTGGAGTAACAGACTGATCCTGGAGTAACTGACTGATCCTGGAGCAACTCTCTTCTTGGAAAAACAAATTGATACTGAAGTAACTGACTGATCCTGGGGTAACTGATGGATCCTGGAGTAACTGACTGATCCTGGAGTAACTGACTGATCCTGAAGTAACTCTGCTATTGGATTAACAGACTAATCCTGGAGTAATTGACTGATCCTGGAATAACTCTGACTGATCATGGAGCAACTCTACTCTTGGAGTAACAGACTGATCCTGAAGTAGCTCTGCTCCTGGAGTAACAGACTGATCCTGGAGTAACTCTAATCCTGGAGTAACTCTGCTCCTGAAGTAACACTGCCTGATCCCGGAGTAACAGACTGATCCTTAAGTAACTCTGCTCCTGGAATAACACAGATCCTGGAGTAATGCTCATTGATCCTGGGTAACAGACATCCTGGAGTAACTATACTCCTGGAGTAACTCTGACTGATCCTGGAGTAACTCTACTCTTGGAGAAACAGACGGATCCTGGAGTAACAGACTGATCCTTGGGTAACAGATTGATCCTGAAGTAACAGATTGATCCTGATGAAACTCTGACTGATCCTGGAGTAACTACGCACCTGGAATCACCGACTGATCCTGGAGTAACTGACTGAACTTGGAGTAACAGACTGATCCTGGAGTAACTGATCCTGGGGTAACTCTGCTCTTGGGGTAACAGATTGATCCTGGAGTAACTGATTGATCCTGGATTGACTCTGACTGATCCTGGAGTAACTCTGCACCTGGAATAACCGACTGATCCTGGAGTAACTCTGCTCTTGGGGAAACAGACTGATCCTGGAGTAACGGACTGATCCTGGGGTAATATACGGATCCTGGAGTAACTGACTGATCCTGGACTAAGTCTCACTGATCCTGTGGTACATCTGTTCTTGGAGTAACATACTGATCCTGGAGTAACTGACTCATCCAGGAGTAAATATGCTTTTGGAGTAACAGACTGATCCTGGAGTAACTGACTGATCCTGGAGAAACTCTGATCCTGGAGTAACCGACGGATCCTGGAGTAACTGACTGATCCTGGAGTATCTCTGCTCCTTGTGTAACAGACATGTCCTGGAGTAAATGACTGATCCTGGAGTAACTCTGACTGATCCTGGAGTAACTCTGCTCTTGGAGTAACAGGCTGATCCTGGAGTTAATCTATTCCTGGAGTAACAGACTGATCTTGGAAAAACTGGCTGATCCTCGAGTATCTGACTGATCCTGGAGCAACTTTGTTCTTGGAATAACAAACTGATACTGGAGTAACTGACTGATCCTGGAGTAACTCTACTCTTGGAGTAACAGACTGATTCTGGTGTAACTGACTGATCCTGGAGTAGCACTGCTCTTGGAGTATCAGACTGATCCTGGAGTAACTCAAATCCTGGAGTAGCTCTGGTACTGGAGTAACCCTGACTAATCCCGGAGTAACTGACTGATCCTGGAGTATCTCTGCTCCTTGTGTAACAGACATATCCTGGAGTAAATGACTGATCCTGGAGTAACTCTGACTGATCCTGGAGTAACTCTGCTCTTGGATTAACAGGCTGATCCTGGAGTAACTTTTCTCTTGGAGTAACTCTGCTCCTGGAGTAGCCCTGACTGATCCTGGAGTAACTCAGCTCTTGGAATAACACTGATCCTGGAGTAATGCGCATTGATCCTGGGTAACAGACATCCGGGAGTAACTCTGCTCCTGGCGTAACTCTGACCGATCTTGGAGTAAGTGACTGATCCTGGACAAATGCTGACTGATCCGGGAGTAACTCTGCTCTTATAGTAACAGACTGATCCTGGAGTAACTGACTGATCCTGGAGTAACTCCGACTGATCCTGGAGTAACTCTGACTAATCCTAGAGTAACTCTGGTCCTGGAGTTAATCTATTCCTGGAGTAACAGACTGATCTTGGAAAAACTGACTGATCCTGGAGCAACTCTGCTCTTGGAGTAACAGATTGATCCTGGAGTAACTGACTGATCTTGGAGCAACTTTGTTCTTGGAATAACAGACTGATACTGGAGTAACTGACTGATCCTGGAGTAACTCTACTCTTGGAGTAACAGACTGATTCTGGTGTAACTGACTGATCCTGGAGTAGCACTGCTCTTGGAGTATCAGACTGATCCTGGAGTAACTCAAATCCTGGAGTAACTCTGGTACTGGAGTAACCCTGACTAATCCCGGAGTAACTGACTGATCCTGGAGTATCTCTGCTCCTTGTGTAACAGACATATCCTGGAGTAAATGACTGATCCTGGAGTAACTCTGACTGATCCTGGAGTAACTCTGCTCTTGGAGTAAGAGGCTGATCCTGGAGTTAATCTATTCCTGGAGTAACAGACTGATCGTGGAAAAACTGACTGATCCTGGAGCATCTGACTGATCCTGGAGCAACTTTGTTCTTGGAATAACAAACTGATACTGGAGTAACTGACTGATCCTGGAGTAACTCTACTCTTGGAGTAACAGACTGATTCTGGAGTAACTGAATGATACTGGAGTAGCACTGCTCTTGGAGTATCAGACTGATCCTGGAGTAACTCAAATCCTGGAGTAGCTCTGGTACTGGAGTAACCCTGACTGATCCCGGAGTAATAGACTGATCCTGGAGTAACTCTGCTCTTGGAGAAACAAACGGATCCTGGAGTAACAGACTTATCCTGGGGTAACAGATTGATCCTGGAGTTATTGACTGATCCTGGAGTAACTGACTGATCCTGAAGTAACTCTGCTATTGGATTAACAGACTAATCCTGGAGTAATTGACTGATCCTGGAATAACTCTGACTGATCGTGGAGCAACTCTACTCTTGGAGTAACAGACTGATCCTGGAGTAGCTATGCCACTGGAGTAACAGACTGATCATTGCATATCTCTGCTCCTGGAATAACACAGATCCTGGAGTAATGCTCATTGATCCTGGGGTAACAGACATCCGGGAGTAACTATACTCCTCGAATAACTCTGACTGATCCTGGAGTAACTCTGTCTGATCCATGAGCAACTCTGCTCTTATAATAACAGACTGATCCTAGAGTAATTGACTGCTCCTGAAGTAACTACGACTGATCCTGAAGTAATTCTGCTTTTGGAGTAAGAGACTGGTCCTGGAGTAACTGACTGATCCTGGAGTAGCTCTGCTCTTGGAGTAACAGGCTGACCCAGGAGTAACTCTGCTCTTGAAGTAACAGGCTGATCCTGGAGTAACTCTACTCCTGGAGTAACAGACTGATCTTGGAGTAACTGACTGATCCTGGAGTAACTCTGCTATTGGAGTAACAGACTCATCCTGGAGTAATTGACTGATGCTGGAATAACTCTGATTGATCTTGAAACAAATCTGCTCTTGGAGTAACTGACTGATCCTGGAGTTGCTCTGCCCCTGGAGTAACAGACTGATCCTGGAGTAACTCTACTCCTGGAGTAATTCTGCTCCTGGAGTAACCCTGACTGATACTGGAGTAACAGACTGATCCTAGAGTAACTCTGCTCTTGGAGTAACTGACTGATCCTGGAGTAACTCTGACTGATCCTGCAGTAACTCTGAGTGATCCTGACCCTGCTCTTTGAGTAACCGACTGATCCTGTACTAACTGCCTAATCTTGGAGTAACAGACTGATTCTGGAGTACTGACTGATCCTTGAGTAGCACTGCTCTTGGAGTAACAGACTGATCCTGGAGTAACTGACGGATCCTGAAGTAACTGACTGATCCTGGAGTAACTCTGCTCTTGGTGCAACAGACAGATCTTGGAGTAAATGACTGATCCTGGAGTAACTCTGCTCTTGGAGTAACAGGCTGATCCTGGAGTAACTCTACTATTGGTGTAAGTCTGCTCCTGGAGTAACTCTGACTGATCTTGGAGTAACTGATTTACCCTGGAGAAACTCTGACTGATCCATGAGTAACTCTGCTCTTATAATAACAGACTGATCCTAGAGTAACTGACTGATCCTGGAGTAACTCTGACTGATCCTGAAGTAAGTCTGTTATTGGAGTAGGAGACTGGTCCTGGAGTAACTGACTGATCCTGGAGTAGCTCTGCTCTTGGAGTAACTCTGCTCCTGGAGTAACCCTGACTGATCCTGGAGTAACAGACTGATCCTGGAGTAACTCAGCTCTTGGAATAACACTGATCCTGGAGTAATGCTCATTGATCCTGGGTAACAGACATCCTGGAGTAACTCTGCTCCTGGCGTAACTCTGACCGATCTTGGAGTAAGTGACTGATCCTGGAGAAACTCTGACTGATCCTGGAGTAACTCTGCTCTTATAGTAACAGACTGATCCTGGAGTAACTGACTGATCCTGGAGTAACTCCGACTGATCCTGGAGTAACTCTGAACCTGGAGTTAATCTATTCCTGGAGTAACAGTCTGATCTTGGAAAAACTGACTGATCCTGGGGCAACTCTGCTCATGGAGTAACAGACTGATCCTGGAGTAACTGACTGACCTTGGAGCAACTTTGTTCTTGGAATAAGAAACTGATACTGGAGTAACTGACTGATCCTGGAGTAACTCTACTCATGGAGAAACAGACTGATCCTGGAGTAACTGACTGATCTTGTAGTAACAGACTGATCATGGGGTAACTGATGGTTCCTCGAGTAACTGACTGATCCAGGAGTAACTCTGCTATTGGAGTAACAGACTAATCCTGGAGTAATTGACTGATACTGGAATATCTCTGATTGATCGTGGAGCAACTCTGCACTTGGAGTAACAGACTGATCCTGGAGTAACTCTACTCCTGGAGTAACTCTGCTCCAGGAGTAACTGTTTGATCCTGGAGTATTTCTGCTCTTAGAGTAACAAACTGATCCTAGAGTAACTCTGCTCTTGGAGTAACTGACTGAGCCTGGAGTAACTCTACTCCTGGAGTAACTCTGATCCTGGAGTTAATCTATTCCTGGAGTAACAGACTGATCTTGGAAAAACTGACTGATCCTGGAGCAACTGACTGATCCTGGAGCAACTTTGTTCTTGGAATAACAAACTGATACTGGAGTAACTGACTGATCCTGGAGTAACTCTACTCTTGGAGTAACAGACTGATCCTGGAGGACCTGACTGATACAGGTGTAACTCTGATCCTGGAGTAACTCTGATCCTGAAGTAATTCTGATTGATCCTGGAGTAACTCTGATCTTGGAGTAACAGGCTGATCCTGGAGTAACTCTGCTCCTGGAGTAACTATGATCTTGAAGAAATTTTGATTAATCCTGGATAATTGATTGATCCTGGAGTACCTGCTCTTGGAGTATCTGACTGATACTGGCGTAACGCTGACCGATCCTGCAGTAACTCTGACTGATCCTGATCCTGCTCTTTGAGCAACTGACTGATCCTGTACCAACTGTCTGATCTTGGAATAACAGACTGATTCTGGAGTAACTGACTGATCCTGGAGTAGCACTGCTCTTGGAGTAACAGACTGATCCTGGAGTAACTGACTGATCCTGGAGTAAATCTACTCCTGGAGTAACAGACTGATCCTGGAGTAACTGACTGATCCTGGAGCAACTCTGTTCTTGGAATAACAAACTGATACTGCTCCTGGAGTAACCCTGACTGATCCCAGAGTAACAGACTGATCCTGGAGTAATTCTGCTCCTGGAATAACACAGATCCTGGAGTAATGCTTATTGATCCGGGGGTAACAGATATCCTGGAGTAACTATACTCCTCGAGTAATTCTGACTGATCCTGGAGTAACTCTGCTCTTGGAGCAAATGATGGATCCTGGAGTAACAGATTGATCCTGGAGTAACTGATTGATCCTGGTGAAATTCTGACTGATCCTGGAGTAACTCTGCACCTGGAATAACCGACTGATCGTGGAGTAACTGACTGAACTTGGAGTAACAGACTAATCCTGGAGTAACTCTACTCTAGGGGAAACAGACTGATCCTGGAGTAACGGACTGATCCTGGGGTAATAGACTGATCCTGGAGTAACTGACTGATCCTAGAGTAACTCTCACTGATTCTGGAGTAACTGATTGATCCTGGAGTAACTCTGCTCTTGGAACAACAGACTGATCCTGGAGTAATTCTCATTGATCCTGGGGTACATCTGATCTTGGAGTATCATACTGATCCTGGAGTAACTGACTAATCCTGGAGTAACTCTCACTGATCCAGGAGTAACTGACTCATCCTGGAGTAACTCTGCTCTTGGAGTAACATTATGATCCTGGAGTAATTGACTGATACTGGAGTAACTCTGATCCTGGAGTAACTCTGCTCCTGAATTAATTCTGATTGATCCTGGGGTAACACTGCTCTTGGAGTAACAGGCTGATCCTGGAGTAAATGACTGATCCTGGAGTAACAGACTGATTCTGGAGTAACTGACTGTTCCTGGAGTAGCACTGCTGTTGGAGTAACAGACTGATCCTGGAGTAACTGACGGATCATGGAGTAACTGACTGATCCTGGAGTAACTCTGCTCTTGGTGCAACAGACAGATCTTGGAGTAAATGACTGATCCTGGAGTAACTCTGCTCTTGGAGTAACAGGCTGATCCTGGAGTAACTCTACTATTGGTGTAAGTCTGCTCCTGGAGTAACTCTGACTGATCTTGGAGTAACTGATTTATCCTGGAGAAACTCTGACTGATCCATGAGTAACTCTGCTCTTATAATAACAGACTGATCCTAGAGTAACTGACTGATCCTGGAGTAACTCTGACTGACCCTGAAGTAAGTCTGCTATTGGAGTAAGAGACTGGTCCTGGAGTAACTGACTGATCCTGGAGTAGCTCTGCTCTTGGAGTACAGATTGATCCTGGAGTAACTCTGCTCTTGGAGTAACTATGATCTTGAAGAAATTTTGATTAATCCTGGAGTAAGTGATTGATCCTGGAGAAATTCTGACTGATCCTGGAGTAATGCTGCTATTGGAGTAACAGATTGATCCTGGAGTAACTCTGCACTTGGAGTAACAGGCTGATCCTGGAGTAACTGACAGATCCTGGAGTATCTCTGCTCTTGGAGTAACTGACTGATCCTGGAGTAGCTCTGTTCTTGGAGTAACAGATTGATCCTGGAGTAACTCTGCTCTTGGAGTAACAGGCTGATCCTGGAGTAACTATTCTCTTGGAGTAACTCTGCTCCTGGAGTAGCCCTGACTGATCCTGGAGTAACAGACTGATCCTGGAGTAACTCAGCTCTTGGAATAACACTGATCCTGGAGTAATGCGAATTGATCCTGGGTAACAGACATCCGGGAGTAACTCTGCTCCTGGCGTAACTCTGACCGATCTTGGAGTAAGTGACTGATCCTGGACAAATGCTGACAGATCCTGGAGTAACTCTGCTCTTATAGTAACAGACTGATCCTGGAGTAACTGACTGATCCTGGAGTAACTCCGACTGATCCTGGAGTAACACTGACTAATCCTAGAGTAACTCTGTTCCTAGAGTTAATCTATTCCTGGAGTAACAGACTGATCTTGGAAAAACTGACTGATCCTGGAGCAACTCTGCTCTTAGAGTAACAGATTGATCCTGGAGTAACTGACTGATCTTGGAGCAACTTTGTTCTTGGAATAACAAACTGATACTGGAGTAACTGACTGATCCTGGAGTAACTCTACTCCTGGAGTAAATCTGCTCCTGGAGTAAACCTGACTGATTCTGGAGTAACTGACTGTTCCAGGAGTAGCACTGCTCTTGGAGTAACAGACTAATCCTGGAGTAACTGACGGATCCTGGAGTAACTGACTGATCCTGGAGTAACTCTGCTCTTAGTGCAACAGACAGATCTTGGAGTAAATGACTGATCCTGGGGTAACTCTGCTCTTGGAGTAACAGGCTGATCCTGGAGTAACTGACTGATCCTGGAGTAACAGACTGATCCTGGAGTAAATCTGCTCCTGGAGTAACTATGATCTTGAAGAAATTTTGATTAATCCTGGAGTAAGTGATTGATCATGGAGAAATTCTGACTTATCCTGGAGTAATGCTGCTATTGGAGTAACAGACTGATCTGAGAGTAAATCTGCCCATGGAGTAACACACTGATCCTGGAGTAACTGACTGATCCTGGAGTATCTCTGCTCTTGGAGTAACTGACTGATCCTGGAGTAACTGACTGATCCTGGAGTAGCTCTGCTCTTGGAGTAACAGATTGATCCTGGAGTAACTCTTCTCTTGGAGTAACTCTGCTCCTGGAGTAACCCTGACTGATCCTGGAGTAACAGACTGATCCTGGAGTAACTCAGCTCTTGGAATAACACTGATCCTGGAGTAATGCGCATTGATCCTGGGTAACAGACATCCGGGAGTAACTCTGCTCCTGCCGTAACTCTGACCGATCTTGGAGTAAGTGACTGATCCTGGACAAATGCTGACTGATCCTGGAGTAACTCTGCTCTTATAGTAACAGACTGATCCTGGAGTAACTGACTGATCCTGGAGTAACTCCGACTGATCCTGGAGTAACTCTGACTAATCCTAGAGTAACTCTGATCCTGGAGTTAATCTATTCCTGGAGTAACAGACTGATCTTGGAAAAACTGACTGATCCTGGAGCAACTCTGCTCTTGGAGTAACAGATTGATCCTGGAGTAACTGACTGATCTTGGAGCAACTTTGTTCTTGGAATAACAAACTGATACTGGAGTAACTGACTGATCCTGGAGTAACAGACTGATCCTGGAGTAACTCTGCTCCTGGAGTAACTATGATCTTGAAGAATTTTTGATTAATCCTGGAGTAAGTGATTGATCCTGGAGAAATTCTGACTGATCCTGGAGTAATGCTGCTATTGGAGTAACAGACTGATCTGAGAGTAAATCTGCCCATGGAGTAACACACTGATCCTGGAGTAACTGACAGATCCTGGAGTATCTCTGCTCTTGGAGTAACAGATTGATCCTGGAGTAACTCTGCACTTGGAGTAACAGGCTGATCCTGGAGTAACTCTTCTCTTGGAGTAACTCTGCTCCTGGAGTAGCCCTGACTGATCCTGGAGTAACAGACTGATCCTGGAGTAACTCAGCTCTTGGAATAACACTGATCCTGGAGTAATGCGCATTGATCCTGGGTAACAGACATCTGGGAGTAACTCTGCTCCTGGCGTAACTCTGACCGATCTTGGAGTAAGTGACTGATCCTGGACAAATGCTGACTGATCCTGGAGTAACTCTGCTCTTATAGTAACAGACTGATCCTGGAGTAACTGACTGATCCTGGAGTAACTCCGACTGATCCTGGAGTAACTCTGACTAATCCTAGAGTAACTCTGATCCTGGAGTTAATCTATTCCTGGAGTAACAGACTGATCTTGGAAAAACTGACTGATCCTGGAGCAACTCTGCTCTTGGAGAAACAGACAGATCCTGGAGTAACTGACTGATACTGGAGTAACTCTTCTCTTGGAGTAACTGACTGATACTGGAGTAACTGACTGATCTTGTAGTAACAGACTGATCCTGGGGTAACTGATGGTTCCTGGAGTAACTGACTGATCCTGGAGAAACTATGCTATTGGAATAACAGACTAATCCTGGAGTAATTGACTGATACTGGAATATCTCTGATTGATCATGGAGCAACTCTGCTCTTGGAGTAACAGACCGATCCTGGAGTAGACCTGCCCCTGGAGTAACAGACTGATCCTGGAGTAAATCTGCTCCTGGAGTAACAGACTGATGCTGGAGTAAATCTGCTCCTGGAGTAAACCTGACTGATTCTGGAGAATCTGACTGTTCCAAGAGTAGCACTGCTCTTGGAGTAACAGACTGATCCTGGAGTAACTGACGGATCCTGGAGTAACTGACTGATCCTGGAGTAACTCTGCTCTTGGTGCAACAGACAGATCTTGGAGTAAATGACTGATCCTGGGGTAACTCTGCTCTTGGAGTAACAGGCTGATCCTGGATAAACTGACTGATCCTGGAGTAACAGACTGATCCTGGAGTAACTCTGCTCCTGGAGTAACTATGATCTTGAAGAAATTTTGATTAATCCTGGAGTAAGTGATTGATCCTGGAGAAATTCTGACTGATCCTGGAGTAACGCTGCTATTGGAGTAACAGACTGATCTGAGAGTAACTCTGCCCATGGAGTAACACACTGATCCCAGAGTAACTGGCAGATCCTGGAGTATCTCTGCTCTTGGAGTAACTGACTGATCCTGGACTAACTCTGAACGATCCTGCAGTAACTCTGACTGATCCTGATCCTGATCTTTGAGTAACCGACTGATCCTGTACTAACTGCCTGATCTTGGAGTAACAGACTGATTCTGGAGTAACTGACTGATCCAGGAGTAGCACTGCTCTTGGAGTAACAGACTGATCCTAGAGTAACTGACTGATCCTGGAGAAACTCTGATCCTGGAGTAACCGAAGGATCCTGGAGTAACTGACTGATCCTGGAGTATCTCTGCTCTTTGTGTAACAGACAGATCCTGGAATAAATGACTGATCCTGGAGTAACTCTGACCGATCCTGGAGTAACTCTGCTCTTGGAGTAACAGGCTGATCCTGGGGTAACTCTACTATTGGTGTAAATCTGCTCCTGGAGTAACTCTGACCGATCTGGGAATAACTGATTGATCCTGGAGAAACTCTGACTGATCCATGAGTAACTCGGATCTTATAATAAGAGACTGATCCTAGAGTACATGACTGATCCTGGAGTAACTCTGACTGATCCTGAAGAACGTCTGCTCTTGGAGTAAGAGGCTGGTCCTGGAGCAACTGACTGATCCTTGAGTAGCTCTGGACTTGGAGTAACAGACTGATCCTGGAGTAACTCTGCTCTTGGAGTAACAGGCTGATCCTGGAGTAACTCTACTGCTGGAGTAACAGACTGATCCTGGAGTAAATCTACTCCTGGAGTAACAGACTGATCCTGGAGCAACTCTGCTCTTGGAGTAACCAACTGATACTGGAGTAGCTGACTGATCTTGGAGTAACAGACTGATCCTGGGGTAACTGATGTATCCTGGAGTAACTGACTGCTCTTGGGGTAACTCTGACTGATCCTGGAGTAACTGAATGATCCTGGAGAAACTCTGCTTTTGGAGTAACAGACTAATCCTGGAGTAATTGACTGATACTGGAATAACTCTGATTGATCGTGGAGCAACTCTGCTCTTGGAGTAACAGACTGATCCTGGAGTAGCTCTGCCCCTGGAGTAACAGACTGATCCTGGAGTAACTCTACTCCTGGAGTAATCCTGACTGATCCTGGAGTAATGGAATGATCCTGGAGTAACCCAGCTCCTGGAAGAACACTGATCCTGGAGTAATGCTCATTGATCCTTGGATAACAGAGATCCAGGAGTAACTCTGCTCCAGGAGTTACTCTGAGCGATCTTGGAGTAAGTAACTGATCCTGGAGAAGCACTGCTCTTGGAGTAACAACTGATCCTGGAGTAACTGACTGATCCTGGAGAAACTCTGATCCTGAAGTAACCGACGGATGCTGGAGTAACTGACTGATCCTGGAGTAGCTCTGCTCTTGGAGTAACAGGCTGATCCTGGAGTAACACTACATTGGTGTAAGTCTGCTCCTGCAGTAACTCTTACGGATCTTGGAGTAACTGATTGATCCTGGAGAAACTCTGACTGATCCATGAGTAACTCTGCTCTTATAATAAGAGACTGATCCTAGAGTAACTGACTGATCCTGGAGTAACTCTGACTGATCCTGAAGAACGTCTGCTCTTGGAGTAAGAGAATAGACCTGGAGTAAATGACTGATACTGGAGTAGCTCTGCTCCTGGAGTAACAGACTGATCCAGGATTAACTCTGCTCTTGGATTAACAGGCTGATCCTGAAGTAACTCTACTCCTGGAGTAACTCTGATCCTGGAGTACATCTACTCCTGGAGTAAGAGACTGATCCTGGAGTAGCTGACTGATCTTGGAGTAACTCTGACTGATCTTGGAGTAACTGAATGATCCTGGAGAAACTCTGTTATTGGAGTAACAGACTAATCCTGGAGTAATTGACTGATACTGGAATAACTCTGATTGATCGTGGAGCAACTCTGCTCTTGCAGTAACTGACTGATCCTGGAGTAGCTCGGCCCCAGGAGTAACAGACTGATCCTGGAGTAACTCTACGCTGCTCCTAGAGTAACCCTGACTGATCCTGGAGTAAGAGACTGATCCTGGAGTAACCCAGCTCCTGGAAGAACACTGATCCTGGAGCAATGCTCATTGATCCTGGGGTAACAGACATCCGGGAGTAACTCTGCTCCTGGAGTAACTCCGATCGATCTTGGAGTAAGTGATTGATAATGGAGAAACTCTGACTGATCGTGGAGTAACTATGCTCTTATAGTAACCAACTGATCCTGGAGTAACTGACTGATCCTGAAGTAGGTCGGCTCTTGGAGTTATGAGACTGATCCTGGAGTAACAGACTGATCCTGGAGTAGCTCTGCTCTTGGATTAACAGACTGATCCTGGAGTAACACTGCTCCTGGAGTAACAGACTGATCCTGGAGTAGCTGACTGATCTTGGAGTAACTCTGACTGATCCTGGAGAAACTCTGCTATTGGAGTAACAGACTAATCCTGGAGTAATTGACTGATACTGGAATAACTCTGATTGATCGTGGAGCAACTCTGCTCTTGCAGTAACTGATTGATCCTGGAGCAGCTCGGCCCCTGGAGTAACAGACTGATCCTGGAGTAACTCTACGCTGCTCCTAGAGTAACCCTGACTGATCCTGGAGTAACAGACTGATCCTGGAGTAACCCAGCTCCTGGAAGAACACTGATCCTGGAGCAATGCTCATTGATCCTGGGCTAACAGACATCCGGGAGTAACTCTGCTCCTGGAGTAACTCCGACCGGTCTGACTGATCGTGGCTCTGACTGATCGTGGACTAACTATGCTCTTATAGTAACCAACTGATCCTGGAGTAACTGACTGATCCTGAAGTAGGTTGGCTCTTGGAGTAAGAGACTGGTCCTGGAGTAACAGACTGATCCTGGAGTAGCTCTGCTCTTGGTGTAACAGACTGATCCTGGAGTAACTCTGCTCCTGGAGTAACAGGCTGATCCTGGAGTAACTCTACTCCTGGAGTAACTCTGATCCTGGAGTAAATCTACTCCTGGAGTAACAGACTGATCCTGGAGTAACTGACTGATCCTGGAGCAACTCTGCTCTTGGAGTAACCTATTGATTCTGGAGTAGCTGACTGATCTTGGAGTAACAGACTGATCCTGGGGTAACAGATGGATCCTGGAGTAACTGAATGATCCTGGAGTAACTCTGACTGATCCTGGAGTAATTGGCTGATCCTGGAGTAACTCTGCTATTGGAGTAACAGACTAATCCTGGAGTAGCTCTGCCCCTGGAGTAACAGACTGATCCTGGAGTAACTCTACTCCTGGAGTAACTCAGCTCCTGGAATAACACTGATCCCGGAGTAACTGACTGATGCTAGCGTAACTCTCACTGATTCTCGAGTAACTGACTGATCCTGGAGCAACTCTCACTGATCCTGGGGTAACTCTGCTCTTGGAATAGCAGACTGAGCGTGGAGTAACTCAGCTCCTGTAATAACACTGATCCTGGATTAATGCTCATTGATCCTGGGGTAACAGAAATCTGGGAGTAACTCTGCTCCTGGAGTAACTCTAACTGTACTTGGAGTAAATGACTGATCCTGGAGAAACTTTGACTGATGCTGGAGTAACACTGCTCTTATAAGAACAGACTGATCCTGGAGTAACTGACTGATCCTGGAATAACTTTGGCTGATCCTGGAGTAAATCTGCTCTTGGAGTAACAGACTGATCCTGGAGTAAATGACTGATACCGGCGTAACTCTACTCCTGGTGTAACTATGATCTTGAAGAAATTTTGATTAATCCTGGAGTAAATGATTGATCCTTGAGAAATTCTGACTGATCGTGGAGTAACTCTGCTTTTGGAGTAACAGACTGAGCCTGGAGTAGATCTGCCCCTGGAGTAACAGACTGATCCTGTAGTAACCCTGACTGATCCTGGAGTAACAGATTGGTCCTGGAGTAACTCAGCTCCTGGAATAACACTGATCCGGGAGTAATGCTCATTGATTCTTGGGTAACAGACATCCGGGAGTAACTCTGCTCCTGGAGTAACTCTGACCGATCTTGGAGTAAGTGACTGATCCTGGAGTAGCTCTGCTCTTGTAGTAACAGACTGATCCAGGATTAACTAACTTATCCTGGAATAACTCTGCTCTTGGACTAACATTGATCCTGAAAAAATTCTGATTGATCCTGGAATAACTGATTGATCCTGGTGAAACTGTGACTGATCAAGGAGTCACGCTGCTATAGGAGTAACAGACTGATCCTGGAGTAACAGACTGATCCTGGAGTAACTCTGCTATTGGTGTAACAGAGCCATCCTGGAGTAACTGAGAGATCCTGGAGTAACTCTCCTCTTGGAGTAACAGACTGACCCTGGAGCAACTGACTGATCCTGGAGTAACTGACTGATCCTGGAGTAACAGACTGATCCTGTAGTAACTGACTGATCTTGGAGTAACAGACTAATCCTGGAGTAACTGACGGATCCTGAGGTAACTCTGCTAATGGAATAACAGTCTGATCCTGGAGTAACTCTGCTCTTGGAGTAATTGACTGATTCTGGAGTAACTGACTGATCCTAGAGTATCTCTGACTGATTTTGAGTAACTCTGACTGATCCAGGAGAAACTCTGCTCTTGGAGTAGCAGACTGATCTTGGAGTAACTGACTTATCCTGGAATAACTCTGCTCTTGGAGTATCCGGCTAATCCTGGAGTAAGTGACTGATCCTGCAGTAACTCTAACTGATCCTGGACTGTCTGCTCCTGGGGGAACTCCTGGAGTAACAGACTGATCCTGGAGTAACTGACTGATCCTGGAGAAACTGTGACTGATCCTGGAGAAGCTCTGCTATTGGAGTAACAGTCTGATCCTGGAATAACTCTGCTCTTGGAGTAACAGACTGATCCTGTAGTAACTGACTGATCTTGGAGTAACAGACTAATCCTGGAGTAACTGACGGATCCTGAGGTAACTCTGCTAATGGAATAACAGTCTGATCCTGGAGTAACTCTGCTCTTGGAGTAATTGACTGATTCTGGAGTAACTGACTGATCCTAGAGTATCTCTGACTGATTTTGAGTAACTCTGACTGATCCAGGAGTAACTCTGCTCTTGGAGTAACAGACTGATCTTGGAGTAACTGACTTATCCTGGAATAACTCTGCTCTTGGAGTATCCGGCTAATCCTGGAGTAAGTGACTGATCCTGCAGTAACTCTAACTGATCCTGGACTGTCTGCTCCTGGGGGAACTCCTGGAGTAACAGACTGATCCTGGAGTAACTGACTGATCCTGGAGAAACTGTGACTGATCCTGGAGAAGCTCTGCTATTGGAGTAACAGTCTGATCCTGGAATAACTCTGCTCTTGGAGTAACAGACTGTTCCTGGAGTAACAGACTGATCCTGGAGTAACTCTGCTATTGATGTAACAGAGCGATACTGGAGTAACTGATAGATCCTGGAGTAACTCTCCTCTTGGAGTAACAGTTTGATTCTGGATCAACTGACTGATCCTGCAGCAACTGACTGATCCTGGAGTAACAGACTGATCCTGGAGTAACTGAATGATCTTGGAGTAACAGACTAATCCTGGAGTAACTGACGGATCCTGAGGTAACTCTGCTAATAGGGTAACAGACTGATACTGGAGTAACTCTGCTCTTGGAGTAACTGACTGATTCTGGAGTAGCTGACTGATCCTAGAGTATGTCTGACTGATTTTGAGTAACTCTGGCTGATCCAGGAGTAACTCTGCTCTTGGAGTAACAGACTGATCTTGGAGTAACTGACTTATCCTGGAATAACTCTGCTCTTGGAGTATCCGGCTGATCCTGGAGTAAGTGACTGATCCTGCAGTAACTCGAGCTGATCCTGGACTGTCTGCTCCTGGAGTAACTGACTGACCCTGGAGAGGCTCTGCTCTTGGAATAACCGGCTGATCCTGGAGTAACTCTATTCCTGGAGTAAATCAACTCCTGGAGTAACAGACTGATCCTGGAGTAACTGACTCATCCTGGAGAAACTGTGACTGATCCTGGAGTAGCTCTGCTATTGGAGTAACAGTCTGATCCTGAAATAACTCTGCTCTTGGAGTAACAGATTGATCCTGGAGTAACAGACTGATACTGGACTAAATCTGCTCTTGGAGTAACAGACTGTTTTTGGAGAAACTGACTGATCCTAGAGGAACTCTGCTGTTGGAGTAACAGGCTGATCCTGTAGTAACTCTGCTCTTGGACTAAGAGACCGATCCTGGAGTAACAGACTGATCCTGGAGTAAATCTGCTCTTGGAGTAACAGGCTGATCTTCGAGTAAGTGACTTATCCTGGAATAACACTGCTCTTGGAGTAAGCGGCTGATCCTTGAGTATGTGACTGATCCTGGAGTAACTCTCGCTGATCCTGGACTGACTGCTCCTGGAGTAACTGACTGACCCTGGAGTAACTGACTGATCCTGGAGAAACTGTGACTGATCCTGGAGTAACTCTTCTATAGTAGTAAAAGGCTGATCCTGGAACAACTCTGCACTTGGAGTAACAGACTGATCCAGGAGTAACAGACTGATACTGGAGTAACTCTGAACTTGGAGTAATAGACTGATCCTGGAGTAACTGACTGATCCTGGAGAAACTCTGATCCTGGAGTAAGCGACGGATCCTGGAGTAACTGACTGATCCTGGGGTATCTCTGCTCTTTGTGTAACAGACAGATCCTGGAGTAAATGACTGATCCTGGAGTAACTCTGCTCTTGGAGTAACAGGCTGATCCTGGTGTAAAACCACATTGGTGTAAGTCTGCTCCTGGAGTAACTCTTACGGATCTTGGAGTAACTGATTGATCCTGGAGAAACTCTGACTGATCCATGAGTAACTCGGCTCTTATAAAAAGAGACTGATCCTAGAGTAACTGACTGATCCTGGAGTAACTCTGACTGATCCTGAAGAACGTCTGCTCTTGGAGTAAGAGAATGGTCCTGGAGTAACTGACTGATCCTGGAGTAGCTCTGCTCTTGGAGTAACAGACTGATCCTGGAGTAACTCTCCTCTTGGAGTAACAGACTGACCCTGGAGCAACTGACTGATCCTGGAGTAACTGACTGATCCTGGAGTAACAGACTGATCCTGTAGTAACTGACTGATCTTGGAGTAACAGACTAATCCTGGAGTAACTGACGGATCCTGAGGTAACTCTGCTAATGGAATAACAGTCTGATCCTGGAGTAACTCTGCTCTTGGAGTAATTGACTGATTCTGGAGTAACTGACTGATCCTAGAGTATCTCTGACTGATTTTGAGTAACTCTGACTGATCCAGGAGTAACTCTGCTCTTGGAGTAACAGACTGATCTTGGAGTAACTGACTTATCCTGGAATAACTCTGCTCTTGGAGTATCCGGCTAATCCTGGAGTAAGTGACTGATCCTGCAGTAACTCTAACTGATCCTGGACTGTCTGCTCCTGGGGGAACTCCTGGAGTAACAGACTGATCCTGGAGTAACTGACTGATCCTGGAGAAACTGTGACTGATCCTGGAGAAGCTCTGCTATTGGAGTAACAGTCTGATCCTGGAATAACTCTGCTCTTGGAGTAACAGACTGTTCCTGGAGTAACAGACTGATCCTGGAGTAACTCTGCTATTGATGTAACAGAGCGATACTGGAGTAACTGATAGATCCTGGAGTAACTCTCCTCTTGGAGTAACAGTTTGATTCTGGATCAACTGACTGATCCTGCAGCAACTGACTGATCCTGGAGTAACAGACTGATCCTGGAGTAACTGAATGATCTTGGAGTAACAGACTAATCCTGGAGTAACTGACGGATCCTGAGGTAACTCTGCTAATAGGGTAACAGACTGATACTGGAGTAACTCTGCTCTTGGAGTAACTGACTGATTCTGGAGTAGCTGACTGATCCTAGAGTATGTCTGACTGATTTTGAGTAACTCTGGCTGATCCAGGAGTAACTCTGCTCTTGGAGTAACAGACTGATCTTGGAGTAACTGACTTATCCTGGAATAACTCTGCTCTTGGAGTATCCGGCTGATCCTGGAGTAAGTGACTGATCCTGCAGTAACTCGAGCTGATCCTGGACTGTCTGCTCCTGGAGTAACTGACTGACCCTGGAGAGGCTCTGCTCTTGGAATAACCGGCTGATCCTGGAGTAACTCTATTCCTGGAGTAAATCAACTCCTGGAGTAACAGACTGATCCTGGAGTAACTGACTCATCCTGGAGAAACTGTGACTGATCCTGGAGTAGCTCTGCTATTGGAGTAACAGTCTGATCCTGAAATAACTCTGCTCTTGGAGTAACAGATTGATCCTGGAGTAACAGACTGATACTGGACTAAATCTGCTCTTGGAGTAACAGACTGTTTTTGGAGAAACTGACTGATCCTAGAGGAACTCTGCTGTTGGAGTAACAGGCTGATCCTGTAGTAACTCTGCTCTTGGACTAAGAGACCGATCCTGGAGTAACAGACTGATCCTGGAGTAAATCTGCTCTTGGAGTAACAGGCTGATCTTCGAGTAAGTGACTTATCCTGGAATAACACTGCTCTTGGAGTAAGCGGCTGATCCTTGAGTATGTGACTGATCCTGGAGTAACTCTCGCTGATCCTGGACTGACTGCTCCTGGAGTAACTGACTGACCCTGGAGTAACTGACTGATCCTGGAGAAACTGTGACTGATCCTGGAGTAACTCTTCTATAGCAGTAAAAGGCTGATCCTGGAACAACTCTGCACTTGGAGTAACAGACTGATCCAGGAGTAACAGACTGATACTGGAGTAACTCTGAACTTGGAGTAACAGACTGATCCTGGAGTAACTGACTGATCCTGGAGAAACTCTGATCCTGGAGTAAGCGACGGATCCTGGAGTAACTGACTGATCCTGGGGTATCTCTGCTCTTTGTGTAACAGACAGATCCTGGAGTAAATGACTGATCCTGGAGTAACTCTGCTCTTGGAGTAACAGGCTGATCCTGGTGTAAAACCACATTGGTGTAAGTCTGCTCCTGGAGTAACTCTTACGGATCTTGGAGTAACTGATTGATCCTGGAGAAACTCTGACTGATCCATGAGTAACTCGGCTCTTATAAAAAGAGACTGATCCTAGAGTAACTGACTGATCCTGGAGTAACTCTGACTGATCCTGAAGAACGTCTGCTCTTGGAGTAAGAGAATGGTCCTGGAGTAACTGACTGATCCTGGAGTAGCTCTGCTCTTGGAGTAACAGACTGATCCTGGAGTAACTCTACTCCTGGAGTAACTCAGCTCCTGGAATAACACTGATCCCGGAGTAACTGACTGATCCTAGAGTAACTCTCACTGATTCTCGAGTAACTGACTGATCCTGGAGCAACTCTCACTGATCCTGGGGTAACTCTGCTCTTGGAATAGCAGACTGAGCGTGGAGTAACTCAGCTCCTGGAATAACACTGATCCTGGATTAATGCTCATTGATCCTGGGGTAACAGAAATCTGGGAGTAACTCTGCTCCTGGAGTAACTCTAACTGTACTTGGAGTAAATGACTGATCCTGGAGAAACTTTGACTGATGCTGGAGTAACACTGCTCTTACAAGTACAGACTGATCCTGGAGTAACTGACTGATCCTGGAGTAACTCTCCTCTTGGAGTAACAGACTGACCCTGGAGCAACTGACTGATCCTGGAGTAACTGACTGATCCTGGAGTAACAGACTGATCCTGTAGTAACTGACTGATCTTGGAGTAACAGACTAATCCTGGAGTAACTGACGGATCCTGAGGTAACTCTGCTAATGGAATAACAGTCTGATCCTGGAGTAACTCTGCTCTTGGAGTAATTGACTGATTCTGGAGTAACTGACTGATCCTAGAGTATCTCTGACTGATTTTGAGTAACTCTGACTGATCCAGGAGTAACTCTGCTCTTGGAGTAACAGACTGATCTTGGAGTAACTGACTTATCCTGGAATAACTCTGCTCTTGGAGTATCCGGCTGATCCTGGAGTAAGTGACTGATCCTGCAGTAACTCGAGCTGATCCTGGACTGTCTGCTCCTGGAGTAACTGACTGACCCTGGAGAGGCTCTGCTCTTGGAATAACTGGCTGATCCAGGAGTAACTCTACTCCTGGAGTAAATCTACTCCTGGAGTAACAGACGGATCCTGGAGTAACTGACTGATCCTGGAGAAACAGTGACTGATCCTGGAGTAGCATGCTATTGGAGTAACAGTCTGATCCTGGAATAACTCTGCTCTTGGAGTAATTGACTGATTCTGGAGTAACTGACTGATCCTAGAGTATCTCTGACTGATTTTGAGTAACTCTGACTGATCCAGGAGTAACTCTGCTCTTGGAGTAACAGACTGATCTTGGAGTAACTGACTTATCCTGGAATAACTCTGCTCTTGGAGTATCCGGCTGATCCTGGAGTAAGTGACTGATCCTGCAGGAACTCGAGCTGATCCTGGACTGTCTGCTCCTGGAGTAACTGACTGACCCTGGAGAGGCTCTGCTCTTGGAATAACTGGCTGATCCAGGAGTAACTCTACTCCTGGAGTAAATCTACTCCTGGAGTAACAGACTGATCCTGGAGTAACTGACTGATCCTGGAGAAACTGTGACTGATCCTGGAGTAGCATGCTATTGGAGTAACAGTCTGATCCTGGAATAACTCTGCTCTTGGAGTAACAGACTGATCCTGGAGTAACAGACTGATCCTGGAGTAACTCTGCTATTGGTGTAACAGAGCGATCCTGGAGTAACTGATAGATCCTGGAGTAACTCTCCTCTTGGAGTAACAGACTGACTCTGGAGCAACTGACGGATCCTGGTGTAACTGACTGATCCTGGAGTAACAGACTGATCCTGGAGTAACTGACTGATCTTGGAGTAACAGACTAATCCTGGAGTAACTGACGGATCCTGAGGTAACTCTGCTAATGGAATAACAGACTGATCCTGGAGTAACTCTGCTCTTGGAGAAACTGACTGATTCTGGACTTACTGACTGATCCTAGAGTATCTCTGACTGATTTTGAGTAACTCTGGCTGATCCAGGAGTAACTCTGCTCTTGGAGTAACAGACTGATCTTGGAGTAACTGACTTATCCTGGAATAACTCTGCTCTTGGAGTATCCGGCTGATCCTGGAGTAAGTGACTGACCCTCCAGTAACTCTAACTGATCCTGGACTGTCTGCTCCTGGAGTAACTGACTGACCCTGGAGAGGCTCTGCTCTTGGAATAACCAGCTGATCCTGGAGTAACTCTACTCCTGGAGTAAATCAACTCCTGGAGTAACAGACTGATACTGGAGTAACTGACTGATCCTGGAGAAATTGTGACTGATCCTGGAGTAGCTCTGCTATTGGAGTAACAGTCTGATACTGGAATAACTCTGCTCTTGGAGTAACAGACTGATCCTGGAGTAACAGACTGATCCTGGAGTAACTCTGCTACTGGTGTAACAGAGCAATCCTCGAGTAACTGATAGATCCTGGAGTAAATCAACTCGTGGAGTAACAGGTTGATCCTGGAGTAACAGACTGATACTGGAGTAACTCTGCTCTTGGAGTAACAGACTGTTTTTGGAGTAACTGACTGATCCTAGAGGAACTCTGCTATTGGAGTAACAGGCTGATCCTGGAGTAACTCTGCGCTTGGACTAAGTGACCGAGGCTGGAGTAACAGACTGATCCTGGAGTAAATCTGCTCTTGGAGTAACAGGCTGATCTTCGAGTAACTGACTTATCCTGGAATAACACTGCTCTTGGAGTAAGCGGCTGATCCTTGAGTAATTGACTGATCCTGGAGTAACTTGCTGATCCTGGACTGGCTGCTCCTGGAGTAACTGACTGACCCTGGACAGGCTCTGCTCTTGGAATAACCGGCTGATCCTGGAGTAACTCGACTCCTGGAGTAAATCTACTCCTGGATTAACAGACTGATCCTGGAGTAACTGACTGAACTTGGAGAAACTGTGACTGATCCTGGAGTAACTCTGCTATTGCAGTAACAGGCTGATCCTGGAATAACTCTGCTCTTGGAGTAACAGATTGATCCTGGAGTAACAGACTGATACTGGAGTAACTCTGCTCTTGGAGTAACAGACTGATCCTGGAGTAACTGACTGATCCTGGAGAAACTCTGATCCTGGAGTAAGCGAGGGATCCTGGAGTAACTGGCTGATCCTGGAGTATCTCTGCTCTTCGTGTAACAGACAGATCCTGGAGTAAATGACTGATCCTGGAGTAACTCTGACTGATCCTGGAGTAACTCTGCTCT
The DNA here is from genome assembly GCF_017639515.1 of Carcharodon carcharias. Taxonomy (NCBI): domain Eukaryota; kingdom Metazoa; phylum Chordata; class Chondrichthyes; order Lamniformes; family Lamnidae; genus Carcharodon; species Carcharodon carcharias. The sequence goes on along the minus strand of NC_054469.1, from coordinate 162,261,673 downwards.
TGGAGTAACAGGCTGATCTTGGAGTAAAACCACATTGGTGTAAGTCTGCTCCTGGAGTAACTCTGACGGATCTTGGAGTAACTGATTGATCCTGGAGAAACTCTGACTGATCCATGAGTAACTCTGCTCTTATAATAAGAGACTGATCCTAGAGTAACTGACTGATCCTGGAGTAACTCTGACTGATCCTGAAGAACGTCTGCTCTTGGAGTAAGAGAATGGTCCTGGAGTAACTGACTGATCCTGGAGTAGCTCTGCTCTTGGAGTAACAGACTGATCCTGGAGTAACTCTGCTCTTGGACTAACAGGCTGATCCTGGGTGTAAAATTACATTGGTGTAAGTCTGCTCCTGGAGTAACTCTGATGGATCTTGGAATAACTCATTGATCCTGGAGAAACTCTGACTGATCCATGAGTAACTCTGCTCTTATAATAAGAGACTGATCCTAGAGTAACTGACTGATCCTTGAGTAACTCTGACTGATCCTGAAGAATGTCTGCTCTTGGAGTAAGAGAATGGTCCTGGAGTAACTGACTGATCCTGGAGTAGCTCTGCTCTTGGAGTAACCGACTGATCCTGGAGTAACTCTGCTCTTGGATTAACAGGCTGATCCTGGAGTAACTCTACTCCTGGAGTAACTCTGATCCTCGAGTACATCTACTCCTGGAGTAACAGACTGATCCTGGAGTAGCTGACTGATCTTGGTGTAACTCTGACTGATCTTGGATTAACTGAATGATCCTGGAGAAACTCTGCTATTGGAGTAACAGACTAATCCTGGAGTAATTGACTGATACTGGAATAACTCTGATTGATCGTGGAGCAACTCTGCTCTTGGAGTAAATGACTGATCCTGGTGTAGCTTGGCCCCTGGAGTAACAGACTGATCCTGGAGTAACTCTACGCTGCTCCTAGAGTAACCCTGACTGATCCTGGAGTAACAGACTGATCCTGGAGTAAGCCAGCTCCTGAAAGAACACTGATCCTGGAGCAATGCTCATTGATCCTGGGGTAACAGACATCCAGGAGTAACTCTGCTCCTGGAGTAACTCCGACCGATCTTGGAGTAAGTGACTGATCCTGGAGAAACTCTGACTGATCGTGGAGTAACTATGCTCTTATAGTAACCAACTGATCCTGGAGTAACAGACTGATCCTGGAGTAGCTCTGCTCTTGGTGTAACAGACTGATCCTGGAGTAACTCTGCTCCTGGAGTAGCTGACTGATCTTGGAGTAACTCTGACTCGTCTTGGAGTAACAGACTAATCCTGGAGTAACTGACGGATCCTGAGGTAACTCTGCTAATGGAATAACAGACTGATCCTGGAGTAACTCTGCTCTTGGAGAAACTGACTGATTCTGGAGTAACTGACTGATCCTAGAGTATCTCTGACTGATTTTGAGTAACTCTGGCTGATCCAGGAGTAACTCTGCTCTTGGAGTAACAGACTGATCTTTGAGTAACTGACTTATCCTGGAATAACTCTGCTCTTGGAGTATCCGGCAGATCCTGGAGTAAGTGACTGATCCTGCAGTAACTCTAGCTGATCCTGGACTGTCTGCTCCTGGGGGAACTGACTGACCCTGGAGAGGCTCTGCTCTTGGAATAACCGGCTGATCCTGGAGTAACTCTACTCCTGGTGTAAATCAACTCCTGGAGTAACAGAGTGATCCTGGAGTAACTGACTGATCCTGGAGAAAGTGTGACTGATCCTGGAGTAGCTCTGCTATTGGAGTAACAGACTGATCCTGGAATAACTCTGCTCTTGGAGTAACAGATTGATCCTGGAGTAACTGACTGATACCGGAGTAACTCTACTCCTGGTGTAACTATGATCTTGAAGAAATGTTGATTAATCCTGGAGTAAATGATTGATCCTGGAGAAATTCTGACTGATCCTGGAGTAACTCTGCTATTGGAGTAACAGACTGAGCCTGGAGTAGATCTGCCCCTGGAGTAACAGACTGATCCTGGAGTAACCCTGACTGATCCTGGGGTAACAGATTGATCCTGGATTAACTCAGCTCCTGGAATAACACTGATCTGGGAGTAATGCTCATTGATTCTTGGGTAACAGACATCCGGGAGTAACTCTGCTCCTGGAGTAACTCTGACTGATCTTGGAGTAAGTGACTGATCCTGGAGTAGCTCTGCTCTTATAGTAACAGACTGATCCAGGATTAACTAACTTATCCTGGAATAACTCTGCTCTTGGACTAACACTGATCCTGAAAAAATTCTGATTGTTCCTGGAATAATTGATTGATCCTGGAGAAACTGTGACTGATCAAGGAGTAACTCTGCTATAGGAGTAACAGACTGATCCTGGAGTAACAGACTGATCCTGGAGTAACTCTGCTATTGGTGTAACAGAGCGATCCTGGAGTAACTGATAGATCCTGGAGTAACTCTCCTCTTGGAGTAACAGACTGACTCTGGAGCAACTGACTGATCCTGGAGTAACTGACTGATCCTGGAGTAACAGACTGATCCTTTAGTAACTGACTGATCTTGGAGTAACAGACTAATCCTGGAGTAGCTGACTGATCTTGGAGTAACTGAATGATCCTGGAGAAACTCTGCTATTGCAGTAACAGACTAATCCTGGAGTAATTGACTGATACTGGAATAACTCTGATTGATCGTGGAGCATCTCTGCTCTTGGAGTAAATGACTGATCCTGGTGTAGCTCGGCCCCTGGAGTAACAGACTGATCCTGGAGTAACTCTATGCTGCTCCTAGAGTAACCCTGACTGATCCTGGAGTAACAGACTGATCCTGGAGTAACTCTGCTCCTGGAGTAACAGACTGATCCTGGAGTAGCTGACTGATCTTGGAGTAACACTGACTGATCCTGGAGAAACTCTGCTATTGGAATGACAGACTAATCCTGGAGTAATTGACTGATACTGGAATAACTCTGATTGATCGTGGAGCAACTCTGCTCTCGCAGTAACTGACTGATCCTGAAGTAGCTCGGCCCTTGGAGTAAGAGACTGATCCTGGAGTAACTCTACGCTGCTCCAAGATAACCCTGACTGATCCTGGAGTAACAGACTGGTCCTGGAGTAACCCAGCTCCTGGAAGAACACTGATCCTGGAGCAATGCTCATTGAACCTGGGGTAACAGACATCTGGGAGTAACTCTGCTCCTGGAGTAACTCCGACCGATCTTGGAGTAAGTGACTTATCCTGGAGTAGCTCTGCTCTTATAGTAACAGACTGATCCAGGATTAACTAACTTATCCTGGAATAACTCTGCTCTTGGACTAACACCGATCCTGAAAAAATTCTGATTGATCCTGGTATAATTGATTGATCCTGGAGAAACTGTGACTGATCAAGGAGTAACTCTGCTATAAGAGTAACAGACTGATCCTGGAGTAACAGACTGATCCTGGAGTAACTCTGCTATTGGTGTAACAGAGCGATCCTGGAGTAACTGATAAATCCTGGAGTAACTCTCCTCTTGGAATAACAGACTGACTCTGGAGCAACTGACTGATCCTGGAGTAACTGACTGATCCTGGAGTAACAGACTGATCCTGGAGTAGCTGACTGATCTTGGAGTAATAGACTAATCCTGGAGTAACTGACGGATCCGGAGGTAACTCTGCTAATGGAATAACAGACAGATCCTGGAGTAACTCTGCTCTTGGAGTAACTGACTGATTCTGGAGTAACTGACTGATCCTAGAGTATGTCTGACTGATTTTGAGTAACTCTGACAGCTCCAGGAGTAACTCTGCTCTTGGAGTAACAGACTGATCTTGGAGTAACTGACTTATCCTGAAATAAGTCTGCTCTTGGAGTATCCGGCTGATCCTGGAGTAAGTGACTCATGCTGCAGTAACTCTAGCTGATCCTGGACTGTCTGCTCCTGGAGTAACTGACTGACCCTGGAGAGGCTCTGCTCTTGGAATAACCGGCTGATCCTGGAGTAACTCTACTCCTGGAGTAAATCAACTCCTGGAGTAAAAGACTGATACAGGAGTAACTGACTGATCCTGGAGAAATTGTGACTGATCCTGGAGTAGCTCTGCTATTGGAGTAACAGTCTTATCCTGGAATAACTCTGCTCTTGGAGTAACAGACTGATCCTGGAGTAACAGACTGATCCTGGAGTAACTCTGCTACTGGTGTAACAGAGCGATCCTGGAGTAACTGATAGATCCTGGAGTAACTCTCCTCTTGGAGTAACAGACTGACTCTGGAGCAACTGACTGATCCTGGAGTAACTGACTGATCCTGGAGTAACAGACTGATCCTGGAGTAACTGACTGATCTTGGAGTAATAGACTAATCCTGGAGTAACTGACGGATCCTGAGGTAACTCTGCTAATGGAATAACAGACTGATCCTGGCGTAACTCTGCTCTTGGAGTAACTGACTGATTCTGGAGTAACTGACTGATCCTAGAGTATCTCTGACTGATTTTGAGTAACTCTGGCTGATCCAGGAGTAACTCTGCTCTTGGAGTAACAGACTGATCCTGGGGTAACAGATGGATCCTGGAGTAACTGACTGATCCCGGAGTAACTCTACTCCTGGAGTAACTCAGCTCCTGGAATAACACTGATCCCGGAGTAACTGACTGATCCTAGAGTAACTCTCACTGATTCTCGAGTAACTGACTGATCCTGGAGCAACTCTCACTGATCCTGGGGTAACTCTGCTCTTGGAATAACAGACTGAGCGTGGATTAACTCAGCTCCTGGAATAAAAACTGATCCTGGATTAATGCTCATTGATCCTGGGGTAACAGAAATCTGGGAGTAACTCTGCTCCTGGAGTAACTCTAACTGTACTTGGAGTAAATGACTGATCCTGGAGAAACTTTGACTGATGCTGGAGTAACACTGCTCTTACAAGTACAGACTGATCCTGGAGTAACTGACTGATCCTGGAATAACTTTGGCTGATCCTGGAGTAAATCTGCTCTTGCAGTAACAGACTGATCCTGGAGTAAATGACTGATACCGGAGTAACTCTACTCCTGGTGTAACTATGATCTTGAAGAAATGTTGATTAATCCTGGAGTAAATGATTGATCCTGGAGAAATTTTGACTGATCCTGGAGTAACTCTGCTATTGGAGTAACAGACTGAGCCTGGAGTAGATCTGCCCCTGGAGTAACAGACTGGTCCTGGAGTAACCCTGACTGATCCTGGGGTAACAGATTGATCCTGGATTAACTCAGCTCCTGGGATAACACTGATCCGGGAGTAATGCTCATTGATTCTTGGGTAACAGACATCCGGGAGTAACTCTGCTCCTGGAGTAACTCTGACTGATCTTGGAGTAAGTGACTGATCCTGGAGTAGCTCTGCTCTTATAGTAACAGACTGATCCAGGATTAACTAACTTATCCTGGAATAACTCTGCTCTTGGACTAACACTGATCCTGAAAAAATTCTGATTGTTCCTGGAATAATTGATTGATCCTGGAGAAACTGTGACTGATCAAGGAGTAACTCTGCTATAGGAGTAACAGACTGATCCTGGAGTAACAGACTGATCCTGGAGTAACTCTGCTATTGGTGTAACAGAGCGATCCTGGAGTAACTGATAGATCCTGGAGTAACTCTCCTCTTGGAGTAACAGACTGACTCTGGAGCAACTGACTGATCCTGGAGTAACTGACTGATTCTGGAGTAACAGACTGATCCTTTAGTAACTGACTGATCTTGGAGTAACAGACTAATCCTGGAGTAGCTGACTGATCTTGGAGTAACTGAATGATCCTGGAGAAACTCTGCTATTGCAGTAACAGACTAATCCTGGAGTAATTGACTGATACTGGAATAACTCTGATTGATCGTGGAGCATCTCTGCTCTTGGAGTAAATGACTGATCCTGGTGTAGCTCGGCCCCTGGAGTAACAGACTGATCCTGGAGTAACTCTATGCTGCTCCTAGAGTAACCCTGACTGATCCTGGAGTAACAGACTGATCCTGGAGTAACTCTGCTCCTGGAGTAACAGACTGATCCTGGAGTAGCTGACTGATCTTGGAGTAACACTGACTGATCCTGGAGAAACTCTGCTATTGGAATGACAGACTAATCCTGGAGTAATTGACTGATACTGGAATAACTCTGATTGATCGTGGAGCAACTCTGCTCTCGCAGTAACTGTCTGATCCTGAAGTAGCTCGGCCCTTGGAGTAAGAGACTGATCCTGGAGTAACTCTACGCTGCTCCAAGATAACCCTGACTGATCCTGGAGTAACAGACTGGTCCTGGAATAACCCAGCTCCTGGAAGAACACTGATCCTGGAGCAATGCTCATTGAACCTGGGGTAACAGACATCCGGGAGTAACTCTGCTCCTGGGGTAACTCCGACCGATCTTGGAGTAAGTGACTTATCCTGGAGTAGCTCTGCTCTTATAGTAACAGACTGATCCAGGATTAACTAACTTATCCTGGAATAACTCTGCTCTTGGACTAACACCGATCCTGAAAAAATTCTGATTGATCCTGGTATAATTGATTGATCCTGGAGAAACTGTGACTGATCAAGGAGTAACTCTGCTATAAGAGTAACAGACTGATCCTGGAGTAACAGACTGATCCTGGAGTAACTCTGCTATTGGTGTAACAGAGCGATCCTGGAGTAACTGATAAATCCTGGAGTAACTCTCCTCTTGGAATAACAGACTGACTCTGGAGCAACTGACTGATCCTGGAGTAACTGACTGATCCTGAAGTAACAGACTGATCCTGGAGTAGCTGACTGATCTTGGAGTAATAGACTAATCCTGGAGTAACTGACGGATCCGGAGGTAACTCTGCTAATGGAATAACAGACAGATCCTGGAGTAACTCTGCTCTTGGAGTAACTGACTGATTCTGGAGTAACTGACTGATCCTAGAGTATGTCTGACTGATTTTGAGTAACTCTGACAGCTCCAGGAGTAACTCTGCTCTTGGAGTAACAGACTGATCTTGGAGTAACTGACTTATCCTGGAATAAGTCTGCTCTTGGAGTATCCGGCTGATCCTGGAGTAAGTGACTCATGCTGCAGTAACTCTAGCTGATCCTGGACTGTCTGCTCCTGGGGTAACTGACTGACCCTGGAGAGGCTCTGCTCTTGGAATAACCGGCTGATCCTGGAGTAACTCTACTCCTGGAGTAAATCAACTCCTGGAGTAAAAGACTGATACAGGAGTAACTGACTGATCCTGGAGAAATTGTGACTGATCCTGGAGTAGCTCTGCTATTGGAGTAACAGTCTTATCCTGGAATAACTCTGCTCTTGGAGTAACAGACTGATCCTGGAGTAACAGACTGATCCTGGAGTAACTCTGCTACTGGTGTAACAGAGCGATCCTGGAGTAACTGATAGATCCTGGAGTAACTCTCCTCTTGGAGTAACAGACTGACTCTGGAGCAACTGACTGATCCTGGAGTAACTGACTGATCCTGGAGTAACAGACTGATCCTGGAGTAACTGACTGATCTTGGAGTAATAGACTAATCCTGGAGTAACTGACGGATCCTGAGGTAACTCTGCTAATGGAATAACAGACTGATCCTGGCGTAACTCTGCTCTTGGAGTAACTGACTGATTCTGGAGTAACTGACTGATCCTAGAGTATCTCTGACTGATTTTGAGTAACTCTGGCTGATCCAGGAGTAACTCTGCTCTTGGAGTAACAGACTGATCCTGGGGTAACAGATGGATCCTGGAGTAACTGACTGATCCCGGAGTAACTCTACTCCTGGAGTAACTCAGCTCCTGGAATAACACTGATCCCGGAGTAACTGACTGATCCTAGAGTAACTCTCACTGATTCTCGAGTAACTGACTGATCCTGGAGCAACTCTCACTGATCCTGGGGTAACTCTGCTCTTGGAATAACAGACTGAGCGTGGATTAACTCAGCTCCTGGAATAAAAACTGATCCTGGATTAATGCTCATTGATCCTGGGGTAACAGAAATCTGGGAGTAACTCTGCTCCTGGAGTAACTCTAACTGTACTTGGAGTAAATGACTGATCCTGGAGAAACTTTGACTGATGCTGGAGTAACACTGCTCTTATAAGAACAGACTGATCCTGGAGTAACTGACTGATCCTGGAATAACTTTGGCTGATCCTGGAGTAAATCTGCTCTTGGAGTAACAGACTGATCCTGGAGTAAATGACTGATACCGGAGTAACTCTACTCCTGGTGTAACTATGATCTTGAAGAAATGTTGATTAATCCTGGAGTAAATGATTGATCCTGGAGAAATTTTGACTGATCCTGGAGTAACTCTGCTATTGGAGTAACAGACTGAGCCTGGAGTAGATCTGCCCCTGGAGTAACAGACTGATCCTGGAGTAACCCTGACTGATCCTGGGGTAACAGATTGATCCTGGATTAACTCAGCTCCTGGAATAACACTGATCTGGGAGTAATGCTCATTGATTCTTGGGTAACAGACATCCGGGAGTAACTCTGCTCCTGGAGTAACTCTGACTGATCTTGGAGTAAGTGACTGATCCTGGAGTAGCTCTGCTCTTATAGTAACAGACTGATCCAGGATTAACTAACTTATCCTGGAATAACTCTGCTCTTGGACTAACACTGATCCTGAAAAAATTCTGATTGTTCCTGGAATAATTGATTGATCCTGGAGAAACTGTGACTGATCAAGGAGTAACTCTGCTATGGGAGTAACAGACTGATCCTGGAGTAACAGACTGATCCTGGAGTAACTCTGCTATTGGTGTAACAGAGCGATCCTGGAGTAACTGACAGATCCTGGAGTAACTCTCCTCTTGGAGTAACAGACTGACTCTGGAGCAACTGACTGATCCTGGAGTAACTGACTGATCCTGGAGTAACAGACTGATCCTTTAGTAACTGACTGATCTTGGAGTAACAGACTAATCCTGGAGTAGCTGACTGATCTTGGAGTAACTGAATGATCCTGGAGAAACTCTGCTATTGCAGTAACAGACTAATCCTGGAGTAATTGACTGATACTGGAATAACTCTGATTGATCGTGGAGCATCTCTGCTCTTGGAGTAAATGACTGATCCTGGTGTAGCTCGGCCCCTGGAGTAACAGACTGATCCTGGAGTAACTCTATGCTGCTCCTAGAGTAACCCTGACTGATCCTGGAGTAACAGACTGATCCTGGAGTAACTCTGCTCCTGGAGTAACAGACTGATCCTGGAGTAGCTGACTGATCTTGGAGTAACACTGACTGATCCTGGAGAAACTCTGCTATTGGAATGACAGACTAATCCTGGAGTAATTGACTGATACTGGAATAACTCTGATTGATCGTGGAGCAACTCTGCTCTCGCAGTAACTGACTGATCCTGAAGTAGCTCGGCCCTTGGAGTAAGAGACTGATCCTGGAGTAACTCTACGCTGCTCCAAGATAACCCTGACTGATCCTGGAGTAACAGACTGGTCCTGGAGTAACCCAGCTCCTGGAAGAACACTGATCCTGGAGCAATGCTCATTGAACCTGGGGTAACAGACATCTGGGAGTAACTCTGCTCCTGGAGTAACTCCGACCGATCTTGGAGTAAGTGACTGACGGATCCGGAGGTAACTCTGCTAATGGAATAACAGACAGCTCCAGGAGTAACTCTGCTCTTGGAGTAACAGACTGATCTTGGAGTAACTGACTTATCCTGGAATAAGTCTGCTCTTGGAGTATCCGGCTGATCCTGGAGTAAGTGACTCATGCTGCAGTAACTCTAGCTGATCCTGGACTGTCTGCTCCTGGAGTAACTGACTGACCCTGGAGAGGCTCTGCTCTTGGAATAACCGGCTGATCCTGGAGTAACTCTACTCCTGGAGTAAATCAACTCCTGGAGTAAAAGACTGATACAGGAGTAACTGACTGATCCTGGAGAAATTGTGACTGATCCTGGAGTAGCTCTGCTATTGGAGTAACAGTCTTATCCTGGAATAACTCTGCTCTTGGAGTAACAGACTGATCCTGGAGTAACAGACTGATCCTGGAGTAACTCTGCTACTGGTGTAACAGAGCGATCCTGGAGTAACTGATAGATCCTGGAGTAACTCTCCTCTTGGAGTAACAGACTGACTCTGGAGCAACTGACTGATCCTGGAGTAACTGACTGATCCTGGAGTAACAGACTGATCCTGGAGTAACTGACTGATCTTGGAGTAATAGACTAATCCTGGAGTAACTGACGGATCCTGAGGTAACTCTGCTAATGGAATAACAGACTGATCCTGGCGTAACTCTGCTCTTGGAGTAACTGACTGATTCTGGAGTAACTGACTGATCCTAGAGTATCTCTGACTGATTTTGAGTAACTCTGGCTGATCCAGGAGTAACTCTGCTCTTGGAGTAACAGACTGATCTTGGAGTAACTGACTTATCCTGGAATAACTCTGCTCTTGGAGTATCCGGCTGATCCTGGAGTAAGTGACTGATCCTGCAGTAACTCTAGCTGATCCTGGACTGTCTGCTCCTGGAGTAACTGACTGACCCTGGAGAGGCTCTGCTCTTGGAATAACCGGCTGATCCTGGAGTAACTCTACTCCTGGAGTAAATCAACTCCTGGAGTAACAGACTGATCATGGAGTAACTGACTGATCCTGGAGAAACTGTGACTGATTCTGGAGTAGCTCTGCTATTGGAGTAACAGTCTGATCCTGGAATAACTCTGCTCTTGGAGTAAAAGACTGATCCTGGAGTAACAGACTGATACTGGAGTAACTCTGCTCTTGCAGTAACAGACTGTTTTTGGAGTAACTGACTGATCCTAGAGGAACCCTGCTATTGGAGTAACAGGCTGATCCTGGAGTGAATCTGCTCTTGGACTAAGAGACCGATCCTGGAGTAACAGACTGATCCTGGAGTAAATCTGCTCTTGGAGTAACAGGCTGATCTTCGAGTAACTGACTTATCCTGGAATAACACTGCTCTTGGAGTAAGCGGCTGACCTTGAGTAATTGACTGATCCTGGAGTAACTCTCGCTGATCCTGGACTGACTGCTCCTGGAGTAACTGACTGACCCTGGACAGGCTCTGCTCTTGGAATAACCGGCTGATCCTGGAGTAACTCAACTCCTGGAGTAAATCTACTCCTGGAGTAACAGACTGATCCTGGAGTAACTGACTGATCCTGGAGAAACTGTGACTGATCCTCGAGTAACTCTGCTATTGCAGTAACAGGCTGATCCTGGAATAACTTTGCTCTTGGAGTAACAGACTGATCCTGGAGTAACAGACTGATCCTGGAGTAACTCTGCTCTTGGAGTAACAGACTGATCTTGGAGTAACTGACTGATCCTGGAGAAACTCTGATCCTGGAGTAAGCGACGGATCCTGGAGTAACTGACTGATCCTGGGGTATCTCTGCTCTTTGTGTAACAGACAGATCCTGGAGTAAATGACTGATACTGGAGTAACTCTGACTGATCCTGGAGTAACTGCTCTTGGAGTAACAGGCTGATCTTGGAGAAAAACTACATTGGTGTAAGTCTGCTCCTGGAGTAACTCTGACGGATCTTGGAGTAACTGATTGATGCTGGAGAATCTCTGACTGATCCATGAGTAACTCTGCTCTTATAATAAGAGACTGATCCTAGAGTAACTGACTGATCCTGGAGTAACTCTGACTGATCCTGAAGCACGTCTGCTCTCGGAGTAAAAGAATGGTCCTGGAGTAACTGACTGATCCTGGAGTAGCTCTGCTCTTGGAGTAACAGACTGATCCTGGAGTAACAGACTGATACTGAAGTAACTCTGATCTTGGAGTAACAGACTGTTCCTGGAGTAACTGACTGATCCTAGAGGAACTCTGCTATAGGAGTAGCAGGCTGATCCAGGAGTAAATCGGCTCTTGGAGTAACAGGCTGATCTGGGAGTAACTGACAGATCCTGGAGTAACTCTCCTCTTGGAGTAACAGACTGATCCTGGAGCAACTGGCTGATCCTGGAGTAACAGACTGATCTTGGAGTAACAGACTGATCTTGGAGTAACTGACTGATCCTGAGGTAACTCTGCTCTTGGATTAACTGACTGATCCTGGAGTAACTGACTGATCCTGGAGTAAAACTGACTGATCCTGGAGTAACTGACTGATCCTAGATTAACTCTGCTATTGGAGTAACAGGCTGATCCTGGAGTAACTCTGCTGTTGGAGCAACAGACTGATCCTGGAGTAACAGACAGTTCCTGGAGTAACAGACTGATCCTGGAGTAGCTCTGCTCTTGGACTAACAGACGGATCTTTGAGTAACTGACAGATCCTGGAGTAACTCTTCGCTTGGAGTTTCAGACTGATCCTGGAGCAACTGGCTGATCCTGGAGTAACTGACAGATCCTGGAGTAACAGACTGATCCTGGAGTAACTGACTGATCTTGGAGTAACAGACTGAGCCTGGAGTAACTGACGGATCCTGAGGCAACTCTGCTATTGGAATGACAGACTGATCCTGGAGTAACTCTGCTCTTGGAGTAACTGACTGATTCTGGTGTAACTGACTTATCCTAGAGTATCTCTGATCGATTTTGAGTAACTCTGACTGATCCAGGAGTAACTCTGCTCTTGGAGTAACAGACTGATCTTGGAGTAACTGACTTATCCTGGAATAACTCTGCTCTTGGAGTAACCGGCTGAACCTGGAGTAAGTGGCTGATACTGGAGTAACTTTAGCTGATCCTGGACTGACTGCTCCTGGAGTAACTGACTGACCCTGGAGAGGCTCTGCTCTTGGAATAACTGGCTGATCCTGGAGTAACTCTACTCTTGGAGTAAATCTACTCCTGGAGTAACAGACTGATCCTGGAGTAACTTACTGATCCTGGAGAAACTGTGACTGATCCTGGAGTAACTTTGCTATTGGAGTAACAGGCTGATCCTGGAATAACTCTGCTCTTGGAGTAACATTCTGATCCTGAAATAACAGACTGATACTGGAGTAACTCTGCTCTTGGAGTAACAAACTGTTTTTGGGGTAACTGACTGATCCTAGAGGAACTCTGCTATTGGAGTAACAGGCTGATCCTGGAGTAACTCTGCTCTTGGACTAAGAGACCGATCCTGGAGTAACAGACTGATCCTGGAGTAAATCCGCTCTTGGAGTAACAGGCTGATCTTGGAGTAACTGACTTATCCTGGAATAACTCTGCTCTTGGAGTAACCGGCTGATCCTTGATTAATTGACTGATACTGGAGCAACTCTAGCTGATCCTGGACTGACTGTTCCTGGAATAACTGACTGACCCTGGAGAGACTCTGCTCTTGGAATAACCGGCTGATCCTGGAGTGACTCTACTCCTGGAGTAAATCTACTCCTGGAGTAACAGACTGATCCTGGAGAAACTGTGACTGATCCTGGAGTAACTCTGCTATTGGAGTAACAGTCTGATCCTGGAATAACTCTGCTCTTGGAGTAACAGACTGATCCTGGAGTAACAGACTGATACTGGAGTAACTCTGCTCTTGGAGTAACAGACTGTTCTTGGTGTAACTGACTGATCCTAGAGGAACTCTGCTATTGTAGTAACACGATGGTCCTGGAGTAACTCTGCTCTTGGGCTAACAGACCGATCCTGGATTAACAGACTGATCCTGGAGTAAATCAGCTCTTGGAGTAACCGGCTGATCCTGGAGTAAGTGACTGATACTGGAGTAACTCTAGCTGATCTTGGACTGACTGTTCCTGGAGTAACTGACTGACCCTGGATAGGCTCTGCTCTTGAAATAACCGGCTGATCCCGGAGTAACTCTACTCCTGGAGTAAATCTACTCCTGGAGTAACAGACTGATCCTGGAGTAACTGACTGAGCCTGGAGAAACTGTGACTGATCCTGGAATAACTCTGACTGATCCTGGAGTAACAGACTGATCCTGGAGTAACCGTGTGATCCTGGGGTAACGCTGCTATTGGGGTAACAGACTGATCCTGGAGCAACTGGCTGATCCTGGAGTACTGACTGATCCTGGAGTAACAGACTGATCCTGGAGTAACTGACTGATCTTGGAGTAACAGACTGATCTTGGAGTAACTGACTGATCCTGAGGTAACTCTGCTATTGGCATAACTGAGTGATCCTGGAGTAACTCAGCTCTTGGAGAAGGTGACAGATTCTGGAGTAAATGACTGATCCTGGAGTAACTCTGACCAATCCTGGAGTAACTCTGCTATTGCAGTAACAGGCTGATCCTGGAATAACTCTGCTCTTGGAGTAACAGACTGATCCTGGAGTAACAGACTGATACTGGAGTAACTCTGCTCTTGGAGTAACAGACTGATCCTGGAGTAACTGACTGATCCTGGATAAACTCTGATCCTGGAGTAACCGACGGATCCTGGAGTAACTGACTGATCCTGGAGTATCTCTGCTCTTTGTGTAACAGACAGATCCTGGAGTAAATGACTGATCCTGGAGTAACTCTGACTGATCCTGGAGTAACTCTGCTCTTGGAGTCACAGGCTGATCTTGGAGTAAAACTACATTGGTGTAAGTCTGCTCCTGGAGTAACTCTGATGGATCTTGGAGTAACTGATTGATCCTGGAGAAACTCTGACTGATCCATGAGTAACTCTGCTCTTATAAGAGACTGATCCTAGAGTAACTGACTGATCCTGGATTAACTCTGACTGATCCTGAAGAACGTATGCTCTTGGAGTAAGAGAATGGTCCTGGAGTAACTGACTGATCCTGGAGTAGCTCTGCTCTTGGAGTAACAGACTGATCCTGGAGTAACTCTGCTCTTGGATTAACAGGCTGATCCTGAAATAACTCTATTCCTGTAATAACTCTGATCCTGGAGTACCTCTACTCCTGGAGAAACAGACTGATCCTGGAGTAGCTGACTGATCTTGGAGTAACTCTGACTGATCTTGGATTAACTGAATGATCCTGGAGTAACTCTGCTCCTGGAGTAACAGACTGATCCTGGAGTAGCTTACTGATCTTGGAGTAACTCTGACTGATCCTGGAGAAACTCTGCTATTGGAGTAACAGACTAATCCTGGAGTAATTGACAGATACTGGAATAACTCTGATTGATCGTGGAGCAATTCTGCTCTTGCAGTAACTGACTGATCCTGGAGTAGCTCGGCCCCTGGAGTAACAGACTGATCCTCGAGTAACTCTACGCTGCTCCTAGAGTAACCCTGACTGATCCTGGAGTAACAGACTGGTCCTGTAGTAACCCAGCTCCTGGAAGAACACTGATCCTGGAGCAATGCTCATTGATCCTGGGGTAACAGACATCCGGGAGTAACTCTGCTCCTGGAGTAACTCTGACTGATCTTGGAGTAAGTGACTGATCCTGGAGAAACTCTGACTGATCGTAGAGTAGCTATGTTCTTATAGTAACCAACTGATCTTGTATTAACTGACTGATCCTGAAGTAGGTCGGCTCTTGGAGTAAGAGACTGGTCCTTGAGAAACAGACTGATCCTGGAAAACTCTGCTCTTGGACTAAGAGACCGATCCTGGAGTAACAGACTGATCCTGGAGAAAAATCTGCTCTTGGAGTAACAGGCTGATCTTGGAGTAACTGACTTATCCTGGAATAACTCTGCTCTTGGAGTAACCGGCTGATCCTTGAGTAAGTGACTGATACTGGAGCAACTCTAGCTGATCCTGGATTGACTGTTCCTGGAATAACTGACTGACCCTGGAGAGACTCTGCTCTTGGAATAACTGGCTGATCCTGGAGTAACTCTACTCCTGGAGTAAATCTACTCCTGGAGTAACAGACTGATCCTGGAGTAACTGACTGATACTGGAGAAACTGTGACTGATCCTGGAGTAACTCTGACTGGTCCTGGAGTAATTGACTGATCCTGGAGTAACTCTGCTTTTGGAGTAACAGACTAATCCTGGAGTAGCTCTGCCCCTGGAGTAACAGACTGATCCTGGAGTAACTCTCACTGATCCTGGGGAAACTCTGCTCTTGGAATAACAGACTGAGCATGGAGTAACTCAGCTCCTGGAATAAAAACTGATCCTGGATTAATGCTCATTGATCCTGGGGTAACAGAAATCTGGGAGTAACTCTGCTCCTGGAGTAACTCTAACTGTACTTGGAGTAAATGACTGATCCTGGAGAATCTTTGACTGATGCTGGAGTAACACTGCTCTTATAAGAACAGACTGATCCTGGAGTAACTGACTGATCCTGGAATAACTTTGGCTGATCCTGGAGTAAATCTGCTCTTGGAGTAACAGACTGATCCTGGAGTAACTGAATGATTCCAGAGTAACTCTACTCCTGGTGTAACTATGATCTTGAAGAAATTTTGATTAATCCTGGAGTAAATGATTGATCCTGGAGAAATTCTGACTGATCCTGGAGTAACTCTGCTATTGGAGTAACAGACTGATCCTGGAGTAACCCTGACTGATCCTGGAGTAACAGACTGATCCTGGAGTAACTCAGCTACTGGAAGAACACTGATCCAGGAGTAATGCTCATTGATCCTTGGGTAACAGACATCCGGGAGTAACTCTGCTCCTGGAGCAACTCTGACCGATCTTGGACTAAGTGACTGATCCTGGAGTAACTCTGCTCTTATAGTAACAGACTGATCCAGGATTAACTAACTTATCCTGGAATAACTCTGCTCTTGCACTAACACTGATCCTGAAAAAATTCTGATTGATCCTGGAATAACTGATTGATCCTGGAGAAACTGTGACTGATCAAGGAGTAACTCTGCTATAGGAGTAACAGACTGATCCTGGAGTAACAGACTGATCCTGGAGTAACTCTGCTATTGGTGTAACAGAGCGATCCTGGAGTAACTGACAGATCCTGGAGTAACTCTCCTCTTGGAGTAACAGACTGACTCTGGAGCAACTGACTGATCCTGGAGTAACTGACAGATCCTGGAGTAACAGACTGATCCTGGAGTAACTGACTGATCTTGGAGTAACAGACTAATCCTGGAGTAACTGACAGATCCTGAGGTAACTCTGCTAATGGAATAACAGACTGATACTGGAGTAACACTGCTCTTGGAGTAACTGACTGATTCTGGAGTAACTGACTGATCCTAGAGTATCTCTGACTGAATTTGAGTAATCTGACTGATCCAGGAGTAACTCTGCTCTTGGAGTAACAGACTGATCTTGGAGTAACTGACTTATCCTGGAATAACTCTGCTCTTGGAGCATCCGGCTGATCCTGGAGTAAGTGGCTGATACTGGAGTAACTCTAGCTGATCCTGGACTGTCTGCTCCTGGAGTAACTGACTGACCCTGGAGAGGCTCTGCTCTTGGAATAACCGGCTGATCCTGGAGTAACTCTGGTCTTGGACTAACAGACTGATCCTGGAGTAACAGACTGATCCTGGAGTAAATCTGCTCTTGGAGTAACAGGCTGATCTTCGAGTAACTGACTTATCCTGGAATAACACTACTCTTGGAGCAACCGGCTGATCCTTGAGTAATGACTGATCCTGGAGTAACTCTAGCTGATCCTGGACTGACTGCTCCTGGAGTAAATGACTGACCCTGGACAGGCTCTGCTCTTGGAATAACCGGCTGATCCTGGAGTAACTGACTGATCGTGGAGAAACTGTGACTAATCCTGGAGTAACTCTGCTATTGGAGTAACAGGCTGATCCTGGAATAACTCTGCTCTTGGAGTAACAGACTGATCCTGGAGTAACAGACTGATACTGAAGTAACTCTGATCTTGGAGTAACAGACTGTTCCTGGAGTAACTGACTGATCCTAGAGGAACTCTGCTATAGGAGTAGCAGGCTGATCCAGGAGTAAATCGGCTCTTGGAGTAACAGGCTGATCTGGGAGTAACTGACAGATCCTGGAGTAACTCTCCTCTTGGAGTAACAGACTGATCCTGGAGCAACTGGCTGATCCTGGAGTAACAGACTGATCTTGGAGTAACAGACTGATCTTGGAGTAACTGACTGATCCTGAGGTAACTCTGCTCTTGGATTAACTGACTGATCCTGGAGTAACTGACTGATCCTGGAGTAAAACTGACTGATCCTGGAGTAACTGACTGATCCTAGATTAACTCTGCTATTGGAGTAACAGGCTGATCCTGGAGTAACTCTGCTGTTGGAGCAACAGACTGATCCTGGAGTAACAGACAGTTCCTGGAGTAACAGACTGATCCTGGAGTAGCTCTGCTCTTGGACTAACAGACGGATCTTTGAGTAACTGACAGATCCTGGAGTAACTCTTCGCTTGGAGTTTCAGACTGATCCTGGAGCAACTGGCTGATCCTGGAGTAACTGACTGATCTTGGAGTAACAGACTGAGCCTGGAGTAACTGACGGATCCTGAGGCAACTCTGCTATTGGAATGACAGACTGATCCTGGAGTAACTCTGCTCTTGGAGTAACTGACTGATTCTGGTGTAACTGACTTATCCTAGAGTATCTCTGATCGATTTTGAGTAACTCTGACTGATCCAGGAGTAACTCTGCTCTTGGAGTAACAGACTGATCTTGGAGTAACTGACTTATCCTGGAATAACTCTGCTCTTGGAGTAACCGGCTGAACCTGGAGTAAGTGGCTGATACTGGAGTAACTCTAGCTGATCCTGGACTGACTGCTCCTGGAGTAACTGACTGACCCTGGAGAGGCTCTGCTCTTGGAATAACTGGCTGATCCTGGAGTAACTCTACTCTTGGAGTAAATCTACTCCTGGAGTAACAGACTGATCCTGGAGTAAATGACTGATCCTGGAGAAACTGTGACTGATCCTGGAGTAACTTTGCTATTGGAGTAACAGGCTGATCCTGGAATAACTCTGCTCTTGGAGTAACAGACTGATCCTGGAGTAACAGACTGATACTGGAGTAACTCTGCTCTTGGAGTAACAGACTGATCCTGGAGTAACTGACTGATCCTGGATAAACTCTGATCCTGGAGTAACCGACGGATCCTGGAGTAACTGACTGATCCTGGAGTATCTCTGCTCTTTGTGTAACAGACAGATCCTGGAGTAAATGACTGATCCTGGAGTAACTCTGACTGATCCTGGAGTAACTCTGCTCTTGGAGTCACAGGCTGATCTTGGAGTAAAACTACATTGGTGTAAGTCTGCTCCTGGAGTAACTCTGATGGATCTTGGAGTAACTGATTGATCCTGGAGAAACTCTGACTGATCCATGAGTAACTCTGCTCTTATAAGAGACTGATCCTAGAGTAACTGACTGATCCTGGATTAACTCTGACTGATCCTGAAGAACGTATGCTCTTGGAGTAAGAGAATGGTCCTGGAGTAACTGACTGATCCTGGAGTAGCTCTGCTCTTGGAGTAACAGACTGATCCTGGAGTAACTCTGCTCTTGGATTAACAGGCTGATCCTGAAATAACTCTATTCCTGTAATAACTCTGATCCTGGAGTACCTCTACTCCTGGAGAAACAGACTGATCCTGGAGTAGCTGACTGATCTTGGAGTAACTCTGACTGATCTTGGATTAACTGAATGATCCTGGAGTAACTCTGCTCCTGGAGTAACAGACTGATCCTGGAGTAGCTTACTGATCTTGGAGTAACTCTGACTGATCCTGGAGAAACTCTGCTATTGGAGTAACAGACTAATCCTGGAGTAATTGACAGATACTGGAATAACTCTGATTGATCGTGGAGCAATTCTGCTCTTGCAGTAACTGACTGATCCTGGAGTAGCTCGGCCCCTGGAGTAACAGACTGATCCTCGAGTAACTCTACGCTGCTCCTAGAGTAACCCTGACTGATCCTGGAGTAACAGACTGGTCCTGTAGTAACCCAGCTCCTGGAAGAACACTGATCCTGGAGCAATGCTCATTGATCCTGGGGTAACAGACATCCGGGAGTAACTCTGCTCCTGGAGTAACTCTGACTGATCTTGGAGTAAGTGACTGATCCTGGAGAAACTCTGACTGATCGTAGAGTAGCTATGTTCTTATAGTAACCAACTGATCCTGTATTAACTGACTGATCCTGAAGTAGGTCGGCTCTTGGAGTAAGAGACTGGTCCTTGAGAAACAGACTGATCCTGGAAAACTCTGCTCTTGGACTAAGAGACCGATCCTGGAGTAACAGACTGATCCTGGAGAAAAATCTGCTCTTGGAGTAACAGGCTGATCTTGGAGTAACTGACTTATCCTGGAATAACTCTGCTCTTGGAGTAACCGGCTGATCCTTGAGTAAGTGACTGATACTGGAGCAACTCTAGCTGATCCTGGATTGACTGTTCCTGGAATAACTGACTGACCCTGGAGAGACTCTGCTCTTGGAATAACCGGCTGATCCTGGAGTAACTCTACTCCTGGAGTAAATCTACTCCTGGAGTAACAGACTGATCCTGGAGTAACTGACTGATACTGGAGAAACTGTGACTGATCCTGGAGTAACTCTGACTGGTCCTGGAGTAATTGACTGATCCTGGAGTAACTCTGCTTTTGGAGTAACAGACTAATCCTGGAGTAGCTCTGCCCCTGGAGTAACAGACTGATCCTGGAGTAACTCTCACTGATCCTGGGGAAACTCTGCTCTTGGAATAACAGACTGAGCATGGAGTAACTCAGCTCCTGGAATAACACTGATCCTGGATTAATGCTCATTGATCCTGGGGTAACAGAAATCTGGGAGTAACTCTGCTCCTGGAGTAACTCTAACTGTACTTGGAGTAAATGACTGATCCTGGAGAATCTTTGACTGATGCTGGAGTAACACTGCTCTTATAAGAACAGACTGATCCTGGAGTAACTGACTGATCCTGGAATAACTTTGGCTGATCCTGGAGTAAATCTGCTCTTGGAGTAACAGACTGATCCTGGAGTAACTGAATGATTCCAGAGTAACTCTACTCCTGGTGTAACTATGATCTTGAAGAAATTTTGATTAATCCTGGAGTAAATGATTGATCCTGGAGAAATTCTGACTGATCCTGGAGTAACTCTGCTATTGGAGTAACAGACTGATCCTGGAGTAACCCTGACTGATCCTGGAGTAACAGACTGATCCTGGAGTAACTCAGCTACTGGAAGAACACTGATCCAGGAGTAATGCTCATTGATCCTTGGGTAACAGACA
Source organism: Carcharodon carcharias (assembly GCF_017639515.1). Lineage (NCBI taxonomy): Eukaryota > Metazoa > Chordata > Chondrichthyes > Lamniformes > Lamnidae > Carcharodon > Carcharodon carcharias. Next base: position 162,240,660 of record NC_054469.1, on the reverse strand, counting down.
TCCGGGAGTAACTCTGCTCCTGGAGCAACTCTGACCGATCTTGGACTAAGTGACTGATCCTGGAGTAACTCTGCTCTTATAGTAACAGACTGATCCAGGATTAACTAACTTATCCTGGAATAACTCTGCTCTTGCACTAACACTGATCCTGAAAAAATTCTGATTGATCCTGGAATAACTGATTGATCCTGGAGAAACTGTGACTGATCAAGGAGTAACTCTGCTATAGGAGTAACAGACTGATCCTGGAGTAACAGACTGATCCTGGAGTAACTCTGCTATTGGTGTAACAGAGCGATCCTGGAGTAACTGACAGATCCTGGAGTAACTCTCCTCTTGGAGTAACAGACTGACTCTGGAGCAACTGACTGATCCTGGAGTAACTGACAGATCCTGGAGTAACAGACTGATCCTGGAGTAACTGACTGATCTTGGAGTAACAGACTAATCCTGGAGTAACTGACAGATCCTGAGGTAACTCTGCTAATGGAATAACAGACTGATACTGGAGTAACACTGCTCTTGGAGTAACTGACTGATTCTGGAGTAACTGACTGATCCTAGAGTATCTCTGACTGAATTTGAGTAATCTGACTGATCCAGGAGTAACTCTGCTCTTGGAGTAACAGACTGATCTTGGAGTAACTGACTTATCCTGGAATAACTCTGCTCTTGGAGCATCCGGCTGATCCTGGAGTAAGTGGCTGATACTGGAGTAACTCTAGCTGATCCTGGACTGTCTGCTCCTGGAGTAACTGACTGACCCTGGAGAGGCTCTGCTCTTGGAATAACCGGCTGATCCTGGAGTAACTCTGGTCTTGGACTAACAGACTGATCCTGGAGTAACAGACTGATCCTGGAGTAAATCTGCTCTTGGAGTAACAGGCTGATCTTCGAGTAACTGACTTATCCTGGAATAACACTACTCTTGGAGCAACCGGCTGATCCTTGAGTAATGACTGATCCTGGAGTAACTCTAGCTGATCCTGGACTGACTGCTCCTGGAGTAAATGACTGACCCTGGACAGGCTCTGCTCTTGGAATAACCGGCTGATCCTGGAGTAACTGACTGATCGTGGAGAAACTGTGACTAATCCTGGAGTAACTCTGCTATTGGAGTAACAGGCTGATCCTGGAATAACTCTGCTCTTGGAGTAACAGACTGATCCTGGAGTAACAGACTGATACTGAAGTAACTCTGATCTTGGAGTAACAGACTGTTCCTGGAGTAACTGACTGATCCTAGAGGAACTCTGCTATAGGAGTAGCAGGCTGATCCAGGAGTAAATCGGCTCTTGGAGTAACAGGCTGATCTGGGAGTAACTGACAGATCCTGGAGTAACTCTCCTCTTGGAGTAACAGACTGATCCTGGAGCAACTGGCTGATCCTGGAGTAACAGACTGATCTTGGAGTAACAGACTGATCTTGGAGTAACTGACTGATCCTGAGGTAACTCTGCTCTTGGATTAACTGACTGATCCTGGAGTAACTGACTGATCCTGGAGTAAAACTGACTGATCCTGGAGTAACTGACTGATCCTAGATTAACTCTGCTATTGGAGTAACAGGCTGATCCTGGAGTAACTCTGCTGTTGGAGCAACAGACTGATCCTGGAGTAACAGACAGTTCCTGGAGTAACAGACTGATCCTGGAGTAGCTCTGCTCTTGGACTAACAGACGGATCTTTGAGTAACTGACAGATCCTGGAGTAACTCTTCGCTTGGAGTTTCAGACTGATCCTGGAGCAACTGGCTGATCCTGGAGTAACTGACTGATCTTGGAGTAACAGACTGAGCCTGGAGTAACTGACGGATCCTGAGGCAACTCTGCTATTGGAATGACAGACTGATCCTGGAGTAACTCTGCTCTTGGAGTAACTGACTGATTCTGGTGTAACTGACTTATCCTAGAGTATCTCTGATCGATTTTGAGTAACTCTGACTGATCCAGGAGTAACTCTGCTCTTGGAGTAACAGACTGATCTTGGAGTAACTGACTTATCCTGGAATAACTCTGCTCTTGGAGTAACCGGCTGAACCTGGAGTAAGTGGCTGATACTGGAGTAACTCTAGCTGATCCTGGACTGACTGCTCCTGGAGTAACTGACTGACCCTGGAGAGGCTCTGCTCTTGGAATAACTGGCTGATCCTGGAGTAACTCTACTCTTGGAGTAAATCTACTCCTGGAGTAACAGACTGATCCTGGAGTAAATGACTGATCCTGGAGAAACTGTGACTGATCCTGGAGTAACTTTGCTATTGGAGTAACAGGCTGATCCTGGAATAACTCTGCTCTTGGAGTAACAGACTGATCCTGGAGTAACAGACTGATACTGGAGTAACTCTGCTCTTGGAGTAACAGACTGATCCTGGAGTAACTGACTGATCCTGGATAAACTCTGATCCTGGAGTAACCGACGGATCCTGGAGTAACTGACTGATCCTGGAGTATCTCTGCTCTTTGTGTAACAGACAGATCCTGGAGTAAATGACTGATCCTGGAGTAACTCTGACTGATCCTGGAGTAACTCTGCTCTTGGAGTCACAGGCTGATCTTGGAGTAAAACTACATTGGTGTAAGTCTGCTCCTGGAGTAACTCTGATGGATCTTGGAGTAACTGATTGATCCTGGAGAAACTCTGACTGATCCATGAGTAACTCTGCTCTTATAAGAGACTGATCCTAGAGTAACTGACTGATCCTGGATTAACTCTGACTGATCCTGAAGAACGTATGCTCTTGGAGTAAGAGAATGGTCCTGGAGTAACTGACTGATCCTGGAGTAGCTCTGCTCTTGGAGTAACAGACTGATCCTGGAGTAACTCTGCTCTTGGATTAACAGGCTGATCCTGAAATAACTCTATTCCTGTAATAACTCTGATCCTGGAGTACCTCTACTCCTGGAGAAACAGACTGATCCTGGAGTAGCTGACTGATCTTGGAGTAACTCTGACTGATCTTGGATTAACTGAATGATCCTGGAGTAACTCTGCTCCTGGAGTAACAGACTGATCCTGGAGTAGCTTACTGATCTTGGAGTAACTCTGACTGATCCTGGAGAAACTCTGCTATTGGAGTAACAGACTAATCCTGGAGTAATTGACAGATACTGGAATAACTCTGATTGATCGTGGAGCAATTCTGCTCTTGCAGTAACTGACTGATCCTGGAGTAGCTCGGCCCCTGGAGTAACAGACTGATCCTCGAGTAACTCTACGCTGCTCCTAGAGTAACCCTGACTGATCCTGGAGTAACAGACTGGTCCTGTAGTAACCCAGCTCCTGGAAGAACACTGATCCTGGAGCAATGCTCATTGATCCTGGGGTAACAGACATCCGGGAGTAACTCTGCTCCTGGAGTAACTCTGACTGATCTTGGAGTAAGTGACTGATCCTGGAGAAACTCTGACTGATCGTAGAGTAGCTATGTTCTTATAGTAACCAACTGATCCTGTATTAACTGACTGATCCTGAAGTAGGTCGGCTCTTGGAGTAAGAGACTGGTCCTTGAGAAACAGACTGATCCTGGAAAACTCTGCTCTTGGACTAAGAGACCGATCCTGGAGTAACAGACTGATCCTGGAGAAAAATCTGCTCTTGGAGTAACAGGCTGATCTTGGAGTAACTGACTTATCCTGGAATAACTCTGCTCTTGGAGTAACCGGCTGATCCTTGAGTAAGTGACTGATACTGGAGCAACTCTAGCTGATCCTGGATTGACTGTTCCTGGAATAACTGACTGACCCTGGAGAGACTCTGCTCTTGGAATAACCGGCTGATCCTGGAGTAACTCTACTCCTGGAGTAAATCTACTCCTGGAGTAACAGACTGATCCTGGAGTAACTGACTGATACTGGAGAAACTGTGACTGATCCTGGAGTAACTCTGACTGGTCCTGGAGTAATTGACTGATCCTGGAGTAACTCTGCTTTTGGAGTAACAGACTAATCCTGGAGTAGCTCTGCCCCTGGAGTAACAGACTGATCCTGGAGTAACTCTCACTGATCCTGGGGAAACTCTGCTCTTGGAATAACAGACTGAGCATGGAGTAACTCAGCTCCTGGAATAACACTGATCCTGGATTAATGCTCATTGATCCTGGGGTAACAGAAATCTGGGAGTAACTCTGCTCCTGGAGTAACTCTAACTGTACTTGGAGTAAATGACTGATCCTGGAGAATCTTTGACTGATGCTGGAGTAACACTGCTCTTATAAGAACAGACTGATCCTGGAGTAACTGACTGATCCTGGAATAACTTTGGCTGATCCTGGAGTAAATCTGCTCTTGGAGTAACAGACTGATCCTGGAGTAACTGAATGATTCCAGAGTAACTCTACTCCTGGTGTAACTATGATCTTGAAGAAATTTTGATTAATCCTGGAGTAAATGATTGATCCTGGAGAAATTCTGACTGATCCTGGAGTAACTCTGCTATTGGAGTAACAGACTGATCCTGGAGTAACCCTGACTGATCCTGGAGTAACAGACTGATCCTGGAGTAACTCAGCTACTGGAAGAACACTGATCCAGGAGTAATGCTCATTGATCCTTGGGTAACAGACATCCGGGAGTAACTCTGCTCCTGGAGCAACTCTGACCGATCTTGGACTAAGTGACTGATCCTGGAGTAACTCTGCTCTTATAGTAACAGACTGATCCAGGATTAACTAACTTATCCTGGAATAACTCTGCTCTTGCACTAACACTGATCCTGAAAAAATTCTGATTGATCCTGGAATAACTGATTGATCCTGGAGAAACTGTGACTGATCAAGGAGTAACTCTGCTATAGGAGTAACAGACTGATCCTGGAGTAACAGACTGATCCTGGAGTAACTCTGCTATTGGTGTAACAGAGCGATCCTGGAGTAACTGACAGATCCTGGAGTAACAGACTGATCCTGGAGTAACTGACTGATCTTGGAGTAACAGACTAATCCTGGAGTAACTGACAGATCCTGAGGTAACTCTGCTAATGGAATAACAGACTGATACTGGAGTAACACTGCTCTTGGAGTAACTGACTGATTCTGGAGTAACTGACTGATCCTAGAGTATCTCTGACTGAATTTGAGTAATCTGACTGATCCAGGAGTAACTCTGCTCTTGAAGTAACAGACTGATCTTGGAGTAACTGACTTATCCTGGAATAACTCTGCTCTTGGAGCATCCGGCTGATCCTGGAGTAAGTGGCTGATACTGGAGTAACTCTAGCTGATCCTGGACTGTCTGCTCCTGGAGTAACTGACTGACCCTGGAGAGGCTCTGCTCTTGGAATAACCGGCTGATCCTGGAGTAACTCTGGTCTTGGAGTAACAGACTGATCCTGGAGTAACAGACTGATCCTGGAGTAAATCTGCTCTTGGAGTAACAGGCTGATCTTCGAGTAACTGACTTATCCTGGAATAACACTACTCTTGGAGCAACCGGCTGATCCTTGAGTAATGACTGATCCTGGAGTAACTCTAGCTGATCCTGGACTGACTGCTCCTGGAGTAAATGACTGACCCTGGACAGGCTCTGCTCTTGGAATAACCGGCTGATCCTGGAGTAACTGACTGATCGTGGAGAAACTGTGACTAATTCTGGAGTAAATCTGCTATTGGAGTAACAGGCTGATCCTGGAATAACTCTGCTCTTGAGTAACAGACTGATCCTGGAGTAACAGACTGATACTGAAGTAACTCTGATCTTGGAGTAACAGACTGTTCCTGGAGTAACTGACTGATCCTAGAGGAACTCTACTATAGGAGTAGCAGGCTGATCCAGGAGTAAATCGGCTCTTGGAGTAACAGGCTGATCTGGGAGTAACTGACAGATCCTGGAGTAACTCTCCTCTTGGAGTAACAGACTGATCCTGGAGCAACTGGCTGATCCTGGAGTAACAGACTGATCTTGGAGTAACAGACTGATCTTGGAGTAACTGACTGATCCTGAGGTAACTCTGCTCTTGGATTAACTGACTGATCCTGGAGTAACTGACTGATCCTGGAGTAAAACTGACTGATCCTGGAGTAACTGACTGATCCTAGATTAACTCTGCTATTGGAGTAACAGGCTGATCCTGGAGTAACTCTGCTGTTGGAGCAACAGACTGATCCTGGAGTAACAGACAGTTCCTGGAGTAACAGACTGATCCTGGAGTAGCTCTGCTCTTGGACTAACAGACGGATCTTTGAGTAACTGACAGATCCTGGAGTAACTCTTCGCTTGGAGTTTCAGACTGATCCTGGAGCAACTGGCTGATCCTGGAGTAACTGACAGGTCCTGGAGTAACAGACTGATCCTGGAGTAACTGACTGATCTTGGAGTAACAGACTGAGCCTGGAGTAACTGACGGATCCTGAGGCAACTCTGCTATTGGAATGACAGACTGATCCTGGAGTAACTCTGCTCTTGGAGTAACTGACTGATTCTGGTGTAACTGACTTATCCTAGAGTATCTCTGATCGATTTTGAGTAACTCTGACTGATCCAGGAGTAACTCTGCTCTTGGAGTAACAGACTGATCTTGGAGTAACTGACTTATCCTGGAATAACTCTGCTCTTGGAGTAACCGGCTGAACCTGGAGTAAGTGGCTGATACTGGAGTAACTCTAGCTGATCCTGGACTGACTGCTCCTGGAGTAACTGACTGACCCTGGAGAGGCTCTGCTCTTGGAATAACTGGCTGATCCTGGAGTAACTCTACTCTTGGAGTAAATCTACTCCTGGAGTAACAGACTGATCCTGGAGTAACTTACTGATCCTGGAGAAACTGTGACTGATCCTGGAGTAACTTTGCTATTGGAGTAACAGGCTGATCCTGGAATAACTCTGCTCTTGGAGTAACATTCTGATCCTGAAATAACAGACTGATACTGGAGTAACTCTGCTCTTGGAGTAACAGACTGTTTTTGGGGTAACTGACTGATCCTAGAGGAACTCTGCTATTGGAGTAACAGGCTGATCCTGGAGTAACTCTGCTCTTGGACTAAGAGACCGATCCTGGAGTAACAGACTGATCCTGGAGTAAATCCGCTCTTGGAGTAACAGGCTGATCTTGGAGTAACTGACTTATCCTGGAATAACTCTGCTCTTGGAGTAACCGGCTGATCCTTGATTAATTGACTGATACTGGAGCAACTCTAGCTGATCCTGGACTGACTGTTCCTGGAATAACTGACTGACCCTGGAGAGACTCTGCTCTTGGAATAACCGGCTGATCCTGGAGTGACTCTACTCCTGGAGTAAATCTACTCCTGGAGTAACAGACTGATCCTGGAGTAACTGACTGATCCTGGAGAAACTGTGACTGATCCTGGAGTAACTCTGCTATTGGAGTAACAGTCTGATCCTGGAATAACTCTGCTCTTGGAGTAACAGACTGATCCTGGAGTAACAGACTGATACTGGAGTAACTGACTGATCCTGGAGAAACTGTGACTGATCCTGGTATAACTCTGACTGATCCTGGAGTAACAGACTGATCCTGGAGTAACCGTGTGATCCTGGGGTAAAGCTGCTATTGGGGTAACAGACTGATCCTGGAGCAACCGGCTGATCCTGGAGTAACTGACTGATCCTGGAGTAACAGACTGATCCTGGAGTAACTGACTGATCTTGGAGTAACAGACTGATCTTGGAGTAACTGACTGATCCTGAGGTAACTCTGCTATTGGCATAACTGAGTGATCCTGGAGTAACTCAGCTCTTGGAGAAGGTGACAGATTCTGGAGTAAATGACTGATCCTGGAGTAACTCTGACCAATCCTGGAGTAACTCGGACTGATCCTGGAGAAACTCTGCTCTTGGAGTAACAGACTGATTTTGGAGAAACTGAATAATCCTGGAATAACTCTGCTCTTGGACTAACACTGCTCCTGAAAAAATTCTGATTGATCCTGGAGTAATTGATTGATCCTGGAGAAACTCTGAGTAATCCAGGAGTAACTCGGCGATTGGAGTAACAGACTGATCCTGGAGCAACAGACGGATCCTGGAGTAACTGACTGATCCGGGAGTAAATCTACTCCTGGAGTAACAGACTGATCCGGGAGTAACTGACTGAACTTAGAGCAACTCTGCTCTTCGATTAACTGACTGATACAGGTATAAGTGAATGATCTTAGAGTAACAGACTGATCCTGGGGTAACTGATGGATCCTGGAGTAACAGACTGATCATGGAGTAACTCTGACTGATCCTGGAGTAACTGACTGATCCTAGAGTAACTCTGCAATTGAAGTAACAGGCTGATCCTGGAGTAACTCTGCTGTTGGAGTAACAGACTGATCCTGGAGTAAATGACTGATCCTGGAGTAGCTCTGCTCTTCGAGTAACAGACAGATCTTGGAGTAACCGACAGATCCTGGAGTAACTCTCCTCTTGGAGTAACTGACTGATCATAGAGTAACTCTGCTATTGGAGTAACAGGCTGATCCTGGAGTAACAGACTGATCTTGGAGTAACTTTGCTCTTGGAGTAAGAGACTGATCTACTAGTAACTGACAGATCCTGGAGTAACTCTCCTCTTGGAGTAACAGACTGATCCTGGAGTAACTGACTGATCCCGGAGTAACAGACTGATCCTGGAGTAACTGACTGATCTTGGAGTAACAGACTGATCTTGGAGTAAGACTGATCCTGAGGTATCTCTGCTATTGGAATAACTGACTGATCCTGGAGTAACTCTGCTCTTGGAGAAGGTGACGGATTCTGGAGTAAATGACTGATCCTGGAGTAACTCTGACCGATCCTGGAGTAACTCGGACTGATCCTGGAATAACTCTGCTGTTGGAGTAACAGACTGATCATGGAGAAACTGACTCATCCTGGAATAACTCTGCTCTTGGACTAACACTGATGCTGAAAGAATTCTGATTGATCCGGGAGTAACTGACTGGTCCTGGAGTAGCTCTGTCTGATCCTGGAGTAACTATCATCTCCTGGAGTAAGAATGCTCTTGGAGTAACAGACTGATCCTGGAGTAACTCTCCCCTTGTTGTTACAGAGTGATCCTGGAGTAACAGACTGATCCTGGAGTAACTGACTGATCTTGGAATAACAGACTGATCCTGGAGTAACTCTGGTCTTGGACTAACAGACTGATCCTGGAGTAACAGACTGATCCTGGAGTAAATCTGCTCTTGGAGTAACAGGCTGATCTTCGAGTAACTGACTTATCCTGGAATAACACTACTCTTGGAGTAACCGGCTGATCCTTGACTAAGTGACTGATCCTGGACTAACTCTAGCTGATCCTGGACTGACTGCTCCTGGAGTAAATGACTAACCCCGGACAGGCTCTGCTCTTAGAATAACCGGCTGATCCTGGAGTAACTCTACTCCTGGAGTAAATCTACTCCTGGAGTAACAGACTGATCCTGGAGTAACTGACTGATCGTGGAGAAACTGTGCCTAATCCTGGAGTAACTCTGCTATTGGAGTAACAGGCCGATCCTGGAATAACTCTGCTCTTGGAGTAACAGACTGATCCTGGAGTAACAGACTGATACTGGAGTAACTCTGATCTTGGAGTAACAGACTGTTCCTGGAGTAACTGACTGATCCTAGAGGAACTCTGCTATTGGAGTAGCAGGCTGATCCTGGAGTAAATCTGCTCTTGGAGTAACAGGCTGATCTTGGAGTAACTGACAGATCCTGGAGTAACTCTCCTCTTGGAGTAACAGACTGATCCTGGAGCAACTGGCTGATCCTGGAGTAACTCACTGATCCTGGAGTAACAGATTGATCTTGGAGTAACAGACTGATCCTGGAGTAACTCTCCCCTTGTTGTTACAGAGTGATCCTGGAGTAACAGACTGATCCTGGAGTAACTGACTGATCTTGGAATAACAGACTGATCCTGGAGTAACTCTGGTCTTGGACTAACAGACTGATCCTGGAGTAACAGACTGATCCTGGAGTAAATCTGCTCTTGGAGTAACAGGCTGATCTTCGAGTAACTGACGTATCCAGGAATAACACTACTCTTGGAGTAACCGGCTGATCCTTGAGTAAGTGACTGATCCTGGCGTAACTCTAGCTGATCCTGGACTGACTACTCCTGGAGTAAATGACTGACCCTGGACAGGCTCTGCTCTTGGAATAACCGGCTGATCCTGGAGTAACTCTACTCCTGGAGTAAATCTACTCCTGGAGTAACAGACTGATCCTGGAGTAACTGACTGATCGTGGAGAAACTGTGACTAATCCTGGAGTAACTCTGCTATTGGAGTAACAGGCTGATCCTGGAATAACTCTGCTCTTGGAGTAACAGACTGATCCTGGAGTAACAGACTGATACTGGAGTAACTCTGATCTTGGAGTAACAGACTGTTCCTGGAGTAACTGACTGATCTTAGAGGACTCTGCTATTGGAGTAGCAGGCTGATCCTGGAGTAAATCTGCTCTTGGAGTAACAGGCTGATCTTGGAGTAACTGACAGATCCTGGAGTAACTCTCCTCTTGGAGTAACAGACTGATCCTGGAGCAACTGGCTGATCCTAGAGTAACTCACTGATCCTGGAGTAACAGACTGATCCTGGAGTAACAGACTGATCTTGGAGTAACAGACTGATCTTGGAGTAACTGACTGATCCTGAGGTAACTCTGCTCTTGGAGTAACTGACTGATCCTTGAGTAACTGACTGATCCTGGAGTAAAACTGACTGATCCTGGAGTAACTGACTGATCCTAGAGTAACTGACTGATCTTGGAGTAACAGACTGAGCCTGGAGTAACTGACGGATCCTGAGGTAAATCTGCTATTGGAATGACAGACTGATCCTGGAGTAACTCTGCTGTTGGAGCAACAGACTGATCCTGGAGTAACAGAAAGTTCCTGCAGTAACAGACTGATCCTGGAGTAGCTCTCCTCTTGGAGTAACAGACTGATCTTGGAGTAACTGACTGATCTTGGAATAACAGACTGATCCTGGAGTAACTCTGGTCTTGGACTAACAGACTGATCCTGGAGTAACAGACTGATCCTGGAGTAAATCTGCTCTTGGAGTAACAGACTGATCCTGGAGTAACTGACTGATACTGGAGTAACTCTGCTCTTGGAGTAACAGACTGTTCTTGGTGTAACTGACTGATCCTAGAGGAATTCTGCTATTGTAGTAACACGATGATCCTGGAGTAACTCTGCTCTTGGACTAACTGACCGATCCTGGATTAACGGACTGATCCTGGAGTAAATCTGCTCTTGGAGTAACCGGCTGATCCTGGAGTAAGTGACTGATACTGGAGTAACTCTAGCTGATCTTGGAGTAACAGACTGAGCCTGGAGTAACTGACGGATCCTGAGGTAACTCTGCTATTGGAATGACAGACTGATCCTGGAGTAACTCTGCTCTTGGAGTAACTGACTGATTCTGGTGTAACTGACAGATCCTAGAGGAACTCTGCTATTGGCGTAACAGGCTGATCTTGGAGTAACTGACCTGTCCTGGAATAACTCTGCTCTTGGAGTAACCGGCTGATCCTTGAGTAATTGACTGATACTGGAGCAACTCTAGCTGATCCTGGACTGACTGTTCCTGGAATAACTGACTGACCCTGGAGAGACTCTGCTCTTGGAATAACCGGCTGATCCTGGAGTAACTCTACTCCTGGAGCAAATCTACTCCTGGAGTAACAGACTGATCCTGGAGTAACTGACTGATCCTGGAGAAACTGTGACTGATCCTGGAGTAAGTCTGCTATTGGAGTAACAGTCTGATCCTGGAATAACTCTGCTCTTGGAGTAACAGACTCATCCTGGAGTAACAGACTGATACTGGAGTAACTCTGCACTTGGAGTAACAGTCTGATCCTGGAGTAACAGACCGATACTGGAGTAACTCTGCTCTTGGAGTAACAGACTGTTCCTGGAGTAACTGACTGATCCTAGAGGAACTCTGCTATTGGAGTAGCAGGCTGATCCTGGAGTAACTCTGCTCTTGGACTAACAGACCGATCCTGCAGTAACAGACTGATCCTGGAATAACTCTGCTCTTGGAGTAACAGGCTGATCTTGGAGTAACAGACAGATCCTGGATTAACTCTCTTCTTGGAGTAACAGACTGATCCTGGAGCAACTGGCTGATCCTGGAGTAACTGACTGATCCTGGAGTAACAGACTGATCCTGGAGTAACTGATTGATCTTGGAGTAACAGACTGATCTTGGAGTAACTGAATGATCCCGAGGCAACTCTCCTATTGGAATAACTGACTGATCCTGGATTAACTCTGCTCTTGGAGAAGTTGATGGATGCTGGAGAAAATGACTGATCCTGGAGGAACTCTGACCGAACCTGGAGTAACTCGTTCTGATCCTGGAGAAACTCTGCTCTTGGAGTAACAGACTGATCTTGGAGAAACTGACTTATCCTGGAATAACTCTGCTCTTGGACTAACAATGATCCTGAAAAAATTCTGATTGATCCTGGAGTAATTGTTTGATCCTGGAGAGACTGTTACTGATCCAGGAGTAACTCTGCTACTGGAGTAACAGAATGATCCTGGAGTAACTGACTTATCCTAGAGTAACAGACTGATTCTGGGGTAACTGACTGATCTTGGAGTAACAAACTGATCCTGGAGGAACTGACTGATCCTGGAGTTAATCTTCCCCTGGAGTAACAGAACGATCTTGGAGTAACTGACTGAACTTGGAGCAACTCTGCTCTTGGAGTAACCGACTGATACAGGAGTAAGTGACTGATCTTAGAGTAACAGACTGATCCTGGTTAACTGATGGATCCTGGAGTAACTGACTGATCCTGGAGTAACTCTGACTGATCCTGGAGTAACTGACTGATCCTAGAGTAACTCTGCAATTGAAGTAACAGACTGATCCTGGAGTAACTCTGCTCTTGGAGTAACTGAATGATTCTGGAGTAACTGACTGATCCTAGAGTATCTCTGATCGATTTTGAGTAACTCTGAATGATCCAAGAGTAATTCTGCTCTTGGAGTAACAGACTGATCTTGGAGTAACTGACTTATCCTGGAATAACTCTGCTCTTGGAGTAACCGGCTGATCCTGGAGTAAGTGACTGATCCTCGAGTAACTCTAGCTGATCCTGGACTGACTGCTCCTGGAGTAACTGACTGACCCTGGAGAGGCTCTGCTCTTGGAATAACTGGCTGATCCTGGAGTAACTCTACTCCTGGAGTAAATCAACTCCTGGAGTAACAGACTGATCCTGGAGCAACTGTGACTGATCCTGGAGTAACTCTGCTATTGGAGTAACAGGCTTATCCTGGAATAAAAATGCTCTTGGAGTAACAGACTGATCCTGTAGTAACAGACTGATTTTGGAGTAACTCTGCTCTTGGAGAAACAGAATGTTCTTGGAGTAACTGACTGATTCTAGAGGAACTCTGCTATTGGAGTAACAGGATGATCCTGGAGTAACTCTGCTCTTGGACTAACAGACCGATCCTGGAGTAACAGACTGATCCTGGAGTAACTCTGCTCTTGGAGTAACAGGCTGATCTTCGAGTAACTGACTTATCCTGGAATAACTCTGCTCTTGGAGTAACCGGACGATCCTGGAGTAAATGACTGATCCTGGAGTAACTCTAGCTGATCCTGGACTGACTGCTCCTGGAGTAACTGACTGACCCTGGAGAGGCTCTGCTCTTGGAATAACTGGCTGATCCTGGAGTTACTCTACTCCTGGAGTAAATCTACTCCTGGAGTAACAGACTGATCCTGGAGTAACTGACTGATCCTGGAGAAACTGTGACTGATCCTGGAGTAACTCTGCTATTGGAGTAACAGGCTTATCCTGGAATAACTCTGCTCTTGGAGTAACAGACTGATCCTGGACTAACAGACTGATACTGGAGTAACTCTGCTCTTGGAGTAACAGACTGTTCTTGGAGTAACTGACTGATCCTAGATGTACTCTGCTATTGGAGTAAAACGATGATCCTGGAGTAACTCTGCTCTTGGACTAACAGAATGATTCTGGAGTAACAGACTGATCCTGGAGTAACTCTGCTCTTAGAGTAACAGGCTGAGCTTGGAGTAACTGACTTATCCTGGAATAACTCTGCTCTTGGAGTAACCGGCTGATCCTGGAGTAAGTGACTGATACTGGAGTAACTCTAGCTGATCCTGGACTGACTGTTCCTGGAGTAACTGACGGACCCTAGAGAGACTCTGCTCTTGAAATAACCGGCTGATCCTGGAGTAACTCTACTCCTGGAGTAAATCTACTCCTGGAGTAACAGACTGATCCTGGAGTAACTGACTGATCCTGGAGAAACTGTGACGGATCCTGGAGTAACTCTGACTGCTCCTGGAGTAATTGACTGATCCTGGAGTAACTCTGCTTTTGGAGTAACAGACTAATCCTGGAGTAGCTCTGCCCCTGGAGTAACAGACTGATCCTGGAGTAACTCTACTCCTGGAGTAACTCAGCTCCTGGAATAACACTGATCCCGGAGTAACTGACTGATCCTAGAGTAACTTCCACTGATTCTCGAGTAACTGACTGATCCTGGAGCAACTCTCACTGATCCTTGGGTAACTCTGCTCTTGGAATAACACTGATCCTGGATTAATGCTCATTGATCCTGGGGTAACAGAAATCTGGGAGTAACTCTGCTCCTGGAGTAACTCTAACTGTACTTGGAGTAAATGACTGATCCTGGAGAATCTTTGACTGATGCTGGAGTAACACTGCTCTTATAAGAACAGACTGATCCTGGAATAACTGACTGATCCTGGAATAACTTTGGCTGATCCTGGAGTAAATCTGCTCTTGGAGTAACAGAATGATCCTGGAAAAACTGACTGATACCAGAACAACTCTACTCCTGGTGTAACTATGATCTTGAAGAAATTTTGATTAATCCTGGAGTAAATGATTGATCCTGGAGAAATTCTGACTGATCCTGGAGTAACTCTGGTTTTGGAGTAACAAACTGAGCCTGGAGTAGATCTGCCCCTGGAGTAACAGACTGATCCTGGAGTAACCCTGAAAGATCCTGGAGTATCAGATTGATCCTGGAGTAACTCAGCTCCTGGAATAACACTGATCCAGGAGTAATGCTCATTGATCCTTGGGTAACAGACATCCGGGAGTAACTCTGCTCCTGGAGTAACTCTGACCGATCTTGAACTAAGTGACTGATCCTGGAGTAACTCTGCTCTTATAGTAACAGACTGATCCAGGATTAACTAATTTATCCTGGAATAACTCTGCTCTTGGACTAACACTGATACTGAAAAAATTCTGATTGATCCTGGAATAACTGATTGATCCTGGAGAATCTGTGACTGATCAAGGAGTAACTCTGCTATAAGAGTAACAGACTGATCCTGGAGTAACAGACTGATCCTGGAGTAACTCTGCTATTGGTGTAACAGAGCGATCCTGGAGTAACTGAGAGATCCTGGAGTAACAGACTGATCCTGGAGTAACTGACTGATCCTGGAGTAACAGACTGATCCTGGAGTAACAGACTCTTACTAGAGTAACTCTGCTCTTGGAGTAACAGACTGTTCTTGGAGTAACTGACTGATCCTATAGGAACTCTGCTATTGGAGTAACAGGCTGATCCTGGAAAACTCTGCTCTTGGACTAAGAGACCGATCCTGGAGTAACAGACTGATCCTGGAGTAACTCTGCTATTGGTGTAACAGAGCGATCCTGGAGTAACTGACAGATCCTGGAGTAACTCTCCTCTTGGAGTAACAGACTGACTCTGGAGCAACTGACTGATCCTGGAGTAACAGACTGATCCTGGAGTAACTGACTGATCTTGGAGTAACAGACTGAGCCTGGAGTAACTGACGGATCCTGAGGTAACTCTGCTATTGGAATGACAGACTGATCCTGGAGTAACTCTGCTCTTGGTGTAACTGAATGATTCTGGAGTAACTGACTTATCCTAGAGTATCTCTGATCGATTTTGAGTAACTCTGACTGATCCAGGAGTAACTCTGCTCTTGGAGTAACAGACTGATCTTGGAGTAACTGACTTATCCTGGAATAACTCTGCTCTTGGAGTAACCGGCTGATCCTGGAGTAAGAGGCTGATACTGGAGTAACTCTAGCTGATCCTGGACTGTCTGCTCCTGGAGTAACTGACTGACCCTGGAGAGGCTCTGCTCTTGGAATAACTGGCTGATCCTGGAGTAACTCTACTCTTGGAGTAAATCTACTCCTGGAGTAACAGACTGATCCTGGAGTAACTGACTGATCCTGGAGAAAATGTGACTGATCCTGGAGTAACTTTGCTATTGGAGTAACAGGCTGATCCTGGAATAACTCTGCTCTTGGAGTAACATTCTGTTCCTGGAGTAACAGACTGATACTGGAGTTACTCTGTTCTAGGAGTAACAGACTGTTTTTGGGGTAACTGATTGATCCTAGAGGAACTCTGCTATTGGAGTAACAGGCTGATCCTGGAGTAACTCTGCTCTTGGACTAAGAGACTGATCCTGGAGTAACAGACTGATCCTGGAGTAAATCTGCTCTTGGAGTAACAGGCTGATCTTGGAGTAACTGACTTATCCTGGAATAACTCTGCTCTTGGAGTAACTGGCTGATCCTTGATTAATTGACTGATACTGGAGCAACTCTAGCTGATCCTGGACTGACTGTTCCTGGAATAACTGACTGACCCTGGAGAGACTCTGCTCTTGGAATAACCGGCTGATCCTGGAGTAACTCTACTCCTGGAGTAAATCCACTCCTGGAGTAACAGACTGATCCTGGAGTAACTGACTGATCCTGGATAAACAGTGACTGATCCTGGAGTAACTCTGCTATTGGAGTAACAGTCTGATCCTGGAATAACTCGGATCTTGGAGTAACAGACTGATCCTGGAGTAACAGACTGATACTGGAGTAACTCTGCTCTTGGAGTGACAGACTGTTCTTGGTGTAACTGACTGATCCTAGAGGAACTCTGCTATTGTAGTAACACGATGATCCTGGAGTAACTCTGCTCTTGGACTAACAGACCGATCCTGGATTAACAGACTGATCCTGGAGTAAATCTGCTCTTGGAGTAACCGGCTGATCCTGGAGTAAGTGACTGATACTGGAGTAAATCTAGCTGATCTTGGACTGACTGTTCCTGGAATAACTGACTGACACTGGACAGGCTCTGCTCTTGAAATAACCGGCTGATCCTGGAGTAACTCTACTCCTGGAGTAAATCTACACCTGGAGTAACAGACTGATCCTGGAGTAACTGACTGATCCTGGAGAAACTGTGACTGATCCTGGAGTAACTCTGACTGATCCTGGAATAACAGACTGATCCTGGAGTAACAGTGTGATCCTGGGGTAACGCTGCTATTGGAGTAACAGACTGATCCTGGAACAACTGGCTGATCCTGGAGTAACTGACTGATCCTGGAGTAACAGGCTGATCCTGGAGTAACTGACTGATCTTGGAGTTACAGACTGATCTTGGAGTAACTGACTGATCCTGAGGTAACTCTGCTATTGGCATAACTGAGTGATCCTGGAGTAACTCAGCTCTTGGAGAAGGTGACAGATTCTGGAGTAAATGACTGATCCTGGAGTAACTCTGACCAATCCTGGAGTAACTCGGACTGATCCTGGAGAAACTCAGCTCTTGGAGTAACTACCAATTTTGGAGAAACTGAATAATCCTGGAATAACTCTGCTCTTGGACTAACACTGATCCTGAAAAAATTCTGATTGATCCTGGAGTAATTGATTGATCCTGGAGAAACTCTGAGTAATCCAGGAGTAACTCGGCGATTGGAGTAACAGACTGATCCTGGAACAACAGACGGATCCTGGAGTAACTGACTGATCCGGGAGTAAATCTACTCCTGGAGTAACAGACTGATCCGGGAGTAACTGACTGAACTTAGAGCAACTCTGCTCTTCGATCAACTGACTGATACAGGTGTAAGTGAATGATCTTAGAGTAACAGACTGATTCTGGGGTAACTGATGGATCCTGGAGTAACAGACTGATCCTGGAGTAACTCTGACTGATCCTGGAGTAACTGACTGATCCTAGAGTAACTCTGCAATTGAGGTAACAGGCTGATCCTGGAGTAAGTCTGCTCTTGGAGTAACAGACTGATCCTGGAGTAACTGACTGATCCGGGAGTAACTGACTGAACTTGGAGCATCTCTGCTCTTGGAGTAACCGACTGATACAGGAGCAAGTGACTGATCTTAGAGTAACAGATTGATCCTGGGGTAACTGATGGATCCTGGAGTAACTGACTGATCCTGGAGTAACACTGACTGATCCTGGAGTAAATGACTAATCATAGAGTAACTCTGCAATTGGAGTAACAGGCTGATCCTGGAGTAACAGACTGATCCTGGAGTAACTCTCCTCTTGGAGTAACAGACTGATCCTGGCACAACTGGCTGATCCTGGAGTAACTGACTGATCCCGGAGTAACAGACTGATCCTGGAGTAACTGACTGATCTTGGAGTAACAGACTGATCTTGGAGTAAGACTGATCCTGAGGCAACTCTGCTATTGGAATAACTGATTGATCCTGAAGTAACTCTGCTCTTGGAGAAGGTGACGGATTCTGGAGTAAATGACAGATCCAGGAGTAACTGACTGATCCTAGAGTAACTCTGCAATTGAGGTAACAGGCTGATCCTGGAGAAACTCTGCTCTTGGAGTAAAAGACTGATCCTGGAGTAACTGACTGATCCGGGAGTAACTGACTGAACTTGGAGCATCTCTGCTCTTGGAGTAACTGACTGATACAGGAGTAAGTGACTGATCTTAGAGTAACAGATTGATCCTGGGGTAACTGATGGATCCTGGAGTAACTGACTGATCCTGGAGTAACACTACTGATCCTGGAGTAAATGACTGATCCTAGAGTAACTCTGCAATTGGAGTAAGAGGCTGATTCTAGGAGTAACTCTGCTCTTGGAGTAACAGACTGATCCTGGAGTAAATGACTGATCCTGGAGTAGCTCTGCTCTTCGAGTAACAGACAGAAATTGGAGTAACCGACAGATCCTGGAGTAACTCTCCTCTTGGAGTAACTGACTGATCATAGAGTAACTCTGCTATTGGAGTAACAGGCTGATCCTGGAGTAACAGACTGATCTTGGAGTAACTTTGCTCTTGGAGTAAGAGACTGATCTACCAGTAACTGACAGATCCTGGAGTAACTCTCCTCTTGGAGTAACAGACTGATCCTGGCGCAACTGGCTGATCCTGGAGTAACTGACTGATCCCGGAGTAACAGACTGATCCTGGAGTAACTGACTGATCTTGGAGTAACAGACTGATCTTGGAGTAAGACTGATCCTGAGGCAACTCTGCTATTGGAATAACTGACTGATCCTGGAGTAACTCTGCTGTTGGAGAAGGTGACGGATTCTGGAGTAAATGACTGATCTTGGAGTAACTCTGACCGATCCTGGAGTAACTCGGACTGATCCTGGAATAACTCTGCTGTTGGAGTAACAGACTGATCATGGAGAAACTGACTCATCCTGGAATAACTCTGCTCTTGGACTAACACTGATGCTGAAAAAATTCTGATTGATCCTGGAGTAACTGACTGGTCCTGGAGTAGCTCTGACTGATCCTGGAGTAACTATCATCTCCTGGAGTAAGAATGCTCTTGGAGTAACAGACTGATCCTGGAGTAACTCTCCCCTTGGTGTTACAGAGTGATCCTGGAGTAACAGACTGATCCTGGAGTAACTGACTGATCTTGGAGTAACAGACTGATCCTGGAGTAATGGAATGATCCTGAGGTCACTCTGCTATTGGAATAACTGACTGATCCTGGAGCAACTCTGCTCTTGGAACAACTGATTGATTCTGGAGTAACTGACTGATCCTGGAGTAACTCTGCTTTATCCTGGTAAATCTCTGACTGAACCTGGAGTAACTCTGCTCTTGGAGTAACAGAATGATCTTGGAGTGACTGACCTATCCTGAAATAACTCTGCTCCTGGAGTAACAGACTGATCCTCGAGTAAATCTACTCCTGGAGTAACATACTGTTCCTGGAGCAACTCTACTCCTGGAGTAATGGGCTGATCCTGGAGTAAGTGACTGATCCTGTAATAACTCTGACTGATCCTGGAGTGACTGCTCCTGAATTAACTGACTGACCCTGGATTCGCCCTGCTCTTGGAATAACAGGCTGAACCTGGAGTAACTCAACTCCTGGAGTAATTCTGATCCAGGAGTAAATCTACTCCTGGAGTAACAGACTGATCCTGGAGTAACTGACTGAACTTGGAGCTACTCTGCTCTTGCAGGAACCGACTGATACAGGAGTAAGTGACTGATCTTAGAATAACAGACTGGTCCTGAGGTAACTGATGGATCCTGGAGTAACTGACTGATCGTGGAGTAACTCTGACTGATCTTGGTGTAACTGACTGATCATAGAGTAACTCTGCTATTGGAGTAACAGGCTGATCCTGGAGTAACAGACTGATCCTGGAGAAACTGTGCTCTTGGAGTAACAGACTGATCCTGGAGTAACTGACTGATCCTGGAGAAACTGTGACTTATCCTGGAGTAGCTCTGACTGACCATGGAGTAACAGACTGATCCAGGAGTAACAGTGTGATCCTTGGGTAATGCTGCTCTTGGAGTAACAGACTGATCCTGGAGCAACTGGCTGATCCTGGAGTAACTGACTGATCCTGCAGTAACAGACTGATCCTGGAGTAACTGACTGATCTTGGAGTAACAGACTGATCTTGGAGTAACTGACTGATCCTGAGGTAACTCTGCTATTGGCATAACTGACTGATCCTGGAGTAACTCAGCTCTTGGAGAAGGTGACAGATTCTGGAGTAAATGACTGATCCTGGAGTAACTCTGATAAATCCTGGAGTAACTCGGACTGATCCTGGAGAAACTCTGCTCTTGGAGTAACTACTGATTTTGGAGAAACTGAATAATCCTGGAATAACTCTGCTCTTGGACTAACACTGCTCCTGAAAACATTCTGATTGATCCTGGAGTAATTGATTGATCCTGGAGAAACTCTGAGTAATCCAGGAGTAACTCGGCGATTGGAGTAACAGACTGATCCTGGAGCAACAGACGGATCCTGGAGTAGTGACTGATCTTGGAGTAACAGACTGATCCTGGAGTAACTGACTGATCCTGGAGTAAATCTACTCCTGGAGTAACAGACTGATCCGGGAGTAACTGACTGAACTTGGAGCAACTCTGCTCTTGGATTAACTGACTGATACAGGAGTAAGTGAATGATCTTAGAGTAACAGATTGATCCTGGGGTAACTGATGGATCCTGGAGTAACTGACTGATCCTGGAGTAACACTGACTGATCCTGGAGAAACTGTGACTGATCCTAGAGTAACTCTGCAATTGGAGTAAGAGTCTGATTCTAGGAGTAACTCTGCTCTTGGAGTAACAGACTGATCCTGGAGTAAATGACTGATCCTGGAGTAGCTCTGCTCTTCGAGTAACAGACAGAAATTGGAGTAACCGACAGATCCTGGAGTAACTCTCCTCTTGGAGTAACTGACTGATCATAGAGTAACTCTGCTATTGGAGTAACAGGCTGATCCTGGAGTAACAGACTGATCTTGGAGTAACTTTGCTCTTGGAGTAAGAGACTGATCTACTAGTAACTGACAGATCCTGGAGTAACTCTCCTCTTGGAGTAACAGACTGATCCTGGCGCAACTGGCTGATCCTGGAGTAACTGACTGATCCCGGAGTAACAGACTGATCCTGGAGTAAATCTGCTCTTGGAGTAACAGGCTGATCTTGGAGTAACTGACCTATCCTGGAATAACTCTGCTCTTGGAGTAACCGGCTGATCCTTGAGTAATTGACTGATACTGGAGCAACTCTAGCTGATCCTGGAATGACTGTTCCTAGAATAACTGACTGACCCTGGACAGACTCTGCTCTTGGAATAACCAGCTGATCCTGGAGTAACTCTACTCCTGGAGCAAATCTACTCCTGGAGTAACAGAATGATCCTGGAGTAACTGACTGATCTGGAGAAACTGTGACTGATCCTGGAGTAACTCTGCTATTGGAGTAACAGTCTGATACTGGAATAACTCTGCTCTTGGAGTAACAGACTGATCCTGGAGTAACAGACTGATACTGGAGTAACTCTGCTCTTGGAGTAACAGACTGTTCTTGGAGTAACTGACTGATCCTAGAGGAACTCTGCTATTGGAGTAACACGCTGATCCTGGAGTAACTCTGCTCTTGGAGTAACAGTCTGATGTTGGAGTAACTGACTTATCCTGGAATAACTCTGCTCTTGGAGTAACCGGCTGATCCTCGAGTAAGTGACTGATAATGGAGTAACTCTAGCTGATCCTGGACTGACTGTTCCTGGAGTAACTGACTGACCCTGGAGAGACTCTGCTCTTGGAATAAGCGGCTGATCCTGGAGTAACTCTACTCCTGGAGTAAATCTACTCCTGGAGTAACAGACTGATCCTGGAGTAACTGACTGATCCTGGAGAAACTATGACTGATCCTGGAGTAACTCTGCTATTGGAGTAAAAGTCTGATTCTGGAATAACTCTGCTCTGGGAGTAACAGACTGATCCTGGAGTAACAGACTGATACTGGAGTAACTCTGCTCTTGGAGTAACAGACTGTTCTTGGTGTAAGTGACTTATCCTAGAGGAACTCTGCTATTGTAGTAACACGATGATCCTGGAGTAAATCTGCTCTTGGACTAACTGACCGATCCTGGATTAACGGACTGATCCTGGAGTAAATCTGCTCTTGGAGTAACCGGCTAATCCTGGAGTAAGTGACTGATACTGGAGTAACTCTAGCTGATCTTGGACTGACTGTTCCTGGAGTAACTGACGGATCCTGGAGTAACAGAATGATCCTGGAGTAACTGACTGATCTTGGAGTAACATACTGAGCCTGGAGTAACTGATGGATCCTGAGGTAACTCTGCTATTGGAATGACAGACTGATCCTGGAGTAACTCTGCTCTTGGAGTAACTGACTGATTCTAGAGTAACTGACGGATCTAGAGTATCTCTGATTGATTTTGAGTAACTCTGTCTGATCCAGGAGTAACTCTGCTCTTGGAGTAACAGACTGATCTTGAAATAACTGACTTATCCTGGAATAACTCTGCTCTTGGAGTAACCTGCTTATCCTGGAGTAAGTGACTGATCCTGGAGTAACTCTAGCTGATCCTGGACTGACTGCTCCTGGAGTAACTGACTGACCCTGGAGAGGCTCTGCTCTTGGAATAACTTGCTGATCCTGGAGTAACTCTACTCTTGGAGTAAATCTACTCCTGGAGTAACAGACTGATCCTGGAGTAACTGACTGATCCTGGAGAAACTATGACTGATCCTGGAGTAACTCTGCTATTGGAGTAACAGTCTGATTCTGGAATAACTCTGCTCTTGGAGTAACAGACTGATACTGGAGTAATAGACTGATACTGGAGTAACTCTGCTCTTGGAGTAACAGACTGTTCTTCGTGTAACTGACTGATCCTAGAGGAACTCTGCTATTGTAGTAACACGATGATCCTGGAGTAACGCTGCTCTTGGACTAACAGACCGATCCTGGATTAACAGACTGATCCTGGAGTAAATCTGCTCTTGGAGTAACCGGCTGATCGTGGAGTAAGTGACTGATACTGGAGTCACTCTAGCTGATCCTGGACTGACTGTTCCTGGAGTAACTGACTGACCCTGGAGAGACTCTGCTCTTGGAATAACCGGCTGATACTGGAGTAACTCTACTCCTGGAGTAAATCTACTCCTGGAGTAACAGACTGATCCTGGAGTAACTGACTGATCCTGGAGAAACTATGACTGATCCTGGAGTAACACTGCCAATGGAGTAACAGTCTGATTCTGGAATAACTCTGCTCTTGGAATAACTGACTGATCCTGGAGCAACAGACTGATACTGGAGTAACTCTGCTCTTGGAGAAACAGACTGTTCTTGGTGTAATTGACTGATCCTAGAGGAACTCTGCTATTGTAGTAACACGATGATCCAGGGGTAACGCTGCTATTGGACTAACAGACCGATCCTGGATTAACAGACTGATCCTGGAGTAAATCTGCTCTTGGAGTAACCGGCTGATCCTGGAGTAAGTGACTGATATTGGAGTAACTCTAGCTGATCTTGGACTGACTGTTCCTGGAGTAACTGACGGATCCTGGAGTAACAGACTGAGCCTGGAGTAAATGACGGATCCTGAGGTAACTCTGCTATTGGAATGACAGACTGATCCTGGAGTAACTCTGCTCTTGGAGTAACTGACTGATTCTGGTGTAACTGACTGATCCTAGAGTATCTCTGATCGATTTTGAGTAACTCTGTCTGATCCAGGAGTAACTCTGCTCTTGGAGTAACAGACTGATCTCGGACAAACTGACTTATCCTGGAATAACTCTGCTCTTGGAGTAACCGGCTGATCCTGTAGTAAGTGACTGATCCTGGAGTAACTCTAGCTGATCCTGGACTGACTGCTCCTGGAGTAACTGACTGACCCTGGAGAGGCTCTGCTCTTGGAATAACCGGCTGATCCTGGAGTAACTCTACTCCTGGAGCAAATCTACTCCTGGAGTAACAGACTGATCCTGGAGTAACTGACTGATCCTGGAGAAACTATGACTGATCCTGGAGTAACTTTGCTATTGGAGTAACAGTCTGATCCTGGAATAACTCTGCTCTTGGAGTAACAGACTCATCCTGGAGTAACAGACTGATACTGGAGTAACTCTGCTCTTGGAGTAACAGACTGTTCTTGGAGTAACTGACTGATCCTAGAGGAACTCTGCTATTGTAGTAACACGATGATCCTGGAGTAACTCTGCTCTTGGAGTAACAGGCAGATCTTGGAGTAACTGACTTATACTGGAATAACTCTGCTCTTGGAGTAACCGGCTGATCCTGGAGTAAGTGAATGATACGGGAGTAACTCTAGCTGATCCTGGACTGACTGTTCCTGGAGTAACTGACTGACCCTGGAGAGACTCTGCTCTTGGAATAACCGGCTGATCCTGGAGTAACGCTACTCCTGGAGTAAAACTACTCCTGGAGTAACAGACTGATCCCGGAGTAACTGACTGATCCTGGAGAAACTATGACTGATCCTGGAGTAACTGACCGATCCTGGAGTAACAGACTGATCCTGGATTAACTGACTGATTTTGGAGTAACAGACTGAGCCTGGAGTAACTGACGAATCCTGAGGTAACTCTGCTATTGGAATGACAGACTGATCCTGAAGTAACGCTGCTCTTGGAGTAACTGAATGATTCTTGAGTAACTGACTGATCCTAGAGTATCTCTGATCGATTTTGAGAAACTCTGTCTGATCCAGAAGTAACTCTGCTCTTGGTTTAACAGACTGATCTTGGAGTAACTGACTTATCCTGGAATAACTCTGCTTTTGGAGTAACCGGCTGATCCTGGAGTAAGTGACTGATCCTGGAGTAACTCTAGCTGATCCTGGACTGACTGCTCCTGGAGTAACTGACAGACCCTGGAGAGGCTCTGCTCTTGGAATAACTGGCTGATCCTGGAGTAACTCTACTCTTGGAGTAAATCTACTCCTGGAGTAACAGACTGATCCTGGAGTAAATGACTGATCCTGGAGAAACTGTGACTGATCCTGGAGTAATTTTGCTATTGGAGTAACAGGCTGATCCTGGAATAACTCTGCTCTTGGAGTAACAGACTGATCCTGGAGTAACAGACTGATACTGGAGTAACTCAGCTCTTGGAGTAAACGACTGTTTTTGGAGTAACTGACTGATCCTAGAGGAACTCTGCTATTGGAGTAACAGGCTGATCCTGGAGTAACTCTGCTCTTGTAGTAACAGGCTGATCTTGGAGTAACTGACTTATCCTGGAATAACTCTGCTCTTGGAGTAACCGGCTGATCCTCGAGTAAGTGACTGATACTGGAGTAACTCTAGCTGATCCTGGACTGACTGTTCCTGGAGAAACTGACTGACCCTGGAGAGCCTCTGCTCTTGGAATAACCGGCTGATCCTGGAGTAACTCTACTCCTGGAGTAAATCTACTCCTGGAGTAACAGACTGATCCTGGAGAAACTATGACTAATCCTGGAGTAACTCTGCTATTGGAGTAACAGTCTGATTCTGGAATAACTCTGCTCTTGGAGTAACAGACTGATCCTGGAGTAACAGACTGATACTGGAGTAACTCTGCTCTTGGAGTAACAGACTGTTCTTGGTGTAACTGACTGATCCTAGAGGAACTCTGCTATTGTAGTAACACGATGATCCAGGGGTAACGCTGCTATTGGACTAACAGACCGATCCTGGATTAACAGACTGATCCTGGAGTAAATCTGCTCTTGGAGTAACTGGCTGATCCTGGAGTAAGTGAATGATACTGGAGTAACTCTAGCTGATCTTGGACTGACTGTTCTTGGAGTAGCTGACTGACCCTGGACAGGCTCTGCTCTTGAAATAACCGGCTGATCCTGGAGTAACTCTACTCCTGGAGTAAATCTACTCCTGGAGTAACAGACTGATCCTGGAGTAACTGACAGATCCTGGAGAAACTGTGACTGATCCTGGAGTAACTCTGACTGATCCTGGAGTTACAGACTGATCCTGGAGAAACTGTGACTGATCCTGGAGTAACTCTGACTGATCCTGGAGTAACAGACTGATCCTGGAGTAAATCTGCTCTTGGAGTAACAGGCTGATATTGGAGTAACTGACCTATCCTGGAATATCTCTGCTCTTGGAGTAACCGGCTGATCCTTGAGTAATTGACTGATACTGGAGCAACTCTAGCTGATCCTGGACTGACTGTTCCTGGAATAACTGACTGACCCTGGAGAGACTCTGCTCTTGGAATAACCAGCTGATCCTGGAGTAACTCTACTCCTGGAGGAAATCTACTCCTGGAGTAACAGACTGATCCTGGAGTAACTGACTGATCCTGGAGAAACTGTGACTGATCCTGGAGTAACTCTGCTATTGGAGTAACAGTCTGATCCTGGAATAACTCTGCTCTTGGAGTAACAGACTGATCCTGGAGTAACAAGATACTGGAGTAACTCTGCTCTTGGAGTAACAGACTGTTCTTGGAGTAACTGACTGATCTTAGAGGAACTCTGCTATTGTAGTAACACGATGATCCTGGAGTAACTCTGCTCTTGGAGTAACAGGCTGATCTTGGAGTAACTGACTTATCCTGGAATAACTCTGCTCTTGGAGTAACCGGCTGATCCTGGAGTAAGTGACTGATACTGGAGTAACTCTAGCTGATCCTGGACTGACTGTTCCTGGAGTAACTGACTGACCCTGGAGAGACTCTGCTCTTGGAATAAGCGGCTGATCCTGTAGTAACTCTACTCCTGGAGTAAATCTACTCCTGGTGTAACAGACTGATCCTGGAGTAACTGACTGATCCTGGAGAAACTATGACTGATCCTGGAGTAACTCTGCTATTGGAGTAACAGTCTGATTCTGGAATAACTCTGCTCTTGGAGTAACAGACTGATCCTGGAGTAACAGACAGATACTGGAGTTCTCTGCTCTTGGAGTAACAGACTGTTCTTGGTGTAACTGACTGATCCTAGAGGAACTCTGCTATTGTAGTAACACGATGAACCTGGAGTAACTCTGCTCTTGGACTAACGGACCGATCCTGGATTAACAGACTGATCCTGGAGTAAATCTGCTCTTGGAGTAACCGGCTGATCCTGGAGTAAGTGACTGATACTGGAGTAACTCTAGCTGATCTAGGACTGACTGTTGCTGGAGTAACTGACTGACACTGGACAGGCTCTGCTCTTGAAATAACCGGCTGATCCTGGAGTAACTCTACTCCTGGAGTAAATCTACTCCTGGAGTAACAGACTGATCCTGGAGTAACTGACAGATCCTGGAGAAACTGTGACTGATCCTGGAGTAACTCTGACTGATCCTGGAGAAACTATGACTGATCCTGGAGTAACTCTGACTGATCCTGGAGTAACAGACTGATCCTGGAGTAACAGTGTGATCCTGGGGTAACGCTGCTCTTGCAGTAACAGACTGATCCTGGAGCAACTGGCTGATCCTGGAGTAACTGACTGATCCTGGAGTAACAGACTGATCCTGGAGTAACTGACTGATCTTGGAGTAAAAGACTGATCTTGGAGTAACTGACTGATCCTGAGGTAACTCTGCTATTGGCATAACTGACTGATCCTGGAGTAACTGACTGATCCTGGTGAAACTGTGACTGATCCTGGAATACCTCTGCTCTTGGAGTAACAGACTGATCCTGGAGTAACAGACTGATACTGGAGTAACTCAGCACTTGGAGTAACAGACAGTTTTTGGAGTAACTGACTGATCCTAGAGGAACTCTGCTATTGGAGTAACAGGCTGATCCTGGAGTAACTCTGCTCTTGGACTAAGAGACCGATCCTGGAGTAACAGACTGATCCTGGAGTAAATCTGCTCTTGGAGTAACAGGCTGATCTTGAACTAACTGACCTATCCTGGAATAACTCTGCTCTTGGAGTAAGCGGCTGATCCTTGAGTAATTGACTGATACTGGAGCAACTCTAGCTGGTCTTGGACTGACTGTTCCTGGAATGACTGACTGACCCTGGAGAGACTCTGCTCTTGGAATAATCGGCTGATACTGGAGTAAATCTACTCCTGGAGCAAATCCACTCCTGGAGTAACAGACTGATCCTGGAGTAACAGTGTGATCCTGGGGTAACGCTGCTCTTGGAGTAACAGACTGATCCTGGAGCAACTGGCTGATCCTGGAGTAACTGACTGATCCTGGAGTAACAGACTGATCCTGGAGTAACTGACTGATCCTGGAGTAACAGACTGATCTTGGGGTAACTGACTGATCCTGAGGTAACTCTGCTATTGGCATAACTGACTGATCCTGGAGTAACTCAGCTCTTGGAGAAGGTGACAGATTCTGGAGTAAATGACTGATCCTGGAGTAACTCTGACCAATCCTGGAGTAACTCGGATTGATCCTGGAGAAACTCTGCTCTTGGAGTAACTACTGATTTTGGAGAAACTGAATAATCCTGGAATAACTCTGCTCTTGGACTAACACTGCTCCTGAAAACATTCTGATTGATCCTGGAGTAATTGATTGATCCTGGAGAAACTCTGAGTAATCCAGGAGTAACTCGGCGATTGGAGTAACAGACTGATCCTGGAGCAACAGACGGATCCTGGAGTAAGTGACTGATCTTGGAGTAACAGACTGATCCTGGAGTAACTGACTGATCCTGGAGTAAATCTACTCCTGGAGTAACAGACTGATCCGGGAGTAACTGACTGAACTTGGAGCAACTCTGCTCTTGGATTAACCGACTGATACAGGAGTAAGTGAATGATCTTAGAGTAACAGACTGATCCTGGGGTAACTGATGGATCCTGGAGTAACAGACTGATCCTGGAGTAACTCTGACTGATCCTGGAGTAACTGACTGATCCTAGAGTAACTCTGCAATTGAAGTAACAGGCTGATCCTGGAGTAACTCTGCTCTTGGAGTAACAGACCGATCCTGGAGTACCTGACTGCTCCGGGAGTAACTGACTGAACTTGGAGCAACTCTGCTCTTGAAGTAACCGACTGATACAGGAGTAAGTGACTGATCTTAGAGTAACAGATTGATCCTGGAGTAACTGATCGATCCTGGAGTAATTGACTGATCCTGGAGTAACTCTGCAGTTGGAGTAACAGGCTGATTCTTGGAGTAACTCTGCTCTTGGAGTAACAGAATGATCCTGGAGTAAATGACTGATCCTGGAGTAGATCTGCTCTTCGAGTAACAGACAGATCTTATAGTAACCGCCAGATCCTGGAGCAACTCTCCTCTTGGAGTAACTGACTGATCATAGAGTAACTCTGCTATTGGAGTAACAGGCTGATCCTGGAGTAACAGACTGATCCTGGAGTAACTATGCTCTTGGAGTAAGAGACTGATCTACTAGTAACTGACAGATCCTGGAGTAACTCTCCTCTTGGAGTAACAGACTGATCCTGGCGCAACTGGCTGATCCTGGAGTAACTGACTGATCCCGGAGTAACAGACTGATCCTGGAGTAACTGACTGATCTGGGAGTAACAGACTGATATTGGAATAAGACTGATCCTGAGGCAACTCTGCTATTGGAATAACTGACTGATCCTGGAGTAACTCTGCTATTGGAGTAACAGTCTGATTCTGGAATAACTCTGCTCTTGGAGTAACAGACTGATCCTGGAGTAACAGACAGATACTGGAGTTCTCTGCTCTTGGAGTAACAGACTGTTCTTGGTGTAACTGACTGATCCTAGAGGAACTCTGCTATTGTAGTAACACGATGAACCTGGAGTAACTCTGCTCTTGGACTAACGGACCGATCCTGGATTAACAGTCTGATCCTGGAGTAAATCTGCTCTTGGAGTAAGCGGCTGATCCTGGAGTAAGTGACTGATACTGGAGTAACTCTAGCTGATCTAGGACTGACTGTTGCTGGAGTAACTGACTGACCCTGGACAGGCTCTGCTCTTGAAATAACCGGCTGATCCTGGAGTAACTCTACTCCTGGAGTAAATCTACTCCTGGAGTAACAGACTGATCCTGGAGTAACTGACAGATCCTGGAGAAACTGTGACTGATCCTGGAGTAACTCTGACTGATCCTGGAGAAACTATGACTGATCCTGGAGTAACTCTGACTGATCCTGGAGTAACAGACTGATCCTGGAGTAACAGTGTGATCCTGGGGTAACGCTGCTCTTGCAGTAACAGACTGATCCTGGAGCAACTGGCTGATCCTGGAGTAACTGACTGATCCTGGAGTAACAGACTGATCCTGGAGTAACTGACTGATCTTGGAGTAACAGACTGATCTTGGAGTAACTGACTGATCCTGAGGTAACTCTGCTATTGGCATAACTGACTGATCCTGGAGTAACTGACTGATCCTGGTGAAACTGTGACTGATCCTGGAATACCTCTGCTCTTGGAGTAACAGACTGATCCTGGAGTAACAGACTGATACTGGAGTAACTCAGCACTTGGAGTAACAGACAGTTTTTGGAGTAACTGACTGATCCTAGAGGAACTCTGCTATTGGAGTAACAGGCTGATCCTGGAGTAACTCTGCTCTTGGACTAAGAGACCGATCCTGGAGTAACAGACTGATCCTGGAGTAAATCTGCTCTTGGAGTAACAGGCTGATCTTGAACTAACTGACCTATCCTGGAATAACTCTGCTCTTGGAGTAAGCGGCTGATCCTTGAGTAATTGACTGATACTGGAGCAACTCTAGCTGGTCTTGGACTGACTGTTCCTGGAATGACTGACTGACCCTGGAGAGACTCTGCTCTTGGAATAATCGGCTGATACTGGAGTAAATCTACTCCTGGAGCAAATCCACTCCTGGAGTAACAGACTGATCCTGGAGTAACAGTGTGATCCTGGGGTAACGCTGCTCTTGGAGTAACAGACTGATCCTGGAGCAACTGGCTGATCCTGGAGTAACTGACTGATCCTGGAGTAACAGACTGATCCTGGAGTAACTGACTGATCCTGGAGTAACAGACTGATCTTGGGGTAACTGACTGATCCTGAGGTAACTCTGCTATTGGCATAACTGACTGATCCTGGAGTAACTCAGCTCTTGGAGAAGGTGACAGATTCTGGAGTAAATGACTGATCCTGGAGTAACTCTGACCAATCCTGGAGTAACTCGGACTGATCCTGGAGAAACTCTGCTCTTGGAGTAACTACTGATTTTGGAGAAACTGAATAATCCTGGAATAACTCTGCTCTTGGACTAACACTGCTCCTGAAAACATTCTGATTGATCCTGGAGTAATTGATTGATCCTGGAGAAACTCTGAGTAATCCAGGAGTAACTCGGCGATTGGAGTAACAGACTGATCCTGGAGCAACAGACGGATCCTGGAGTAAGTGACTGATCTTGGAGTAACAGACTGATCCTGGAGTAACTGACTGATCCTGGAGTAAATCTACTCCTGGAGTAACAGACTGATCCGGGAGTAACTGACTGAACTTGGAGCAACTCTGCTCTTGGATTAACCGACTGATACAGGAGTAAGTGAATGATCTTAGAGTAACAGACTGATCCTGGGGTAACTGATGGATCCTGGAGTAACAGACTGATCCTGGAGTAACTCTGACTGATCCTGGAGTAACTGACTGATCCTAGAGTAACTCTGCAATTGAAGTAACAGGCTGATCCTGGAGTAACTCTGCTCTTGGAGTAACAGACCGATCCTGGAGTACCTGACTGCTCCGGGAGTAACTGACTGAACTTGGAGCAACTCTGCTCTTGAAGTAACCGACTGATACAGGAGTAAGTGACTAATCTTAGAGTAACAGATTGATCCTGGAGTAACTGATCGATCCTGGAGTAATTGACTGATCCTGGAGTAACTCTGCAGTTGGAGTAACAGGCTGATTCTTGGAGTAACTCTGCTCTTGGAGTAACAGAATGATCCTGGAGTAAATGACTGATCCTGGAGTAGATCTGCTCTTCAAGTAACAGACAGATCTTATAGTAACCGCCAGATGCTGGAGCAACTCTCCTCTTGGAGTAACTGACTGATCATAGAGTAACTCTGCTATTGGAGTAACAGGCTGATCCTGGAGTAACAGACTGATCCTGGAGTAACTATGCTCTTGGAGTAAGAGACTGATCTACTAGTAACTGACAGATCCTGGAGTAACTCTCCTCTTGGAGTAACAGACTGATCCTGGCGCAACTGGCTGATCCTGGAGTAACTGACTGATCCCGGAGTAACAGACTGATCCTGGAGTAACTGACTGATCTGGGAGTAACAGACTGATATTGGAATAAGACTGATCCTGAGGCAACTCTGCTATTGGAATAACTGACTGATCCTGGAGTAACTCTGCTCTTGGAGAAGGTGACGGATTCTGGAGTAAATGACTGATCCTGGAGAAACTCTGACCGATCCTGGAGTAACTCGGACTGATCCTGGAATAACTCTGCTGTTGGAGTAACAGACTGATCATGGAGAAACTGACTCATCCTGGAATAACTCAGCTCTTGGACTAACACTAATGCTGAAAAAATTCTGATTGATCCTGGAGTAACTGACTGGTCCTGGAGTAGCTCTGACTGATCCTGGAGTAACTATCATCTCCTGGAGTAAGAATGCTCTTGGAGTAACAGACTCATCCTGGAGTAACAGACTGATACTGGAGTAACTCTGCTCTTGGAGTAACAGACTGTTCTTGGAGTAACTGACTGATCCTAGAGGAACTCTACTATTGGAGTAACACGATGATCCTGGAGTAACTCTGCTCTTGGAGTAACAGGCTGATCTTGGAGTAACTGACTTATCCTGGAATAACTCTGCTCTTGGAGTAACCGGCTGATCCTGGAGTAAGTGACTGATACTGGAGTAACTCTAGCTGATCCTGGACTGACTGTTCCTGGAGTAACTGACTGACCCTGGAGAGACTCTGCTCTTGGAATAACCGGCTGATCCTGGAGTAACTCTACTCCTGGAGTAAATCTACTCCTGGAGTAACAGACTGATCCTGGAGTAACTGACTGATCCTGGAGAAACTATGACTGATCCTGGAGTAACTCTGCTATTGGAGTAACAGTCTGATTCTGGAATAACTCTGCTCTTGGAGTAACAGACTGATCCTGGAGTAACAGACTGATACTGGAGTAACTCTGCTCTTGGAGTAACAGACTGTTCTTGGTGTAACTGACTGATCCTAGAGGAACTCTGCTATTGTAGTAACACGATGATCCAGGGGTAACACTGCTCTTGGACTAACAGACCGATCCTGGATTAACGGACTGATCCTGGAGTAAATCTGCTCTTGGAATAACCGGCTGATCCTGGAGTAAGTGACTGATACTGGAGTAACTCTAGCTGATCTTGGACTGACTGTTCCTGGAGTAACTGACTGACACTGGACAGGCTCTGCTCTTGAAATAACCGGCTGATCCTGGAGTAACTCTACTCCTGGAGTAAATCTACTCCTGGAGTAACAGACTGATCCTGGAGTAACTGACTGATCCTGGAGAAACTATGACTGATCCTGGAGTAACTCTGACTGATCCTGGAGTAACAGACTGATCCTGGAGTAACAGTGTGATCCTGGGGTAACGCTGCTCTTGGAGTAACAGACTGATCCTGGAGCAACTGGCTGATCCTGGAGTAACTGACTGATCCTGGAGTAACAGACTGATCCTGGAGTAACTGACTGATCTTGGAGTAACAGACTGATCTTGGAGTAACTGACTGATCCTGAGGTAACTCTGCTATTGGCATAACTGACTGATCCTGGAGTAAGTGACTGATCCTGGAGAAACTGTGACTGATCCTGGAGTAACTCTGCTATTGGAGTAACAGTCTGATCCTGGAATAACTCGGCTCTTGGAGTAACAGACTGATCCTGGAGTAACAGACTGATACTGAGTAACTCTGCCCTTGGAGTAACAGACTGTTCTTGGTGTAACAGACTGATCCTAGAGGAACTCTGCTATTGTAGTAACACGATGATCCTGGAGTAACTCTGCTCTTGGACTAACGGACCGATCCTGGATTAACAGACTGATCCTGGAGTAAATCTGCTCTTGGAGTAACCGGCTGATCCTGGAGTAAGTGACTGATACTGGAGTAACTCTAGCTGATCTAGGACTGACTGTTGCTGGAGTAACTGACTGACCCTGGACAGGCTCTGCTCTTGAAATAACCGGCTGATCCTGGAGTAACTCTACTCCTGGAGTAAATCTACTCCTGGAGTAACAGACTGATCCTGGAGTAACTGAGAGATCCTGGAGAAACTGTGACTGATCCTGGAGTAACTCTGACTGATCCTGGAGTAACTGACTGATCCTGGAGAAACTATGACTGATCCTGGAGTAACTCTGACTGATCCTGGAGTAACAGACTGATCCTGGAGTAACAGTGTGATCCTGGGGTAACGCTGCTCTTGGAGTAACAGACTGATCCTGGAGCGACTGGCTGATCCTGGAGTAACTGACTGATCCTGGAGTAACAGACTGATCCTGGAGTAACTGACTGATCTTGGAGTAACAGACTGATCTTGGAGTAACTGACTGATCCTGAGGTAACTTTGCTATTGGCATAACTGACTGATACTGGAGTAACTGACTGATCCTGGAGAAACTGTGACTGATCCTGGAGTAACTCTGCTATTGCAGTAACAGGCTGATCCTGGAATAACTCTGCTCTTGGAGTAACAGACTGATCCTGGAGTAACAGACTGATACTGGAGTAACTCTGCTCTTGGAGTAACAGACTGTTCTTGGTGTAACAGACTGATCCTAGAGGAACTCTGCTATTGTAGTAACACGATGATCCTGGACTAACTCTGCTCTTGGACTAACAGACCGATCCTTGATTAACAGACTGATCCTGGAGTAAATCTGCTCTTGGAGTAACCGGCTGATCCTGGAGTAAGTGACTGATACTGGAGTAACTCTAGCTGATCTAGGACTGACTGTTCCTGGAGTAACTGACTGAGCCTGGACAGGCTCTGCTCTTGAAATAACCGGCTGATCCTGGA
Source organism: Carcharodon carcharias (assembly GCF_017639515.1). Taxonomy (NCBI): domain Eukaryota; kingdom Metazoa; phylum Chordata; class Chondrichthyes; order Lamniformes; family Lamnidae; genus Carcharodon; species Carcharodon carcharias. The sequence goes on along the minus strand of NC_054469.1, from coordinate 162,205,135 downwards.
GTAACTCTACTCCTGGAGTAAATCTACTCCTGGAGTAACAGACTGATCCTGGAGTAACTGACAGATCCTGGAGAAACTGTGACTGATCCTGGAGTAACTCTGACTGATCCTGGAGTAACAGACTGATCCTGGAGTAACTGACCGATCCTGGAGAAACTGTGACTGATCCTGGAGTAACTCTGACTGATCCTGGAGTAACAGACTGATCCTGGAGTAACAGTGTGATCCTGGGGTAACGCTGCTCTTGGAGTAACAGACTGATCCTGGAGCAACTGGCTGATCCTGGAGTAACTGACTGATCCTGGAGTATCAGACTGATCCTGGATTTAACTGACTGATCCTGGAGTAACAGACTGATCTTGGAGTAACTGACTGATCCTGAGGTAACTCTGCTATTGGCATAACTGACTGATCCTGGACTAATTCAGCTCTTGGAGAAGGTGACAGATTCTGGAGTAAATGACTGATCCTGGAGTAACTCTGACCAATCCTGGAGTAACTCGGACTGATCCTGGAGAAACTCTGCTCTTGGAGTAACTACTGATTTTGGAGAAACTGAATAATCCTGGAATAACTCTGCTCTTGGACTAACACTGCTCCTGAAAACATTCTGATTGATGCTGGAGTAATTGATTGATCCTGGAGAAACTCTGAGTAATCCAGGAGTAACTCGGCGATTGGAGTAACAGACTGATCCTGGAGCAACAGACGGTTCCTGGAGTAAGTGACTGATCTTGGAGTAACAGACTGATCCTGGAGTAACTGACTGATCCTGGAGTAAATCTACTCCTGGAGTAACAGACTGATCCGGGAGTAACTGACTGAACTTGGAGCAACTCTGCTCTTGGATTAACTGACTGATACAGGAGTAAGTGAATGATCTTAGAGTAACAGACTGATCCTGGGGTAACTGATGGATCCTGGAGTAACAGACTGATCCTGGAGTAACTCTGACTGATCCTGGTGTAACTGACTGATCCTAGAGTAACTCTGCAATTGAAGTAACAGGCTGATCCTGGAGTAACTCTGCTCTTGGAGTAACAGACTGATCCTGGAGTACCTGACTGATCCGGGAGTAACTGACTGAACTTGGAGCAACTCTGCTCTTGAAGTAACCGACTGATACAGGAGTAAGTGACTGATCTTAGAGTAACAGATTGATCCTGGAGTAACTGATGGATCCTGGAGTAACTGACTGATCCTGGAGTAACTCTGCAATTGGAGTAACAGGCTGATTCTTGGAGTAACTCTGCTCTTGGAGTAACAGAATGATCCTGGAGTAAATGACTGATCCTGGAGTAGATCTGCTCTTCGAGTAACAGACAGATCTTATAGTAACTGCCAGATCCTGGAGCAACTCTCCTCTTGGAGTAACTGACTGATCATAGAGTAACTCTGCTATTGGAGTAACAGGCTGATCCTGGAGTAACAGACTGATCCTGGAGTAACTATGCTCTTGGAGTAAGAGACTGATCTACTAGCAACTGACAGATCCTGGAGTAACTCTCCTCTTGGAGTAACAGACTGATCCTGGAGTATCTGACTGATCTGGGAGTAACAGACTGATATTGGAATAAGACTGATCCTGAGGCAACTCTGCTATTGGAATAACTGACTGATCCTGGAGTAACTCTGCTCTTGGAGAAGGTGACGGATTGTGGAGTAAATGACTGATCCTGGAGTAACTCTGACCGATCCTGGAGTAACTCGGACTGATCCTGGAATAACTCTGCTGTTGGAGTAACAGACTGATCATGGAGAAACTGACTCATCCTGGAATAACTCAGCTCTTGGACGAACACTAATGCTGAAAAAATTCTGATTGATCCTGGAGTAACTGACTGGTCCTGGAGTAGCTCTGACTGATCCTGGAGTAAATCTACTCCTGGAGTAACAGACTGATCCGGGAGTAACAGACTGAACTTGGAGCAACTCTGCTCTTGGATTCACCGACTGATACAGGAGTAAGTGAATGATCTTAGAGTGACAGACTGATCCTGGGGTAACTGATGGATCCTGGAGTAACAGACTGATCCTGGAGTAACTCTGAATGATCCTGGAGTAACTGACTGATCCTAGAGTAACTCTGCAATTGAAGTAACAGGCTGATCCTGGAGTAACTCTGCTCTTGGAGTAACAGACTGATCCTGGAGTACCTGACTGATCCGGGAGTAACTGACTGAACTTGGAGCAACTCTGCTCTTGGAGTAACCGACTGATACAGGAGTAAGTGACTGATCTTAGAGTAACAGATTGATCCTGGGGTAACTGATGGATCCTGGAGTAACTGACTGATCCTGGAGTAACACTGACTGATCCTGGAGTAACTGACTGATCCTAGAGTAACCCTGCAATTGGAGTAACACTCTGATTCTTGGAGTAACTCTGCTCTTGGAGTAACAGACTGATCCTGGAGTAAATGACTGATCCTGGAGTAACTCTGACCGAACCTGGAGTAACTCGGACTGATCCTGGAATAACTCTGCTGTTGGAGTAACAGACTGATCATGGAGTCATGGAATGATCCTGCGGTCACTCTGCTATTGGAATAACTGACTGATACTGGAGCAAGTCTGCTCTTGGAGCAACTGGCTGATTCTGGAGTAACTGACTGATCCTGAAGTATCTCTGTTTTATCCTGGTAAATCTCTGACTGAACCTGGAGTAACTCTGCTCTTGGAGAAATAGAGTGATCTTGGAGTAACTGACTTATCCTGAAATAACTCTGCTCCTGGAGTAACAGACTGATCCTCGAGTAAATCTACTCCTGGAGTAACATACTGTTCCTGGAGCAACTCTGCTCCTGGAGTAACGGGCTGATCCTGGAGTAAGTGACTGTTCCTGTAATAACTCTGACTGATCCTGGAGTGACTGCTCCTGAATTAACTGACTGACCCTGGATTCGCTCTGCTCTTGGAATAACAGGCTGAACCTGGAGTAACTCAACTCCTGGAGTAATTCTGATCCTCGAGTAAATCTACTCCTGGAGTAACAGACTGATCCTGGAGTAACTGACTGAACTTGGAGCAACTCTGCTCTTGCAGGAACCGACTGATCTTGGAGAAACTGACTGATCCTGGAGTAACTCTCCTCTTGGTGTTACAGAGTGATCCTGGAGTAACAGACTGATCCCGGAGTAACTGACTGCTCTTGGAATAACAGACTGATCCTGGAGTAATGGAATGATCCTGAGGTCACTCTGCTATTGGAATAACTAACTGATCCTGGAGCAACTCTGCTGTTGGAGTAACTGACTGATTCTGGAGTAACTGACTGATCCTGGAGTAACTCTGCTCCTGGAGTAACAGACTGATCCTTGAGTAAATCTACTCCTGGAGTAACATACTGTTCCTGGAGCAACTCTGCTCCTGGAGTAACGGGATGATCCTGGAGTAAGTGACAGATCCTATAATAACTCTGACTGATCCTGGATTGACTGCTCCTGAATTAACTGACTGACCCTGGATTCGCTCTGCTCTTGGAATAACAGGCTGAACCTGGAGTAACTCAACTCCTGGAGTAATTCTGATCCTCGAGTAAATCTACTCCTGGAGTAACAGACTGATCCTGGAGTAACTGACTGAACTTGGAGCAACTCTGCTCTTGCAGGAACCGACTGATCTTGGAGAAACTGACAGATCCTGGAGTAACTCTCCTCTTGTAGTAACAGACTGATCCTGGAGCAACTGGCTGATCCTGGATGAACTGAATGATCTTGGAATAACAGACTGATCCTGGAGTAATGGAATGATCCTGAGGTCACTCTGCTATTGGAATAACTGACTGATCCTGGAGCAACTCTGCTCTTGGAGTAAAAGACTGATCTTGGAGTAACTGTTTTATTCCTGGAATAACTCTGCTCCTGGAGTAACAGACAGATTCTTGAGTAAATCTACTCCTGGAGTAACAGACTGATCCGGGAGTAACTGACTGAACTTGGAGCAACTCTGCTCTTGGAGTAACCGACTGATACAGGAGTAAGTGACTGATCCTAGAGTAATAGACTGATCCTGGGGTATCTGATGGATCCTGGAGTAATTGACTGATCCTGGAGTAACTCTGACTGATCATGGAGTAACTGACTGATCATAGACTAACTCTGCTATTGGAGTAACAGGCTGATCCTGAAATGACAGGCTGATCCTGGAGTAACTCTACTCCTGGAGTAACTCTGATCCTGGAGTAACTGACTGATCATGGAGCAACTCTGCTCTCGGAATAATCGCCTGATACAGGAGTAAGTGACTTATCATAGAGTAACTCTCCTACTGGAGTAACAGGCTGATCCTGGAGTAACAGACTGATCCTGGAGTAACTCTGCTCTTAGTGTAACAGACTGATCTTGGAGTAACTGACAGATCCTGGAGTAACTCTCCTCTTGGAGTAACAGACTGCTCCTGGAGCAACTGGCTGATCCTGGAGTAACTGACTGATCCTGGAGTAACAGACTGATCCTTGAGTAACTGACTGATCTTGGAGTAACAGACTGATCTTGGAGTAACTGACTGATCCTGAGGTAACTCTGCTATTGGAATAACTGACTGATCGTGGAGGAACTGTGCTCTTGGAGAAGGTGACGGATTCTGGAGTAAATGACTGATCGTGGAATAACTCTGCTCTTGGAGTAACAGACTGATCTTGGAGAAACTGAATGATCCTGGAATAACTCTGCCCTTGGACTATCACTGATCCTGAAAAAATTCTGATTGATCCTGGAGAAACTGTGACTGATCCAGGAGTAACTCTGCTATTGGAGTAACAGACTGATCCTGGAGTAACCGAATGATCCTGGAGTAACTCTGCTCTTGGAGTAACAAACTGATTCTGGAGTAACAGACTTATCCTGGAGTAACCAACTGGTCCTGGAGTAGCTCTGACTGATCCTGGAGTAACTGTCCTCTCCTGGAGTAAGAATGCTCTTTGAGTAACAGACTGATCCTGGAGTAACTCTCCCCTTGGTGTTACAGAGTGATCCTGGAGTAACAGACTGATCCCGGAGTAACTGACTGCTCTTGGAATAACAGACTGATCCTGGAGTAATGGAATGATCCTGAGGTCACTCTGCTATTGGAATAACTAACTGATCCTGGAGCAACTCTGCTGTTGGAGTAACTGACTGATTCTGGAGTAACTGACTGATCCTGGAGTAACTCTGTCAGATCCTGGTAAAACTCTGACTGAACCTGGAGTAACTCTGTTCTTGGAGTAACAGAGTGATCTTGGAGTAACTGACTTATCCTGAAATAACTCTGCTCCTGGAGTAACAGAATGATCCTCGAGTAAATCTACTCCTGGAGTAACATACTGTTCCTGGAGCAACTCTGCTCCTGGATTAATGAGCTGATCCTGGAATAAGTGACTGATCCTGTAATAACTCTGACTGGTCCTGGAGTGACTGCTCCTGAATTAACTGACTGACCCTGGATTCGCCCTGCTCTTGGAATAACAGGCTGAACCTGGAGTAACTCAACTCCTGGAGTAATTCTGATCCTGGAGTAAATCTACTCCTGGAGTAACAGACTGATCCTGGAGTAACTGACTGAACTTGGAGCAACTCTGCTCTTGGAGTAACCGACTGATACAGGAGTAAGTGACTGATCTTAGAATAACAGACTGGTCCTGGGGTAACTGATGGATCCTGGAGTAACTGACTGATCGTGGAGTAACTCTGACTGATCTTGGAGTAACTGACTGATCATAGACTAACTCTGCTATTGGAGTAACAGGCTGATCCTGGAGTAACAGACTGATCCTGGAGAAACTGTGCTCCTGGAGTAACAGACTGATCCTGGAGTAATTGACAGATCCTGGAGAAACTGTGACTGATCCTGGAGTAACTCTGACTGATCCTGGAGTAACAGACTGATCCTGGAGTAACAGTGTGATCCTGGGGTAACGCTGCTCTTGGAGTAACAGACTGATCCTGGAGCAACTGGCTGATCCTGGAGTAACTGACTGATCCTCGAGTAACAGACTGATCCTGGAGTAACTGACTGATCTTGGAGTAACAGACTGATCTTGGAGTAACTGACTGATCCTGAGGTAACTCTGCTATTGGCATAACTGACTGATCCTGGAGTAGCTCAGCTCTTGGAGAAGGTGACAGATTCTGGAGTAAATGACTGATCCTGGAGTAACTCTGACCAATCCTGGAGTAACTCGGACTGATCCTGGAGAAACTCTGCTCTTGGAGTAACTACTGATTTTGGAGAAACTGAATAATCCTGGAATAACTCTGCTCTTGGACTAACACTGCTCCTGAAAACATTCTGATTGATCCTGGAGTAATTGATTGATCCTGGAGAAACTCTGAGTAATCCAGGAGTAACTCGGCGATTGGAGTAACAGACTGATCCTGGAGCAACAGACGGATCCTGGAGTAAGTGACTGATCTTGGAGTAACTCTGACCGATCCTGGAGTAACTCGGACTGATCCTGGAATAACTCTGCTGTTGGAGTAACAGACTGATCATGGAGAAACTGACTCATCCTGGAATAAATCTGCTCTTGGACTAACACTGATGCTGAAAAAATTCTGATTGATCCTGGAGTAACTGACTGGTCCTGGAGTAGCTCTGACTGATCCTGGAGTACCTATCATCTCCTGGAGTAAGAATGCTCTTGGAGTAACAGACTGATCCTGGAGTAACTCTCCCCTTGGTGTTACAGAGTGATCCTGGAGTAACAGACTGATCCTGGAGTAACTGACTGATCTTGGAGTAACAGACTGATCCTGGAGTAATGGAATGATCCTGAGGTCACTCTGCTATTGGAATAACTGACTGATCCTGGAGCAACTCTGCTCTTGGAACAACTGATTGATTCTGGAGTAACTGACTAATCCTGGAGTAACTCTGCTTTAACCTGGTAAATCTCTGACTGAACCTGGTGTAACTCTGCTCTTGGAGTAACAGAATGATGTTGGAGTAACTGACTTATCCTGAAATAACTCTGCTCCTGGAGTAACAGACTGATCCTCGAGTAAATCTACTCCTGGAGTAAATGACTGTTCCTGGAGCAACTCTGCTCCTGGAGTAACGGGCTGATCCTGGAGTAAGTGACTGATCCTGTAATAACTCTGACTGATCCTGGAGTGACTGCTCCTGAATTAACTGACTGACCCTGGATTCGCCCTGCTCTTGGAATAACAGGCTGAACCTGGAGTAACTGACTGAACTTGGAGCAACTCTGCTCTTGGAGTAACCGACTGATACACGAGTAAGTGTCTGATCTTAGAATAACAGACTGGTCCTGGGGTAACTGATGGATCCTGGAGTAACTGACTGATCGTGGAGTAACTCTGACTGATCTTGGAGTTACTGACTGATCATAGAGTAACTCTGCTATTGGAGTAACAGGCTGATCCTGGAATAACAGACTGATCCTGGAGAAACTGTGACTGATCCTGGAGTAACTCTGACTGATCATTGAGTAACAGACTGATCCTGGAGCAACTGGCTGATCCTAGAGTAACTGACTGATCCTGGAGTAACAGACTGATCCTGGAATAACTGACTGATCTTGGAGTAACAGACTGATCTTGGAGTAACTGACTGATCCTGAGGTAACTCTGCTATTGGCATAACTGACTGATCCTGGAGTAACTCAGCTCTTGGAGAAGGTGACAGATTCTGGAGTAAATGACTGATCCTGGAGTAACTCTGACCAATCCTGGAGTAACTCGGATTGATCCTGGAGAAACTCTGCTCTTGGAGTAACTACTGATTTTGGAGAAACTGAATAATCCTGGAATAACTCTGCTCTTGGACTAACACTGCTCCTGAAAACATTCTGATTGATCCTGGAGTAATTGATTGATCCTGGAGAAACTCTGAGTAATCCAGGAGTAACTCGGCGATTGGAGTAACTGACTGATCCTGGAGCAACAGACGGATCCTGGAGTAAGTGACTGATCTTGGAGTAACAGACTGATCCTGGAGTAACTGACTGATCCTGGAGTAAATCTACTCCTGGAGTAACAGACTGATCCGGGAGTAACTGACTGAACTTGGAGCAACTCTGCTCTTGGATTAACTGACTGATACAGGAGTAAGTGAATGATCTTAGAGTAACAGATTGATCCTGGGGTAACTGATGGATCCTGGAGTAACAGACTGATCCTGGAGTAACTCTGACTGATCCTGGAGTAACTGACTGATCCTAGAGTAACTCTGCAATTGAAGTAACAGGCTGATCCTGGAGTAACTCTGCTCTTGGAGTAACAGACCGATCCTGGAGTACCTGACTGATCCGGGAGTAACTGACTGAACTTGGAGCAACTCTGCTCTTGAAGTAACCGACTGATACAGGAGTAAGTGACTGATCTTAGAGTAACAGATTGATCCTGGAGTAACTGATGGATCCTGGAGTAATTGACTGATCCTGGAGTAACTCTGCAGTTGGAGTAACAGGCTGATTCTTGGAGTAACTCTGCTCTTGGAGTAACAGAATGATCCTGGAGTAAATGACTGATCCTGGAGTAGATCTGCTCTTCGAGTAACAGACAGATCTTATAGTAACCGCCAGATCCTGGAGCAACTCTCCTCTTGGAGTAACTGACTGATCATAGAGTAACTCTGCTATTGGAGTAACAGGCTGATCCTGGGTAACAGACTGATCCTGGAGTAACTCTGCTATTGGTGTAACAGAGCGATCCTGGAGTAACTGACAGATCCTGGAGTAACTCTCCTCTTGGAGTAACAGACTGATCCTGGCGCAACTGGCTGATCCTGGAGTAACTGACTGATCCCGGAGTAACAGACTGATCCTGGAGTAACTGACTGATCTTGGAGTAACAGACTGATCTTGGAGTAAGACTGATCCTGAGGCAACTCTGCTATTGGAATAACTGACTGATCCTGGAGTAACTCTGCTGTTGGAGAAGGTGACGGATTCTGGAGTAAATGACTGATCCTGGAGTAACTCTGACCGATCCTGGAGTAACTCGGACTGATCCTGGAATAACTCTGCTGTTGGAGTAACAGACTGATCATGGAGAAACTGACTCATCCTGGAATAACTCTGCTCTTGGACTAACACTGATGCTGAAAAAATTCTGATTGATCCTGGAGTAACTGACTGGTCCTGGAGTAGCTCTGACTGATCCTGGAGTAACTATCATCTCCTGGAGTAAGAATGCTCTTGGAGTAACAGACTGATCCTGGAGTAACTCTCCCCTTGGTGTTACAGAGTGATCCTGGAGTAACAGACTGATCCTAGAGTAACTGACTGATCTTGGAGTAACAGACTGATCCTGGAGTAATGGAATGATCCTGAGGTCACTCTGCTATTGGAATAACTGACTGATCCTGGAGCAACTCTGCTCTTGGAACAACTGATTGATTCTGGAGTAACTGACTGATCCTGGAGTAACTCTGCTTTATCCTGGTAAATCTCTGACTGAACCTGGAGTAACTCTGCTCTTGGAGTAACAGGATGATCTTGGAGTAACTGACTTATCCTGAAATAACTCTGCTCCTGGAGTAACAGACTGATCCTCGAGTAAATCTACTCCTGGAGTAACATACTGTTCCTGGAGCAACTCTACTCCTGGAGTAATGGGCTGATCCTGGAGTAAGTGACTGATCCTGTAATAACTCTGACTGATCCTGGAGTGACTGCTCCTGAATTAACTGACTGACCCTGGATTCGCCCTGCTCTTGGAATAACAGGCTGAACCTGGAGTAACTCAACTCCTGGAGTAATTCTGATCCAGGAGTAAATCTACTCCTGGAGTAACAGACTGATCCTGGAGTAACTGACTGAACTTGGAGCTACTCTGCTCTTGGAGTAACCAACTGATACAGGAGTAAGTGACTGATCTTAGAATAACAGACTGGTCCTGAGGTAACTGATGGATCCTGGAGTAACTGACTGATCGTGGAGTAACTCTGACTGATCTTGGTGTAACTGACTGATCATAGAGTAACTCTGCTATTGGAGTAACAGGCTGATCCTGGAGTAACAGACTGATCCTGGAGAAACTGTGCTCTTGGAGTAACAGACTGATCCTGGAGTAACTGACTGATCCTGGAGAAACTGTGACTTATCCTGGAGTAGCTCTGACTGACCATGGAGTAACAGACTGATCCAGGAGTAACAGTGTGATCCTTGGGTAATGCTGCTCTTGGAGTAACAGACTGATCCTGGAGCAACTGGCTGATCCTGGAGTAACTGACTGATCCTGCAGTAACAGACTGATCCTGGAGTAACTGACTGATCTTGGAGTAACAGACTGATCTTGGAGTAACTGACTGATCCTGAGGTAACTCTGCTATTGGCATAACTGACTGATCCTGGAGTAACTCAGCTCTTGGAGAAGGTGACAGATTCTGGAGTAAATGACTGATCCTGGAGTAACTCTGATAAATCCTGGAGTAACTCGGACTGATCCTGGAGAAACTCTGCTCTTGGAGTAACTACTGATTTTGGAGAAACTGAATAATCCTGGAATAACTCTGCTCTTGGACTAACACTGCTCCTGAAAACATTCTGATTGATCCTGGAGTAATTGATTGATCCTGGAGAAACTCTGAGTAATCCAGGAGTAACTCGGCGATTGGAGTAACAGACTGATCCTGGAGCAACAGACGGATCCTGGAGTAAGTGACTGATCTTGGAGTAACAGACTGATCCTGGAGTAAGTGACTGATCCTGGAGTAAATCTACTCCTGGAGTAACAGACTGATCCGGGAGTAACTGACTGAACTTGGAGCAACTCTGCTCTTGGATTAACTGACTGATACAGGAGTAAGTGAATGATCTTAGAGTAACAGATTGATCCTGGGGTAACTGATGGATCCTGGAGTAACTGACTGATCCTGGAGTAACACTGACTGATCCTGGAGAAACTGTAACTGATCCTAGAGTAACTCTGCAATTGGAGTAAGAGTCTGATTCTAGGAGTAACTCTGCTCTTGGAGTAACAGACTGATCCTGGAGTAAATGACTGATCCTGGAGTAGCTCTGCTCTTCGAGTAACAGACAGAAATTGGAGTAACCGACAGATCCTGGAGTAACTCTCCTCTTGGAGTAACTGACTGATCATAGAGTAACTCTGCTATTGGAGTAACAGGCTGATCCTGGAGTAACAGACTGATCTTGGAGTAACTTTGCTCTTGGAGTAAGAGACTGATCTACTAGTAACTGACAGATCCTGGAGTAACTCTCCTCTTGGAGTAACAGACTGATCCTGGCGCAACTGGCTGATCCTGGAGTAACTGACTGATCCCGGAGTAACAGACTGATCCTGGAGTAAATCTGCTCTTGGAGTAACAGGCTGATCTTGGAGTAACTGACCTATCCTGGAATAACTCTGCTCTTGGAGTAACCGGCTGATCCTTGAGTAATTGACTGATACTGGAGCAACTCTAGCTGATCCTGGAATGACTGTTCCTAGAATAACTGACTGACCCTGGACAGACTCTGCTCTTGGAATAACCAGCTGATCCTGGAGTAACTCTACTCCTGGAGCAAATCTACTCCTGGAGTAACAGAATGATCCTGGAGTAACTGACTGATCTGGAGAAACTGTGACTGATCCTGGAGTAACTCTGCTATTGGAGTAACAGTCTGATACTGGAATAACTCTGCTCTTGGAGTAACAGACTGATCCTGGAGTAACAGACTGATACTGGAGTAACTCTGCTCTTGGAGTAACAGACTGTTCTTGGAGTAACTGACTGATCCTAGAGGAACTCTGCTATTGGAGTAACACGCTGATCCTGGAGTAACTCTGCTCTTGGAGTAACAGTCTGATGTTGGAGTAACTGACTTATCCTGGAATAACTCTGCTCTTGGAGTAACCGGCTGATCCTCGAGTAAGTGACTGATAATGGAGTCACTCTAGCTGATCCTGGACTGACTGTTCCTGGAGTAACTGACTGACCCTGGAGAGACTCTGCTCTTGGAATAAGCGGCTGATCCTGGAGTAACTCTACTCCTGGAGTAAATCTACTCCTGGAGTAACAGACTGATCCTGGAGTAACTGACTGATCCTGGAGAAACTATGACTGATCCTGGAGTAACTCTGCTATTGGAGTAAAAGTCTGATTCTGGAATAACTCTGCTCTGGGAGTAACAGACTGATCCTGGAGTAACAGACTGATACTGGAGTAACTCTGCTCTTGGAGTAACAGACTGTTCTTGGTGTAAGTGACTTATCCTAGAGGAACTCTGCTATTGTAGTAACACGATGATCCTGGAGTAAATCTGCTCTTGGACTAACTGACCGATCCTGGATTAACGGACTGATCCTGGAGTAAATCTGCTCTTGGAGTAACCGGCTAATCCTGGAGTAAGTGACTGATACTGGAGTAACTCTAGCTGATCTTGGACTGACTGTTCCTGGAGTAACTGACGGATCCTGGAGTAACAGAATGATCCTGGAGTAACTGACTGATCTTGGAGTAACATACTGAGCCTGGAGTAACTGATGGATCCTGAGGTAACTCTGCTATTGGAATGACAGACTGATCCTGGAGTAACTCTGCTCTTGGAGTAACTGACTGATTCTAGAGTAACTGACGGATCTAGAGTATCTCTGAGTGATTTTGAGTAACTCTGTCTGATCCAGGAGTAACTCTGCTCTTGGAGTAACAGACTGATCTTGAAATAACTGACTTATCCTGGAATAACTCTGCTCTTGGAGTAACCTGCTTATCCTGGAGTAAGTGACTGATCCTGGAGTAACTCTAGCTGATCCTGGACTGACTGCTCCTGGAGTAACTGACTGACCCTGGAGAGGCTCTGCTCTTGGAATAACTTGCTGATCCTGGAGTAACTCTACTCTTGGAGTAAATCTACTCCTGGAGTAACAGACTGATCCTGGAGTAACTGACTGATCCTGGAGAAACTATGACTGATCCTGGAGTAACTCTGCTATTGGAGTAACAGTCTGATTCTGGAATAACTCTGCTCTTGGAGTAATAGACTGGTACTGGAGTAATAGACTGATACTGGAGTAACTCTGCTCTTGGAGTAACAGACTGTTCTTCGTGTAACTGACTGATCCTAGAGGAACTCTGCTATTGTAGTAACACGATGATCCTGGAGTAACGCTGCTCTTGGACTAACAGACCGATCCTGGATTAACAGACTGATCCTGGAGTAAATCTGCTCTTGGAGTAACTGGCTGATCGTGGAGTAAGTGACTGATACTGGAGTCACTCTAGCTGATCCTGGACTGACTGTTCCTGGAGTAACTGACTGACCCTGGAGAGACTCTGCTCTTGGAATAACCGGCTGATCCTGGAGTAACTCTACTCCTGGAGTAAATCTACTCCTGGAGTAACAGACTGATCCTGGAGTAACTGACTGATCCTGGAGAAACTATGACTGATCCTGGAGTAACACTGCCAATGGAGTAACAGTCTGATTCTGGAATAACTCTGCTCTTGGAATAACTGACTGATCCTGGAGCAACAGACTGATACTGGAGTAACTCTGCTCTTGGAGAAACAGACTGTTCTTGGTGTAATTGACTGATCCTAGAGGAACTCTGCTATTGTAGTAACACGATGATCCTGGAGTAACTCTGCTCTTGGACTAACTGACCGATCCTGGATTAACCGCCTGATCCTGGAGTAAATCTGCTCTTGGAGTAACCGGCTGATCCTGGAGTAAGTGACTGATATTGGAGTAACTCTAGCTGATCTTGGACTGACTGTTCCTGGAGTAACTGACGGATCCTGGAGTAACAGACTGAGCCTGGAGTAAATGACGGATCCTGAGGTAACTCTGCTATTGGAATGACAGACTGATCCTGGAGTAACTCTGCTCTTGGAGTAACTGACTGATTCTGGTGTAACTGACTGATCCTAGAGTATCTCTGATCGATTTTGAGTAACTCTGTCTGATCCAGGAGTAACTCTGCTCTTGGAGTAACAGACTGATCTCGGACAAACTGACTTATCCTGGAATAACTCTGCTCTTGGAGTAACCGGCTGATCCTGTAGTAAGTGACTGATCCTGGAGTAACTCTAGCTGATCCTGGACTGACTGCTCCTGGAGTAACTGACTGACCCTGGAGAGGCTCTGCTCTTGGAATAACCGGCTGATCCTGGAGTAACTCTACTCCTGGAGCAAATCTACTCCTGGAGTAACAGACTGATCCTGGAGTAACTGACTGATCCTGGAGAAACTATGACTGATCCTGGAGTAACTTTGCTATTGGAGTAACAGTCTGATCCTGGAATAACTCTGCTCTTGGAGTAACAGACTCATCCTGGAGTAACAGACTGATACTGGAGTAACTCTGCTCTTGGAGTAACAGACTGTTCTTGGAGTAACTGACTGATCCTAGAGGAACTCTGCTATTGTAGTAACACGATGATCCTGGAGTAACTCTGCTCTTGGAGTAACAGGCAGATCTTGGAGTAACTGACTTATACTGGAATAACTCTGCTCTTGGAGTAACCGGCTGATCCTGGAGTAAGTGAATGATACGGGAGTAACTCTAGCTGATCCTGGACTGACTGTTCCTGGAGTAACTGACTGACCCTGGAGAGACTCTGCTCTTGGAATAACCGGCTGATCCTGGAGTAACGCTACTCCTGGAGTAAAACTACTCCTGGAGTAACAGACTGATCCCGGAGTAACTGACTGATCCTGGAGAAACTATGACTGATCCTGGAGTAACTGACCGATCCTGGAGTAACAGACTGATCCTGGATTAACTGACTGATCTTGGAGTAACAGACTGAGCCTGGAGTAACTGACGAATCCTGAGGTAACTCTGCTATTGGAATGACAGACTGATCCTGGAGTAACGCTGCTCTTGGAGTAACTGAATGATTCTTGAGTAACTGACTGATCCTAGAGTATCTCTGATCGATTTTGAGAAACTCTGTCTGATCCAGGAGTAACTCTGCTCTTGGTTTAACAGACTGATCTTGGAGTAACTGACTTATCCTGGAATAACTCTGCTTTTGGAGTAACCGGCTGATCCTGGAGTAAGTGACTGATCCTGGAGTAACTCTAGCTGATCCTGGACTGACTGCTCCTGGAGTAACTGACAGACCCTGGAGAGGCTCTGCTCTTGGAATAACTGGCTGATCCTGGAGTAACTCTACTCTTGGAGTAAATCTACTCCTGGAGTAACAGACTGATCCTGGAGTAAATGACTGATCCTGGAGAAACTGTGACTGATCCTGGAGTAATTTTGCTATTGGAGTAACAGGCTGATCCTGGAATAACTCTGCTCTTGGAGTAACAGACTGATCCTGGAGTAACAGACTGATACTGGAGTAACTCAGCTCTTGGAGTAACCGACTGTTTTTGGAGTAACTGACTGATCCTAGAGGAACTCTGCTATTGGAGTAACAGGCTGATCCTGGAGTAACTCTGCTCTTGGAGTAACAGGCTGATCTTGGAGTAACTGACCTATCCTGGAATAACTCTGCTCTTGGAGTAACCGGCTGATCCTTGAGTAATTGACTGATACTGGAGCAACTCTAGCTGATCCTGGACTGACTGTTCCAGGAATAACTGACTGACCCTGGAGAGACTCTGCTCTTGGAATAACCGGCTGATCCTGGAGTAACTCTACTCCTGGAGCAAATCTACTCCTAGAGTAACAGACTGATCCTGGAGTAACTGACTGATCCTGGAGAAACTGGGACTGATCCTGGAGTAACTCTGCTCTTGTAGTAACAGGCTGATCTTGGAGTAACTGACTTATCCTGGAATAACTCTGCTCTTGGAGTAACCGGCTGATCCTCGAGTAAGTGACTGATACTGGAGTAACTCTAGCTGATCCTGGACTGACTGTTCCTGGAGAAACTGACTGACCCTGGAGAGCCTCTGCTCTTGGAATAACCGGCTGATCCTGGAGTAACTCTACTCCTGGAGTAAATCTACTCCTGGAGTAACAGACTGATCCTGGAGTAACTGACTGATCCTGGAGAAACTATGACTGATCCTGGAGTAACACTGCCAATGGAGTAACAGTCTGATTCTGGAATAACTCTGCTCTTGGAATAACTGACTGATCCTGGAGCAACAGACTGATACTGGAGTAACTCTGCTCTTGGAGAAACAGACTGTTCTTGGTGTAATTGACTGATCCTAGAGGAACTCTGCTATTGTAGTAACACGATGATCCTGGAGTAACTCTGCTCTTGGACTAACTGACCGATCCTGGATTAACCGCCTGATCCTGGAGTAAATCTGCTCTTGGAGTAACCGGCTGATCCTGGAGTAAGTGACTGATATTGGAGTAACTCTAGCTGATCTTGGACTGACTGTTCCTGGAGTAACTGACGGATCCTGGAGTAACAGACTGAGCCTGGAGTAAATGACGGATCCTGAGGTAACTCTGCTATTGGAATGACAGACTGATCCTGGAGTAACTCTGCTCTTGGAGTAACTGACTGATTCTGGTGTAACTGACTGATCCTAGAGTATCTCTGATCGATTTTGAGTAACTCTGTCTGATCCAGGAGTAACTCTGCTCTTGGAGTAACAGACTGATCTCGGACAAACTGACTTATCCTGGAATAACTCTGCTCTTGGAGTAACCGGCTGATCCTGTAGTAAGTGACTGATCCTGGAGTAACTCTAGCTGATCCTGGACTGACTGCTCCTGGAGTAACTGACTGACCCTGGAGAGGCTCTGCTCTTGGAATAACCGGCTGATCCTGGAGTAACTCTACTCCTGGAGCAAATCTACTCCTGGAGTAACAGACTGATCCTGGAGTAACTGACTGATCCTGGAGAAACTATGACTGATCCTGGAGTAACTTTGCTATTGGAGTAACAGTCTGATCCTGGAATAACTCTGCTCTTGGAGTAACAGACTCATCCTGGAGTAACAGACTGATACTGGAGTAACTCTGCTCTTGGAGTAACAGACTGTTCTTGGAGTAACTGACTGATCCTAGAGGAACTCTGCTATTGTAGTAACACGATGATCCTGGAGTAACTCTGCTCTTGGAGTAACAGGCAGATCTTGGAGTAACTGACTTATACTGGAATAACTCTGCTCTTGGAGTAACCGGCTGATCCTGGAGTAAGTGAATGATACGGGAGTAACTCTAGCTGATCCTGGACTGACTGTTCCTGGAGTAACTGACTGACCCTGGAGAGACTCTGCTCTTGGAATAACCGGCTGATCCTGGAGTAACGCTACTCCTGGAGTAAAACTACTCCTGGAGTAACAGACTGATCCCGGAGTAACTGACTGATCCTGGAGAAACTATGACTGATCCTGGAGTAACAGACTGATCCTGGATTAACTGACTGATCTTGGAGTAACAGACTGAGCCTGGAGTAACTGACGAATCCTGAGGTAACTCTGCTATTGGAATGACAGACTGATCCTGGAGTAACGCTGCTCTTGGAGTAACTGAATGATTCTTGAGTAACTGACTGATCCTAGAGTATCTCTGATCGATTTTGAGAAACTCTGTCTGATCCAGGAGTAACTCTGCTCTTGGTTTAACAGACTGATCTTGGAGTAACTGACTTATCCTGGAATAACTCTGCTTTTGGAGTAACCGGCTGATCCTGGAGTAAGTGACTGATCCTGGAGTAACTCTAGCTGATCCTGGACTGACTGCTCCTGGAGTAACTGACAGACCCTGGAGAGGCTCTGCTCTTGGAATAACTGGCTGATCCTGGAGTAACTCTACTCTTGGAGTAAATCTACTCCTGGAGTAACAGACTGATCCTGGAGTAAATGACTGATCCTGGAGAAACTGTGACTGATCCTGGAGTAATTTTGCTATTGGAGTAACAGGCTGATCCTGGAATAACTCTGCTCTTGGAGTAACAGACTGATCCTGGAGTAACAGACTGATACTGGAGTAACTCAGCTCTTGGAGTAACCGACTGTTTTTGGAGTAACTGACTGATCCTAGAGGAACTCTGCTATTGGAGTAACAGGCTGATCCTGGAGTAACTCTGCTCTTGGAGTAACAGGCTGATCTTGGAGTAACTGACCTATCCTGGAATAACTCTGCTCTTGGAGTAACCGGCTGATCCTTGAGTAATTGACTGATACTGGAGCAACTCTAGCTGATCCTGGACTGACTGTTCCAGGAATAACTGACTGACCCTGGAGAGACTCTGCTCTTGGAATAACCGGCTGATCCTGGAGTAACTCTACTCCTGGAGCAAATCTACTCCTAGAGTAACAGACTGATCCTGGAGTAACTGACTGATCCTGGAGAAACTGGGACTGATCCTGGAGTAACTCTGCTCTTGTAGTAACAGGCTGATCTTGGAGTAACTGACTTATCCTGGAATAACTCTGCTCTTGGAGTAACCGGCTGATCCTCGAGTAAGTGACTGATACTGGAGTAACTCTAGCTGATCCTGGACTGACTGTTCCTGGAGAAACTGACTGACCCTGGAGAGCCTCTGCTCTTGGAATAACCGGCTGATCCTGGAGTAACTCTACTCCTGGAGTAAATCTACTCCTGGAGTAACAGACTGATCCTGGAGAAACTATGACTAATCCTGGAGTAACTCTGCTATTGGAGTAACAGTCTGATTCTGGAATAACTCTGCTCTTGGAGTAACAGACTGATCCTGGAGTAACAGACTGATACTGGAGTAACTCTGCTCTTGGAGTAACAGACTGTTCTTGGTGTAACTGACTGATCCTAGAGGAACTCTGCTATTGTAGTAACACGATGATCCAGGGGTAACGCTGCTATTGGACTAACAGACCGATCCTGGATTAACAGACTGATCCTGGAGTAAATCTGCTCTTGGAGTAACTGGCTGATCCTGGAGTAAGTGAATGATACTGGAGTAACTCTAGCTGATCTTGGACTGACTGTTCTTGGAGTAGCTGACTTACCCTGGACAGGCTCTGCTCTTGAAATAACCGGCTGATCCTGGAGTAACTCTACTCCTGGAGTAAATCTACTCCTGGAGTAACAGACTGATCCTGGAGTAACTGACAGATCCTGGAGAAACTGTGACTGATCCTGGAGTAACTCTGACTGATCCTGGAGTTACAGACTGATCCTGGAGAAACTGTGACTGATCCTGGAGTAACTCTGACTGATCCTGGAGTAACAGACTGATCCTGGAGTAAATCTGCTCTTGGAGTAACAGGCTGATATTGGAGTAACTGACCTATCCTGGAATATCTCTGCTCTTGGAGTAACCGGCTGATCCTTGAGTAATTGACTGATACTGGAGCAACTCTAGCTGATCCTGGACTGACTGTTCCTGGAATAACTGACAGACCCTGGAGAGACTCTGCTCTTGGAATAACCAGCTGATCCTGGAGTAACTCTACTCCTGGAGGAAATCTACTCCTGGAGTAACAGACTGATCCTGGAGTAACTGACTGATCCTGGAGAAACTGTGACTGATCCTGGAGTAACTCTGCTATTGGAGTAACAGTCTGATCCTGGAATAACTCTGCTCTTGGAGTAACAGACTGATCCTGGAGTAACAAGATACTGGAGTAACTCTGCTCTTGGAGTAACAGACTGTTCTTGGAGTAACTGACTGATCTTAGAGGAACTCTGCTATTGTAGTAACACGATGATCCTGGAGTAACTCTGCTCTTGGAGTAACAGGCTGATCTTGGAGTAACTGACTTATCCTGGAATAACTCTGCTCTTGGAGTAACCGGCTGATCCTCGAGTAAGTGACTGATACTGGAGTAACTCTAGCTGATCCTGGACTGACTGATCCTGGAGTAACTGACTGACCCTGGAGAGACTCTGCTCTTGGAATAAGCGGCTGATCCTGTAGTAACTCTACTCCTGGAGTAAATCTACTCCTGGTGTAACAGACTGATCCTGGAGTAACTGACTGATCCTGGAGAAACTATGACTGATCCTGGAGTAACACTGCCAATGGAGTAACAGTCTGATTCTGGAATAACTCTGCTCTTGGAATAACTGACTGATCCTGGAGTAACAGACAGATACTGGAGTTCTCTGCTCTTGGAGTAACAGACTGTTCTTGGTGTAACTGACTGATCCTAGAGGAACTCTGCTATTGTAGTAACACGATGAACCTGGAGTAACTCTGCTCTTGGAGTAACAGGCTGATCTTGGAGTAACTGACTTATCCTGGAATAACTCTGCTCTTGGAGTAACCGGCTGATCCTGGAGTAAGTGACTGATACTGGAGTAACTCTAGCTGATCCTGGACTGACTGTTCCTGGAGTAACTGACTGACCCTGGAGAGACTCTGCTCTTGGAATAACCGGCTGATCCTGGAGTAACTCTACTCCTGGAGTAAATCTACTCCTGGAGTAACAGACTGATCCTGGAGTAACTGACTGATCCTGGAGAAACTATGACTGATCCTGGAGTAACTCTGACTGATCCTGGAGTAACAGACTGATCCTGGAGTAACAGTGTGATCCTGGGGTAACGCTGCTCTTGGAGTAACAGACTGATCCTGGAGCAACTGGCTGATCCTGGAGTAACTGACTGATCCTGGAGTAACAGACTGATCCTGGAGTAACTGACTGATCTTGGAGTAACAGACTGATCTTGGAGTAACTGACTGATCCTGAGGTAACTCTGCTATTGGCATAACTGACTGATCCTGGAGTAAGTGACTGATCCTGGAGAAACTGTGACTGATCCTGGAGTAACTCTGCTATTGGAGTAACAGTCTGATCCTGGAATAACTCGGCTCTTGGAGTAACAGACTGATCCTGGAGTAACAGACTGATACTGAGTAACTCTGCTCTTGGAGTAACAGACTGTTCTTGGTGTAACAGACTGATCCTAGAGGAACTCTGCTATTGTAGTAACACGATGATCCTGGACTAACTCTGCTCTTGGACTAACGGACCGATCCTGGATTAACAGACTGATCCTGGAGTAAATCTGCTCTTGGAGTAACCGGCTGATCCTGGAGTAAGTGACTGATACTGGAGTAACTCTAGCTGATCTAGGACTGACTGTTGCTGGAGTAACTGACTGACCCTGGACAGGCTCTGCTCTTGAAATAACCGGCTGATCCTGGAGTAACTCTACTCCTGGAGTAAATCTACTCCTGGAGTAACAGACTGATCCTGGAGTAACTGACAGATCCTGGAGAAACTGTGACTGATCCTGGAGTAACTCTGACTGATCCTGGAGAAACTATGACTGATCCTGGAGTAACTCTGACTGATCCTGGAGTAACAGACTGATCCTGGAGTAACAGTGTGATCCTGGGGTAACGCTGCTCTTGGAGTAACAGACTGATCCTGGAGCAACTGGCTGATCCTGGAGTAACTGACTGATCCTGGAGTAACAGACTGATCCTGGAGTAACTGACTGATCTTGGAGTAACAGACTGATCTTGGAGTAACTGACTGATCCTGAGGTAACTCTGCTATTGGCATAACTGACTGATCCTGGAGTAACTGACTGATCCTGGTGAAACTGTGACTGATCCTGGAATACCTCTGCTCTTGGAGTAACAGACTGATCCTGGAGTAACAGACTGATACTGGAGTAACTCAGCACTTGGAGTAACAGACAGTTTTTGGAGTAACTGACTGATCCTAGAGGAACTCTGCTATTGGAGTAACAGGCTGATCCTGGAGTAACTCTGCTCTTGGACTAAGAGACCGATCCTGGAGTAACAGACTGATCCTGGAGTAAATCTGCTCTTGGAGTAACAGGCTGATCTTGAACTAACTGACCTATCCTGGAATAACTCTGCTCTTGGAGTAAGCGGCTGATCCTTGAGTAATTGACTGATACTGGAGCAACTCTAGCTGGTCTTGGACTGACTGTTCCTGGAATGACTGACTGACCCTGGAGAGACTCTGCTCTTGGAATAATCGGCTGATACTGGAGTAAATCTACTCCTGGAGCAAATCCACTCCTGGAGTAACAGACTGATCCTGGAGTAACAGTGTGATCCTGGGGTAACGCTGCTCTTGGAGTAACAGACTGATCCTGGAGCAACTGGCTGATCCTGGAGTAACTGACTGATCCTGGAGTAACAGACTGATCCTGGAGTAACTGACTGATCCTGGAGTAACAGACTGATCTTGGGGTAACTGACTGATCCTGAGGTAACTCTGCTATTGGCATAACTGACTGATCCTGGAGTAACTCAGCTCTTGGAGAAGGTGACAGATTCTGGAGTAAATGACTGATCCTGGAGTAACTCTGACCAATCCTGGAGTAACTCGGACTGATCCTGGAGAAACTCTGCTCTTGGAGTAACTACTGATTTTGGAGAAACTGAATAATCCTGGAATAACTCTGCTCTTGGACTAACACTGCTCCTGAAAACATTCTGATTGATCCTGGAGTAATTGATTGATCCTGGAGAAACTCTGATCCAGGAGTAACTCGGCGATTGGAGTAACAGACTGATCCTGGAGCAACAGACGGATCCTGGAGTAAGTGACTGATCTTGGAGTAACAGACTGATCCTGGAGTAACTGACTGATCCTGGAGTAAATCTACTCCTGGAGTAACAGACTGATCCGGGAGTAACTGACTGAACTTGGAGCAACTCTGCTCTTGGATTAACCGACTGATACAGGAGTAAGTGAATGATCTTAGAGTAACAGACTGATCCTGGGGTAACTGATGGATCCTGGAGTAACAGACTGATCCTGGAGTAACTCTGACTGATCCTGGAGTAACTGACTGATCCTAGAGTAACTCTGCAATTGAAGTAACAGGCTGATCCTGGAGTAACTCTGCTCTTGGAGTAACAGACCGATCCTGGAGTACCTGACTGATCCGGGAGTAACTGACTGAACTTGGAGCAACTCTGCTCTTGAAGTAACCGACTGATACAGGAGTAAGTGACTGATCTTAGAGTAACAGATTGATCCTGGAGTAACTGATCGATCCTGGAGTAATTGACTGATCCTGGAGTAACTCTGCAGTTGGAGTAACAGGCTGATTCTTGGAGTAACTCTGCTCTTGGAGTAACAGAATGATCCTGGAGTAAATGACTGATCCTGGAGTAGATCTGCTCTTCGAGTAACAGACAGATCTTATAGTAACCGCCAGATCCTGGAGCAACTCTCCTCTTGGAGTAACTGACTGATCATAGAGTAACTCTGCTATTGGAGTAACAGGCTGATCCTGGAGTAACAGACTGATCCTGGAGTAACTATGCTCTTGGAGTAAGAGACTGATCTACTAGTAACTGACAGATCCTGGAGTAACTCTCCTCTTGGAGTAACAGACTGATCCTGGCGCAACTGGCTGATCCTGGAGTAACTGACTGATCCCGGAGTAACAGACTGATCCTGGAGTAACTGACTGATCTGGGAGTAACAGACTGATATTGGAATAAGACTGATCCTGAGGCAACTCTGCTATTGGAATAACTGACTGATCCTGGAGTAACTCTGCTCTTGGAGAAGGTGACGGATTCTGGAGTAAATGACTGATCCTGGAGAAACTCTGACCGATCCTGGAGTAACTCGGACTGATCCTGGAATAACTCTGCTGTTGGAGTAACAGACTGATCATGGAGAAACTGACTCATCCTGGAATAACTCAGCTCTTGGACTAACACTAATGCTGAAAAAATTCTGATTGATCCTGGAGTAACTGACTGGTCCTGGAGTAGCTCTGACTGATCCTGGAGTAACTATCATCTCCTGGAGTAAGAATGCTCTTGGAGTAACAGACTCATCCTGGAGTAACAGACTGATACTGGAGTAACTCTGCTCTTGGAGTAACAGACTATTCTTGGAGTAACTGACTGATCCTAGAGGAACTCTACTATTGGAGTAACACGATGATCCTGGAGTAACTCTGCTCTTGGAGTAACAGGCTGATCTTGGAGTAACTGACTTATCCTGGAATAACTCTGCTCTTGGAGTAACCGGCTGATCCTGGAGTAAGTGACTGATACTGGAGTAACTCTAGCTGATCCTGGACTGACTGTTCCTGGAGTAACTGACTGACCCTGGAGAGACTCTGCTCTTGGAATAACCGGCTGATCCTGGAGTAACTCTACTCCTGGAGTAAATCTACTCCTGGAGTAACAGACTGATCCTGGAGTAACTGACTGATCCTGGAGAAACTATGACTGATCCTGGAGTAACTCTGCTATTGGAGTAACAGTCTGATTCTGGAATAACTCTGCTCTTGGAGTAACAGACTGATCCTGGAGTAACAGACTGATACTGGAGTAACTCTGCTCTTGGAGTAACAGACTGTTCTTGGTGTAACTGACTGATCCTAGAGGAACTCTGCTATTGTAGTAACACGATGATCCAGGGGTAACACTGCTCTTGGACTAACAGACCGATCCTGGATTAACGGACTGATCCTGGAGTAAATCTGCTCTTGGAATAACCGGCTGATCCTGGAGTAAGTGACTGATACTGGAGTAACTCTAGCTGATCTTGGACTGACTGTTCCTGGAGTAACTGACTGACACTGGACAGGCTCTGCTCTTGAAATAACCGGCTGATCCTGGAGTAACTGACTGATCCCGGAGTAACAGACTGATCCTGGAGTAACTGACTGATCTGGGAGTAACAGACTGATATTGGAATAAGACTGATCCTGAGGCAACTCTGCTATTGGAATAACTGACTGATCCTGGAGTAACTCTGCTCTTGGAGAAGGTGACGGATTCTGGAGTAAATGACTGATCCTGGAGAAACTCTGACCGATCCTGGAGTAACTCGGACTGATCCTGGAATAACTCTGCTGTTGGAGTAACAGACTGATCATGGAGAAACTGACTCATCCTGGAATAACTCAGCTCTTGGACTAACACTAATGCTGAAAAAATTCTGATTGATCCTGGAGTAACTGACTGGTCCTGGAGTAGCTCTGACTGATCCTGGAGTAACTATCATCTCCTGGAGTAAGAATGCTCTTGGAGTAACAGACTCATCCTGGAGTAACAGACTGATACTGGAGTAACTCTGCTCTTGGAGTAACAGACTATTATTGGAGTAACTGACTGATCCTAGAGGAACTCTACTATTGGAGTAACACGATGATCCTGGAGTAACTCTGCTCTTGGAGTAACAGGCTGATCTTGGAGTAACTGACTTATCCTGGAATAACTCTGCTCTTGGAGTAACCGGCTGATCCTGGAGTAAGTGACTGATACTGGAGTAACTCTAGCTGATCCTGGACTGACTGTTCCTGGAGTAACTGACTGACCCTGGAGAGACTCTGCTCTTGGAATAACCGGCTGATCCTGGAGTAACTCTACTCCTGGAGTAAATCTACTCCTGGAGTAACAGACTGATCCTGGAGTAACTGACTGATCCTGGAGAAACTATGACTGATCCTGGAGTAACTCTGACTGATCCTGGAGTAACAGACTGATCCTGGAGTAACAGTGTGATCCTGGGGTAACGCTGCTCTTGGAGTAACAGACTGATCCTGGAGCAACTGGCTGATCCTGGAGAAACTGACTGATCCTGGAGTAACAGACTGATCCTGGAGTAACTGACTGATCTTGGAGTAACAGACTGATCTTGGAGTAACTGACTGATCCTGAGGTAACTCTGCTATTGGCATAACTGACTGATCCTGGAGTAAGTGACTGATCCTGGAGAAACTGTGACTGATCCTGGAGTAACTCTGCTATTGGAGTAACAGTCTGATCCTGGAATAACTCGGCTCTTGGAGTAACAGACTGATCCTGGAGTAACAGACTGATACTGAGTAACTCTGCTCTTGGAGTAACAGACTGTTCTTGGTGTAACAGACTGATCCTAGAGGAACTCTGCTATTGTAGTAACACGATGATCCTGGAGTAACTCTGCTCTTGGACTAACGGACCGATCCTGGATTAACAGACTGATCCTGGAGTAAATCTGCTCTTGGAGTAACCGGCTGATCCTGGAGTAAGTGACTGATACTGGAGTAACTCTAGCTGATCTAGGACTGACTGTTGCTGGAGTAACTGACTGACCCTGGACAGGCTCTGCTCTTGAAATAACCGGCTGATCCTGGAGTAACTCTACTCCTGGAGTAAATCTACTCCTGGAGTAACAGACTGATCCTGGAGTAACTGACAGATCCTGGAGAAACTGTGACTGATCCTGGAGTAACTCTGACTGATCCTGGAGAAACTATGACTGATCCTGGAGTAACTCTGACTGATCCTGGAGTAACAGACTGATCCTGGAGTAACAGTGTGATCCTGGGGTAACGCTGCTCTTGGAGTAACAGACTGATCCTGGAGCAACTGGCTGATCCTGGAGTAACTGACTGATCCTGGAGTAACAGACTGATCCTGGAGTAACTGACTGATCTTGGAGTAACAGACTGATCTTGGAGTAACTGACTGATCCTGAGGTAACTCTGCTATTGGCATAACTGACTGATCCTGGAGTAACTGACTGATCCTGGTGAAACTGTGACTGATCCTGGAATATCTCTGCTCTTGGAGTAACAGACTGATCCTGGAGTAACAGACTGATACTGGAGTAACTCAGCACTTGGAGTAACAGACAGTTTTTGGAGTAACTGACTGATCCTAGAGGAACTCTGCTATTGGAGTAACAGGCTGATCCTGGAGTAACTCTGCTCTTGGACTAAGAGACCGATCCTGGAGTAACAGACTGATCCTGGAGTAAATCTGCTCTTGGAGTAACAGGCTGATCTTGAACTAACTGACCTATCCTGGAATAACTCTGCTCTTGGAGTAAGCGGCTGATCCTTGAGTAATTGACTGATACTGGAGCAACTCTAGCTGGTCTTGGACTGACTGTTCCTGGAATGACTGACTGACCCTGGAGAGACTCTGCTCTTGGAATAATCGGCTGATACTGGAGTAAATCTACTCCTGGAGCAAATCCACTCCTGGAGTAACAGACTGATCCTGGAGTAACAGTGTGATCCTGGGGTAACGCTGCTCTTGGAGTAACAGACTGATCCTGGAGCAACTGGCTGATCCTGGAGTAACTGACTGATCCTGGAGTAACAGACTGATCCTGGAGTAACTGACTGATCCTGGAGTAACAGACTGATCTTGGGGTAACTGACTGATCCTGAGGTAACTCTGCTATTGGCATAACTGACTGATCCTGGAGTAACTCAGCTCTTGGAGAAGGTGACAGATTCTGGAGTAAATGACTGATCCTGGAGTAACTCTGACCAATCCTGGAGTAACTCGGACTGATCCTGGAGAAACTCTGCTCTTGGAGTAACTACTGATTTTGGAGAAACTGAATAATCCTGGAATAACTCTGCTCTTGGACTAACACTGCTCCTGAAAACATTCTGATTGATCCTGGAGTAATTGATTGATCCTGGAGAAACTCTGAGTAATCCAGGAGTAACTCGGCGATTGGAGTAACAGACTGATCCTGGAGCAACAGACGGATCCTGGAGTAAGTGACTGATCTTGGAGTAACAGACTGATCCTGGAGTAACTGACTGATCCTGGAGTAAATCTACTCCTGGAGTAACAGACTGATCCTGGAGTAACTGACTGATCCTGGAGAAACTATGACTGATCCTGGAGTAACTCTGACTGATCCTGGAGTAACAGACTGATCCTGGAGTAACAGTGTGATCCTGGGGTAATGCTGCTCTTGGAGTAACAGACTGATCCTGGAGCAACTGGCTGATCCTGGAGTAACTGACTGATCCTGGAGTAACAGACTGATCCTGGAGTAACTGACTGATCTTGGAGTAACAGACTGATCTTGGAGTAACTGACTGATCCTGAGGTAACTTTGCTATTGGCATAACTGACTGATACTGGAGTAACTGACTGATCCTGGAGAAACTGTGACTGATCCTGGAGTAACTCTGCTATTGCAGTAACAGGCTGATCCTGGAATAACTCTGCTCTTGGAGTAACAGACTGATCCTGGAGTAACAGACTGATACTGGAGTAACTCTGCTCTTGGAGTAACAGACTGTTCTTGGTGTAACAGACTGATCCTAGAGGAACTCTGCTATTGTAGTAACACGATGATCCTGGACTAACTCTGCTCTTGGACTAACAGACCGATCCTGGATTAACAGACTGATCCTGGAGTAAATCTGCTCTTGGAGTAACCGGCTGATCCTGGAGTAAGTGACTGATACTGGAGTAACTCTAGCTGATCTAGGACTGACTGTTCCTGGAGTAACTGACTGAGCCTGGACAGGCTCTGCTCTTGAAATAACCGGCTGATCCTGGAGTAACTCTACTCCTGGAGTAAATCTACTCCTGGAGTAACAGACTGATCCTGGAGTAACTGACAGATCCTGGAGAAACTGTGACTGATCCTGGAGTAACTCTGACTGATCCTGGAGTAACAGACTGATCCTGGAGTAACTGACCGATCCTGGAGAAACTGTGACTGATCCTGGAGTAACTCTGACTGATCCTGGAGTAACAGACTGATCCTGGAGTAACAGTGTGATCCTGGGGTAACGCTGCTCTTGGAGTAACAGACTGATCCTGGAGCAACTGGCTGATCCTGGAGTAACTGACTGATCCTGGAGTATCAGACTGATCCTGGAGTAACTGACTGATCCTGGAGTAACAGACTGATCTTGGAGTAACTGACTGATCCTGAGGTAACTCTGCTATTGGCATAACTGACTGATCCTGGACTAATTCAGCTCTTGGAGAAGGTGACAGATTCTGGAGTAAATGACTGATCCTGGAGTAACTCTGACCAATCCTGGAGTAACTCGGACTGATCCTGGAGAAACTCTGCTCTTGGAGTAACTACTGATTTTGGAGAAACTGAATAATCCTGGAATAACTCTGCTCTTGGACTAACACTGCTCCTGAAAACATTCTGATTGATGCTGGAGTAATTGATTGATCCTGGAGAAACTCTGAGTAATCCAGGAGTAACTCGGCGATTGGAGTAACAGACTGATCCTGGAGCAACAGACGGTTCCTGGAGTAAGTGACTGATCTTGGAGTAACAGACTGATCCTGGAGTAAGTGACTGATCCTGGAGTAAATCTACTCCTGGAGTAACAGACTGATCCGGGAGTAACTGACTGAACTTGGAGCAACTCTGCTCTTGGATTAACTGACTGATACAGGAGTAAGTGCATGATCTTAGAGTAACAGACTGATCCTGGGGTAACTGATGGATCCTGGAGTAACAGACTGATCCTGGAGTAACTCTGACTGATCCTGGAGTAACTGACTGATCCTAGAGTAACTCTGCAATTGAAGTAACAGGCTGATCCTGGAGTAACTCTGCTCTTGGAGTAACAGACTGATCCTGGAGTACCTGACTGATCCGGGAGTAACTGACTGAACTTGGAGCAACTCTGCTCTTGAAGTAACCGACTGATACAGGAGTAAGTGACTGATCTTAGAGTAACAGATTGATCCTGGAGTAACTGATGGATCCTGGAGTAACTGACTGATCCTGGAGTAACTCTGCAATTGGAGTAACAGGCTGATTCTTGGAGTAACTCTGCTCTTGGAGTAACAGAATGATCCTGGAGTAAATGACTGATCCTGGAGTAGATCTGCTCTTCGAGTAACAGACAGATCTTATAGTAACCGCCAGATCCTGGAGCAACTCTCCTCTTGGAGTAACTGACTGATCATAGAGTAACTCTGCTATTGGAGTAACAGGCTGATCCTGGAGTAACAGACTGATCCTGGAGTAACTATGCTCTTGGAGTAAGAGACTGATCTACTAGCAACTGACAGATCCTGGAGTAACTCTCCTCTTGGAGTAACAGACTGATCCTGGAGTATCTGACTGATCTGGGAGTAACAGACTGATATTGGAATAAGACTGATCCTGAGGCAACTCTGCTATTGGAATAACTGACTGATCCTGGAGTAACTCTGCTCTTGGAGAAGGTGACGGATTCTGGAGTAAATGACTGATCCTGGAGTAACTCTGACCGATCCTGGAGTAACTCGGACTGATCCTGGAATAACTCTGCTGTTGGAGTAACAGACTGATCATGGAGAAACTGACTCATCCTGGAATAACTCAGCTCTTGGACGAACACTAATGCTGAAAAAATTTTGATTGATCCTGGAGTAACTGACTGGTCCTGGAGTAGCTCTGACTGATCCTGGAGTAAATCTACTCCTGGAGTAACAGACTGATCCGGGAGTAACAGACTGAACTTGGAGCAACTCTGCTCTTGGATTCACCGACTGATACAGGAGTAAGTGAATGATCTTAGAGTGACAGACTGATCCTGGGGTAACTGATGGATCCTGGAGTAACAGACTGATCCTGGAGTAACTCTGAATGATCCTGGAGTAACTGACTGATCCTAGAGTAACTCTGCAATTGAAGTAACAGGCTGATCCTGGAGTAACTCTGCTCTTGGAGTAACAGACTGATCCTGGAGTACCTGACTGATCCGGGAGTAACTGACTGAACTTGGAGCAACTCTGCTCTTGGAGTAACCGACTGATACAGGAGTAAGTGACTGATCTTAGAGTAACAGATTGATCCTGGGGTAACTGATGGATCCTGGAGTAACTGACTGATCCTGGAGTAACACTGACTGATCCTGGAGTAACTGACTGATCCTAGAGTAACCCTGCAATTGGAGTAACACTCTGATTCTTGGAGTAACTCTGCTCTTGGAGTAACAGACTGATCCTGGAGTAAATGACTGATCCTGGAGTAACTCTGACCGAACCTGGAGTAACTCGGACTGATCCTGGAATAACTCTGCTGTTGGAGTAACAGACTGATCATGGAGTCATGGAATGATCCTGCGGTCACTCTGCTATTGGAATAACTGACTGATACTGGAGCAAGTCTGCTCTTGGAGCAACTGGCTGATTCTGGAGTAACTGACTGATCCTGAAGTATCTCTGTTTTATCCTGGTAAATCTCTGACTGAACCTGGAGTAACTCTGCTCTTGGAGAAATAGAGTGATCTTGGAGTAACTGACTTATCCTGAAATAACTCTGCTCCTGGAGTAACAGACTGATCCTCGAGTAAATCTACTCCTGGAGTAACATACTGTTCCTGGAGCAACTCTGCTCCTGGAGTAACGGGCTGATCCTGGAGTAAGTGACTGTTCCTGTAATAACTCTGACTGATCCTGGAGTGACTGCTCCTGAATTAACTGACTGACCCTGGATTCGCTCTGCTCTTGGAATAACAGGCTGAACCTGGAGTAACTCAACTCCTGGAGTAATTCTGATCCTCGAGTAAATCTACTCCTGGAGTAACAGACTGATCCTGGAGTAACTGACTGAACTTGGAGCAACTCTGCTCTTGCAGGAACCGACTGATCTTGGAGAAACTGACTGATCCTGGAGTAACTCTCCTCTTGGTGTTACAGAGTGATCCTGGAGTAACAGACTGATCCCGGAGTAACTGACTGCTCTTGGAATAACAGACTGATCCTGGAGTAATGGAATGATCCTGAGGTCACTCTGCTATTGGAATAACTAACTGATCCTGGAGCAACTCTGCTGTTGGAGTAACTGACTGATTCTGGAGTAACTGACTGATCCTGGAGTAACTCTGCTCCTGGAGTAACAGACTGATCCTTGAGTAAATCTACTCCTGGAGTAACATACTGTTCCTGGAGCAACTCTGCTCCTGGAGTAACGGGATGATCCTGGAGTAAGTGACAGATCCTATAATAACTCTGACTGATCCTGGAGTGACTGCTCCTGAATTAACTGACTGACCCTGGATTCGCTCTGCTCTTGGAATAACAGGCTGAACCTGGAGTAACTCAACTCCTGGAGTAATTCTGATCCTCGAGTAAATCTACTCCTGGAGTAACAGGCTGATCCTGGAGTGACTGACTGAACTTGGAGCAACTCTGCTCTTGCAGTAACCGACTGATCTTGGAGAAACTGACAGATCCTGGAGTAACTCTCCTCTTGGAGTAACAGACTGATTCTGGAGCAACTGGCTGATCCTGGATGAACTGAATGATCTTGGAATAACAGACTGATCCTGGAGTAATGGAATGATCCTGAGGTCACTCTGCTATTGGAATAACTGACTGATCCTGGAGCAACTCTGCTCTTGGAGTAAAAGACTGATCTTGGAGTAACTGTCTTATTCCTGGAATAACTCTGCTCCTGGAGTAACAGAATGATTCTTGAGTAAATCTACTCCTGGAGTAACAGACTGATCCGGGAGTAACTGACTGAACTTGGAGCAACTCTGCTCTTGGAGTAACCGACTGATACAGGATAAGTGACTGATCCTAGAGTAACAGACTGATCCTGGGGTATCTGATGGATCCTGGAGTAATTGACTGATCCTGGAGTAACTCTGACTGATCATGAAGTAACTGACTGATCATAGACTAACTCTGCTATTGGAGTAACAGGCTGATCCTGGAGTAACAGGCTGATCCTGGAGTAACTCTACTCCTGGAGTAACTCTGATCCTGGAGTAACTGACTGATCATGGAGCAACTCTGCTCTTGGAATAATCGCCTGATACAGGAGTAAGTGACTTATCATAGAGTAACTCTCCTATTGGAGTAACAGGCTGATCCTGGAGTAACAGACTGATCCTGGAGTAACTCTGCTCTTAGAGTAACAGACTGAACTTGGAGTAACTGACAGATCCTGGAGTAACTCTCCTCTTGGAGTAACAGACTGCTCCTGGAGCAACTGGCTGATCCTGGAGTAACTGACTGATCCTGGAGTAAATGACTCATCCTGGAATAACTCTGCTCTTGGAGTAACAGACTGATCTTGGAGAAACTGACTGATCCTGGAATCACTCTGCCCTTGGACTATCACTGATCCTGAAAAAATTCTGATTGATCCTGGATAAACTGTGACTGATCCAGGAGTAACTCTGCTATTGGAGTAACAGACTGATCCTGGAGTAACCGAATGATCCTGGAGTAACTCTGCTCTTGGAGTAACAAACTGATTCTGGAGTAACAGACTTATCATGGAGTAACCGACTGGTCCTGGAGTAGCTCTGACTGATCCTGGAGTAACTGTCCTCTCCTGGAGTAAGAATGCTCTTGGAGTAACAGACTGATCCTGGAGTAACTCTCCCCTTGGTGTTACAGAGTGATCCTGGAGTAACAGACTGATCCTGGAGTAACTGACTGATCTTGGAATAACAGACTGATCCTGGAGTAATGGAATGATCCTGAGGTCACTCTGCTATTGGAATAACTGACTGATCCTGGAGCAACTCTGCTGTTGGAGTAACTGACTGATTCTGGAGTAACTGACTGATCCTGGAGTAACTCTGTCAGATCCTGGTAAAACTCTGACTGAACCTGGAGTAACTCTGCTCTTGGAGTAACAGACTGTCTTGGAGTAACTGACTTATGCTGGAATAACACTGCTCTTGGAGGAACAGTCTGATCCTGCAGTATCTGACTGATTTTGGAGTCATTCTGCTATTGGTGTAACAGACTAATCCTGGAGTAATTGACTGATCCTGGAACAACTCTGACTGTTCGTGGAGCAACTCTGCTCTTTGACTAACAGGCTGATCCTGGAAGAACTGACTGTACTTGGAGGAACAGATTGATCCTGGAGTAACTGACTGATCCAGTAGTAACTCTAACTGCTCCTGGAGTGAATGCTCTTGGAGTAACTGACTGACCCTGGAGAAGCTCTGCTCTTGGAATAACAGGCTGATCCTGGAGTAACTCTGCTCCTAGAGTAAATCTATTCCTGGAGTAACAGACTGATCCTGCAGCAAGTGACTGATCTTGGGTAACAGACTGATCCTGGAGTAACGGACTGATCCTGAGGTCACTCTGCCATTGGAATAACTGACTGATCCTGGAGCAACTCTGCTCTTGGAGTAACAAACCGATCTTGGAGTAACTGTCTTATTCAGGAATCACTCTGCTCCTGGAGTAACAGACTGATCCTCGAGTAAATCTACACCTGGAGTAACATACTGATCCTGGACCAACTCTGCTCTTGGAGTAACGGGCTGAAGCTGGAGTAAGTGACTGATCCTGGAGTAAATGTCTGATCCTGGAGTAACAATGCTCTTGGAGTAACAGACTGATCCTGGAATAACTGACTCATCCTGTAGTAACTCTGACTGATCCTGGAGTGACTGATCCTGGAGTGACTGACTGACCCTGGAGTCGCTCTGCTCTTGGAATAACAGGCTGATCCTGGAGTAACTCTACTCCTGGAGTAACAGACTGATCATGGAGCAACTCTGCTCTTGGAGTAACCGACCGATACTGAAGTAAGTGACTGATGTTAGAGTAACAGACTGATACTGGGGTAACTGATGGATCCTGCAGCACCTGACCGATCCTGGAATAACTCTGCAATTGGAGTAACAGACTAATCCTGGAGTAACTGACTGGTCCTGGATTAACTCTGACTGATCCTGGAGTAACTGTCCTCTCCTGGAGTAAGAATGCTCTTGGAGTAACAGTCTGATCCTGGAGTAACTCTCCCCTTGGTGTTACAGAGTGATCCTGGAGTAACAGACTGATCCTGGAGTAACTGACTGATCTTGGAGTAACAGCCTGATCCTGGAGTAATGGAATGATTCTGAGTTCACTCTGCTATTGGAATAACTGACTGATCCTGGAGCAACTCTGCTGTTGGAGTAACTGACTGATTCTGGAGTAACTGACTGATCCTGGAGTAACTCTGTCAGATCCTTGTAAAACTCTGACTGAACCTGGAATAACTCTGCTCTTGGAGTAACAGAGTGATCTTGGAGTAACTGACTTATCCTGAAATAACTCTGCTCCTGGAGTAACAGACTGA
Source organism: Carcharodon carcharias (assembly GCF_017639515.1). Classification (NCBI taxonomy): domain Eukaryota; kingdom Metazoa; phylum Chordata; class Chondrichthyes; order Lamniformes; family Lamnidae; genus Carcharodon; species Carcharodon carcharias. The sequence goes on along the minus strand of NC_054469.1, from coordinate 162,170,565 downwards.
TCCTCGAGTAAATCTACTCCTGGAGTAACATACTGATCCTGGAACAACTCTGCTTCTGGAGTAACGGGCTGATCCTGGAGTAAGTGACTGATCCCGGAGTAATTGTCTGATCCTGGAGTAACAATGCTCTTGGAGTAACAGACTGATCCTGGAGTAATTGACTGATCCTGTAATAACTCTGAATGATCCTGGAGTGACTGCTCCTGGATTAACTGACTGACCCTGGATTTGCTCTGCTCTTGGAATAACAGGCTGATCCTGGAGTAACTCTACGCCTGGAGTAACTCTGATCCTGGTGGATATCTACTCCTGGAGTAACAGACTGATCCTGGAGTACCTGACTGATCATGGAGCAACTCTGCTCTTGGAGTAACCGACTGATACTGAAGTAAGTGATTGATCTTAGAGTAACAGCCTGATTCTGGGGTAACTGTTGGATCCTGGAGTAATTAACTGATTCTGGAGTAACTCTGACTGATCCTGCAGTAACTGACTGATCCTGGAGTAACTCTGCTATTTGGAGTAACAGACTGATCCTGGAGTAATTGACTGATCCTGGAACAACTCTGACTGTTCGTGGAGCAATTCTGCTCTTGGAGTAACAGGCTGATCATGGAATAACTGACTGATCTTCGAGGAACAGACTGATCCTGGAGTAACTGACTGATCCAGTAGTAAATCTAACTGATCCTGGAGTGAATGCTCCTGTAGTAATTGACTGACCCTGGAGAAGCTCTGCTCTTGGAATAACAGGCTGAACCTGGAGTAACCCTACTCCTGGAGTAAATCTACTCCTGGAGTAACAGACTGATCCTGGAGCAAGTGACTAATCTTGGAGTAACAGACTGATCCTGGAGTAACGGACTGATCCTGAGGTCACTCTGCCATTGGAATAACCGACTGATCCTGGAGCAACTCTGCTCTTGGAGTAACAGACTGATCTTGGATTAACTGACTTATTCCTGGAATAACTCTGCTCCTGGAGTAACAGACCGATCCTCGAGTAAATCTACTCCTGGAGTCACATACTGATCCTGGAACAACTCTGCTCCTGGAGTAACGGGCTGAACCAGGAGTAAATGACTGATCCTGGAGTAAATGTCTGATCCTGGAGTAACAATGCTCTTGGAGTAACAGACTAAGCCTGGAGTAACTGACTGATCCTGTAGTAACTCTGACTGATCCTGGAGTGAATGATCCTGGAGTAACTGACTGACCCTGGAGTCGCTTTGCTCTTGGAATAACAGGCTGATCCTGGAATAACTCTACTCCTGGAATAACTTTGATCCTGGAGTAAATCTACCCCTGGAGTAACAGACTGATCCTGGTGTAACTGACTGATCATGGAGCAACTATGCTCTTGGAGTAACCGACTGATACTGAAGTAAGTGACTGATCTTAGAGTAACAGCCTGATCATGGGGTAACTGATGGATCCTGCAGCAACTGACCGATCCTGGAGTAACTCTGACTGAACCTGGAGTAACTGACTGATCCTGGAGTAACTCTGCTATTTGGAGTAACAGACTAATCTTGGAGTAATTGACTGATCCCGGAACAACTCTGACTGTTCGTGGAGCAACTCTGCGCTTCGAGTAGCAGCCTGATCCTAGAGTAGCTCTGCCTCTGTAATAACAGACTGATCCTGGGCTAACTCTACTCCTAGAGTAACTCTGAACCTGGAGTAGCCCTGACTGATCCAGGTGTAACAGACTGATCCTGGAGTACTCTGCTCCTGGAATAAAACTGATCCTGGAGTAATGCTCATTGATCCTGGGGTAACAGACATCCGGGAGCAACTCTGCTCCTGTAGTAACTCTGACCGATCTTGGAGTAAGTGACTGATCCTGGAGAAACTCTGACTGATCCTGGAGTAACTGACTGCTCCTGGAGTAACTCTGGCTGATCCTGCAGTAACACTGCTCTTGTGGTAACTGACTGATACTGTAGTAACTCTGCTGTTGGAGTAAGTGACTGATTCTGGAGTAAATGACTGATCCTGGAGTAAGTCTGACCGATCCTGGAGTAACTCTGACGGATCCTGGAGTAAATCTGCTCTTGGAGTTACAGACTGATCTTGGAATAACTGACTTATCCTGGATTAAATCTGCTCTTGGAGTAACCGGCTGATCCTCGAGTAAGTGACTGATCCTGGAGTAATTTTCTTATCCTGGAGTAACAATGCTCTTGGAGTAACAGACTGATCCTGGAGTAACTGACTGATCCTTTAGTAACTCTAACTGATCCTGGAGTGACTGCTCCTGGACTAACTGACTGACCCTGGAGAATCTCTGCTCTTGGAATAACAGGCTGATCCTGGAGTAACTCTACTCCTGGAGTAAATCTACTCCTGGAGTAACAGACTGATCCTGGAGAAACTGACTGATCCTGGAGAAACTGTGTCTAATCCTGTTACTCCAGGAGTAGAATTGGAGTAACAGGCTGATCCTGGACTAACTCTACTCTTGGAGTAACAGACTGATCCTGGAGTAACAGACTTATACTGGAGTAACAATGCTCTTGGAGTAACAGACTGATCTTGGAGTAATTGACAGATCCTGGAGTAACTCTCCCCTTCGAGTAACAAACTGCTCCTGGAGTAACAGACGGATCCTGGAGTAACTGACTGATCTTGGAGTAACAGACTGATCCTGGAGTAAGGAACTGATCCTGAGGTCAATCTGCTATTGGAATAACTGACTGATCCTGGAGCCACTCTGCTCTTGGAGTAACTGATTGATTCTGGAGTAACTGACTGTTCCTGGAGTAACTCTGTCGGACCCTAGAGTAACTCAAACTGAACCTGGAGTAACTTCGCTCTTGGAGTCACCGACTGATCTTGGAGTCACTGACTTATCCTGGAATAACTCTGCTCTTGGGAGTAACAGGCTGATCCTGGAGTAAGTGACTGATGCTGGAGTAACTGTCTGATCCTGGAGTAACAATTCTCTTGGAGTAACAGACTGATCATGAAGTAACTGACTGATCCTGTAGTAATTCTGACTGATCCTGGAGTGACTGCTCCTGGAGTAACTGACTGACCCTGGAGTAGCTCTGCTCATGGAATAAAAGAATGATCCTGGTTTAATTCTACTCCTGGAGTAACAGACTGATCCAGGAGTAACTGACTGATCTTGGAGTAACTCTGCTCTTGGAGTAACCGACTGATACTGGAATAACTGACTGATCTTAGTGTAACAGACTGATCCTGGAGTAAGTGACTGATCCTGGAGTAACTGTCAGATTCTGGAGTAACAATGCTCTTGGAGTAACGGACTGATCCTGGAGTAACTGACTGATCCTGGAGTAACTCTGTCAGATCCTGGTAAAACTCTGACTGAACCTGGAGTAACTCTGCTCTTGGAGTAACAGACTGATCTTGGAGTAACTGACTTATCCTGAAATATCTCTGCTCCTGTAGTAACAGACTGATCCTCGAGTAAATCTACTCCTGGAGTAACATACTGATCCTGGAGCAACACTGCTACTGGAGTAACGGGCTGATCCTGGAGTAAATGACTGATCCTGGAGTAACAATGCTCTTGGAGTAACAGACTGATCCTGGAGTAACTGACTGATCCTGTAATAACTCTGACTGATCCTGGAGTGAATGCTCCTGGATTAACAGACTGACCCTAGATTCGCTCTGCTCTTGGAATAACAGGCTGATCCTGGAGTAACTCTACTCCTGGATTAACTCTGATCCTGGAGTAAATCTATTCCTGGAGTAATAGACTGATACTGGATTAACTGACTGATCATGGAGCAACTCTGCCCTTGGAGTAACTGACTGATACTGAAGTAAGTGATTGATCTTAGAGTAACAGCCTGATCCTGGGGTAACTGATGGATCCTGGAGTAACTGACTGATCCAGGAGTAACTCTGTCAGATCCTGGTAAAACTCTGACTGAACCTGGAGTAACTCTGCTCTTGGAGTAACAGACTGATCTTGTAGTAACTGACCTATCCTGAAATAACTCTGCTCCTGTAGTAACAGACTGATCCTCGAGTAAATCTGCTCCTGGAGTAACATACTGATCCTGGAGCAACTCTGCTCCTGCAGTAACGGGCTTATCCTGGAGTAAGTGACTGATCTTGGAGCAACTCTGCTCTTGGAGTAACCGACTGATACTGGAGTAACTGACTGATCTTAGTGTAACAGACTGATCCTGGAGTAAGTGACTGATCCTGGAGTAACTGTCAGATTCTGGAGTAACAATGCTCTTGGAGTAACGGACTGATCCTGGAGTAACTGACTGATCCTGGAGTAACTCTGTCAGATCCTGGTAAAACTCTGACTGAACCTGGAGTAACTCTGCTCTTGGAGTAACAGACTGATCTTGGAGTAACTGACTTATCCTGAAATATCTCTGCTCCTGTAGTAACAGAATGATCCTCGAGTAAATCTACTCCTGGAGTAACATACTGATCCTGGAGTAACTCTGTCAGATCCTGGTAAAACTCTGACTGAACCTGGAGTAACTCTGCTCTTGGAGTAACAGACTGATCTTGGAGTAACTGACTTATCCTGAAATATATCTGCTCCTGTAGTAACAGACTGATCCTCGAGTAAATCTACTCCTGGAGTAACATACTCTGCTCCTGGAGTAACGGGCTGATCCTGGAGTAAGTGACTGATCCTGGAGTAATTGGCTGATCCTGGAGTAACAAGGCTCTTGGAGTAACAGACTAATCCTGGAGTAACTGACTGATCCTGTAATAACTCTGACTGATCCTGGAGTGACTAATCCTGGGTTAACTGACTGACCCTGGATTCGCTCTGCTCTTGGAATAACAGGCTGATCCTGGAGTAACTCTACGCCTGGAGTAACTCTGATCCTGGAGTAAATCTACTCCTGGAGTAACAGACTGATCCTGGAGTAACTGACTGATCATGGAGCACCTCTGCTCTTGGAGTAACCGACTGATAGTGAAGTAAGTGATTGATCTTAGAGTAACAGCCTGATCCTGGGGTAACTGAGGATCCTGGAGTAACTGTCTGATTCTGGAGTAACTCTGAATGATCCTGCAGTAACTGACTGATCCTGGAGTAACTCTGCTATTGGAGTAACAGATTAATCCTGGTGTCATTGACTGATCCTGGAACAACTCTGACTGTTCGTGGAACAACTCTGCTCTTGGAGTAACAGGCTGATCATGGAATAACTGACTGTACTTGGAGGAACAGACTGATCCTGGAGTAACTGACTGATCCATTAGTAACTCTAACTGATCCTGGAGTGAATGCTCCTGGAGTCACTGACTGACCCTGGAGAAGCACTGCTCTTGGAATAACAGGCTGATCCTGGAGTAACTCTACTCCTGGAGTAAATCTACTCGTGGATTAACAAACTGATCCTGGAGCAAGTGACTGATCTTGGAGTAACAGACTGATCCTGCAGTAACGGACTGATCCTGAGGTCACTCTGCCATTGGAATAACTGACTGATCCTGGAGCAACTCTGCTCTTGGAGTAACAGATTGATCTTGGAGTAACTGACTTATTCCTGGAATAACTTTGCTCCTGGAGTAACCGACTGACACCCGAGTAAATCTACTCCTGGAGTAACAGACTGATCCTGGAGCAAAACTGCTCCTGGAGTAACGGGCTGAACCTGGAGTAAGTGACTGATCCTGGAGTAAATGTCTGATCCTGGATTAACAATGCTCTTGGAGTAACAGGCTGATCCTGGAGTAACTGATTGATTCTGTAGTAACTCTGACTGATCCTGGGTGACTGACCCTGGAGTCGCTCTGCTATTGGAATAACAGGCTGATCCTGGAGTAACTCTACTCCTGGAGTAACTCTGATCCTGGAGTAAATCTACTCGTTGAGTAACAGACTGATCCTGGATTAACTGACTGATCATGGAGCAACTCTGCTCTTGGAGTAACCGACTGATACTGAAGTAAGTGACTGATCTTAGAGTAACAGACTGATCCTGGAGTAACTGACTGATCCTGGAGTAACTCTGCAATTGGAGTAACTGACTAATCCTGTAGTAATTGACTGATCCTGGAAAAACTCTGACATTTCGTGGAGCAACTCTGCTCTTCGAGTAACAGCCTGATCCTGGAGTAGCTCCGCCCCTGTAATAACAGACTGATCCTGGGCTAACTCTAATCCTAGAGTAACTCTGCTCCTGGAGTAACCCTGACTGATCCTGGTGTAACAGACTGATCCTGGAGTAACTCTCCTCCTGGAATAAAACTGATCCTGGAGTAATGCTCATTGATTCTGGGGTAACAGACATCTGGGAGTAACTCTGCCCCTGGATTAACTATGACCAATCGTCGTGTAACTGACTGATCCTGGAGTAACTCTGGCTGATCCTGGAGTAATTCAGCTCTTATAGTAAAAGACTGATCCTGGAGTAACTGACTACTCCTGGAGTAACTCTGGCTGATCCTGCAGTAACCCTGCTCTTGTAGTAACTGACTGATCCTGGAGTAACTCTGCTGTTGGAGTAAGTGATCAATTCTGGAGTAAATGACTGATCCTGGAGTAAGTCTGACCGATCCTTGAGTAACTCTGATGGATCCTGGAGTAAATCTGCTCTTGGAGTTACAGACTGATCTTGGAATAACTGACTTATCCTGGAATAACTCTGCTCTTGGAGTAACAGGCTGATCCTGGAGTAAGTGACTGATGCTGGAGTAACTGTCTGATCATGGAGTGACAATGCTCTTGGATTAACAGACTGATCCTGAAGTAACTGACTGGTCCTGTAGTAATTCTGACTGATCCTGGAGTGACTGCTCCTGGAGTAACTGACTGACCCTGGAGGAGCTCTGCTCATGGAAGAAAATAATGATCCTGGAGTAACTCTACTCCTGGAGCAACTCTGATCCTGGTTTAAATCTACTCCTGGAGTAACAGACTGATCCAGGAGTAACTGACTGATCTTGGAGCAACTCTGCTCTTGGAGTAACTGACTGATCTTAGTGTAACAGACTGATCCTGGAGTAGGTGACTGATCCTGGAATAACTGTCAGATCCTGGAGTAACAATGCTCTTGGATTAACGGACTGATCCTGGAGTAACTGACTGATCCTGGAGTAACTCTGTCAGATCCTGGTAAAACTCTGACTGAACCTGGAGTAACTCTGCTCTTGGAGTAACAGACTGATCTTGGAGTAACATACTGATCCTGGAGCAACTCTGCTCCTGGAGTAACAGACTGTTCCTTGAGTAAATCTACTCCTGGAGTAACATACTGATCCTGGAGCAACTCTACTCCTGGAGTAACGGGCTGATCCTGGAGTAAGTGACTGATCCTGGAGTAATTGTCTGATCCTGGAGTAACAATGCTCTTGGAGTAACAGACGGATCCTGGAGTAATTGACTGATCCTGTAATAACTCTGACTGATCCTGGAGTGACTGCTCCTGGTTTAACTGACTGACCCTGGATTCGATCTGCTCTTGCAATAACAGGCTGATCCTGGAGTAACTCTACTCCTGAAGTAACTCTGATCACGGAGTAAATCTACTCCTGGAGTAACAGACTGATCCTGGAGTAACTGACTGATCATGGAGCAAATCTGCTCTTGGGGTAACCGACTGATACTGAAGTAAGTGATTGATCTTAGAGTAACAGCCTGATCCTGGGGTAACTGATGGATCCTGGAGTAACTGACTGATTCTGGAGTAACTCTGACTGATCCTGCAGTAACTGACTGATCCTGGAGTAACTCTGCTATTGGAGTAACAGACTAATCCTGGAGTAATTGACTGATCCTGGAACAACTCTGACTGATCCTGGAGTAACTGTCCTCTCCTGGAGTAAGAATGCTCTTGGAGTAACAGACTGATCCTGGAGCAAGTGACTGATCCTGGAGTAATTGTTTGATCCTGGAGTAACAATGCTCTTGTAGTAACATACTGATCCTGGAGTAACTGACTGATCCTGTAATAACTCTGACTGATCCTGGAGTGACTGCTCCTGGATTAACTGACTGACCATGGATTCGCTCTGCTCTTGGAATAACAGGCTGATCCTGGAGTAACTCTACTCCTGGAGTAACTCTGATCCTGGAGTAAATCTACTCCTGGAGTAATGGACTGATCCTGGAGTAACTGACTGATCATGGAGCAACTCTGATACTGGAGTAACAGACTAATCCTGGAGTAATTGACTGATCCTGGAACAACTCTGACTGTTTGTGGAGCAACTCTGCTCTTGGAGTAACATGCTGATCATGGGATGACTGACTGATCTTGGAAGAACAGACTGATCCTGGAGTAACTGACTGATCCTGGAGTAACTCTGTCAGATCCTGGTAAAACTCTGACTGAACCTGGAGTAACTCTGCTCTTGGAGTAACAGACTGAACTTGAGTAACTGACTTATCCGGAAATAACTCTGCTCCTGTAGTAACAGACTGATCCTCGAGTAAGTCTACTCCTGGAGTAACATACTGATCCTGGAGCAACTCTGCTCCTGGAGTAACTGGCTGATCCTGGAGTAAGTGACTGATTCTGGAGTAATTGTCTGATCCTGGAGTAACAATGCTCTTGGAGTAATAGACAGATCCTGGAGTAACTGACTGATCCTGTAATAACTCTGAATGATCCTGGAGTGACTGATCCTGGATTAACTGACTGACCCTGGATTCGCTCTGCTCTTGGAATAACAGGCTGATCCCGGAGTAACTCTACTCCTGGAGTAAATCTGATCCTGGAGTAAAGCTACTCCTGGAGTAACAGACTGATCCTGGAGCAACTGACTGATCATGGAGCAACTCTGCTCTTGGAGTAACCGACTGATACTGAAGTAAGTGATTGATCTTAGAGTAACAGCCTGATCCTGGGGTAACTTTGGATCCTGGAGTAACTGACTGATCCTGGAGTAACTCTGACTGATCCTGCAGTAACTGACTGATCCTGGAGTAACTCTGCTATTGGAGTAACAGACTAATCCTGGAGTAATTGACTGATCCTGGAACAACTCTGACTGTTCTTGGAGCAACTCTGCTCTTGGAGTAACAGGCTGATGATGGAATAACTGACTGATCTTGGAGGAACAGACTGATCCTGGAGTAACTGATGGATCTTGGAGTAACTCTGTCAGATCCTGGTAAATCTCTGACTGAACCTGGAGTAACTCTGCTCTTTGAGTAACAGACTGATCTTGGAGTAACTGACTGATCCTGAAATAACTCTGCTCCTGGAGTAACAGACTGATCCTCGAGTAAATCTACTCCAGGAGGAACATACTGATCCTGGAGCAACTCTGCTCTTGGAATAACAGGCTGATCCTGGAGTAACTCTACTCCTGGAGTAAATCTACTCCTGGAGTAACAGACAGATCCTGGAGCAAGTGACTGATCTTGGAGTAACAGACTGATCCTGGAGCAACGGACTGATCCTGAGATCACTCTGCCATTGGAATAACTGACTGACCCTCGAGCAATTCTGCTCTTGGAGTAACAGACTGATCTTGGAGTAACTGACTTATTCCTGGAATACCTCTGCTCCTGGAGTAACAGACTGATCCTCGAGTAAATCTACTCCTGGATTAACAGACTGATCCAGGAGTAACTGACTGAACTTGGAGTAACTCTGCTCTTGGAGTAACAAACTGATCTTGGAGTAACTGATGGATCCTGGAGTAACCCTGACTGATCCTGGAGTAACTGACTGATCCTAGAGTAACTCTGCTACTGGAGTAACAGGCTGATCCTGGAGTAACTCTGCTCTTGGAGTAACAGACTGATCCTGGAGTAACTCTGCTCTTGGAGTAACAGACTGATCTTGGAGTAACCGAAAGATCCTGGAGTAACTCTGCTCTTGCAGTAACAGACTGATCCTGGAGCAACTGGCTGATCCTGGAGTAACTGACTGATCCTGGAGTAACAGACTGATCCTGCAGTAACTGACTGATCTTGGAGTAACAGACTGATCTTGGAGTAACTGACTGATCCTGAGGTAACTCTGCTATTGGAATAACTGACTGATAATGGAGTAATTCTGCTCTTGGAGAAGAAGACACATTCTGGAGTAAATGACTGATCCTGGAGTAACTCTGACCAATCCTGGAGTAACTTGGACTGATCCTGGATTAACACTGCTCTTGGAGTATCAGAATGATCTTGGAGAAACTGACTTATCCTGGAACAACTCTGCTCTTGGACTAACACTGATCCTGAAAAAATTCTGATTGATCCTGGAGTAACTGATTGATCCTGGAGAAACTGTGACTGATCAAGGACTAAATATGCTATTGCAGTAACGCACTGATCCTGGAGTAACCGATTGATCCTGGAGTAACTCTGCTATTGGAGTAACAGACTTATCCTGGAGTAACTGACAGATCCTGGAGTAACTCTCCTTTTGGAGTAACAGAATGACCCTGGAGCAACTCACTGACCCTGGAGTAACTGACTGATCCTGGAGTAACTGACTGATCCTGGAGTAACAGAATGATCCTGGAGTAACTGACGTATCCTGGAATAACTCTGCTCTTGGAGTTTCCGGCTGATCCTGGATTAAGTGACTGATGTTGGAGTAATTGTCTTATCCTGGAGTAACAATGCTCTTGGAGTAACAGTCTGATCTTAGAGTAACTGACAGATCCTGGAGTAACTCTCCTCTTGGAGTAACAGACTGATACTGGAGCAACTGGCTGATCCTGGAGTAACTGACTGATCCTGGAGTAACTGACTGATCTAGGAGTAACAGACTGATCTTGGAGTAACTGACTGATCGTAGAGTAACTTCTCTATTGGAGGAACAGGCTGATGCTGGAGTAACTCTGCTCTTGGAGTAACAGACTGATCCTGGAGTAACAGACTGAACCTGGAGTAAATTTACTCCTGGAGTAACAGACTGATCTTGGAGTAACTGACTGAACTTGGAGCAACTCTGGTCTTGGAATAACCGACTGATACAGGAGTAAGTGACTGATCTTAGAATAACAGACTGATCCTGGGGTAACTGATGGGTCCTTGAGTAACTGACTGATCCTGGAGTAACTCTGACTGATCCTGGAGTAACCTACTGATCATAGAGGATCTCTGCTATTGGAAAAACAGGCTGATCCTGGAGTAACAGACTGATGCTGGAGTAACTCTGCTCTTGGAGTAACAGACTGATCTTGGAGTAACTGACAGATCCTGGAGTAACTCACCTCTTGGAGTAACAGACTTATCCTGGAGCAATTGGCTGATCCTGGAGTTATTGACTGATCCTGGAGTAACAGACTGATCCTGGAGTAACTGACTGATCTTGGAGTAACAGACTGATCTTGGAGTAACTGACCGATCCTGAGTTAACTCAGCTATTGGAATAACTAACTGATCGTGGAGTAACTCTGCTCTTGGAGAAGGTGACGGATTCTGGAGTAAATGACTGATCCTGGAGTAACTCTGACCAATCCTGGAGTAACTGGAACTGAACCTGGAATAACTCTGCTCTTGGAGTAACAGACTGATCTTGGAGAAACTGACTCTTCCTGGAATAACTGTGCTCTTGGACTAACACTGATCCTGAAAAAATTCTGATGGATCTTGGAGTAAATGGTTGATCCTGGAGAAACTGTGACTGATCCAGGAGTAACTCTGCACTTGGAGTAACAGTCTTATCTTGGAGTAACTGACAGATCCTGGAGTAAGTCTCCAATTGGTGTAACAGACTGATACTGGAGTAACAGACTTATCCTGGAGAAACTGACTGATCCTGGAGAAACTGTGTCTAATCCGGGAGTAACTCTGCTATTGGAGTAACAGGCTGATCCTGGAGTAAATCTACTCTTGGAGTAACAGACTGATCCTGGAGTAACAGTCTGAAACTGGAGTAACAATGCTCTTGGAGTAACAGACTGATCTTGGAGTAACTGACAGATCCTGGAGTAACTCTCCCCTTCGAGTAACAGACTGATCCTGGAGTAACAGACTGATCCTGGAGTAACTGACTGATCTTGGAGTAGCAGACTGATCCTGGAGTAAAGGACTGATCCTGAGGTCACTCTGCTATTGGAATAACTGACTGATCCTGGAGCCACTCTGCTCTTGGAGTAACTGATTGATTCTGGAGTAACTGACTGATCCTGGAGTAACTCTGTCAGACCCTGGAGTAACTCTAATTGAACCTGGAGTAACTCCGCTCTTGGAGTCACAGACTGATCTTGGAGTCACTGACTTATCCTGGAATAACTCTGCTCTTGGAGTAACAGGCTGAACCTGGAGTAAGTGACTGATGCTGGAGTAACTGTCTGATCATGGAGTAACAATGCTCTTGGATTAACAGACTGATCCTGAAGCAACTGACTGATCCTATAGTAATTCTGACTGATCCTGGAGTGACTGCTCCTGGAGTAACTGACTGACCATGGAGTAGCTCTGCTCATGGAATAAAAGAATAATCCTGGAGTAACTCTACTCCTGGAGCAACTCTGATCCTGGTTTAAATCTTCTCCTGGAGTAACAGACTGATCCAGGAGTAACTGACTGATCTTGGAGCAACTCTGCTCTTGGAGTAACCGACTGATACTGGAGTAAATGACTGATCTTAGTGTAACAGACTGATCCTGGAGTAGGTGACTGATCCTGGAGTAACTCTGTCAGATTGGGGTAAAACTCTGACTGAACCTGGAGTAACTCTGCTCTTGAGTAACAGACTGATCTTGGAGTAACATACTGATCCTGGAGCAACTCTGCTCCTGGAGTAACAGACTAATCCTCGAGTAAATGTACTCCTGGAGTAACAGACTGATCCTGGAGTAACTGACTGATCCTGTAATAGCTCTGACTGATCCTGGAGTGACTGCTCCTGGATTAACTGACTGACCCTGGATTCGCTCTGCTCTTGGAATAACAGGCTGATCCTGGAGTAACTCTACTCCTGGAGTAACTCTGATCATGGAGTAATTCTACTCCTGGAGTAACAGACTGATCCTGGAGTAACTCTGACTGATCCTGGAGTAACACTGCTCTTGGACTAACAGACTGATCTTGTAGTAAATGACTGATCCTGGTGTGACTGACTGATCCTGGAGAAACTCTGACTGATGCTGGAGTAACTGACCTTGGAGGAACAGACTGATCTTGTAGTAAATGACTGATCCTAGTGTAACTGACTGATCCAGGAGTAAATCTGACTGATCCAGGAGTAACTCTGCTCTTGGACTAACAGACTGATCCAGGAGTAATTGTCTGATCCTGGAGTAACTTCACTGATCCTGGAGTAATTGACTGATCCTGGAGTAACTGACTGATCCTGGAGTAACTCTGTTCCTGGAGTAACTCTGCTCTTGGAGTAACTCTGATCCTGAAATATTTCTGATTGATCCTGGAGTAACTGACTGATCCTGAAGTAACTCTGCTATTGGAGTAACTGACTGACCTTGGAGTAATTCCGCTTTTGGAGTAACAGACAGATCCTGGAGTAACTGATTGATCCTGGAGTAACTCTCACTGATCCTGGAGTAACTAACTTACCCTGGATTAACTCTGCTCTTGGAGTAACAGAATGATCCTGGAGTAACTCTGCTCTTGGAGTAAAAAACTGATCCTGGAGTAACACTGCTCTTGGAGTAACAGACTGATCATGAAGTAACTGACTGATGCTGAAATAACTGTGCTCTTGGAGTAACTGACTGATCCTGGAGTAACTGACTGATCCTGGAGTAAGTTGGACTGATCCTGGAGTAACTCTGACTGATCCTGGAGTAAATCTGCTCTTAGAGTTACAGACTGATCTTGGAGTAACCGACTTATCCTGGAATAACTCTGCTCTTGGAGTAACTGACTGATCCTGGAGTAATTGACTGATCCTGGAGTAACTGACTGCTCCTGGAGTAACTCTGCTCTTGGAGTAACAGGCTGATCATCGAGTAACTGACTGGTTCTGAATTAACTCTGCTCCTGGATTAAATGACTGATCCAGGGGTAACTGACTGATCCTGGAGTAACTCAGACTGATCCTGGAGTAACTGCGCTTGGAGTAACAGACTGTTCTTGGAGTAAATGACTGATCTTGCAGTAACTCTGCTCTTGTAGTAACTAAATGATCCTGGAGTAACTGACTGGTCCTGGAGTAACTCTGACTGATCCTGGAGTAACTCTGCTCTTGGACTAACAGACGGATCTTGTAGTAAATGACTGATCCTAGTGTAACTGACTGATCCTAGAGTAACTCTGATGAATCCTGGAGTAACTGTGCTCTTGATTAACAGACTGATCCTGGAGTAACTGACTGATCCTGGGGAAACAGACTGATCCTGGAGCAATTGTCTGATCCTGGAGTAACTTCACCGATCCTGGAGTAACTGACTGATCCTGGAGTAACTCTGACGAATCCTGGAGTAACTCTGCTCTTGGATTAACAGACTGATTCTGGAGTAACTGACTGATCCTAGGGTAACAGACTGATCCTGGAGCAATTGTCTGATCCTGGAGTAACTTCACTGATCCTGGAGAAATTGACTGATTTCTGGAGTAACTCTGCTCCTGGAGTAACTCTGATCCTGGAATAAATCTGATCCTGAAATACTTCTGATTTATCCTGGAGTAACTGACTGATCCTGAAGAAACTCTGCTTTTGGAGTAACAGACTGATCCTCGAGTAACTCTGCGCTTGGAGTAACAGAATGATCATGGAGTAACTCTGCTCTTGGAGGAAAAAAACTGATCAGGAGTATCTCTGCTCCTGGAGTAACAGACTGATCCTGGAGTAACTGACTGATCCCGAAGTAACACTGCTCTTGGAGTTACTGACTGATCCTGGAGTAACTGACTGATCCTGGAGTAAGTTTGACCGATCCTGGAGTAAGTCGGACTGATCCTGGAGTAACTCTGCTCTTGGAGTTACAGAGTGATCTTGGAGTAACCGACTTATCCTGGAATAACTCAGCTCTTGGAGTAACTGACTGAACCTGGAGTGACTCTGCTCTTGGAGTAACTGACTGATCCTGGAGTAACTGACTGATCCAGGAGTAACTGACTGCGCCTGGAGTAACTCTGCTCTTGGACCAACAGGCTGATCCTTGAGTAACTGATTTGTTCTGGATTAACTCTGCTCCTGGATTAACTGACTGATCCTGGGGTAACTGACTGATCCTGGAGTAACTCTGACTGATCCTGGAGTAACTGCTCTTGGACTAACAGACTGATCTTGTAGTAAATGACTGATCCTGGTGTAACTGACTGACCCTGGAGTAACTCTGACTGATCCTGGAGTAACTCTGTTCTTGGACTAACAGACTGATTCTGGAGTACCTGACTGATCCTGGGGTAAAAGACTGATCCTGGAGTTATTGTCTGACCCTGGAGTAAATCTCACTGATCCTGGAGTAATTGATTGATCCTGGAATAAAACTGCTCTTGGAGTAACAGACTGATCCTGGAGTTACTGACTGATCCGGAAGTAACTCTACTCCTGAAATAACAGACAGATCCTGCAGTAGCTAACTGATCCTGGACTAACTCTGCTCCTGGAGTAACTCTGCTGCTGGAGTAACACTGATCCTGAATTAATTCTGATTGTTCCTGGAGCAACTGACTGATCCTGATATAACTCTGCTATTGGAATAACAGACTAATCCTAGAGTAACTCTGCTCTTGGAGTAACAGACAGATCCTGGAGTAACAGACTGACGCTGGAGTAACTTTCACTGATCCTTGAGTAACTGACTGATCCTGGAATAACTCTGTTCTTGGAATAACAGACTGATCCAGAAATAACTGACTGATCTTGGAGTAACAGACAGATCCTGGAGTAACTAACTGATCCTGGAGTAACTCTGCTCTTGGAGTAATAGACTGATCCTGGAGTAACTCTGCGCTTGGAGTAACTGACCGATCCTGGATTAACTCTGACTGATCCTGGAGTAACTGACTGATCCTGAAGTAATTGTACTCCTGGAGTAACAGACTGATCCTGGAGTTACTGACTGATCCGGAAGTAACTCTACTCCTGAAATAACAGACAGATCCTGCAGTAACTGACTGATCCTGGAGTAACTCTGCTCCTGGAGTAACTCTGCTGCTGGAGTAACACTGATCCTGAATTAATTCTGATTGTTCCTGGAGCAACTGACTGATCCTGATATAACTCTGCTATTGGAATAACAGACTAATCCTAGAGTAACTCTGCTCTTGGAGTAACAGACAGATCCTGGAGTAACAGACTGACGCTGGAGTAACTTTCACTGATCCTTGAGTAACTGACTGATCCTGGAATAACTCTGTTCTTGGAATAACAGACTGATCCAGAAATAACTGACTGATCTTGGAGTAACAGACAGATCCTGGAGTAACTAACTGATCCTGGAGTAACTCTGCTCTTGGAGTAACAGACTGATCCTGGAGTAACTCTGCTCTTGGAGTAACTGACCGATCCTGCAGTAACTCTGACTGATCCTGGAGTAACTGATTGATTCTGAAGTAATTGTACTCCTGGAGTAACAGACTAATCCTGGAGTAACTGACTGATCCTGGAGTAACTCTGCCCCTGGAGTAACTCTGCTACTGGAGTAACTCTGATCCTGAAATCATTCTGATTCATCCTAAAGTAACTGACTGATCCTGAAGTAACTGTGCTATTGGAGTAAAAGACTGATCCATGAGTAACTCTGCTCTTGGAGCAACAGAATGATCCTGGAGTAACTCTGCTCTTGGAGTAAAAAACTGATCCTGGAGTAACTCTGCTCTTGGAGTAACAGACTGATCCTGGGGTAACTGACTGCCCAGAAATAACTCTGCTCTTGGAGTAACTGACTGATCCTGGAGTAACTGACTGATCCTGGAGTAGGTTTGACCGATCCTGGAGAAACTCTGAATGATCCTGGAGTACCTCTGCTCTTGGAGTTAAAGACTGATCTTGCAGTAACCAACGTATCCTGGAATAACTCTGCTCTTGGAGTAACTGACTGATCGTGGAGTAACTGACTGATCCTAGAGTAACACTGCTCTTGGAGTAACTGACTGACCCTGGAGTAACTGACTGATCCTGGAGTAACACTGCTCTTGGAGTAACTGACTGACCCTGGAGTAACTGACTGATCCTGGAGTAACTGACTGCTCCTGGAGTAACTCTTCTCTTCGAGTAACAGGCTGATCCTCGAGTAACTGAGTGATCCTGGATTAACTCTGCTCCTTGATTAACTGACTGGAGTAACTCTCGCTGATCCTGGAGTAACTGACTGACCCTGGAGTAATCTGTTCTTGGAGTAACAGACTGATCTTGGAGTAACTCTGCTCCTGGAGTAACGCTGCTCCTGGAGTAACTCCGATCCTGAAATAATTCTGATTGATCCTGGAGTAACTGACTGATCCTGAAGTAAATCTGCTATTTCAGTAACAGCCTGATCCTGGAGTAACTCTGCTCTTGGAGTAACAGAATGATCCTGGAGTAACTCTGCTCTTGGAGTAAAAAACTGATCCTGGAGTAACTCGGTTCGTGGAGTAACAGACTGATCCTTGACTAACTGACTGATCCAGAAATAAATGACTGATCCTGGAGTAACTCTGCTCTTGGAGTTTCCGGCTGATCCTGGATTAAGTGACTGATGTTGGAGTAATTGTCTTATCCTGGAGTAACAATGCTCTTGGAGTAACAGGCTGATCCTAGAGTAACTGTCTGAACCTATAGTAACTCTAACTGATCCTGGAGTAACAGACTGATAATGGAGTAACTCTGCTCTTGGAGTAACAGACTGATCTTAGAGTAACTGACAGATCCTGGAGTAACTCTCCTCTTGGAGTAACAGACTGATACTGGAGCAACTGGCTGATCCTGGAGTAACTGACTGATCCTGGAGTAACTGACTGATCTAGGAGTAACAGACTGATCTTGGAGTAACTGACTGATCGTAGAGTAACTTCTCTATTGGAGGAACAGGCTGATGCTGGAGTAACTCTGCTCTTGGAGTAACAGACTGATCCTGGAGTAACAGACTGAACCTGGAGTAAATTTACTCCTGGAGTAACAGACTGATCTTGGAGTAACTGACTGAACTTGGAGCAACTCTGGTCTTGGAATAACCGACTGATACAGGAGTAAGTGACTGATCTTAGAATAACAGACTG
Organism: Carcharodon carcharias; assembly: GCF_017639515.1. Taxonomy (NCBI): domain Eukaryota; kingdom Metazoa; phylum Chordata; class Chondrichthyes; order Lamniformes; family Lamnidae; genus Carcharodon; species Carcharodon carcharias. The sequence continues at coordinate 162,152,537 of NC_054469.1, read as the reverse complement.
ATCCTGGGGTAACTGATGGGTCCTTGAGTAACTGACTGATCCTGGAGCAACTCTGACTGATCCTGGAGTAACCTACTGATCATAGAGGATCTCTGCTATTGGAAAAACAGGCTGATCCTGGAGTAACAGACTGATGCTGGAGTAACTCTGCTCTTGGAGTAACAGACTGATCTTGGAGTAACTGACAGATCCTGGAGTAACTCACCTCTTGGAGTAACAGACTTATCCTGGAGCAATTGGCTGATCCTGGAGTTATTGACTGATCCTGGAGTAACAGACTGATCCTGGAGTAACTGACTGATCTTGGAGTAACAGACTGATCTTGGAGTAACTGACCGATCCTGAGTTAACTCAGCTATTGGAATAACTGACTGATCGTGGAGTAACTCTGCTCTTGGAGAAGGTGACGGATTCTGGAGTAAATGACTGATCCTGGAGTAACTCTGACCAATCCTGGAGTAACTGGAACTGAACCTGGAATAACTCTGCTCTTGGAGTAACAGACTGATCTTGGAGAAACTGACTCTTCCTGGAATAACTGTGCTCTTGGACTAACACTGATCCTGAAAAAATTCTGATGGATCTTGGAGTAAATGGTTGATCCTGGAGAAACTGTGACTGATCCAGGAGTAACTCTGCACTTGGAGTAACAGTCTTATCTTGGAGTAACTGACAGATCCTGGAGTAAGTCTCCAATTGGTGTAACAGACTGATACTGGAGTAACAGACTTATCCTGGAGAAACTGACTGATCCTGGAGAAACTGTGTCTAATCCGGGAGTAACTCTGCTATTGGAGTAACAGGCTGATCCTGGAGTAAATCTACTCTTGGAGTAACAGACTGATCCTGGAGTAACAGTCTGAAACTGGAGTAACAATGCTCTTGGAGTAACAGACTGATCTTGGAGTAACTGACAGATCCTGGAGTAACTCTCCCCTTCGAGTAACAGACTGATCCTGGAGTAACAGACTGATCCTGGAGTAACTGACTGATCTTGGAGTAGCAGACTGATCCTGGAGTAAAGGACTGATCCTGAGGTCACTCTGCTATTGGAATAACTGACTGATCCTGGAGCCACTCTGCTCTTGGAGTAACTGATTGATTCTGGAGTAACTGACTGATCCTGGAGTAACTCTGTCAGACCCTGGAGTAACTCTAATTGAACCTGGAGTAACTCCGCTCTTGGAGTCACAGACTGATCTTGGAGTCACTGACTTATCCTGGAATAACTCTGCTCTTGGAGTAACAGGCTGAACCTGGAGTAAGTGACTGATGCTGGAGTAACTGTCTGATCATGGAGTAACAATGCTCTTGGATTAACAGACTGATCCTGAAGCAACTGACTGATCCTATAGTAATTCTGACTGATCCTGGAGTGACTGCTCCTGGAGTAACTGACTGACCATGGAGTAGCTCTGCTCATGGAATAAAAGAATAATCCTGGAGTAACTCTACTCCTGGAGCAACTCTGATCCTGGTTTAAATCTTCTCCTGGAGTAACAGACTGATCCAGGAGTAACTGACTGATCTTGGAGCAACTCTGCTCTTGGAGTAACCGACTGATACTGGAGTAAATGACTGATCTTAGTGTAACAGACTGATCCTGGAGTAGGTGACTGATCCTGGAGTAACTCTGTCAGATTGGGGTAAAACTCTGACTGAACCTGGAGTAACTCTGCTCTTGAGTAACAGACTGATCTTGGAGTAACATACTGATCCTGGAGCAACTCTGCTCCTGGAGTAACAGACTAATCCTCGAGTAAATGTACTCCTGGAGTAACAGACTGATCCTGGAGTAACTGACTGATCCTGTAATAGCTCTGACTGATCCTGGAGTGACTGCTCCTGGATTAACTGACTGACCCTGGATTCGCTCTGCTCTTGGAATAACAGGCTGATCCTGGAGTAACTCTACTCCTGGAGTAACTCTGATCATGGAGTAATTCTACTCCTGGAGTAACAGACTGATCCTGGAGTAACTCTGACTGATCCTGGAGTAACACTGCTCTTGGACTAACAGACTGATCTTGTAGTAAATGACTGATCCTGGTGTGACTGACTGATCCTGGAGAAACTCTGACTGATGCTAGAGTAACTGACCTTGGAGGAACAGACTGATCTTGTAGTAAATGACTGATCCTAGTGTAACTGACTGATCCAGGAGTAAATCTGACTGATCCAGGAGTAACTCTGCTCTTGGACTAACAGACTGATCCAGGAGTAATTGTCTGATCCTGGAGTAACTTCACTGATCCTGGAGTAATTGACTGATCCTGGAGTAACTGACTGATCCTGGAGTAACTCTGTTCCTGGAGTAACTCTGCTCTTGGAGTAACTCTGATCCTGAAATATTTCTGATTGATCCTGGAGTAACTGACTGATCCTGAAGTAACTCTGCTATTGGAGTAACTGACTGACCTTGGAGTAATTCCGCTTTTGGAGTAACAGACAGATCCTGGAGTAACTGATTGATCCTGGAGTAACTCTCACTGATCCTGGAGTAACTAACTTACCCTGGATTAACTCTGCTCTTGGAGTAACAGAATGATCCTGGAGTAACTCTGCTCTTGGAGTAAAAAACTGATCCTGGAGTAACACTGCTCTTGGAGTAACAGACTGATCATGAAGTAACTGACTGATGCTGAAATAACTGTGCTCTTGGAGTAACTGACTGATCCTGGAGTAACTGACTGATCCTGGAGTAAGTTGGACTGATCCTGGAGTAACTCTGACTGATCCTGGAGTAAATCTGCTCTTAGAGTTACAGACTGATCTTGGAGTAACCGACTTATCCTGGAATAACTCTGCTCTTGGAGTAACTGACTGATCCTGGAGTAACTCTGCTCTTGGAATAACTGACTGATCCTGGAGTAATTGACTGATCCTGGAGTAACTGACTGCTCCTGGAGTAACTCTGCTCTTGGAGTAACAGGCTGATCATCGAGTAACTGACTGGTTCTGAATTAACTCTGCTCCTGGATTAAATGACTGATCCAGGGGTAACTGACTGATCCTGGAGTAACTCAGACTGATCCTGGAGTAACTGCGCTTGGAGTAACAGACTGTTCTTGGAGTAAATGACTGATCTTGCAGTAACTCTGCTCTTGTAGTAACTAAATGATCCTGGAGTAACTGACTGGTCCTGGAGTAACTCTGACTGATCCTGGAGTAACTCTGCTCTTGGACTAACAGACGGATCTTGTAGTAAATGACTGATCCTAGTGTAACTGACTGATCCTAGAGTAACTCTGATGAATCCTGGAGTAACTGTGCTCTTGATTAACAGACTGATCCTGGAGTAACTGACTGATCCTGGGGAAACAGACTGATTCTGGAGCAATTGTCTGATCCTGGAGTAACTTCACCGATCCTGGAGTAACTGACTGATCCTGGAGTAACTCTGACGAATCCTGGAGTAACTCTGCTCTTGGATTAACAGACTGATTCTGGAGTAACTGACTGATCCTAGGGTAACAGACTGATCCTGGAGCAATTGTCTGATCCTGGAGTAACTTCACTGATCCTGGAGAAATTGACTGATTTCTGGAGTAACTCTGCTCCTGGAGTAACTCTGATCCTGGAATAAATCTGATCCTGAAATACTTCTGATTTATCCTGGAGTAACTGACTGATCCTGAAGAAACTCTGCTTTTGGAGTAACAGACTGATCCTCGAGTAACTCTGCGCTTGGAGTAACAGAATGATCATGGAGTAACTCTGCTCTTGGAGGAAAAAAACTGATCAGGAGTATCTCTGCTCCTGGAGTAACAGACTGATCCTGGAGTAACTGACTGATCCCGAAGTAACACTGCTCTTGGAGTTACTGACTGATCCTGGAGTAACTGACTGATCCTGGAGTAAGTTTGACCGATCCTGGAGTAAGTCGGACTGATCCTGGAGTAACTCTGCTCTTGGAGTTACAGAGTGATCTTGGAGTAACCGACTTATCCTGGAATAACTCAGCTCTTGGAGTAACTGACTGAACCTGGAGTGACTCTGCTCTTGGAGTAACTGACTGATCCTGGAGTAACTGACTGATCCAGGAGTAACTGACTGCGCCTGGAGTAACTCTGCTCTTGGACCAACAGGCTGATCCTTGAGTAACTGATTTGTTCTGGATTAACTCTGCTCCTGGATTAACTGACTGATCCTGGGGTAACTGACTGATCCTGGAGTAACTCTGACTGATCCTGGAGTAACTGCTCTTGGACTAACAGACTGATCTTGTAGTAAATGACTGATCCTGGTGTAACTGACTGACCCTGGAGTAACTCTGACTGATCCTGGAGTAACTCTGTTCTTGGACTAACAGACTGATTCTGGAGTACCTGACTGATCCTGGGGTAAAAGACTGATCCTGGAGTTATTGTCTGACCCTGGAGTAAATCTCACTGATCCTGGAGTAATTGACTGATCCTGGAATAAAACTGCTCTTGGAGTAACAGACTGATCCTGGAGTTACTGACTGATCCGGAAGTAACTCTACTCCTGAAATAACAGACAGATCCTGCAGTAGCTAACTGATCCTGGACTAACTCTGCTCCTGGAGTAACTCTGCTGCTGGAGTAACACTGATCCTGAATTAATTCTGATTGTTCCTGGAGCAACTGACTGATCCTGATATAACTCTGCTATTGGAATAACAGACTAATCCTAGAGTAACTCTGCTCTTGGAGTAACAGACAGATCCTGGAGTAACAGACTGACGCTGGAGTAACTTTCACTGATCCTTGAGTAACTGACTGATCCTGGAATAACTCTGTTCTTGGAATAACAGACTGATCCAGAAATAACTGACTGATCTTGGAGTAACAGACAGATCCTGGAGTAACTAACTGATCCTGGAGTAACTCTGCTCTTGGAGTAATAGACTGATCCTGGAGTAACTCTGCGCTTGGAGTAACTGACCGATCCTGGATTAACTCTGACTGATCCTGGAGTAACTGACTGATCCTGAAGTAATTGTACTCCTGGAGTAACAGACTGATCCTGGAGTTACTGACTGATCCGGAAGTAACTCTACTCCTGAAATAACAGACAGATCCTGCAGTAACTGACTGATCCTGGAGTAACTCTGCTCCTGGAGTAACTCTGCTGCTGGAGTAACACTGATCCTGAATTAATTCTGATTGTTCCTGGAGCAACTGACTGATCCTGATATAACTCTGCTATTGGAATAACAGACTAATCCTAGAGTAACTCTGCTCTTGGAGTAACAGACAGATCCTGGAGTAACAGACTGACGCTGGAGTAACTTTCACTGATCCTTGAGTAACTGACTGATCCTGGAATAACTCTGTTCTTGGAATAACAGACTGATCCAGAAATAACTGACTGATCTTGGAGTAACAGACAGATCCTGGAGTAACTAACTGATCCTGGAGTAACTCTGCTCTTGGAGTAACAGACTGATCCTGGAGTAACTCTGCTCTTGGAGTAACTGACCGATCCTGCAGTAACTCTGACTGATCCTGGAGTAACTGATTGATTCTGAAGTAATTGTACTCCTGGAGTAACAGACTAATCCTGGAGTAACTGACTGATCCTGGAGTAACTCTGCCCCTGGAGTAACTCTGCTACTGGAGTAACTCTGATCCTGAAATCATTCTGATTCATCCTAAAGTAACTGACTGATCCTGAAGTAACTGTGCTATTGGAGTAAAAGACTGATCCATGAGTAACTCTGCTCTTGGAGCAACAGAATGATCCTGGAGTAACTCTGCTCTTGGAGTAAAAAACTGATCCTGGAGTAACTCTGCTCTTGGAGTAACAGACTGATCCTGGGGTAACTGACTGCCCAGAAATAACTCTGCTCTTGGAGTAACTGACTGATCCTGGAGTAACTGACTGATCCTGGAGTAGGTTTGACCGATCCTGGAGAAACTCTGAATGATCCTGGAGTACCTCTGCTCTTGGAGTTAAAGACTGATCTTGCAGTAACCAACGTATCCTGGAATAACTCTGCTCTTGGAGTAACTGACTGATCGTGGAGTAACTGACTGATCCTGGAGTAACACTGCTCTTGGAGTAACTGACTGACCCTGGAGTAACTGACTGATCCTGGAGTAACACTGCTCTTGGAGTAACTGACTGACCCTGGAGTAACTGACTGATCCTGGAGTAACTGACTGCTCCTGGAGTAACTCTTCTCTTCGAGTAACAGGCTGATCCTCGAGTAACTGAGTGATCCTGGATTAACTCTGCTCCTTGATTAACTGACTGGAGTAACTCTCGCTGATCCTGGAGTAACTGACTGACCCTGGAGTAATCTGTTCTTGGAGTAACAGACTGATCTTGGAGTAACTCTGCTCCTGGAGTAACGCTGCTCCTGGAGTAACTCCGATCCTGAAATAATTCTGATTGATCCTGGAGTAACTGACTGATCCTGAAGTAAATCTGCTATTTCAGTAACAGCCTGATCCTGGAGTAACTCTGCTCTTGGAGTAACAGAATGATCCTGGAGTAACTCTGCTCTTGGAGTAAAAAACTGATCCTGGAGTAACTCGGTTCGTGGAGTAACAGACTGATCCTTGACTAACTGACTGATCCAGAAATAAATGACTGATCCTGGAGTAACTCTGCTCTTGGAGTTTCCGGCTGATCCTGGATTAAGTGACTGATGTTGGAGTAATTGTCTTATCCTGGAGTAACAATGCTCTTGGAGTAACAGGCTGATCCTAGAGTAACTGTCTGAACCTATAGTAACTCTAACTGATCCTGGAGTAACAGACTGATAATGGAGTAACTCTGCTCTTGGAGTAACAGACTGATCTTAGAGTAACTGACAGATCCTGGAGTAACTCTCCTCTTGGAGTAACAGACTGATACTGGAGCAACTGGCTGATCCTGGAGTAACTGACTGATCCTGGAGTAACTGACTGATCTAGGAGTAACAGACTGATCTTGGAGTAACTGACTGATCGTAGAGTAACTTCTCTATTGGAGGAACAGGCTGATGCTGGAGTAACTCTGCTCTTGGAGTAACAGACTGATCCTGGAGTAACAGACTGAACCTGGAGTAAATTTACTCCTGGAGTAACAGACTGATCTTGGAGTAACTGACTGAACTTGGAGCAACTCTGGTCTTGGAATAACCGACTGATACAGGAGTAAGTGACTGATCTTAGAATAACAGACTGATCCTGGGGTAACTGATGGGTCCTTGAGTAACTGACTGATCCTGGAGCAACTCTGACTGATCCTGGAGTAACCTACTGATCATAGAGGATCTCTGCTATTGGAAAAACAGGCTGATCCTGGAGTAACAGACTGATGCTGGAGTAACTCTGCTCTTGGAGTAACAGACTGATCTTGGAGTAACTGACAGATCCTGGAGTAACTCACCTCTTGGAGTAACAGACTTATCCTGGAGCAATTGGCTGATCCTGGAGTTATTGACTGATCCTGGAGTAACAGACTGATCCTGGAGTAACTGACTGATCTTGGAGTAACAGACTGATCTTGGAGTAACTGACCGATCCTGAGTTAACTCAGCTATTGGAATAACTGACTGATCGTGGAGTAACTCTGCTCTTGGAGAAGGTGACGGATTCTGGAGTAAATGACTGATCCTGGAGTAACTCTGACCAATCCTGGAGTAACTGGAACTGAACCTGGAATAACTCTGCTCTTGGAGTAACAGACTGATCTTGGAGAAACTGACTCTTCCTGGAATAACTGTGCTCTTGGACTAACACTGATCCTGAAAAAATTCTGATGGATCTTGGAGTAAATGGTTGATCCTGGAGAAACTGTGACTGATCCAGGAGTAACTCTGCACTTGGAGTAACAGTCTTATCTTGGAGTAACTGACAGATCCTGGAGTAAGTCTCCAATTGGTGTAACAGACTGATACTGGAGTAACAGACTTATCCTGGAGAAACTGACTGATCCTGGAGAAACTGTGTCTAATCCGGGAGTAACTCTGCTATTGGAGTAACAGGCTGATCCTGGAGTAAATCTACTCTTGGAGTAACAGACTGATCCTGGAGTAACAGTCTGAAACTGGAGTAACAATGCTCTTGGAGTAACAGACTGATCTTGGAGTAACTGACAGATCCTGGAGTAACTCTCCCCTTCGAGTAACAGACTGATCCTGGAGTAACAGACTGATCCTGGAGTAACTGACTGATCTTGGAGTAGCAGACTGATCCTGGAGTAAAGGACTGATCCTGAGGTCACTCTGCTATTGGAATAACTGACTGATCCTGGAGCCACTCTGCTCTTGGAGTAACTGATTGATTCTGGAGTAACTGACTGATCCTGGAGTAACTCTGTCAGACCCTGGAGTAACTCTAATTGAACCTGGAGTAACTCCGCTCTTGGAGTCACAGACTGATCTTGGAGTCACTGACTTATCCTGGAATAACTCTGCTCTTGGAGTAACAGGCTGAACCTGGAGTAAGTGACTGATGCTGGAGTAACTGTCTGATCATGGAGTAACAATGCTCTTGGATTAACAGACTGATCCTGAAGCAACTGACTGATCCTATAGTAATTCTGACTGATCCTGGAGTGACTGCTCCTGGAGTAACTGACTGACCATGGAGTAGCTCTGCTCATGGAATAAAAGAATAATCCTGGAGTAACTCTACTCCTGGAGCAACTCTGATCCTGGTTTAAATCTTCTCCTGGAGTAACAGACTGATCCAGGAGTAACTGACTGATCTTGGAGCAACTCTGCTCTTGGAGTAACCGACTGATACTGGAGTAAATGACTGATCTTAGTGTAACAGACTGATCCTGGAGTAGGTGACTGATCCTGGAATAACTCTGTCAGATTGGGGTAAAACTCTGACTGAACCTGGAGTAACTCTGCTCTTGAGTAACAGACTGATCTTGGAGTAACATACTGATCCTGGAGCAACTCTGCTCCTGGAGTAACAGACTAATCCTCGAGTAAATGTACTCCTGGAGTAACAGACTGATCCTGGAGTAACTGACTGATCCTGTAATAGCTCTGACTGATCCTGGAGTGACTGCTCCTGGATTAACTGACTGACCCTGGATTCGCTCTGCTCTTGGAATAACAGGCTGATCCTGGAGTAACTCTACTCCTGGAGTAACTCTGATCATGGAGTAATTCTACTCCTGGAGTAACAGACTGATCCTGGAGTAACTCTGACTGATCCTGGAGTAACACTGCTCTTGGACTAACAGACTGATCTTGTAGTAAATGACTGATCCTGGTGTGACTGACTGATCCTGGAGAAACTCTGACTGACGCTAGAGTAACTGACCTTGGAGGAACAGACTGATCTTGTAGTAAATGACTGATCCTAGTGTAACTGACTGATCCAGGAGTAAATCTGACTGATCCAGGAGTAACTCTGCTCTTGGACTAACAGACTGATCCAGGAGTAATTGTCTGATCCTGGAGTAACTTCACTGATCCTGGAGTAATTGACTGATCCTGGAGTAACTGACTGATCCTGGAGTAACTCTGTTCCTGGAGTAACTCTGCTCTTGGAGTAACTCTGATCCTGAAATATTTCTGATTGATCCTGGAGTAACTGACTGATCCTGAAGTAACTCTGCTATTGGAGTAACTGACTGACCTTGGAGTAATTCCGCTTTTGGAGTAACAGACAGATCCTGGAGTAACTGATTGATCCTGGAGTAACTCTCACTGATCCTGGAGTAACTACTTACCCTGGATTAACTCTGCTCTTGGAGTAACAGAATGATCCTGGAGTAACTCTGCTCTTGGAGTAAAAAACTGATCCTGGAGTAACACTGCTCTTGGAGTAACAGACTGATCATGAAGTAACTGACTGATGCTGAAATAACTGTGCTCTTGGAGTAACTGACTGATCCTGGAGTAACTGACTGATCCTGGAGTAAGTTGGACTGATCCTGGAGTAACTCTGACTGATCCTGGAGTAAATCTGCTCTTAGAGTTACAGACTGATCTTGGAGTAACCGACTTATCCTGGAATAACTCTGCTCTTGGAGTAACTGACTGATCCTGGAGTAACTCTGCTCTTGGAATAACTGACTGATCCTGGAGTAATTGACTGATCCTGGAGTAACTGACTGCTCCTGGAGTAACTCTGCTCTTGGAGTAACAGGCTGATCATCGAGTAACTGACTGGTTCTGAATTAACTCTGCTCCTGGATTAAATGACTGATCCAGGGGTAACTGACTGATCCTGGAGTAACTCAGACTGATCCTGGAGTAACTGCGCTTGGAGTAACAGACTGTTCTTGGAGTAAATGACTGATCTTGCAGTAACTCTGCTCTTGTAGTAACTAAATGATCCTGGAGTAACTGACTGGTCCTGGAGTAACTCTGACTGATCCTGGAGTAACTCTGCTCTTGGACTAACAGACGGATCTTGTAGTAAATGACTGATCCTAGTGTAACTGACTGATCCTAGAGTAACTCTGATGAATCCTGGAGTAACTGTGCTCTTGATTAACAGACTGATCCTGGAGTAACTGACTGATCCTGGGGAAACAGACTGATTCTGGAGCAATTGTCTGATCCTGGAGTAACTTCACCGATCCTGGAGTAACTGACTGATCCTGGAGTAACTCTGACGAATCCTGGAGTAACTCTGCTCTTGGATTAACAGACTGATTCTGGAGTAACTGACTGATCCTAGGGTAACAGACTGATCCTGGAGCAATTGTCTGATCCTGGAGTAACTTCACTGATCCTGGAGAAATTGACTGATTTCTGGAGTAACTCTGCTCCTGGAGTAACTCTGATCCTGGAATAAATCTGATCCTGAAATACTTCTGATTTATCCTGGAGTAACTGACTGATCCTGAAGAAACTCTGCTTTTGGAGTAACAGACTGATCCTCGAGTAACTCTGCGCTTGGAGTAACAGAATGATCATGGAGTAACTCTGCTCTTGGAGGAAAAAAACTGATCAGGAGTATCTCTGCTCCTGGAGTAACAGACTGATCCTGGAGTAACTGACTGATCCCGAAGTAACACTGCTCTTGGAGTTACTGACTGATCCTGGAGTAACTGACTGATCCTGGAGTAAGTTTGACCGATCCTGGAGTAAGTCGGACTGATCCTGGAGTAACTCTGCTCTTGGAGTTACAGAGTGATCTTGGAGTAACCGACTTATCCTGGAATAACTCAGCTCTTGGAGTAACTGACTGAACCTGGAGTGACTCTGCTCTTGGAGTAACTGACTGATCCTGGAGTAACTGACTGATCCAGGAGTAACTGACTGCGCCTGGAGTAACTCTGCTCTTGGACCAACAGGCTGATCCTTGAGTAACTGATTTGTTCTGGATTAACTCTGCTCCTGGATTAACTGACTGATCCTGGGGTAACTGACTGATCCTGGAGTAACTCTGACTGATCCTGGAGTAACTGCTCTTGGACTAACAGACTGATCTTGTAGTAAATGACTGATCCTGGTGTAACTGACTGACCCTGGAGTAACTCTGACTGATCCTGGAGTAACTCTGTTCTTGGACTAACAGACTGATTCTGGAGTACCTGACTGATCCTGGGGTAAAAGACTGATCCTGGAGTTATTGTCTGACCCTGGAGTAAATCTCACTGATCCTGGAGTAATTGACTGATCCTGGAATAAAACTGCTCTTGGAGTAACAGACTGATCCTGGAGTTACTGACTGATCCGGAAGTAACTCTACTCCTGAAATAACAGACAGATCCTGCAGTAGCTAACTGATCCTGGACTAACTCTGCTCCTGGAGTAACTCTGCTGCTGGAGTAACACTGATCCTGAATTAATTCTGATTGTTCCTGGAGCAACTGACTGATCCTGATATAACTCTGCTATTGGAATAACAGACTAATCCTAGAGTAACTCTGCTCTTGGAGTAACAGACAGATCCTGGAGTAACAGACTGACGCTGGAGTAACTTTCACTGATCCTTGAGTAACTGACTGATCCTGGAATAACTCTGTTCTTGGAATAACAGACTGATCCAGAAATAACTGACTGATCTTGGAGTAACAGACAGATCCTGGAGTAACTAACTGATCCTGGAGTAACTCTGCTCTTGGAGTAATAGACTGATCCTGGAGTAACTCTGCGCTTGGAGTAACTGACCGATCCTGGATTAACTCTGACTGATCCTGGAGTAACTGACTGATCCTGAAGTAATTGTACTCCTGGAGTAACAGACTGATCCTGGAGTTACTGACTGATCCGGAAGTAACTCTACTCCTGAAATAACAGACAGATCCTGCAGTAACTGACTGATCCTGGAGTAACTCTGCTCCTGGAGTAACTCTGCTGCTGGAGTAACACTGATCCTGAATTAATTCTGATTGTTCCTGGAGCAACTGACTGATCCTGATATAACTCTGCTATTGGAATAACAGACTAATCCTAGAGTAACTCTGCTCTTGGAGTAACAGACAGATCCTGGAGTAACAGACTGACGCTGGAGTAACTTTCACTGATCCTTGAGTAACTGACTGATCCTGGAATAACTCTGTTCTTGGAATAACAGACTGATCCAGAAATAACTGACTGATCTTGGAGTAACAGACAGATCCTGGAGTAACTAACTGATCCTGGAGTAACTCTGCTCTTGGAGTAACAGACTGATCCTGGAGTAACTCTGCTCTTGGAGTAACTGACCGATCCTGCAGTAACTCTGACTGATCCTGGAGTAACTGATTGATTCTGAAGTAATTGTACTCCTGGAGTAACAGACTAATCCTGGAGTAACTGACTGATCCTGGAGTAACTCTGCCCCTGGAGTAACTCTGCTACTGGAGTAACTCTGATCCTGAAATCATTCTGATTCATCCTAAAGTAACTGACTGATCCTGAAGTAACTGTGCTATTGGAGTAAAAGACTGATCCATGAGTAACTCTGCTCTTGGAGCAACAGAATGATCCTGGAGTAACTCTGCTCTTGGAGTAAAAAACTGATCCTGGAGTAACTCTGCTCTTGGAGTAACAGACTGATCCTGGGGTAACTGACTGCCCAGAAATAACTCTGCTCTTGGAGTAACTGACTGATCCTGGAGTAACTGACTGATCCTGGAGTAGGTTTGACCGATCCTGGAGAAACTCTGAATGATCCTGGAGTACCTCTGCTCTTGGAGTTAAAGACTGATCTTGCAGTAACCAACGTATCCTGGAATAACTCTGCTCTTGGAGTAACTGACTGATCGTGGAGTAACTGACTGATCCTGGAGTAACACTGCTCTTGGAGTAACTGACTGACCCTGGAGTAACTGACTGATCCTGGAGTAACACTGCTCTTGGAGTAACTGACTGACCCTGGAGTAACTGACTGATCCTGGAGTAACTGACTGCTCCTGGAGTAACTCTTCTCTTCGAGTAACAGGCTGATCCTCGAGTAACTGAGTGATCCTGGATTAACTCTGCTCCTTGATTAACTGACTGGAGTAACTCTCGCTGATCCTGGAGTAACTGACTGACCCTGGAGTAATCTGTTCTTGGAGTAACAGACTGATCTTGGAGTAACTCTGCTCCTGGAGTAACGCTGCTCCTGGAGTAACTCCGATCCTGAAATAATTCTGATTGATCCTGGAGTAACTGACTGATCCTGAAGTAAATCTGCTATTTCAGTAACAGCCTGATCCTGGAGTAACTCTGCTCTTGGAGTAACAGAATGATCCTGGAGTAACTCTGCTCTTGGAGTAAAAAACTGATCCTGGAGTAACTCGGTTCGTGGAGTAACAGACTGATCCTTGACTAACTGACTGATCCAGAAATAAATGACTGATCCTGGAGTAACTCTGCTCCTGGAGTAACTCTGCTGCTGGAGTAACACTGATCCTGAAATAACTCTGATTGATCCTGGAGTAACTGACTGATCCTGAAGTAACTCTGCTATTGGAGTAACAGACTGATCCTGGAGTAACTCTGCTCTTGGAATAACAGACTGATCCTGGAGTAACTCTGCTCCTGGAGTAACAGACAGATTTCTGGAGTAACAGACTGACATTGGAATAACTTTCACTGATCCTTGAGTAACTGACTGATCCTGGAATAACTCTGTTCTTGGAATAACAGACTGATCCTGGAGTAACTAACTGATCCGGGAGTAAATCTGCTCTTGGCGTAACAGACTGATCCAGGAGTAACTCTGACTGATCCTCGAGTAACTGACTGATCCTGAAGTAATTCTACTCCTGGAGTAACAGACAGATCCTGGAGTAACAGACTGACGCTGGAGAAATTTTCACTGATCCTTGAGTAACTGACTGATCCTGGAATAACTCTGTTCTTGGAATAACAGACTGATCCAGAAATAACTGACTGATCTTGGAGTAACAGACAGATCCTGGAGTAACTAACTGATCCTGGAGTAACTCTGCTCTTGGAGTAACAGACTGATCCTGGAGTAACTGCTCTTGGAGTAACTGACCGATCCTGGAGTAACTCTGACTGATCCTGGAGTAACTGACTGATCCTGAAGTAATTGTACTCCTGGAGTAACAGACTAATCCTGGAGTAACTGACTGATCCTGGAGTAACTCTGCTCTTGGAGTAAAAAACTGATCCTGGAGTAACTCTGCTCTTGGAGTAACTGACTGATCCTTGGGTTACTGACTGATCCTGGAGTAGGTTTGACCGATCCTGGAGAAACTCTGAATGATCCTGGAGTACCTCTGCTCTTGGAGTTAAAGACTGATCTTTCAGTAACCAACGTATCCTGGAGTAACTCTGCTCTTGGAGTAACTGACTGATCGTGGAGTAACTGACTGATCCTGGAGTAACACTGCTCTTGGAGTAACTGACTGACCCTGGAGTAATTGACTGATCCTGGAGTAACTGACTGCTCCTGGAGTAACTCTTCTCTTCGAGTAACAGGCTGATCCTCGAGTAACTGAGTGATCCTGGATTAACTCTGCTCCTGGATTAACTGACTGGAGTAACTCTCACTGATCCTGGAGTAACTGACTGACCCTGGAGTAACTCTGTTCTTGGAGTAACAGCCTGATCCTGGAGTAATTCTGCTCTTGGAGTTTGAGAATGATCCTGGAGTAACTCTGCTCTTGGCTTAAAAAACTGATCCTGGAGTAACTCGGTTCTTGGAGTAACAGACTGATCCTTGACTAACTGACTGATCCAGGAATAAATGACTGATCCTGGAGTAACTCTGCTCCTGGAGTAACTCTGCTGCTGGAGTAACACTGATCCTGAAATAATTATGATAGATCCTGGAGTAACTGACTGATCCTGAAGTAACTCTGCTATTGGAGTAACAGACTGATCCTGGAGTAACTCCGCTCTTGGAATAACAGACTGATCCTGGAGTAACTCTGCTCCTGGAATAACAGACAGATCCTGGAGTAACAGACTGACACTGGAATAAATTTCACTGATCCTTGAGGAACTGACTGATCCTGGAGTAACTCTGTTCTTGGAATAACAGACTGATCCTGGAGTAACTAACTGATCCGGGAGTAAATCTGCTCTTGGCGTAACAGACTGATCCAGGAGTAACTCTGACTGATCCTCAAGTAACTGACTGATCCTGAAGTAATTCTACTCCTGGAGTAACAGACTAATCCTGCAGTAACTGACTGATCCAGGAGTAACTCTGCTCCTGGAGTAACTCTGCTACTGGAGTAACTCTGCTCTTGGGGTAACTGACTGATCCTGGAGTAAATGACTGATCCTGGAGTAATGGACTGCTCCTGGAGTAACTCTGCTCTTGGACTAACGGCCTGATCCGCGATTAACTGACTGGTTCTGGATTAACTCTGCTCCTGGATTAATTGACTGATCCTTGGGTAACAGACTGATCCTGGAGTAACTCTGAGTGATCCTGGAGGAACTGATCTTGGAGTAACAGACTGATGTTGTAGTAAATGACTGATCCTTGAGTAACTCTGCTCTTGTAGAAACTAACTGATCCTGGAGTGACTGTGACTGATCCTGGAGTAACTCTCCTCTTGGACTAACAGTCTTATCTTTTAGTAAATGACTGATCCTGGTGTAACTGACTGATCCTGGAGTAACTTTGCCCTTGGACTAACAGACTGATCCTGGAATAACTGACTGATCCTCGGGTAACAGACTGATCCTGGAGTAATTGTCTGATCCTGGAGTAAATCTCACTGATCCTGGAGTAACTGACTGTTCCTGTGGTAACTGAATGATCCTGGAGTAACTCTGACTGATCCTGCAGTAACTGCGCTTGGAGTAACAGAGGGTTCTTCTAGTAAATGACTGATCCTGGAGTATCACTGCTTTCGTAGTAACTATCTGATCCTGGAGTAACTGACTGATCTTGGAGTAACTGACTGATCCTGAAGTAACTCTGCTATTGGAGTAATAGACTGATCCTGGAGTAACTCTGCTCTTGTAGTAACAGACAGATCCTGGAGTAACTGACTGATCCTGGAGTGACCCTTACTGATCCTGGAGTAAAAGACTGACCCTGGAGTAACTCTGCTCTTGGAGTAACATAATGATCCTGGAGTAACTCTGCTCTTGGAGTAAAAACTGATCCTGGAGTAACTCTGCTCTTGGAGTAAAAAACTGATCCTGGAGTAACTCTGCTCTTTCAGTAACAGACTGATCCTGAAGTAACTGACTGATCCAGAAGTAACTGTGCTCTTAGAGTAACTGACTGATCCTGGAGTAACTGACTGATCCTGGAGTAAGTTTGACCGATCCTGGAGTAACTCTGACTGATCCTGGAGTAACTCTGCTCTTGGAGTTGCAGACTGATCTTGGAGTATCCGACTTCTCCTGGAACATCTCTGCTCTTTTAGTAACTGACTGATCCTGGAGTAACTCGGCTCTTGGAGTAACAGACTGATCCTGGAGTAACAGACTGATCCAGGAGTAACTCTGCTGTTGGAGTAACACTGATCCTGAAATAATTCCGATTGATGCTGCAGAAACTGACTGATCCTGAAGTAACTCTGCTATTGGAGTAACAGACTGATCCTGGAGTAACTCTGCTCTTGGAATAACAGACTGATCCTGGAGTAACTCTGCTCCTGTAGTAACAGACAGATCCTGGAGTAACAGACTGACACTGGAATAAATTTCACTGATCCTTGAGGAACTGACTGATCCTGGAGTAACTCTGTTCTTGGAATAACAGACTGATCTTGGGTAACTAACTGATCCTGGAGTAAATCTGCTCTTGGAGTAACAGACTGATCCTGGAGTAACTCTGACTGATCCTGGAGTAACTGACTGAACCTGAAGTAATTGTACTCCTGGAGTAACAGACTAATCCTGGAGCAACTGACTGATCCAGGAGTAACTCTGTTCCTGGAGTAACTCTGCTACTGGAGTAACTCTGATCCTGAAATGATTCTGATTCGTCCTAAAGTAAATGACTGATCATGAAGTAACTCTGCTATTGGAGTAACTGACTGATCCCTAAGTAACAATGCTCTTGGATTAACTGACTGATCCTGGAGTAACTGACTGATCCTGGGGTAAGTTTGACCAATCCTGGAGTAAGTCTGATTGATCCTGTAGTAACTCTGCTCTAGAAGTTACAGACTGATGTTGGAGTAACCGACTTATCCTGGAATAACTCTGCGCTTGGAGTAACTGACTGATCCTGGAGTAACTCTGTTCTTATAGTTATAGGCAGATCTTGGAGTAACTCAGCTCCTGGAGTAAATCTGCTCCTGGGGTAACTCTTATCCTGAAATAATTCTGATTGATCCTGGAGTAACTGACTGATCCTGAAGTAACTCTGCTATTGGAGTAAAAGACTGATCGTGGAGTAACTCTGTTCTTGGAGTAACATAATGATCCTGGAGTAACTCTGCTCTTGGAGGAAAAACTGATCCTGGAGTAACTCTGCTCTTGGAGTAACTGACTGATCCTGAAGTAACTGATTGATCCTGATGTAACTGTGCTCTTGGAGTAACTGACTGATCCTGGAGTAACTGACTAATCCTGGAGTCAGTTTGACCGATCCTGGAGTAAGTCTGACTGATCCTGGATTAACTCTGCTCTTGGAGTTACGGACTGATCTTGGAGTAACCGAATTCCCCTGGAATAACTCTGCTCTTGGAGTAACTGACTGATGCTGGTGTAACTGACTAATCCTGGAGTAACTCTGCTCTTGGAGAAACTGACTGATCCTGGAGTAACTGAATGATCCTGGAGTAACTGACTGCTCCTGGAGAAACTCTGCTCTTGGAGTAACTGGCTGATCCTGGGGTAACTGACTGATCCTGGAGTAACTCTGACTGATCCTGGAGTAACAGACGGTTCTTCTAGTAAATGACTGATCCTGAAGTATCACTGCTTTTGTAGTAACTATCTGATCCTGGAGTAAGTGACTGATCCTGGAGTAACTTTGCCATTGGAGTAACAGACTGATCCTGGAGTAACTCTGCTCTTGTAGTAACAGACAGATCCTGGAGTAACTGACAGATCCTGGAGTGACTCTCACTGAACCTGGAGTAATTGACTGACCCTGGAGTAACTCTGTAATTGCAGTAACAGACTGATCCTGGAATTACTCTGCTCCTCGAGTAACACTGCTCCTGGAGTAACTCTGCTCTTGGACTAATAGCCTGATCCTAGAGTAACTGACTGGTTCTGGATTAACTCTGCTCCTGGATTAATTGACTGATCCTGGGGTAACTGACTGATCCTGGAGGAACTGCTCTTGGATTAAAAGACTGATCATGTAGTAAATGACTGATCCTTGAGTAACTCTGCACTTGTAGTAACTAACTGATCCTGGAGTAACTGACTGATCCTGGTGTAACTCTGACTGATCCTGGAGTAACTCTGTTCTTGGACTAACAGACTGATCTTGCAGTAAATGACTGATCCTGGTGTAACTCTGACTGATCCTGGAGTAACTCTGCTCTTGGACTAACAGACTGATCCTGGAATAACTGACTGATCCTGGGGTAACAGACTGAACCTGGAGTAATTGTCTGATCCTCGAGTAAATCTCAGTGAACCTGGAGTAACTGACTGATTCTGGAATAAATCTGCTCGTTGAGTAACAGACTGATCCTGGAGTAACGGACTGATCCTGAAGTAACTCTACTCCTGGAGTAACAGATTGATCCTGGAGTAACTGACTGATCCTGGAGTAACTCTGCTCCTGGAGTAACTGTGCTGCTGGATAAACACTGATCCTGAAATAATTCTGATTGATCCTGGAGTAACTGACTGATCCTGTAGTAACTCTGCTATTGGAGTAAGAGACTGATCCTGGATTAAATCTGCTCTTGGGATAACAGACTGATCCTGGAGTAACTCAGCTCTTGGAGTAACAGACAGATCCTGGAGTAACATACTGCCGCTGGAGTAACTTTCACTGATCCTTGAATAACTGACTTACCCTGGAGTAACTCTGTTCTTGGAGTAACAGACTGATCCTGGAATTACTCTGCTCCTCGAGTAACCCTGCTCCTGGAGTAACTCCGATCCTGAAATAATTTGATTGATCCTGGAGTAACTGACTGATCCTGAAGTAGCTCTACTATTGGAGTAACAGACTGCCCCTGGAGTAACTCTGGTCTTGGAGTAAAAAACTGATCCTGGAGTAACGCTGCTCCTGGAGTAACAGACTGATACTGGAGTAACTGACAGATCCCGAAGTAACATTGCTCTTGGAGTAACTGACTGATCCTGGAATTACTCTGCTCCTGGAGTAACTCTGCTGCTGGAGTAACTCCGATCCTGAAATAATTCTGATTGATCCTGGAGTAACTGACTGATCCTGAATTAACTCTGCTATTGGAGTAAAAGACTGATCCTCGAGTAACTCTGCTCTTGGAGTAACAGAATGATCCTGGAATAACTCTGCTCTTGGAATAAAAAAACTGATCCTGGAGTAACGCTGCTCCTGGAGTAACAGACTGATCCTGGAGTAACTGACAGATCCCGAAGTAACATTGCTCTTGGAGTAACAGACTGATCCTGGAGAAACTGACTGATCCTGGAGTAAGTTTGAGCGATCCTGGAGTAAGTCAGACTGATCCTTGAGTAACTCTGCTCTTTGGAGATACAGACTGATTTTGGAATAACCAACTTATCCTGGAATAACTCTGCTCTTGGAGTAACTGACTTATCCTGGAATAACTCTGCTCTTGGAGTAAAAAACTGATCCTGGAGTAAGTTTGACCGATCCTGGAGTAAGTCGGACTGATCCTGGAGTAACTCTGCTCTTGGAGTTACAGACTGATGTTGGAGTAACCAACTTATCCTGGAATAACTCTGCTCTTGGAGTAACTGACTGATCCTGGAGTTTCTGACTGATCCTGGAGTAACGGACTGATCCTGGAGTAACTCAGCTCCTGGAATAACTCTGCTACTGGTGTAACTCTGATCCTGAAATAATTCTGATTCAACCGAAAGTAACTGACTGATCCTGAATTAACTCTGCTCTTGGAGTAACTGACTGATCCTGGAGTAAATCTGCTCTTGGGGTAACAGACTGATCCTGGAGTAAATGACTGATCCTGGAGTAACGGACTGCTCCTGGAGTAACTCTGCTCTTCGACTAACAGCCTGATCCGTGAGTAACTGACTGGTTCTGGATTAACTCTGCTCCTGGATTAATTGACTGATCCTGGAGTAACTCTGACTGATCCTGGAGGAACTGCTCTTGGAGTAACAGACTGATCTTGTAGAAAATGACTGATCCTTGAGTAACTCTGCTCTTGTAGAAACTAACTGATCCTGGAGTAACTGACTGATCCTGGAGTAACTCTGCTCCTGGAATAATTCTGCTACAGGAGTAACACTGATCCTGAAATAATTCTGATTCAACCGAAAGTAACTGACTGATCCTGAATTAACTCTGCTCTTGGAGTAACTGACTGATCCTGGAGTAACTGCCTACTCCTGGAGTAACTCTGCTCTTGGAGTAACAGGCTGATCATCGAGTAACTGACTGGTTCTGGACTAACTCTGCTCCTGGATTAACTGACTGATCCTGGGTAACTGACTGATCCTGTTGTAACGCTGACTGATCCTGGAGTAACTGCGCTTGGAGTAAGAGACGGTTCTTGTAGTAAATGACTGATCCTGGAGTATCTCTGCTCTTGTAGTAACTAACTGATCCTGGAGTAACTGACTGATCCTGGAGTAACTGACTGATCCTGGAGTAACTCTGCTCCTGGAGTAACTCTGCTCCTGGAATAACTCTCTTCCTGAAATAATTCTGATTGATCCTGGAGTAACTGACTGATCCTGGAGTAACTCTGCTATTGGAGTAACAGACTGATCCTGGAGTAACTGACTTATACTGGAGTGACTCTGACTGATCCTGGAGTAATTGACTGACCCTGGAGTAACTCTGTTCTTGGAGTAAATGACTGATCCTGGAATTACACTGCTCCTGGAGTAACTCTGCTCCTGGAGTAACTCCAATCCTGAAATAATTCTGATTGATCCTGGAGTAAGTGACTGATCCTGCAGTAACTCTGCTCTTGGAGTAACAGAATGATGCTGAGTAATTCTGCTCTTGGATAAAAATCTGATCCTGGAGTAACTCTTCTCCTGGAGGAACTGATACTGAATTAACTGACTGATCCTGAAGTAACCGACATCTCCTGTAGTCACTCTGCTCTTGGAGTAACAGGCTTATCATCGAGTAACTGACTGGTTATGGATTAACTCTGCTCCTGGATTAACTGACTGATCCTGGGGTAACTGACTGATCCTGGAGCAACTGCGCTTGGAATAACAGACTGTTCTAGCAGTAAATGAGTGATCCTGTAGTAACTCTGCTCTTGTAGTAACTAAATAATCCTGGAGTAACTGACTGATCCCGAAGTAACACTGCTCTTGGAGTAACTGACTGATCCTGGAGTAACTCAGCTCTTGGAGTAACTGACTGATCCTGAAGTAACTGACTGATCCTGGAGTAACTGACATCTCCTGGAGTATCTCTGCTCTTGGAGTAACAGGCTGATCATCGAATAACTTACTGGTTAAGGATTAACTCTGCTCCTGAATTAACTGACTGATCCTGGGCTAACAGACTGATCCTAGAGTAATTGTCTGATCCTGGAGTACCTTCACTGATCCTGGAGTAACTGACTCATCCTGGAGTAACTGACTCATCCTGGGGTAACTCTGCTCTTGCAGTAACTGACTGATCCTGGTTTAACTGACTGTTCCTGGAGTAACTGACTGCTCCTGGAGTAACTCTGCTCTTGGACTAACAGGCTGAACATCAAGTAACTGATTGGTTCTGGATTAACTCAGCTCCAGGATTAACTGACTGATCCTGGGGTAACTCTGACTGATCCAGGAGTAACTTCGCTTGGAGTAACAGACTGTTCTTGTAGTAAATGACTGGTCCTGTAGTAACTCTGCTCTTGTAGTAACTAAATGAACCTGGAGTAACTCTGCTCTTGGACTAACAGACTGTTCCTGGAGTAACTGACTGATCCTGGGGTAACAGACAGATCCTAGAGTAATTGTCTGATCCTGGAGTACCTTCACTGATCCTGGAGTAACTGACTGATCCTGGAGTAACTGACTGATCCTGGGGTAACTCTGCTCTTGGAGTAACTGACTGATCCTGGAGTAACTGACTGATCCTGGATTAACTGACTGCTCCTGGAGTAACTCTGCTCTTGGACTAACAGGCTGAACATCGAGTAAATGATTGGTTCTGGATTAACTCAGCTCCAGGATTAACTGACTGATCCTGGGGTAACTGACTGATCCTGGAGTAACTCTGACTGATCCTTGAGTAACTGCGCTTGGAGTAACTGACTGATGCTGGAGTAACTGACTGATCCTGGAGTAACTCTGCTCCAGGAGTAACTCTGCTCTTGGACTAAAAGGCTGAACATCGAGTAACTGATTGGTTCTGGATTAACTCAGCTCCAGGATTAACTGACTGATCCTGGGGTAACTGACTGATCCTGGAGTAACTCTGACTGATCCTTGAGTAACTGCGCTTGGAGTAACTAACTGATCCTGGAGTAACTGACTGATCCTGTAGTAACTCTGCTCTTGTAGTAACTAAATGATCCTGGAGTAACTGACTGATCCCGAAGTAACACTGCTCTTGGAGTAACTGACTGATCCTGGAGTAACTCAGCTCTTGGAGTAACTGACTGATCCTGAAGTAACTGACTGATCCTGGAGTAACTGACATCTCCTGGAGTATCTCTGCTCTTGGAGTAACAGGCTGATCATCGAATAACTGACTGGTTAAGGATTAACTCTGCTCCTGAATTAACTGACTGATCCTGGGGTAACTGACTGATCTTGGAGTAACTCTGACTGATCCTGGAGTAACTGTGCTTGGAGTAACAGACTGTTCTTGTACTAAATGACTGATCCTGTAGTAACTCTGCTCTTGTAGTAACTAAATGAACCTGGAGTAACTCTGCTCTTGGACTAACAGACTGATCCTGGAGTAACTGACTGATCCTGGGGTAACAGACTGATCCTAGAGTAATTGTCTGATCCTGGAGTACCTTCACTGATCCTGGAGTAACTGACTGATCCTGGAGTAACTGACTCATCCTGGGGTAACTCTGCTCTTGCAGTAACTGACTGATCCTGGTTTAACTGACTGTTCCTGGAGTAACTGACTGCTCCTGGAGTAACTCTGCTCTTGGACTAACAGGCTGAACATCAAGTAACTGATTGGTTCTGGATTAACTCAGCTCCAGGATTAACTAACTGATCCTGGGGTAAGTGACTGATCCTGGAGTAACTCTGACTGATCCAGGAGTAACTGCGCTTGGAGTAACAGACTGTTCTTGTAGTAAATGACTGATCCTGTAGTAACTCTGCTCTTGTAGTAACTAAGCTGGCTTGGAGTAACAGACTGTTCTTGTAGTAAATGACTGATCCTGTAGTAACTCTGCTCT
Organism: Carcharodon carcharias; assembly: GCF_017639515.1. Classification (NCBI taxonomy): domain Eukaryota; kingdom Metazoa; phylum Chordata; class Chondrichthyes; order Lamniformes; family Lamnidae; genus Carcharodon; species Carcharodon carcharias. The sequence continues at coordinate 162,128,762 of NC_054469.1, read as the reverse complement.
TGTAGTAACTAAATGAACCTGGAGTAACTCTGCACTTGGACTAACAGACTGTTCCTGGAGTAACTGACTGATCCTGGGATAACAGACTGATCCTAGAGTAATTGTCTGATCCTGGAGTACCTTCACTGATCCTGGAGTAACTGATTGATCCTGGAGTAACTGACTGATCCTGGAGTAACTGACTCATCCTGGGGTAACTCTGCTCTTGGAGTAACTGACTGATCCTGGAGTAACAGACGTTTCTTCTAGTAAATGACTGATCCTGAAGTATCACTGCTTTTGTAGTAACTATCTGATCCTGGAGTAAGTGACTGATCCTGGAGTAACTTTGCCATTGGAGTAACAGACTGATCCTGGAGTAACTCTGCTCTTGTAGTAACAGACAGATCCTGGAGTAACTGACAGATCCTGGAGTGACTCTCACTGAACCTGGAGTAATTGACTGACCCTGGAGTAACTCTGTAATTGCAGTAACAGACTGATCCTGGAATTACTCTGCTCCTCGAGTAACACAGCTCCTGGAGTAACTCTGCTTTTGGACTAATAGCCTGATCCTAGAGTAACTGACTGGTTCTGGATTAACTCTGCTCCTGGATTAATTGACTGATCCTGGGGTAACAGACTGGTCCTGGAGGAACTGCTCTTGGATTAAAAGACTGATCATGTAGTAAATGACTGATCCTTGAGTAACTCTGCACTTGTAGTAACTAACTGATCCTGGAGTAACTGACTGATCCTGGTGTAACTCTGACTGATCCTGGAGAAACTCTGTTCTTGGACTAACAGACTGATCTTGCAGTAAATGACTGATCCTGGTGTAACTCTGACTGATCCTGGAGTAACTCTGCTCTTGGACTAACAGACTGATCCTGGAATAACTGACTGATCCTGGGGTAACAGACTGAACCTGGAGTAATTGTCTGATCCTCGAGTAAATCTCAGTGAACCTGGAGTAACTGACTGATTCTGGAATAAATCTGCTCGTTGAGTAACAGACTGATCCTGGAGTAACGGACTGATCCTGAAGTAACTCTACTCCTGGAGTAACAGATTGATCCTGGAGTAACTGACTGATCCTGGAGTAACTCTGCTCCTGGAGTAACTGTGCTGCTGGATAAACACTGATCCTGAAATAATTCTGATTGATCCTGGAGTAACTGACTGATCCTGTAGTAACTCTGCTATTGGAGTAAGAGACTGATCCTGGATTAAATCTGCTCTTGGGATAACAGACTGATCCTGGAGTAACTCAGCTCTTGGAGTAACAGACAGATCCTGGAGTAACATACTGCCGCTGGAGTAACTTTCACTGATCCTTGAATAACTGACTAACCCTGGAGTAACTCTGTTCTTGGAGTAACAGACTGATCCTGGAATTACTCTGCTCCTCGAGTAACCCTGCTCCTGGAGTAACTCCGATCCTGAAATAATTTGATTGATCCTGGAGTAACTGACTGATCCTGAAGTAGCTCTACTATTGGAGTAACAGACTGCCCCTAGAGTAACTCTGGTCTTGGAGTAAAAAACTGATCCTGGAGTAACGCTGCTCCTGGAGTAACAGACTGATACTGGAGTAAATGACAGATTCCGAAGTAACATTGCTCTTGGAGTAACTGAGTGATCCTGGAATTACTCTGCTCCTGGAGTAAACCTGCTCCTGGAGTAACTCCGATCCTGAAATAATTCTGATTGATCCTGGAGTAACTGACTGATCCTGAAGTAACTCTGCTATTGGAGTAAAAGACTGATCCTCGAGTTACTCTGCTCTTGGAGTAACAGAATGATCCTGGAATAACTCTGCTCTTGGAGTAAAAAACCGATCCTGGAGTAACGCTGCTCCTGGAGTAACAGACTGATCCTGGAGTAACTGACAGATCCCGAAGTAACATTGCTCTTGGAGTAACAGACTGATCCTGGAGAAACTGACTGATCCTGGAGTAAGTTTGAGCGATCCTGGAGTAAGTCAGACTGATCCTTGAGTAACTCTGCTCTTTGGAGATACAGACTGATTTTGGAATAACCAACTTATCCTGGAATAACTCTGCCCTTGGAGTAACTGACTTATCCTGGAATAACTCTGCTCTTGGAGTAAAAAACTGATCCTGGAGTAAGTTTGACCGATCCTGGAGTAAGTCGGACTGATCCTGGAGTAACTCTGCTCTTGGAGTTACAGACTGATGTTGGAGTAACCAACCTATCCTGGAATAACTCTGCTCTTGGAGTAACTGACTGATCCTGGAGTTTCTGACTGATCCTGGAGTAACGGACTGATCCTGGAGTAACTCAGCTCCTGGAATAACTCTGCTACTGGTGTAACTCTGATCCTGAAATAATTCTGATTCAACCGAAAGTAACTGACTGATCCTGAATTAACTCTGCTCTTGGAGTAACTGACTGATCCTGGAGTAACTGAATGATCCTGGAGTAACTGACTGATCCTGGGGTAACTGACTGATCCTGGAGTAACTCTGACTGATCCTGGAGTAACTGCGCTTGGAGCAACAGACGGTTCTTCTAGTAAATGACTGATCCTGAATTATCACTGCTTTTGTCGTAACTATCTGATCCTGGAGTAACTGACTGATCCTGGAGTAACTCTGCATTGGAGTAACAAACTGATCCTGGAGTAACTCTGCTCTTGTAGTAACAGACAGATCCTGGAGTAACTGACTGATCCTGGAGTGACTCTCACTGTTCCTGGAGTAATTGACTGACCCCGAAGTAACTCTGTTATTGGAGTAACAGACTGATCCTGGAATTAATCTGCTCCTCGAGTAACACTGCTCCTGGAGTAACTCTGCTCTTGGACTAATAGCCTGATCCTAGAGTAACTGACTGGTTCTGGATTAACTCTGCTCCTGGATTAATTGACTGATCCTGGGGTAACTGACTGATCCTGGAGGAACTGCTCTTGGATTAAAAGACTGATCTTGTAGTAAATGACTGATCCTTGAGTAATTCTGCACTTGTAGTAACTAACTGATCCTGGAGTAACTGACTGATCCTGGTGTAACTCTGACTGATCCTGGAGTAACTCTGTTCTTGGACTAACAGACTGATCTTGAAGTAAATGACTGATCCTGGTATTACTGACTGATCCTGGAGTAACTCTGACTGATCCTGGAGTAACTCTGCTCTTGGACTAACAGACTGATCCTGGAATAACTGACTTATCCTGGGGTAACAGACTGATCCTGGAGTAATTGTCTGATCCTCGAGTAAATCTCACTGAACCTGGATTAACTGACTGATTCTGGAATAAATCTGCTCGTTGAGTAACAGACTGATCCTGGAGAATTGGACTGATCCTGAAGTAACTCTACTCCTGGAGTAACAGATTGATCCTGGAGTAACTGACTGATCCTGGAGTAACTCTGCTCCTGGAGTAACTCTGCTGCTGGAGTAACACTGATTCTGAAATAATTCTGATTGATCCTGGAGTAACTGACTGATCCTGTAGTAACTCTGCTATTGGAGTAAGAGACTGATCCTGGATTAAATCTGCTCTTGGGATAACAGACTGATCCTGGAGTAACTCAGCTCTTGGAGTAACAGACAGATCCTGGAGTAACATACTGCCGCTGGAGTAACTTTCACTGATCCTTGAATAACTGACTTACCCTGGAGTAACTCTGTTCTTGGAGTAACAGACTGATCCTGGAATTACTCTGCTCCTCGAGTAACCCTGCTCCTGGAGTAACTCCGATCCTGAAATAATTTGATTGATCCTGGAGTAACTGACTGATCCTGAAGTAGCTCTACTATTGGAGTGACAGACTGCCCCTGGAGTAACTCTGGTCTTGGAGTAAAAAACTGATCCTGGAGTAACGCTGCTCCTGGAGTAACAGACTGATACTGGAGTAAATGACAGATCCCGAAGTAACATTGCTCTTGGAGTAACTGACTGATCCTGGAATTACTCTGCTCCTGGAGTAACTCTGCTGCTGGAGTAACTCCGATCCTGAAATAATTCTGATTGATCCTGGAGTCACTGACTGATCCTGAAGTAACTCTGCTATTGGAGTAAAAGACTGATCCTCGAGTAACTCTGCTCTTGGAGTAACAGAATGATCCTGGAATAACTCTGCTCTTGGAATAAAAAAACTGATCCTGGAGTAACGCTGCTCCTGGAGTAACAGACTGATCCTGGAGTAACTGACAGATCCCGAAGTAACATTGCTCTTGGAGTAACAGACTGAACCTGGAGAAACTGACTGATCCTGGAGTAAGTTTGAGCGATCCTGGAGTAAGTCAGACTGATCCTTGAGTAACTCTGCTCTTTGCAGATACAGACTGATCTTGGAATAACCAACTTATCCTGGAATAACTCTGCTCTTGGAGTAACTGACTTATCCTGGAATAACTCTGCTCTTGGAGTAAAAAACTGATCCTGGAGTAAGTTTGACCGATCCTGGAGTAAGTCGGACTGATCCTGGAGTAACTCTGCTCTTGGAGTTACAGACTGATGTTGGAGTAACCAACTTATCCTGGAATAACTCTGCTCTTGGAGTAACTGACTGATCCTGGAGTTTCTGACTGATCCTGGAGTAACGGACTGCTCCTGGAGTAACTCAGCTCCTGGAATAACTCTGCTACTGGTGTAACTCTGATCCTGAAATAATTCTGATTCAACCGAAAGTAACTGACTGATCCTGAATTAACTCTGCTCTTGGAGTAACTGACTGATCCTGGAGTAAATCTGCTCTTGGGGTAACAGACTGATCCTGGAGTAAATGACTGATCCTGGAGTAACGGACTGCTCCTGGAGTAACTCTGCTCTTCGACTAACAGCCTGATCCGTGAGTAACTGACTGGTTCTGGATTAACTCTGCTCCTGGATTAATTGACTGATCCTGGAGTAACTCTGACTGATCCTGGAGGAACTGCTCTTGGAGTAACAGACTGATCTTGTAGAAAATGACTGATCCTTGAGTAACTCTGCTCTTGTAGAAACTAACTGATCCTGGAGTAACTGACTGATCCTGGAGTAACTCTGCTCCTGGAATAATTCTGCTACAGGAGTAACTCTGATCCTGAAATAATTCTGATTCAACCGAAAGTAACTGACTGATCCTGAATTAACTCTGCTCTTGGAGTAACTGACTGATCCTGGAGTAACTGCCTACTCCTGGAGTAACTCTGCTCTTGGAGTAACAGGCTGATCATCGAGTAACTGACTGGTTCTGGACTAACTCTGCTCCTGGATTAACTGACTGATCCTGGGTAACTGACTGATCCTGTTGCAACTCTGACTGATCCTGGAGTAACTGTGCTTGGAGTAAGAGACGGTTCTTGTAGTAAATGACTGATCCTGGAGTATCTCTGCTCTTGTAGTAACTAACTGATCCTGGAGTAACTGACTGATCCTGGAGTAACTGACTGATCCTGGAGTAACTCTGCTCCTGGAGTAACTCTGCTCCTGGAATAACTCTCTTCCTGAAATAATTCTGATTGATCCTGGAGTAACTGACTGATCCTGGAGTAACTCTGCTATTGGAGTAACAGACTGATCCTGGAGTAACTGACTTATACTGGAGTGACTCTGACTGATCCTGGAGTAATTGACTGACCCTGGAGTAACTCTGTTCTTGGAGTAAATGACTGATCCTGGAATTACACTGCTCCTGGAGTAACTCTGCTCCTGGAGTAACTCCAATCCTGAAATAATTCTGATTGATCCTGGAGTAACTGACTGATCCTGCAGTAACTCTGCTATTGGAGTAAAAGACTGATCCTGGAGTAACTCTGCTCTTGGAGTAACAGAATGATGCTGAGTAATTCTGCTCTTGGATAAAAATCTGATCCTGGAGTAACTCTTCTCCTGGAGGAACTGATACTGAATTAACTGACTGATCCTGAAGTAACCGACATCTCCTGTAGTCACTCTGCTCTTGGAGTAACAGGCTGATCATCGAGTAACTGACTGGTTATGGATTAAGTCTGCTCCTGGATTAACTGACTGATCCTGGGGTAACTGACTGATCCTGGAGTAACTCTGACTGATCCTGGAGCAACTGCGCTTGGAGTAACAGACTGTTCTAGCAGTAAATGAGTGATCCTGTAGTAACTCTGCTCTTGTAGTAACTAAATAATCCTGGAGTAACTGACTGATCCCGAAGTAACACTGCTCTTGGAGTAACTGACTGATCCTGGAGTAACTCAGCTCTTGGAGTAACTGACTGATCCTGAAGTAACTGACTGATCCTGGAGTAACTGACATCTCCTGGAGTATCTCTGCTCTTGGAGTAACAGGCTGATCATCGAATAACTTACTGGTTAAGGATTAACTCTGCTCCTGAATTAACTGACTGATCCTGGGCTAACAGACTGATCCTAGAGTAATTGTCTGATCCTGGAGTACCTTCACTGATCCTGGAGTAACTGACTCATCCTGGAGTAACTGACTCATCCTGGGGTAACTCTGCTCTTGCAGTAACTGACTGATCCTGGTTTAACTGACTGTTCCTGGAGTAACTGACTGCTCCTGGAGTAACTCTGCTCTTGGACTAACAGGCTGAACATCAAGTAACTGATTGGTTCTGGATTAACTCAGCTCCAGGATTAACTGACTGATCCTGGGGTAACTCTGACTGATCCAGGAGTAACTTCGCTTGGAGTAACAGACTGTTCTTGTAGTCAATGACTGGTCCTGTAGTAACTCTGCTCTTGTAGTAACTAAATGAACCTGGAGTAACTCTGCTCTTGGACTAACAGACTGTTCCTGGAGTAACTGACTGATCCTGGGGTAACAGACTGATCCGAGAGTAATTGTCTGATCCTGGAGTACCTTCACTGATCCTGGAGTAACTGACTGATCCTGGAGTAACTGACTGATCCTGGGGTAACTCTGCTCTTGGAGTAACTGACTGATCCTGGAGTAACTCTGCTCTTGGACTAACAGGCTGAACATCGAGTAAATGATTGGTTCTGGATTAACTCAGCTCCAGGATTAACTGACTGATCCTGGGGTAACTGACTGATCCTGGAGTAACTCTGACTGATCCTTGAGTAACTGCGCTTGGAGTAACTGACTGATCCTGGAGTAACTGACTGATCCTGGAGAAACTCTGCTCCAGGAGTAACTCTGCTCTTGGACTAAAAGGCTGAACATCGAGTAACTGATTGGTTCTGGATTAACTCAGCTCCAGGATTAACTGACTGATCCTGGGGTAACTGACTGATCCTGGAGTAACTCTGACTGATCCTTGAGTAACTGCGCTTGGAGTAACTAACTGATCCTGGAGTAACTGACTGATCCTGGAGAAACTCTGCTCTTGTAGTAACTAAATGATCCTGGAGTAACTGACTGATCCCGAAGTAACACTGCTCTTGGAGTAACTGACTGATCCTGGAGTAACTCAGCTCTTGGAGTAACTGACTGATCCTGAAGTAACTGACTGATCCTGGAGTAACTGACATCTCCTGGAGTATCTCTGCTCTTGGAGTAACAGGCTGATCATCGAATAACTGACTGGTTAAGGATTAACTCTGCTCCTGAATTAACTGACTGATCCTGGGGTAACTGACTGATCTTGGAGTAACTCTGACTGATCCTGGAGTAACTGTGCTTGGAGTAACAGACTGTTCTTGTACTAAATGACTGATCCTGTAGTAACTCTGCTCTTGTAGTAACTAAATGAACCTGGAGTAACTCTGCTCTTGGACTAACAGACTGATCCTGGAGTAACTGACTGATCCTGGGGTAACAGACCGATCCTAGAGTAATTGTCTGATCCTGGAGTACCTTCACTGATCCTGGAGTAACTGACTCATCCTGGAGTAACTGACTCATCCTGGGGTAACTCTGCTCTTGCAGTAACTGACTGATCCTGGTTTAACTGACTGTTCCTGGAGTAACTGACTGCTCCTGGAGTAACTCTGCTCTTGGACTAACAGGCTGAACATCAAGTAACTGATTGGTTCTGGATTAACTCAGCTCCAGGATTAACTGACTGATCCTGGGGTAACTGACTGATCCTGGAGTAACTCTGACTGATCCAGGAGTAACTGCGCTTGGAGTAACAGACTGTTCTTGTAGTAAGTGACTGATCCTGTAGTAACTCTGCTCTTGTAGTAACTAAATGAACCTGGAGTAACTCTGCACTTGGACTAACAGACTGTTCCTGGAGTAACTGACTGATCCTGGGATAACAGACTGATCCTAGAGTAATTGTCTGATCCTGGAGTACCTTCACTGATCCTGGAGTAACTGATTGATCCTGGAGTAACTGACTGATCCTGGAGTAACTGACTCATCCTGGGGTAACTCTGCTCTTGGAGTATCTGACTGATCCTGGAGTAACTGACTGATCCCGGATTAACTGACTGCTCCTGGAGTAACTCTGCTCTTGGACTAACAGGCTGATCATCGAGTAACTGATTGGTTCCGGATTAACTCTGCTCCAGGATTAACTGACTGATCCTGGGGGAACTGACTGATCCTGGAGTAAATCTGACTGATCCTTGAGTAACTGCACTTGGAGTAACTAACTGATCCTGGAGTAAGTTTGACCGATCCTGGAGTAAGTCGGACTGATCCTGGAGTAACTCTGCTCTTGGAGTTACAGACTGATGTTGGAGTAACCAACTTATCCTGGAATAACTCTGCTCTTGGAGTAACTGACTGATCCTGGAGTTTCTGACTGATCCTGGAGTAACGGACTGCTCCTGGAGTAACTCAGCTCCTGGAATAACTCTGCTACTGGTGTAACTCTGATCCTGAAATAATTCTGATTCAACTGAAAGTAACTGACTGATCCTGAATTAACTCTGCTCTTGGTGAAACTGACTGATCCTGGAGTAAATCTGCTCTTGGGGTAACAGACTGATCCTGGAGTAAATGACTGATCCTGGAGTAACGGACTGCTCCTGGAGTAACTCTGCTCTTCGACTAACAGCCTGATCCGTGAGTAACTGACTGGTTCTGGATTAACTCTGCTCCTGGATTAATTGACTGATCCTGGAGTAACTCTGACTGATCCTGGAGGAACTGCTCTTGGAGTAACAGACTGATCTTGTAGAAAATGACTGATCCTTGAGTAACTCTGCTCTTGTAGAAACTAACTGATCCTGGAGTAACTGACTGATCCTGGAGTAACTCTGCTCCTGGAATAATTCTGCTACAGGAGTAACTCTGATCCTGAAATAATTCTGATTCAACCGAAAGTAACTGACTGATCCTGAATTAACTCTGCTCTTGGAGTAACTGACTGATCCTGGAGTAACTGCCTACTCCTGGAGTAACACTGCTCTTGGAGTAACAGGCTGATCATCGAGTAACTGACTGGTTCTGGACTAACTCTGCTCCTGGATTAACTGACTGATCCTGGGTAACTGACTGATCCTGTTGCAACTCTGACTGATCCTGGAGTAACTGTGCTTGGAGTAAGAGACGGTTCTTGTAGTAAATGACTGATCCTGGAGTATCTCTGCTCTTGTAGTAACTAACTGATCCTGGAGTAACTGACTGATCCTGGAGTAACTGACTGATCCTGGAGTAACTCTGCTCCTGGAGTAACTCTGCTCCTGGAATAACTCTCTTCCTGAAATAATTCTGATTGATCCTGGAGTAACTGACTGATCCTGGAGTAACTCTGCTATTGGAGTAACAGACTGATCCTGGAGTAACTGACTTATACTGGAGTGACTCTGACTGATCCTGGAGTAATTGACTGACCCTGGAGTAACTCTGTTCTTGGAGTAAATGACTGATCCTGGAATTACACTGCTCCTGGAGTAACTCTGCTCCTGGAGTAACTCCAATCCTGAAATAATTCTGATTGATCCTGGAGTAACTGACTGATCCTGCAGTAACTCTGCTATTGGAGTAAAAGACTGATCCTGGAGTAACTCTGCTCTTGGAGTAACAGAATGATGCTGAGTAATTCTGCTCTTGGATAAAAATCTGATCCTGGAGTAACTCTTCTCCTGGAGGAACTGATACTGAATTAACTGACTGATCCTGAAGTAACCGACATCTCCTGTAGTCACTCTGCTCTTGGAGTAACAGGCTGATCATCGAGTAACTGACTGGTTATGGATTAAGTCTGCTCCTGGATTAACTGACTGATCCTGGGGTAACTGACTGATCCTGGAGTAACTCTGACTGATCCTGGAGCAACTGCGCTTGGAGTAACAGACTGTTCTAGCAGTAAATGAGTGATCCTGTAGTAACTCTGCTCTTGTAGTAACTAAATAATCCTGGAGTAACTGACTGATCCCGAAGTAACACTGCTCTTGGAGTAACTGACTGATCCTGGAGTAACTCAGCTCTTGGAGTAACTGACTGATCCTGAAGTAACTGACTGATCCTGGAGTAACTGACATCTCCTGGAGTATCTCTGCTCTTGGAGTAACAGGCTGATCATCGAATAACTTACTGGTTAAGGATTAACTCTGCTCCTGAATTAACTGACTGATCCTGGGCTAACAGACTGATCCTAGAGTAATTGTCTGATCCTGGAGTACCTTCACTGATCCTGGAGTAACTGACTCATCCTGGAGTAACTGACTCATCCTGGGGTAACTCTGCTCTTGCAGTAACTGACTGATCCTGGTTTAACTGACTGTTCCTGGAGTAACTGACTGCTCCTGGAGTAACTCTGCTCTTGGACTAACAGGCTGAACATCAAGTAACTGATTGGTTCTGGATTAACTCAGCTCCAGGATTAACTGACTGATCCTGGGGTAACTCTGACTGATCCAGGAGTAACTTCGCTTGGAGTAACAGACTGTTCTTGTAGTCAATGACTGGTCCTGTAGTAACTCTGCTCTTGTAGTAACTAAATGAACCTGGAGTAACTCTGCTCTTGGACTAACAGACTGTTCCTGGAGTAACTGACTGATCCTGGGGTAACAGACTGATCCGAGAGTAATTGTCTGATCCTGGAGTACCTTCACTGATCCTGGAGTAACTGACTGATCCTGGAGTAACTGACTGATCCTGGGGTAACTCTGCTCTTGGAGTAACTGACTGATCCTGGAGTAACTCTGCTCTTGGACTAACAGGCTGAACATCGAGTAAATGATTGGTTCTGGATTAACTCAGCTCCAGGATTAACTGACTGATCCTGGGGTAACTGACTGATCCTGGAGTAACTCTGACTGATCCTTGAGTAACTGCGCTTGGAGTAACTGACTGATCCTGGAGTAACTGACTGATCCTGGAGAAACTCTGCTCCAGGAGTAACTCTGCTCTTGGACTAAAAGGCTGAACATCGAGTAACTGATTGGTTCTGGATTAACTCAGCTCCAGGATTAACTGACTGATCCTGGGGTAACTGACTGATCCTGGAGTAACTCTGACTGATCCTTGAGTAACTGCGCTTGGAGTAACTAACTGATCCTGGAGTAACTGACTGATCCTGGAGAAACTCTGCTCTTGTAGTAACTAAATGATCCTGGAGTAACTGACTGATCCCGAAGTAACACTGCTCTTGGAGTAACTGACTGATCCTGGAGTAACTCAGCTCTTGGAGTAACTGACTGATCCTGAAGTAACTGACTGATCCTGGAGTAACTGACATCTCCTGGAGTATCTCTGCTCTTGGAGTAACAGGCTGATCATCGAATAACTGACTGGTTAAGGATTAACTCTGCTCCTGAATTAACTGACTGATCCTGGGGTAACTGACTGATCTTGGAGTAACTCTGACTGATCCTGGAGTAACTGTGCTTGGAGTAACAGACTGTTCTTGTACTAAATGACTGATCCTGTAGTAACTCTGCTCTTGTAGTAACTAAATGAACCTGGAGTAACTCTGCTCTTGGACTAACAGACTGATCCTGGAGTAACTGACTGATCCTGGGGTAACAGACCGATCCTAGAGTAATTGTCTGATCCTGGAGTACCTTCACTGATCCTGGAGTAACTGACTCATCCTGGAGTAACTGACTCATCCTGGGGTAACTCTGCTCTTGCAGTAACTGACTGATCCTGGTTTAACTGACTGTTCCTGGAGTAACTGACTGCTCCTGGAGTAACTCTGCTCTTGGACTAACAGGCTGAACATCAAGTAACTGATTGGTTCTGGATTACCTCAGCTCCAGGATTAACTGACTGATCCTGGGGTAACTGACTGATCCTGGAGTAACTCTGACTGATCCAGGAGTAACTGCGCTTGGAGTAACAGACTGTTCTTGTAGTAAGTGACTGATCCTGTAGTAACTCTGCTCTTGTAGTAACTAAATGAACCTGGAGTAACTCTGCACTTGGACTAACAGACTGTTCCTGGAGTAACTGACTGATCCTGGGATAACAGACTGATCCTAGAGTAATTGTCTGATCCTGGAGTACCTTCACTGATCCTGGAGTAACTGATTGATCCTGGAGTAACTGACTGATCCTGGAGTAACTGACTCATCCTGGGGTAACTCTGCTCTTGGAGTATCTGACTGATCCTGGAGTAACTGACTGATCCCGGATTAACTGACTGCTCCTGGAGTAACTCTGCTCTTGGACTAACAGGCTGATCATCGAGTAACTGATTGGTTCCGGATTAACTCTGCTCCAGGATTAACTGACTGATCCTGGGGGAACTGACTGATCCTGGAGTAAATCTGACTGATCCTTGAGTAACTGCACTTGGAGTAACTAACTGATCCTGGAGTAACTGACTGATCCTGGAGTAACTCTGCTCCTGGAGTAACTCAGCTCCTGGAATAACTCTGATCCTGAAATAATTTTGATTGATCCTGGAGTAACTGACTGATCCTGAAGTAGCTCTGCTATTGGAGTAAAAGACTGATCCTGGAGTAACTCTTCTCCTGGAGGAACAGACTGATACTGAATTAACTGACTGATCCTGAAGTAACTGACATCTCCTGGAGTCACTCTGCTCTTGGAGTAACAGGCTGATCATCGAGTAACTGACTGGTTATGGATTAACTCTGCTCCTGGATTAACTGACTGATCCTGGGGTAACTGACTGATCCTGGAGTAACTCTGACTGATCCTGGAGTAACTGCGCTTGGAGTAACAGACTGTTCTAGCAGTAAATGAGTGATCTTGTAGTAACTCTGCACTTGTAGTAACTAAATAATCCTGGAGTAACTGACTGATCCCGAAGTAACACTGCTCTTGGAGTAACTGACTGATCCTGGAGTAACTCAGCTCTTGGAGTAACTGACTGAACCTGAAGTAACTGACTGATCCTGGAGTAACTGACATCTCCTGGAGTATCTCTGCTCTTGGAGTAACAGGCTGATCATCGAATAACTTACTGGTTAAGGATTAACTCTGCTCCTGAATTAACTGACTGATCCTGGGGTAACTGACTGATCCTGGAGTAACTCTGACTGATCCTGGAGTAACTGTGCTTGGAGTAACAGACTGTTCTTGTACTAAATGACTGATCCTGTAGTAACTATGCTCTTGTAGTAACTAAATGAACCTGGAGTAACTCTGCTCTTGGACTAACAGACTGATCCTGGAGTAACTGACTGATCCTGGGGTAACAGACTGATCCTAGAGTAATTGTCTGATCCTGGAGTACCTTCACTGATCCTGGAGTAACTGACTCATCCTGGAGTAACTGACTCATCCGGGGGTAACTCTGCTCTTGCAGTAACTGACTGATCCTGGTTTAACTGACTGTTCCTGGAGTAACTGACTGCTCCTGGAGTAACTCTGCTCTTGGACTAACAGGCTGAACATCAAGTAACTGATTGGTTCTGGATTAACTCAGCTCCAGGATTAACTGACTGATCCTGGGGTAACTCTGACTGATCCAGGAGTAACTTCGCTTGGAGTAACAGACTGTTCTTGTAGTAAATGACTGGTCCTGTAGTAACTCTGCTCTTGTAGTAACTAAATGAACCTGGAGTAACTCTGCTCTTGGACTAACAGACTGTTCCTGGAGTAACTGACTGATCCTGGGGTAACAGACTGATCCTAGAGTAATTGTCTGATCCTGGAGTACCTTCACTGATCCTGGAGTAACTGACTCATCCTGGAGTAACTGACTGATCCTGGAGTAACTGACTGATCCTGGAGTAACTGACATCTCCTGGAGTATCTCTGCTCTTGGAGTAACAGGCTGATCATCGAATAACTTACTGGTTAAGGATTAACTCTGCTCCTGAATTAACTGACTGATCCTGGGGTAACTCTGCTCTTGGAGTAACTGACTGATCCTGGAGTAACTGACTGATCCTGGATTAACTGACTGCTCCTGGAGTAACTCTGCTCTTGGACTAACAGGCTGAACATCGAGTAAATGATTGGTTCTGGATTAACTCAGCTCCAGGATTAACTGACTGATCCTGGGGTAACTGACCGATCCTGGAGTAACTCTGACTGATCCTTGAGTAACTGCGCTTGGAGAAACTAACTGATCCTGGAGTAACTGACTGATCCTGGAGTAACTGACTGATCCTGGAGTAACTCTGCTCCAGGAGTAACTCTGCTCTTGGACTAAAAGGCTGAACATCGAGTAACTGATTGGTTCTGGATTAACTCAGCTCCAGGATTAACTGACTGATCCTGGGGTAACTGACTGATCCTGGAGTAACTCTGACTGATCCTTGAGTAACTGCGCTTGGAGAAACTAACTGATCCTGGAGTAACTGACTGATCCTGTAGTAACTCTGCTCTTGTAGTAACTAAATGATCCTGGAGTAACTGACTGATCCCGAAGTAACACTGCTCTTGGAGTAACTGACTGATCCTGGAGTAACTCAGCTCTTGGAGTAACTGACTGATCCTGAAGTAACTGACTGATCCTGGAGTAACTGACATCTCCTGGAGTATCTCTGCTCTTGGAGTAACAGGCTGATCATCGAATAACTGACTGGTTAAGGATTAACTCTGCTCCTGAATTAACTGACGGATCCTGGGGTAACTGACTGATCTTGGAGTAACTCTGACTGATCCTGGAGTAACTCAGCTCTTGGAGTAACTGACTGATCCTGAAGTAACTGACTGATCCTGGAGTAACTGACATCTCCTGGAGTTCTCTGCTCTTGGAGTAACAGGCTGATCATCGAATAACTTACTGGTTAAGGATTAACTCTGCTCCTGAATTAACTGACTGATCCTGGGGTAACTGACTGATCCTGGAGTAACTCTGACTGATCCTGGAGTAACTGCGCTTGGAGTAACAGACTGTTCTTGTACTAAATGACTGATCCTGTAGTAACACTGCTCTTGTAGTAACTAAATGAACCTGGAGTAACTCTGCTCTTGGACTAACAGACTGATCCTGGAGTAACTGACTGATCCTGGGGTAACAGACTGATCCTAGAGTAATTGTCTGATCCTGGAGTACCTTCACTGATCCTGGAGTAACTGACTCATCCTGGAGTAACTGACTCATCCTGGAGTAACTCTGCTCTTGCATTAACTGACTGATCCTGGTTTAACTGACTGTTCCTGGAGTAACTGACTGCTCCTGGAGTAACTCTGCTCTTGGACTAACAGGCTGAACATCAAGTAACTGATTGGTTCTGGATTAACTCAGCTCCAGGATTAACTGACTGATCCTGGGGTAACTCTGACTGATCCAGGAGTAACTTCGCTTGGAGTAACAGACTGTTCTTGTAGTCAGTGACTGGTCCTGTAGTAACTCTGCTCTTGTAGTAACTAAATGAACCTGGAGTAACTCTGCTCTTGGACTAACAGACTGTTCCTGGAGTAACTGACTGATCCTGGGGTAACAGACTGATCCGAGAGTAATTGTCTGATCCTGGAGTACCTTCACTGATCCTGGAGTAACTGACTGATCCTGGAGTAACTGACTGATCCTGGGGTAACTCTGCTCTTGGAGTAACTGACTGATCCTGGATCCTAACTCTGCTCTTGGACTAACAGGCTGAACATCGAGTAAATGATTGGTTCTGGATTAACTCAGCTCCAGGATTAACTGACTGATCCTGGGGTAACTGACTGATCCTGGAGTAACTCTGACTGATCCTTGAGTAACTGCGCTTGGAGTAACTGACTGATCCTGGAGTAACTGACTGATCCTGGAGAAACTCTGCTCCAGGAGTAACTCTGCTCTTGGACTAAAAGGCTGAACATCGAGTAACTGATTGGTTCTGGATTAACTCAGCTCCAGGATTAACTGACTGATCCTGGGGTAACTGACTGATCCTGGAGTAACTCTGACTGATCCTTGAGTAACTGCGCTTGGAGTAACTAACTGATCCTGGAGTAACTGACTGATCCTGGAGAAACTCTGCTCTTGTAGTAACTAAATGATCCTGGAGTAACTGACTGATCCCGAAGTAGCTCTGCTATTGGAGTAAAAGACTGATCCTGGAGTAACTCTTCTCCTGGAGGAACAGACTGATACTGAATTAACTGACTGATCCTGAAGTAACTGACATCTCCTGGAGTCACTCTGCTCTTGGAGTAACAGGCTGATCATCGAGTAACTGACTGGTTATGGATTAACTCTGCTCCTGGATTAACTGACTGATCCTGGGGTAACTCTGCTCTTGGAGTAACTGACTGATCCTGGATTAACTGACTGCTCCTGGAGTAACTCTGCTCTTGGACTAACAGGCTGAACATCGAGTAAATGATTGGTTCTGGATTAACTCAGCTCCAGGATTAAATGACTGATCCTGGGGTAACTGACTGATCCTGGATTAACTCTGACTGATCCTTGAGTTACTGCGCTTGGAGAAACTAACTGATCCTGGAGTAAATGACTGATCCTGGAGTAACTGACTGATCCTGGAGTAACTCTGCTCCAGGAGTAACTCTGCTCTTGGACTAAAAGGCTGAACATCGAGTAACTGATTGGTTCTGGATTAACTCTGCTCCAGGATTAACTGACTGATCCTGGGGGAACTGACTGATCCTGGATTAAATCTGACTGATCCTTGAGTAACTGCGCTTGGAGTAACTAACTGATCCTGGAGAAACTGACTGATCCTGGAGTAACTCTGCTCCTGGAGTAACTCAGCTCCTGGAATAACTCTGATCCTGAAATAATTTTGATTGATCCTGGAGTAACTGACTGATCCTGAAGTAGCTCTGCTATTGGAGTAAAAGACTGATCCTGGAGTAACTCTTCTCCTGGAGGAACAGACTGATACCGAATTAACTGACTGATCCTGAAGTAACTGACATCTCCTGGAGTCACTCTGCTCTTGGAGTAACAGGCTGATCATCGAGTAACTGACTGGTTATGGATTAACTCTGCTCCTGGATTAACTGACTGATCCTGGGGTAAATGACTGATCCTGGAGTAACTCTGACTGATCCTGGAGTAACTGCGCTTGGAGTAACAGACTGTTCTAGCAGTAAATGAGTGATCTTGTAGTAACTCTGCACTTGTAGTAACTAAATAATCCTGGAGTAACTGACTGATCCCGAAGTAACACTGCTCTTGGAGTAACTGACTGATCCTGGAGTAACTCAGCTCTTGGAGTAACTGACTGAACCTGAAGTAACTGACTGATCCTGGAGTAACTGACATCTCCTGGAGTATCTCTGCTCTTGGAGTAACAGGCTGATCATCGAATAACTTACTGGTTAAGGATTAACTCTGCTCCTGAATTAACTGACTGATCCTGGGGTAACTGACTGATCCTGGAGTAACTCTGACTGATCCTGGAGTAACTGTGCTTGGAGTAACAGACTGTTCTTGTACTAAATGACTGATCCTGTAGTAACTATGCTCTTGTAGTAACTAAATGAACCTGGAGTAACTCTGCTCTTGGACTAACAGACTGATCCTGGAGTAACTGACTGATCCTGGGGTAACAGACTGATCCTAGAGTAATTGTCTGATCCTGGAGTACCTTCACTGATCCTGGAGTAACTGACTCATCCTGGAGTAACTGACTCATCCGGGGGTAACTCTGCTCTTGCAGTAACTGACTGATCCTGGTTTAACTGACTGTTCCTGGAGTAACTGACTGCTCCTGGAGTAACTCTGCTCTTGGACTAACAGGCTGAACATCAAGTAACTGATTGGTTCTGGATTAACTCAGCTCCAGGATTAACTGACTGATCCTGGGGTAACTCTGACTGATCCAGGAGTAACTTCGCTTGGAGTAACAGACTGTTCTTGTAGTAAATGACTGGTCCTGTAGTAACTCTGCTCTTGTAGTAACTAAATGAACCTGGAGTAACTCTGCTCTTGGACTAACAGACTGTTCCTGGAGTAACTGACTGATCCTGGGGTAACAGACTGATCCTAGAGTAATTGTCTGATCCTGGAGTACCTTCACTGATCCTGGAGTAACTGATTGATCCTGGAGTAACTGACTGATCCTGGAGTAACTGACTGATCCTGGAGTAACTGACATCTCCTGGAGTATCTCTGCTCTTGGAGTAACAGGCTGATCATCGAATAACTTACTGGTTAAGGATTAACTCTGCTCCTGAATTAACTGACTGATCCTGGGGTAACTCTGCTCTTGGAGTAACTGACTGATCCTGGAGTAACTGACTGATCCTGGATTAACTGACTGCTCCTGGAGTAACTCTGCTCTTGGACTAACAGGCTGAACATCGAGTAAATGATTGGTTCTGGATTAACTCAGCTCCAGGATTAACTGACTGATCCTGGGGTAACTGACCGATCCTGGAGTAACTCTGACTGATCCTTGAGTAACTGCGCTTGGAGAAACTAACTGATCCTGGAGTAACTGACTGATCCTGGAGTAACTGACTGATCCTGGAGTAACTCTGCTCCAGGAGTAACTCTGCTCTTGGACTAAAAGGCTGAACATCGAGTAACTGATTGGTTCTGGATTAACTCAGCTCCAGGATTAACTGACTGATCCTGGGGTAACTGACTGATCCTGGAGTAACTCTGACTGATCCTTGAGTAACTGCGCTTGGAGAAACTAACTGATCCTGGAGTAACTGACTGATCCTGTAGTAACTCTGCTCTTGTAGTAACTAAATGATCCTGGAGTAACTGACTGATCCCGAAGTAACACTGCTCTTGGAGTAACTGACTGATCCTGGAGTAACTCAGCTCTTGGAGTAACTGACTGATCCTGAAGTAACTGACTGATCCTGGAGTAACTGACATCTCCTGGAGTATCTCTGCTCTTGGAGTAACAGGCTGATCATCGAATAACTTACTGGTTAAGGATTAACTCTGCTCCTGAATTAACTGACTGATCCTGGGGTAACTGACTGATCCTGGATTAACTCTGACTGATCCTGGAGTAACTGTGCTTGGAGTAACAGACTGTTCTTGTACTAAATGACTGATCCTGTAGTAACACTGCTCTTGTAGTAACTAAATGAACCTGGAGTAACTCTGCTCTTGGACTAACAGACTGATCCTGGAGTAACTGACTGATCCTGGGGTAACAGACTGATCCTAGAGTAATTGTCTGATCCTGGAGTACCTTCACTGATCCTGGAGTAACTGACTC
This sequence comes from Carcharodon carcharias, assembly GCF_017639515.1. Taxonomy (NCBI): domain Eukaryota; kingdom Metazoa; phylum Chordata; class Chondrichthyes; order Lamniformes; family Lamnidae; genus Carcharodon; species Carcharodon carcharias. The sequence goes on along the minus strand of NC_054469.1, from coordinate 162,109,415 downwards.
ATCCTGGAGTAACTGACTCATCCTGGAGTAACTCTGCTCTTGCAGTAACTGACTGATCCTGGTTTAACTGACTGTTCCTGGAGTAACTGACTGCTCCTGGAGTAACTCTGCTCTTGGACTAACAGGCTGAACATCAAGTAACTGATTGGTTCTGGATTAACTCAGCTCCAGGATTAACTGACTGATCCTGGGGTAACTCTGACTGATCCAGGAGTAACTTCGCTTGGAGTAACAGACTGTTCTTGTAGTCAGTGACTGGTCCTGTAGTAACTCTGCTCTTGTAGTAACTAAATGAAACTGGAGTAACTCTGCTCTTGGACTAACAGACTGTTCCTGGAGTAACTGACTGATCCTGGGGTAACAGACTGATCCTAGAGTAATTGTCTGATCCTGGAGTACCTTCACTGATCCTGGAGTAACTGACTGATCCTGGAGTAACTGACTGATCCTGGGGTAACTCTGCTCTTGGAGTAACTGACTGATCCTGGATTAACTGACTGCTCCTGGAGTAACTCTGCTCTTGGACTAACAGGCTGAACATCGAGTAAATGATTGGTTCTGGATTAACTCAGCTCCAGGATTAAATGACTGATCCTGGGGTAACTGACTGATCCTGGATTAACTCTGACTGATCCTTGAGTTACTGCGCTTGGAGAAACTAACTGATCCTGGAGTAACTGACTGATCCTGGAGTAACTGACTGATCCTGGAGTAACTCTGCTCCAGGAGTAACTCTGCTCTTGGACTAAAAGGCTGAACATCGAGTAACTGATTGGTTCTGGACTAACTCTGCTCCAGGATTAACTGACTGATCCTGGGGGAACTGACTGATCCTGGAGTAAATCTGACTGATCCTTGAGTAACTGCGCTTGGAGTAACTAACTGATCCTGGAGAAACTGACTGATCCTGGAGTAACTCTGCTCCTGGAGTAACTCAGCTCCTGGAATAACTCTGATCCTGAAATAATTTTGATTGATCCTGGAGTAACTGACTGATCCTGAAGTAGCTCTGCTATTGGAGTAAAAGACTGATCCTGGAGTAACTCTTCTCCTGGAGGAACAGACTGATACTGAATTAACTGACTGATCCTGAAGTAACTGACATCTCCTGGAGTCACTCTGCTCTTGGAGTAACAGGCTGATCATCGAGTAACTGACTGGTTATGGATTAACTCTGCTCCTGGATTAACTGACTGATCCTGGGGTAACTCTGCTCTTGGAGTAACTGACTGATCCTGGATTAACTGACTGCTCCTGGAGTAACTCTGCTCTTGGACTAACAGGCTGAACATCGAGTAAATGATTGGTTCTGGATTAACTCAGCTCCAGGATTAAATGACTGATCCTGGGGTAACTGACTGATCCTGGATTAACTCTGACTGATCCTTGAGTTACTGCGCTTGGAGAAACTAACTGATCCTGGAGTAAATGACTGATCCTGGAGTAACTGACTGATCCTGGAGTAACTCTGCTCCAGGAGTAACTCTGCTCTTGGACTAAAAGGCTGAACATCGAGTAACTGATTGGTTCTGGATTAACTCTGCTCCAGGATTAACTGACTGATCCTGGGGGAACTGACTGATCCTGGATTAAATCTGACTGATCCTTGAGTAACTGCGCTTGGAGTAACTAACTGATCCTGGAGAAACTGACTGATCCTGGAGTAACTCTGCTCCTGGAGTAACTCAGCTCCTGGAATAACTCTGATCCTGAAATAATTTTGATTGATCCTGGAGTAACTGACTGATCCTGAAGTAGCTCTGCTATTGGAGTAAAAGACTGATCCTGGAGTAACTCTTCTCCTGGAGGAACAGACTGATACCGAATTAACTGACTGATCCTGAAGTAACTAACATCTCCTGGAGTCACTCTGCTCTTGGAGTAACAGGCTGATCATCGAGTAACTGACTGGTTATGGATTAACTCTGCTCCTGGATTAACTGACTGATCCTGGGGTAACTGACTGATCCTGAAGTAACTCTGACTGATCCTGGAGTAACTGCGCTTGGAGTAACAGACTGTTCTAGCAGTAAAAGAGTGATCTTGTAGTAACTCTGCTCTTGTAGTAACTAAATAATCCTGGAGTAACTGACTGATCCCGAAGTAACACTGCTCTTGGAGTAACTGACTGATCCTGGAGTAACTCAGCTCTTGGAGTAACTGACTGAACCTGAAGTAACTGACTGATCCTGGAGTAACTGACATCTCCTGGAGTATCTCTGCTCTTGGAGTAACAGGCTGATCATCGAATAACTTACTGGTTAAGGATTAACTCTGCTCCTGAATTAACTGACTGATCCTGTGGTAACTGACTGATCCTGGAGTAACTCTGACTGATCCTGGAGTAACTGTGCTTGGAGTAACAGACTGTTCTTGTACTAAATGACTGATCCTGTAGTAACTCTGCTCTTGTAGTAACTAAATGAACCTGGAGTAACTCTGCTCTTGGACTAACAGACTGATCCTGGAGTAACTGACTGATCCTGGGGTAACAGACTGATCCTAGAGTAATTGTCTGATCCTGGAGTACCTTCACTGATCCTGGAGTAACTGACTCATCCTGGAGTAACTGACTCATCCGGGGGTAACTCTGCTCTTGCAGTAACTGACTGATCCTGGTTTAACTGACTGTTCCTGGAGTAACTGACTGCTCCTGGAGTAACTCTGCTCTTGGACTAACAGGCTGAACATCAAGTAACTGATTGGTTCTGGATTAACTCAGCTCCAGGATTAACTGACTGATCCTGGGGTAACTCTGACTGATCCAGGAGTAACTTCGCTTGGAGTAACAGACTGTTCTTGTAGTAAATGACTGGTCCTGTAGTAACTCTGCTCTTGTAGTAACTAAATGAACCTGGAGTAACTCTGCTCTTGGACTAACAGACTGTTCCTGGAGTAACTGACTGATCCTGGGGTAACAGACTGATCCCAGAGTAATTGTCTGATCCTGGAGTACCTTCACTGATCCTGGAGTAACTGATTGATCCTGGAGTAACTGACTGATCCTGGAGTAACTGACTGATCCTGGAGTAACTGACATCTCCTGGAGTATCTCTGCTCTTGGAGTAACAGGCTGATCATCGAATAACTTACAGGTTAAGGATTAACTCTGCTCCTGAATTAACTGACTGATCCTGGGGTAACTCTGCTCTTGGAGTAACTGACTGATCCTGGAGTAACTGACTGATCCTGGATTAACTGACTGCTCCTGGAGTAACTCTGCTCTTGGACTAACAGGCTGAACATCGAGTAAATGATTGGTTCTGGATTAACTCAGCTCCAGGATTAACTGACTGATCCTGGGGTAACTGACCGATCCTGGAGTAACTCTGACTGATCCTTGAGTAACTGCGCTTGGAGAAACTAACTGATCCTGGAGTAACTGACTGATCCTGGAGTAACTGACTGATCCTGGAGTAACTCTGCTCTTGGACTAACAGGCTGAACATCAAGTAACTGATTGGTTCTGGATTAACTCAGCTCCAGGATTAACTGACTGATCCTGGGGTAACTCTGACTGATCCAGGAGTAACTTCGCTTGGAGTAACAGACTGTTCTTGTAGTAAATGACTGGTCCTGTAGTAACTCTGCTCTTGTAGTAACTAAATGAACCTGGAGTAACTCTGCTCTTGGACTAACAGACTGTTCCTGGAGTAACTGACTGATCCTGGGGTAACAGACTGATCCCAGAGTAATTGTCTGATCCTGGAGTACCTTCACTGATCCTGGAGTAACTGATTGATCCTGGAGTAACTGACTGATCCTGGAGTAACTGACTGATCCTGGAGTAACTGACATCTCCTGGAGTATCTCTGCTCTTGGAGTAACAGGCTGATCATCGAATAACTTACAGGTTAAGGATTAACTCTGCTCCTGAATTAACTGACTGATCCTGGGGTAACTCTGCTCTTGGAGTAACTGACTGATCCTGGAGTAACTGACTGATCCTGGATTAACTGACTGCTCCTGGAGTAACTCTGCTCTTGGACTAACAGGCTGAACATCGAGTAAATGATTGGTTCTGGATTAACTCAGCTCCAGGATTAACTGACTGATCCTGGGGTAACTGACCGATCCTGGAGTAACTCTGACTGATCCTTGAGTAACTGCGCTTGGAGAAACTAACTGATCCTGGAGTAACTGACTGATCCTGGAGTAACTGACTGATCCTGGAGTAACTCTGCTCCAGGAGTAACTCTGCTCTTGGACTAAAAGGCTGAACATCGAGTAACTGATTGGTTCTGGATTAACTCAGCTCCAGGATTAACTGACTGATCCTGGGGTAACTGACTGATCCTGGAGTAACTCTGACTGATCCTTGAGTAACTGCGCTTGGAGAAACTAACTGATCCTGGAGTAACTGACTGATCCTGTAGTAACTCTGCTCTTGTAGTAACTAAATGATCCTGGAGTAACTGACTGATCCCGAAGTAACACTGCTCTTGGAGTAACTGACTGATCCTGGAGTAACTCAGCTCTTGGAGTAACTGACTGATCCTGAAGTAACTGACTGATCCTGGAGTAACTGACATCTCCTGGAGTATCTCTGCTCTTGGAGTAACAGGCTGATCATCGAATAACTTACTGGTTAAGGATTAACTCTGCTCCTGAATTAACTGACTGATCCTGGGGTAACTGACTGATCCTGGAGTAACTCTGACTGATCCTGGAGTAACTGCGCTTGGAGTAACAGACTGTTCTTGTACTAAATGACTGATCCTGTAGTAACACTGCTCTTGTAGTAACTAAATGAACCTGGAGTAACTCTGCTCTTGGACTAACAGACTGATCCTGGAGTAACTGACTGATCCTGGGGTAACAGACTGATCCTAGAGTAATTGTCTGATCCTGGAGTACCTTCACTGATCCTGGAGTAACTGACTCATCCTGGAGTAACTGACTCATCCTGGAGTAACTCTGCTCTTGCAGTAACTGACTGATCCTGGTTTAACTGACTGTTCCTGGAGTAACTGACTGCTCCTGGAGTAACTCTGCTCTTGGACTAACAGGCTGAACATCAAGTAACTGATTGGTTCTGGATTAACTCAGCTCCAGGATTAACTGACTGATCCTGGGGTAACTCTGACTGATCCAGGAGTAACTTCGCTTGGAGTAACAGACTGTTCTTGTAGTCAGTGACTGGTCCTGTAGTAACTCTGCTCTTGTAGTAACTAAATGAAACTGGAGTAACTCTGCTCTTGGACTAACAGACTGTTCCTGGAGTAACTGACTGATCCTGGGGTAACAGACTGATCCTAGAGTAATTGTCTGATCCTGGAGTACCTTCACTGATCCTGGAGTAACTGACTGATCCTGGAGTAACTGACTGATCCTGGGGTAACTCTGCTCTTGGAGTAACTGACTGATCCTGGATTAACTGACTGCTCCTGGAGTAACTCTGCTCTTGGACTAACAGGCTGAACATCGAGTAAATGATTGGTTCTGGATTAACTCAGCTCCAGGATTAAATGACTGATCCTGGGGTAACTGACTGATCCTGGATTAACTCTGACTGATCCTTGAGTTACTGCGCTTGGAGAAACTAACTGATCCTGGAGTAACTGACTGATCCTGGAGTAACTGACTGATCCTGGAGTAACTCTGCTCCAGGAGTAACTCTGCTCTTGGACTAAAAGGCTGAACATCGAGTAACTGATTGGTTCTGGATTAACTCTGCTCCAGGATTAACTGACTGATCCTGGGGGAACTGACTGATCCTGGAGTAAATCTGACTGATCCTTGAGTAACTGCGCTTGGAGTAACTAACTGATCCTGGAGAAACTGACTGATCCTGGAGTAACTCTGCTCCTGGAGTAACTCAGCTCCTGGAATAACTCTGATCCTGAAATAATTTTGATTGATCCTGGAGTAACTGACTGATCCTGAAGTAGCTCTGCTATTGGAGTAAAAGACTGATCCTGGAGTAACTCTTCTCCTGGAGGAACAGACTGATACTGAATTAACTGACTGATCCTGAAGTAACTGACATCTCCTGGAGTCACTCTGCTCTTGGAGTAACAGGCTGATCATCGAGTAACTGACTGGTTATGGATTAACTCTGCTCCTGGATTAACTGACTGATCCTGGGGTAACTCTGCTCTTGGAGTAACTGACTGATCCTGGATTAACTGACTGCTCCTGGAGTAACTCTGCTCTTGGACTAACAGGCTGAACATCGAGTAAATGATTGGTTCTGGATTAACTCAGCTCCAGGATTAAATGACTGATCCTGGGGTAACTGACTGATCCTGGATTAACTCTGACTGATCCTTGAGTTACTGCGCTTGGAGAAACTAACTGATCCTGGAGTAAATGACTGATCCTGGAGTAACTGACTGATCCTGGAGTAACTCTGCTCCAGGAGTAACTCTGCTCTTGGACTAAAAGGCTGAACATCGAGTAACTGATTGGTTCTGGATTAACTCTGCTCCAGGATTAACTGACTGATCCTGGGGGAACTGACTGATCCTGGATTAAATCTGACTGATCCTTGAGTAACTGCGCTTGGAGTAACTAACTGATCCTGGAGAAACTGACTGATCCTGGAGTAACTCTGCTCCTGGAGTAACTCAGCTCCTGGAATAACTCTGATCCTGAAATAATTTTGATTGATCCTGGAGTAACTGACTGATCCTGAAGTAGCTCTGCTATTGGAGTAAAAGACTGATCCTGGAGTAACTCTTCTCCTGGAGGAACAGACTGATACCGAATTAACTGACTGATCCTGAAGTAACTGACATCTCCTGGAGTCACTCTGCTCTTGGAGTAACAGGCTGATCATCGAGTAACTGACTGGTTATGGATTAACTCTGCTCCTGGATTAACTGACTGATCCTGGGGTAAATGACTGATCCTGGAGTAACTCTGACTGATCCTGGAGTAACTGCGCTTGGAGTAACAGACTATTCTAGCAGTAAAAGAGTGATCTTGTAGTAACTCTGCTCTTGTAGTAACTAAATAATCCTGGAGTAACTGACTGATCCCGAAGTAACACTGCTCTTGGAGTAACTGACTGATCCTGGAGTAACTCAGCTCTTGGAGTAACTGACTGATCCCGAAGTAACACTGCTCTTGGAGTAACTGACTGATCCTGGAGTAACTCAGCTCTTGGAGTAACTGACTGAACCTGAAGTAACTGACTGATCCTGGAGTAACTGACATCTCCTGGAGTATCTCTGCTCTTGGAGTAACAGGCTGATCATCGAATAACTTACTGGTTAAGGATTAACTCTGCTCCTGAATTAACTGACTGATCCTGTGGTAACTGACTGATCCTGGAGTAACTCTGACTGATCCTGGAGTAACTGTGCTTGGAGTAACAGACTGTTCTTGTACTAAATGACTGATCCTGTAGTAACTCTGCTCTTGTAGTAACTAAATGAACCTGGAGTAACTCTGCTCTTGGACTAACAGACTGATCCTGGAGTAACTGACTGATCCTGGGGTAACAGACTGATCCTAGAGTAATTGTCTGATCCTGGAGTACCTTCACTGATCCTGGAGTAACTGACTCATCCTGGAGTAACTGACTCATCCGGGGGTAACTCTGCTCTTGCAGTAACTGACTGATCCTGGTTTAACTGACTGTTCCTGGAGTAACTGACTGCTCCTGGAGTAACTCTGCTCTTGGACTAACAGGCTGAACATCAAGTAACTGATTGGTTCTGGATTAACTCAGCTCCAGGATTAACTGACTGATCCTGGGGTAACTCTGACTGATCCAGGAGTAACTTCGCTTGGAGTAACAGACTGTTCTTGTAGTAAATGACTGGTCCTGTAGTAACTCTGCTCTTGTAGTAACTAAATGAACCTGGAGTAACTCTGCTCTTGGACTAACAGACTGTTCCTGGAGTAACTGACTGATCCTGGGGTAACAGACTGATCCTAGAGTAATTGTCTGATCCTGGAGTACCTTCACTGATCCTGGAGTAACTGATTGATCCTGGAGTAACTGACTGATCCTGGAGTAACTGACTGATCCTGGAGTAACTGACATCTCCTGGAGTATCTCTGCTCTTGGAGTAACAGGCTGATCATCGAATAACTTACTGGTTAAGGATTAACTCTGCTCCTGAATTAACTGACTGATCCTGGGGTAACTCTGCTCTTGGAGTAACTGACTGATCCTGGAGTAACTGACTGATCCTGGATTAACTGACTGCTCCTGGAGTAACTCTGCTCTTGGACTAACAGGCTGAACATCGAGTAAATGATTGGTTCTGGATTAACTCAGCTCCAGGATTAACTGACTGATCCTGGGGTAACTGACCGATCCTGGAGTAACTCTGACTGATCCTTGAGTAACTGCGCTTGGAGAAACTAACTGATCCTGGAGTAACTGACTGATCCTGGAGTAACTGACTGATCCTGGAGTAACTCTGCTCCAGGAGTAACTCTGCTCTTGGACTAAAAGGCTGAACATCGAGTAACTGATTGGTTCTGGATTAACTCAGCTCCAGGATTAACTGACTGATCCTGGGGTAACTGACTGATCCTGGAGTAACTCTGACTGATCCTTGAGTAACTGCGCTTGGAGAAACTAACTGATCCTGGAGTAACTGACTGATCCTGTAGTAACTCTGCTCTTGTAGTAACTAAATGATCCTGGAGTAACTGACTGATCCCGAAGTAACACTGCTCTTGGAGTAACTGACTGATCCTGGAGTAACTCAGCTCTTGGAGTAACTGACTGATCCTGAAGTAACTGACTGATCCTGGAGTAACTGACATCTCCTGGAGTATCTCTGCTCTTGGAGTAACAGGCTGATCATCGAATAACTTACTGGTTAAGGATTAACTCTGCTCCTGAATTAACTGACTGATCCTGGGGTAACTGACTGATCCTGGATTAACTCTGACTGATCCTGGAGTAACTGTGCTTGGAGTAACAGACTGTTCTTGTACTAAATGACTGATCCTGTAGTAACACTGCTCTTGTAGTAACTAAATGAACCTGGAGTAACTCTGCTCTTGGACTAACAGACTGATCCTGGAGTAACTGACTGATCCTGGGGTAACAGACTGATCCTAGAGTAATTGTCTGATCCTGGAGTAACTGACTGATCCTGGAGTAACTGACTGATCCTGGAGTAACTCTGCTCCAGGAGTAACTCTGCTCTTGGACTAAAAGGCTGAACATCGAGTAACTGATTGGTTCTGGATTAACTCTGCTCCAGGATTAACTGACTGATCCTGGGGGAACTGACTGATCCTGGAGTAAATCTGACTGATCCTTGAGTAACTGCGCTTGGAGTAACTAACTGATCCTGGAGAAACTGACTGATCCTGGAGTAACTCTGCTCCTGGAGTAACTCAGCTCCTGGAATAACTCTGATCCTGAAATAATTTTGATTGATCCTGGAGTAACTGACTGATCCTGAAGTAGCTCTGCTATTGGAGTAAAAGACTGATCCTGGAGTAACTCTTCTCCTGGAGGAACAGACTGATACTGAATTAACTGACTGATCCTGAAGTAACTGACATCTCCTGGAGTCACTCTGCTCTTGGAGTAACAGGCTGATCATCGAGTAACTGACTGGTTATGGATTAACTCTGCTCCTGGATTAACTGACTGATCCTGGGGTAACTCTGCTCTTGGAGTAACTGACTGATCCTGGATTAACTGACTGCTCCTGGAGTAACTCTGCTCTTGGACTAACAGGCTGAACATCGAGTAAATGATTGGTTCTGGATTAACTCAGCTCCAGGATTAAATGACTGATCCTGGGGTAACTGACTGATCCTGGATTAACTCTGACTGATCCTTGAGTTACTGCGCTTGGAGAAACTAACTGATCCTGGAGTAAATGACTGATCCTGGAGTAACTGACTGATCCTGGAGTAACTCTGCTCCAGGAGTAACTCTGCTCTTGGACTAAAAGGCTGAACATCGAGTAACTGATTGGTTCTGGATTAACTCTGCTCCAGGATTAACTGACTGATCCTGGGGGAACTGACTGATCCTGGATTAAATCTGACTGATCCTTGAGTAACTGCGCTTGGAGTAACTAACTGATCCTGGAGAAACTGACTGATCCTGGAGTAACTCTGCTCCTGGAGTAACTCAGCTCCTGGAATAACTCTGATCCTGAAATAATTTTGATTGATCCTGGAGTAACTGACTGATCCTGAAGTAGCTCTGCTATTGGAGTAAAAGACTGATCCTGGAGTAACTCTTCTCCTGGAGGAACAGACTGATACCGAATTAACTGACTGATCCTGAAGTAACTAACATCTCCTGGAGTCACTCTGCTCTTGGAGTAACAGGCTGATCATCGAGTAACTGACTGGTTATGGATTAACTCTGCTCCTGGATTAACTGACTGATCCTGGGGTAACTGACTGATCCTGGAGTAACTCTGACTGATCCTGGAGTAACTGCGCTTGGAGTAACAGACTGTTCTAGCAGTAAAAGAGTGATCTTGTAGTAACTCTGCTCTTGTAGTAACTAAATAATCCTGGAGTAACTGACTGATCCCGAAGTAACACTGCTCTTGGAGTAACTGACTGATCCTGGAGTAACTCAGCTCTTGGAGTAACTGACTGATCCCGAAGTAACACTGCTCTTGGAGTAACTGACTGATCCTGGAGTAACTCAGCTCTTGGAGTAACTGACTGAACCTGAAGTAACTGACTGATCCTGGAGTAACTGACATCTCCTGGAGTATCTCTGCTCTTGGAGTAACAGGCTGATCATCGAATAACTTACTGGTTAAGGATTAACTCTGCTCCTGAATTAACTGACTGATCCTGTGGTAACTGACTGATCCTGGAGTAACTCTGACTGATCCTGGAGTAACTGTGCTTGGAGTAACAGACTGTTCTTGTACTAAATGACTGATCCTGTAGTAACTCTGCTCTTGTAGTAACTAAATGAACCTGGAGTAACTCTGCTCTTGGACTAACAGACTGATCCTGGAGTAACTGACTGATCCTGGGGTAACAGACTGATCCTAGAGTAATTGTCTGATCCTGGAGTACCTTCACTGATCCTGGAGTAACTGACTCATCCTGGAGTAACTGACTCATCCGGGGGTAACTCTGCTCTTGCAGTAACTGACTGATCCTGGTTTAACTGACTGTTCCTGGAGTAACTGACTGCTCCTGGAGTAACTCTGCTCTTGGACTAACTGGCTGAACATCAAGTAACTGATTGGTTCTGGATTAACTCAGCTCCAGGATTAACTGACTGATCCTGGGGTAACTCTGACTGATCCAGGAGTAACTTCGCTTGGAGTAACAGACTGTTCTTGTAGTAAATGGCTGGTCCTGTAGTAACTCTGCTCTTGTAGTAACTAAATGAACCTGGAGTAACTCTGCTCTTGGACTAACAGACTGTTCCTGGAGTAACTGACTGATCCTGGGGTAACAGACTGATCCTAGAGTAATTGTCTGATCCTGGAGTACCTTCACTGATCCAGGAGTAACTGATTGATCCTGGAGTAACTGACTGATCCTGGAGTAACTGACTGATCCTGGAGTAACTGACATCTCCTGGAGTATCTCTGCTCTTGGAGTAACAGGCTGATCATCGAATAACTTACTGGTTAAGGATTAACTCTGCTCCTGAATTAACTGACTGATCCTGGGCTAACAGACTGATCCTAGAGTAATTGTCTGATCCTGGAGTACCTTCACTGATCCTGGAGTAACTGACTCATCCTGGAGTAACTGACTCATCCTGGGGTAACTCTGCTCTTGCAGTAACTGACTGATCCTGGTTTAACTGACTGTTCCTGGAGTAACTGACTGCTCCTGGAGTAACTCTGCTCTTGGACTAACAGGCTGAACATCAAGTAACTGATTGGTTCTGGATTAACTCAGCTCCAGGATTAACTGACTGATCCTGGGGTAACTCTGACTGATCCAGGAGTAACTTCGCTTGGAGTAACAGACTGTTCTTGTATTAAATGACTGGTCCTGTAGTAACTCTGCTCTTGTAGTAACTAAATGAACCTGGAGTAACTCTGCTCTTGGACTAACAGACTGTTCCTGGAGTAACTGACTGATCCTGGGGTAACAGACTGATCCTAGAGTAATTGTCTGATCCTGGAGTACCTTCACTGATCCTGGAGTAACTGACTGATCCTGGAGTAACTGACTGATCCTGGGGTAACTCTGCTCTTGGAGTAACTGACTGATCCTGGAGTAACTGACTGATCCTGGATTAACTGACTGCTCCTGGAGTAACTCTGCTCTTGGACTAACAGGCTGAACATCGAGTAAATGATTGGTTCTGGATTAACTCAGCTCCAGGATTAACTGACTGATCCTGGGGTAACTGACTGATCCTGGAGTAACTCTGACTGATCCTGGAGTAACTCTGCTCTTGTAGTAACTAAATGATCCTGGAGTAACTGACTGATCCCGAAGTAACACTGCTCTTGGAGTAACTGACTGATCCTGGAGTAACTCAGCTCTTGGAGTAACTGACTGATCCTGAAGTAACTGACTGATCCTGGAGTAACTGACATCTCCTGGAGTATCTCTGCTCTTGGAGTAACAGGCTGATCATCGAATAACTGACTGGTTAAGGATTAACTCTGCTCCTGAATTAACTGACGGATCCTGGGGTAACTGACTGATCTTGGAGTAACTCTGACTGATCCTGGAGTAACTCAGCTCTTGGAGTAACTGACTGATCCTGAAGTAACTGACTGATCCTGGAGTAACTGACATCTCCTGGAGTATCTCTGCTCTTGGAGTAACAGGCTGATCATCGAATAACTTACTGGTTAAGGATTAACTCTGCTCCTGAATTAACTGACTGATCCTGGGGTAACTGACTGATCCTGGAGTAACTCTGACTGATCCTGGAGTAACTGCGCTTGGAGTAACAGACTGTTCTTGTACTAAATGACTGATCCTGTAGTAACACTGCTCTTGTAGTAACTAAATGAACCTGGAGTAACTCTGCTCTTGGACTAACAGACTGATCCTGGAGTAACTGACTGATCCTGGGGTAACAGACTGATCCTAGAGTAATTGTCTGATCCTGGAGTACCTTCACTGATCCTGGAGTAACTGACTCATCCTGGAGTAACTGACTCATCCTGGAGTAACTCTGCTCTTGCAGTAACTGACTGATCCTGGTTTAACTGACTGTTCCTGGAGTAACTGACTGCTCCTGGAGTAACTCTGCTCTTGGACTAACAGGCTGAACATCAAGTAACTGATTGGTTCTGGATTAACTCAGCTCCAGGATTAACTGACTGATCCTGGGGTAACTCTGACTGATCCAGGAGTAACTTCGCTTGGAGTAACAGACTGTTCTTGTAGTCAATGACTGGTCCTGTAGTAACTCTGCTCTTGTAGTAACTAAATGAAACTGGAGTAACTCTGCTCTTGGACTAACAGACTGTTCCTGGAGTAACTGACTGATCCTGGGGTAACAGACTGATCCTAGAGTAATTGTCTGATCCTGGAGTACCTTCACTGATCCTGGAGTAACTGACTGATCCTGGAGTAACTGACTGATCCTGGGGTAACTCTGCTCTTGGAGTAACTGACTGATCCTGGATTAACTGACTGCTCCTGGAGTAACTCTGCTCTTGGACTAACAGGCTGAACATCGAGTAAATGATTGGTTCTGGATTAACTCAGCTCCAGGATTAAATGACTGATCCTGGGGTAACTGACTGATCCTGGATTAACTCTGACTGATCCTTGAGTTACTGCGCTTGGAGAAACTAACTGATCCTGGAGTAACTGACTGATCCTGGAGTAACTGACTGATCCTGGAGTAACTCTGCTCCAGGAGTAACTCTGCTCTTGGACTAAAAGGCTGAACATCGAGTAACTGATTGGTTCTGGATTAACTCAGCTCCAGGATTAACTGACTGATCCTGGGGTAACTGACTGATCCTGGAGTAACTCTGACTGATCCTTGAGTAACAGCGCTTGGAGTAACTAACTGATCCTGGAGTAACTGACTGATCCTGTAGTAACTCTGCTCTTGTAGTAACTAAATGATCCTGGAGTAACTGACTGATCCCGAAGTAACACTGCTCTTGGAGTAACTGACTGATCCTGGAGTAACTCAGCTCTTGTAGTAACTGACTGGTCCTGAAGTAACTGACTGATCCTGGAGTAACTGACATCTCCTGGAGTATCTCTGCTCTTGGAGTAACAGGCTGATCATCGAATAACTGGCTGGTTAAGGATTAACTCTGCTCCTGAATTAACTGACGGATCCTGGGGTAACTGACTGATCTTGGAGTAACTCTGACTGATCCTGGAATAACTGTGCTTGGAGTAACAGACTGTTCTTGTACTAAATGACTGATCCTGTAGTAACTCTGCTCTTGTAGTAACTAAATGAACCTGGAGGAACTCTGCTCTTGGACTAACAGACTGATCCTGGAGTAACTGACTGATCCTGGGGTAACAGACTGATCCTAGAGTAATTGTCTGATCCTGGAGTACCTTCACTGATCCTGGAGTAACTGACTGATCCTGGAGTAACTGACTGATCCTGGTTTAACTGAAAGTTCCTGGAGTAACTGACTGCTCCTGGAGTAACTCTGCTCTTGGACTAACAGGCTGTACATCAAGTAACTGATTGGTTCTGGAATAACTCAGCTCCAGGATTAACTGACTGATCCTGGGCTAAGTGACTTATCCTGGAGTAACTCTGACTGATCCAGGAGTAACTGCGCTTGGAGTAACAGACTGTTCTTGTAGTTAATGACTGATCCTGTAGTAACTCTGCTCTTGTAGTAACTAAATGAACCTGGAGTAACTCTGCTCTTGGACTAACAGACTGTTCCTGGAGTAACTGACTGATCCTGGGGTAACAGACTGATCCTAGAGTAATTGTCTAATCCTGGAGTACCTTCACTGATCCTGGAGTAACTGACTGATCCTGGAGTAACTGACTGATCCTGGAGTAACTGACTGATCCTGGATTAACTGACTGCTCCTGGAGTAACTCTGCTCTTGGACTAACAGGCTGATCATCGAGTAACTGATTGGTTCCGGATTAACTCTGCTCCAGGATTAACTGACTGATCCTGGGGTAACTGACTGATCCTGGAGTAACTCTGACTGATCCTTGAGTAACTGCGCTTGGAGTAACTAACTGATCCCGGAGTAACTGACTGATCCTGGAGTAACTGACTGATCCTGGAGTAACTCTGCTCCTGGAGTAACTCTGCTCCTGGAATAACTCTGATCCTGAAATACTTCTGATTGATCCTGGAGTAACTGACTGATCCTGAAGTAACTCTGCTCTTGGAGTAACAGACAGATCCTGTAGTATCTGGCTGATCCTGCAGTGACTCTCACTGATCCTGGAGTAATTGACTGACCCTGGAGTAACTCTGTTCTTGGAGTAACAGACTGATCCTGGAATTACTCTGCTCCTGGAGTAACTCTGCTCCTGGAGTTACTCCGATCCTGAAATAATTCTGATTGATCCTGGAGTAACTGACTGATCCTGAAGTAAAAAATAAAAACAAAAAAACTGCGGATGCTGGAAATCCAAAACAAAAACAGAATTACCTGGAAAAACTCAGCAGGTCTGGCAGCATCGGCGGAGAAGAAAAGAGTTGACGTTTCGAGTCCTCATGACCCTCCTGAAGTAACTCTGCTATTGGAGTAAAAGACTCAACCTCGAGTAACTCTGCTCTTGGAGTAACAGAATGATCCTGGAATAACTCTGCTCTTGGAGTAAAAAACTGATCCTGGAGTAACGCTGCTCCTGGAGTAACAGACTGATCCTGGAGTAAGTGACAGATCCCGAAGTAACATTGCTCTTGGAGTAACAGACTGATCCTGGAGAAACTGACTGATCCTGGAGTAAGTTTGACCGTTCCTGGAGTAAGTCAGATTGAGTCTTGAGTAACTCTGCTCTTTGGAGATACAGACTGATCTTGGAATAACCAACTTATCCTGGAATAACTCTGCTCTTGGAGTAACTGACTTATCCTGGAGTAACTCTGCTCTTGGAGTAAAAAACTGATCCTGGAGTAAGTTTGACCGATCCTGGAGTAAGTCGGACTGATCCTGGAGTAACTCTGCTCTTGGAGTTACAGACTGATGTTGGAGTAACCATTTTATCCTGGAATAACTCTGCTCTTGGAGTAACTGACTGATCCTGGAGTTTCTGACTGATCCTGGAGTAACGGACTGCTCCTGGAGTAACTCAGCTCCTGGAATAACTCTGCTACTGGTGTAACTCTGATCCTGAAATAATTCTGATTCAACCGAAAGTAACTGACTGATCCTGAATTAACTCTGCTCTTGGAGTAACTGACTGATCCTGGAGTAACTCTGCTCTTGGGGTATCTGACTGATCCTGGAGTAAATGACTGATCCTGGAGAAACGGACTGCTCCTGGAGTAACTCTGCTCTTCGACTAACAGCCTGATCCTAGAGTAACTGACTGGTTCAGGATTAACTCTGCTCCTGGATTAATTGACTGATCCTTGGGTAACAGACTGATCCTGGAGTAATTCTGAATGATCCTGGAGGAATTGCTCTTGGAGTAACAGACTGATCTTGTAGTAAATGACTGATCCTTGAGTAACTCCGCTCTTGTAGAAACTAACTGATCCTGGAGTAACTGACTGATCCTGGAGTAACTCTGCTCCTGGAATAATTCTGCTACTGGAGTAACTCTGATCCTGAAATAATTCTGATTCAACCGAAAGTAACTGACTGATCCGGAATTAACTCTGCTCTTGGAGTAACTGACTGATCCTGGATAACTCTGACTGATCCTGGAGTAACTGCGCTTGGAGTAACAGACAGTTCTTGTAGTAAATGACTGATCCTGGAGTATCTCTGCTCTTGTAGTAACTAACTGATCCTGGAGTAACTGACTGATCCTGGAGTAAATCTGCTCCTGGATTAACTCTGCTCCTGGAATAACTCTGATCCTGAAATAATTCTGATTGATCCTGGAGTAAATGACTGATCCTGAAGTAACTCTGCTATTGGAGTAACAGACTGATCCTGGAGTAACTCTGCTCTTGGAGTAACAGACAGATCCTGGAGTAACTGACTTATACTGGAGTGACTCTCACTGATCCTGGAGTAATTGACTGTCCCTGGAGTAACTCTGTTCTTGGAGTAAATGACTGATCCTGGAATTACTCTGCTCCTGCAGTAACTCTGCTCTTGGAGTAAAAATCTGATCCTGGAGTTACTCTGCTCCTGGAGGAACAGACTGATACTGAAGTAACTGACTGATCCTGAAGTAACTGACATCTCCTGGAGTAACTCTGCTCTTGGAATAACAGGCTGATCATCGAGTAACTGACTGGTTATGGATTAACTCTGCTCCTGGATTAACTGACTGATCCTGGAGTAACTCTGACTGAACCTGGAGTAACTGCGCTTGGAGTAACAGACTGTTCTAGCCGTAATTGACTGATCCTGCAGCAACTCTGCTCTTGTAGTAACTAAATGATCCTGGAGTAACTGACTGATCCCGAAGTAACACTGCTCTTGGAGTAACTGACTGATCCTGGAGTAACTCTGCTCTTGGAGTAACTGACTGATCCTGAAGTAACTGACTGATCCTGGAGTAACTGACATCTCCTGGAGTATCTCTGCTCTTGGAGTAACAGGCTGATCATCGAGTAACTGACTGGTTAAGGATTAACTCTGCTCCTGGATTAACTGACTGATCCTGGGGTAACTGACTGATCCTGGAGTAACTCTGACTGATCCTGGAGTAATTGAGATTGGAGTAACAGACTGTTCTTGTAGTAAATGACTGATCCTGTAGTAACTCTGCTCTTGTAGTAACTAAATGAACCTGGAGTAACTCTGCTCTTGTAATAACTAAATGATCCTGGAGTAACTGACTGAGCCTGGAGTAACTCTGACTGATCCTGGATAAACAGCCCTTGAAGTAACAGACTGATCTTGTAGTTAATGATTGATCCTAGAGTAACTGACTGATCCTGGAGTAAATCTGACGGATCCTGGGTATACTCTGCTCTTGGACTAACAGACTGATCCTGGAGTAACTGACTGATCCTGGAGTAACTGACTGATCCTGGAGTGACTCTGACTGATCCTGGAGTAATTGACTGACCCTGGAGTAACTCTGTTCTTGGATTAACAGACAGAACCTGGAATTACTCTGCTCCTGGAGTAACTCTGTTCCTGGAGTAACTCCGATCCTGAAATAATCCTGATTGATCCTGGAGTAACTGACTGATCCTGAATTAACTCTGCTATTGGAGTAAAAGACTGATCCTCGAGTAACTCTGCTCTTGGAGAAACAGAATGATCCTGGAGTAACTCTGCTCTTGTAGTAAAAAACTGATCCTGGAGTAACGCTGCTCCTGGAGTAACAGACTGATCCTGGAGTAACTGACAGATCCCGAAGTAACATTGCTCTTGGAGTAACTGACTGATCCTGGAGTAACTGACTGATACTGGAGTAAGTTTGAGCGATCCTGGAGTAAGTCGGACTGAGCCTTGAGTAACTCTGCTCTTGGAGATACAGACTGATCTTGGAATTACCAACTTATCCTGGAATAACACTGCTCTTGGAGTAACTGACTGATCCTGGAGTAAATGACTGATCCTGGAGTAACGGACTGCTCCAGGAGTAACTCTGCTGTTGGACTAACAGGCTGATCCTCGAGTAACTGACTGGTTCCAGATTAACTCTGCTCCTGGATTAACTGACTGATCCTTGGGTAACTGACTGATCCTGGAGAACCTCTGTCGAATCCTGGAGGAACTGCTCTTGGAGTAACAGACTGATCTTGTAGTAAATGACTGATTATTGAGTAACTCTGCTCTTGTAGTAATTAACTGATCCTGGAGTAACTGACTGATCCTGGAGTAACTCTGACTGATCCTGGAGTAACTCTGCTCTTGGACTAACAGACTGACCTTGCAGTAAATGACTGATCCTGGTGTAACTGACTTATCCTGGAGTAAGTCTGACGGATCCTGGAGTAACTCTGCTCTTGGACTAACAGACTGATCCTGGAGTAACTGACTGATCCTGGGGTAACAGACTGATCCTGGAGTAACTGACTGATCCTGAAGTAACTCTACTCCTGGAGTAACAGACTGATCCTGGAATAAATCTGCTCTTGGAGTAACAGACTGATCCAGGAGTAACTGACTGATCCTGAAGTAACTCTACTCCTGGAGTAACAGACTGATTCTGGATTAACTGACTGATCCTGGAGTAACTCTGGTCTTATAGTAACAGACTGATCTTGGAGTAACTCAGCTATTTGAGTAACACTGCTCCTGGACTAATGCCAATTTTGAAATAATTCTGATTGATCCTGGAGTAAATGCTGATCCTGAAGTAAATCTGCTATTGGAGTAAAAGACTGATCCAGGAGTAACTCTGCTCTTGTAGTAACAGAATGATCCTGGAGTAACTCTGCTCTTTGAGTAAAAAACTGATCCTGGAGTAACTCGGCTCTTGGAGTAACAGACTGATCCTGAAGTAACTGTGCTCTTGGAGTATCTGACTGATCCGGGAGAATCTGTCTGATCCTGGAGTAAGTTTCACTGATCCTGGAGTAAATCTGAGTGATCCTGGAGTAACTCTGCTTTTGGAGTTACAGACTGATCTTGGAGTAACCGATTTATCCTGGAATAACTGTGCTCTTGGAGTAACTGACTGATCCTGGAGTAACTGACTGCTCCTGGAGTAACTCTGCTCTTGGAGTAACTGACTGATCCTGGGGTAACTGACTGATCCTGGAGTATCTCTGACTGATCCTGGAGTTACTGCGCTTGGAGTAACAGACGGTTCTTGTAGTAAATGACTGATCCTGGAGTATCTCTGCTCTTGTAGTAACTAACTGATCCTGGAGTAATTGACTGATCCTGGAGTAACTGACTGATCCTGGAGTAACTCTGCTCCTGGAGTAACTCTGCTCCTGGAATAACACTGATCCTGAAATAATTCTGAATGATCCTGGAGTAACAGACACATCCTGGAGCAACTGACTGATTCTGGAGTGAGACTCACTGATCCTGGAGTAATTGACTGACCCTGGAGTAACTCTGTTCTTGGAGTAACAGACTAATACTGGAATTACTCTGCTCCTGGAGTAACTATGCTCCTTTAATTACTCCAATACTGAAATAATTCTGATTGATCCTGGAGTAACTGACTGATCCTGAAGTAACTCTGCTCGTCGAGTAAAAAATTGATCCTGGAGTAACTGACTGATCCCAAAGTAACAATGCTCTTGGAGTAACTGACTGATCCTGGATTAACTATGCTCTTGGAGTAACTGACTGATCCTGTAGTAACTGACTGATCCTGGAGTAACTGCTTACTCCTGCAGTAACTCTGCTCTTGGAGTAACAGGCTGATCATCGAGTAACTGACTGGTTCTGGACGAACTCTGTTCCTGGATTAACTGACTGATCCTGGGGTAACTGACTGATCCTGGAGTAACTCTGACTGATCATGGAGTAACTGCGCTTGGAGAAACAGACTGTTCTTGTAGTAAATGACTGATCCTGGAGTAACTCTGCTTGGGGTCTAACAGACTGATCTTGTAGTAAATGAGTGATCCTGGTGTAACTGACTGATCCTCGAGTAACTCTGACTGATCCTGGATTAACGTCCCTTGGAGTAACAGACTGATGTTGTAGTAAATGACTGATCCTAGAGTAACTGACTGATCCTGGAGTATATCCTACGGATCCTGTAGTAACTCTGCTCTTAGACTAACAGACTGATCCTCGTGTTAATGACTGATCCTGGAGTAACAGACTGATCCTGAAGTAATTGTCTGATCCTGGAGTAACTTCACTGATCCTGGAGTAATTGACTGATCCTGGAGTAACTGACTGATCCTGGAGTAACTGACTGATCCTGGAGTAACTCTGCTCTTGGAGTAAATGACTGATCCTGGAGTAACTGACTGCTCCTGGACTAACAGACTGATCTTGTAGTAAATGAGTGATCCTGGTGTAACTGACTGATCCTTGATAACTCTGACTGATCCTGGATTAACATCCCTTGGAGTAACAGACTGATCTTGTAGTAAATGACTGATCCTAGAGTAACTGACTGATCCTGGAGTAACTCCTATGGATCCTGGAGTAACTCTGCTCTTAGACTAACAGACTGATCCTGGAGTAAATGACTGCTCCTGGAGTAACTCTGTTCTTGGAGTAACTGTCTGATCCTGAGGTAACTGACTGATCCTGGAGCAATTCTGACTGATCCTGGAGTAACGGCGCTTGGAGTAACAGAAGGTTCTTGTAGTAAATGACGGACCCTGGAGCATCTCTGCTTTTGTAGTAACTAACTGATCCTGGAGTAACTGACTGATCCTGGAGTAACTGACTGATCCTGGAGTAACTGACTGCTCCTGGAGTAACTCTGCTCTTGGACTAACTGACTGATCCTGGGGTAACTGACTGATCCTGGAGTAACTGACTGCTCCTGGAGTAACTCTGCTCTTGGACTAACTGACTGATCCTGAGGTAACTGACTGATCCTGGAGTAACTCCGACTGATCCTCGAGTAACTGCGCTTGGAGTAACAGACGGTTCTTGTAGTAAAAGACTGATCTAGGAGTATCTCTGCTTTTGTAGTAACTAACTGATCCTGGAGTAACTGACTGATCCTGGAGTAATTGACCAATCCTGGAGTAACTCTGTTCCTGGAATAACTCTGATCCTGAAATAATTCTGATTGATCCTGGAGTAACTGACTGATCCTGAAGTAACTGTGCTCTTGGAGTATCTCACTGATCCTGGAGTATCTCTGCTCTTGTAGTAACTAACTGATCCGGAGTAATTGACTGATCCTGGAATAACTGACTGATCCTGGAGTAACTCTGCTCCTGGAGTAACTCTGCTCCTGGAATAACTTGGATCCTGAAATAATTCTGATTGATCCTGGAGTAACAGACACATCCTGGAACAACTGACTGATCCTGGAGATGACTCTCACTGATCCTGGAGTAATTGACTGACCCTGGAGTAACTCTGTTCTAGGAGTAACAGACTGATCCTGGAAATACTCTGCTCCTGGAGTAACTCTGCTCCTGGAGTAACTCCGATACTGAAATTAATCTGATTGACCTGGAGTAACTGACTGATCCTGAAGTAACTCTGACTGATCCTGGAGTAACTCTGCTTGTGGACTAACAGTCTGATCTTGTAGTAAATGAGTGATCCTGGTGTAACTCTGACTGATCCTGGATTAACGTCCCTTGGAGTAACAGACTGATCTTGTAGTAAATGACTGATCCAAGAGTAACTGACTGATCCTGGAGTAAATGCGCTTGGAGTAACAGAAGGTTCTTGTAGTAAATGACGGACCCTGGAGCATCTCTGCTTTTGTAGTAACTAACTGATCCTGGAGTAACTGACTGATCCTGGAGTAACTGACTGATCCTGGAGTAACTGACTGCTCCTGGAGTAACTCTGCTCTTGGACTAACTGACTGATCCTGGAATAACTGACTGATCCTGGAGTAACTGACTGCTCCTGGAGTAACTCTGCTCTTGGACTAACTGACTGATCCTGAGGTAACTGACTGATCCTGGAGTAACTCCGACTGATCCTCGAGTAACTGCGCTTGGAGTAACAGACGGTTCTTGTAGTAAAAGTCTGATCTAGGAGTATCTCTGCTTTTGTAGTAACTAACTGATCCTGGAGTAACTGACAGATCCTTGAGTAATTGACCAATCCTGGAGTAACTCTGCTCCTGGAATAACTCTGATCCTGAAATAATTCTGATTGATCCTGGAGTAACTGACTGATCCTGAAGTAACTGTGCTCTTGGAGTATCTCACTGATCCTGGAGTATCTCTGCTCTTTTAGTAACTAACTGATCCGGAGTAATTGACTGATCCTGGAATAATTGACTGATCCTGGAGTAACTCTGCTCCTGGAGTAACTCTGCTCCTGGAATAACTTGGATCCTGAAATAATTCTGATTGATCCTGGAGTAACAGACACATCCTGGAACAACTGACTGATCCTGGAGATGACTCTCACTGATCCTGGAGTAATTGACTGACCCTGGAGTAACTCTGTTCTAGGAGTAACAGACTGATCCTGGAAATACTCTGCTCCTGGAGTAACTCTGCTCTTGGAGTAACTGACTGATCCTGGGGTAACTTACTGATCCTGGAGTATCCTTGACCGCTCCTGGAGTAAATCGGACTGATCCTGGAGTATCTTTGCTTTTGGAGTTACTGACTGATCATGGAGTAATCGATTTATCCTGGAATAACTCTGCTCTTGGAGTAACTGACTGATCCTGGAGTAACTGACTGATCCTGGAGTAACTCTGCTCTTGGAGTAACTGACTGATCCTGGGGTATCTCTGACTGATCCTGGAGTTACTGCACTCGGAGTAACAGACGGTTCTTGTAGTAAATGACTGGTCCTGGAGTATCTCTGCTCTTGTAGTAATTAACTGATCCTGGAGTAATTGACTGATCCTGAAGTAACTGACTGATCCTGGAGTAAATCTGCTCCTGGAGTAACTCTGCTCCTGGAATAACTCGGACCCTGAAATAATTCTTTTTGATCCTGGAGTAACAGACACATCCTGGAGCAACTGACTGAACCTGGAGTGACTCTCACTGATCCTGGAGTAATTGACTGACCCTGGAGTAACTCTGTTCTTGGAGTAACAGACTGATCCTGGAATTACTCAGCTCCTGGAGTAACTCTGCTCCTGGAGTGACTCCGATACTGAAATAATTCTGATTGATCCTGGAGTAACTGACTGATCCTGAAGTAACTCTGCTCTTCGTGTAAAAAATTGATCCTGGAGTAACTAACTGATCCCGAAGTAACAATGCTATTGGTTTAACTGACTGATCCTGGATTACCTCTGCTCTTGGAGTAACTGACTGATCCTGGAGTAACTGACTGATCCTGGAGTAACTACTTACTCCTGGAGTAACTCTGCTCTTGGAGTAACAGGCTGATCATCGAGTAACTGATTGGTGCTGGACTAATTCTGCTCCTGGATTAACTGACTGATCCTGGGGTAACAGACTGATCCTGGAGTAACTCTGACTGATCATGGAGTAACTGCGCTTGGAGAAACAGACTGTTCTTGTAGTAAATGACTGATCCTGGAGGAACTCTACTCTTGTAGTAACTAACTGATCCTGGAGTTACTGAATGATCCTGGAGTAACTCTGCTCATGGACTAACAGACTGATCTTGTAGTAAATGAGTGATCCTGGTGTAACTGACTGATCCTCGAGTAACTCTGAATGATCCTGGATTAACGTCCCTTGGAGTAACAGACTGTTCTTGTAGTAAATGACTGATCATGGAGCAACTGACTGATCCTGGAGTAACTCCTACGGATCCTGGAGTAACTCTGCTCTTAGACTAACAGACTGATCCTGGACTTAATGACTGATCCTGGGGTAAAAGACAGATCCTGGAGTAATTGTCTGACCTGGAGTAACTTCACTGATCCTGGAGTAAATGACTGATCCTGGGGTAACTGACTGATCCTGGAGTAACTCTGCTCTTGGAGTAACTCACTGATCCTCGAGTAACTGACTGCTCCTGCAGTAATTCTTTCTTGGAGTACCTGACTGATCCTGCGTTAACTGACTGATCCTGGAGTAACTCTGACTGATCCTGGAGTAACTGCGCTTGGAGTAACAGAAGGTTCTTGTAGTAAATGACTGACCCCGGAGTATCTCTGCTTTTCTCGTAACTAACTGATCCTGCAGTAACTGACTGATCCTGGAGTAACTGACTGATCCTGGAGTAACTGACTGCTCCTGGAGTAACTCTGCTCTTGGAGTAACTGACTGATCCTGGGGTAACTGACTGATCCTGGAGTAACTCCGACTGATCCTGGAGTAACTGCGCTTGGAGTAAAAGACGGTTCTTGTAGTAAATGACTGATCCCGGAGTATCTCTGCTTTTGTAGTAACTAACTGATCCTGGAGTAACTGACTGATCCTGGAGCAACTGACTGATCCTGGAGTAACTCTGCTCCTTGAGGAACTCTGCTCCTGGAATAACTCTGATCCTGAAATAATTCTGATTGATCCTGGAGTAATTGATTGATCCTGAAGTAACTCTGCTATTGGAGTAACAGACTTGTCCTGGAGTAACTCTGCTCTTGTAGTTACAGACAGATCCTGGAGTAACTGACTGATCCTGGAGTGACTCTCACTGATCATGGAGAAATTGACTGACTTTGGAGTAACTCTGTTCTTGGGGTAACAAACTGATCCTGGAATTACTCTGCTCCTCGAGCAACTCTGCTCCTGGAGTAACTCCGATCCTGAAATAATTCTGATTGATCCTGGATTAACTGACTGATCCTGAAGTAACTCTGCTATTGGAGTAACAGACTGATCCTGGAATATCTCTGCTCTTGGAGTAACTGACTGATCCTGGAGTAACTGACTGATCCTGGAGAAACGGACTGCTCCTGGAGTAACTCTGCTCTTGGACGAACAGCCTGATCCTAGAGTAACTGACTGGTTCTGAAATAACTCTGCTCCTGAATTAATTGACTGATCCTGGGGTAACTGACTGATCCTGGAGTAACTCTGACTGATCCCGAAGGAACTGCTCTTGGAGTAACAGACTGATCTTTTTGTAAATGACTGATCCTTGAGTAACTCTGCTCTTGTAGTAACTAACTGATCCTGGAGTAACTGACTGATCCTGGAGTAACTCTGACTGATCCTGGAGTCACTCTGCTCTTGGACTAACAGACTGACCCTGGAGTAATTGTCTGATCCGGGAGTGAATCTCCCTGATCCTGG
The DNA here is from genome assembly GCF_017639515.1 of Carcharodon carcharias. Classification (NCBI taxonomy): domain Eukaryota; kingdom Metazoa; phylum Chordata; class Chondrichthyes; order Lamniformes; family Lamnidae; genus Carcharodon; species Carcharodon carcharias. The sequence continues at coordinate 162,083,688 of NC_054469.1, read as the reverse complement.
AGTAACTGACTGATCCTGGAGTAATTGACTGATCCTGAAGTAACTCTACTCCTCGAGTAACAGACTGATCCTGGAGTAACTGACTGATCCTGGAGTAACTCTGCTCCTGGAGTAACTCTGCAGCTGGAGTAACATTGATCCTGAAATAATTCTGATTGATCCTGGAGAAACTGACTGATCCTGAACTAACTCCTCTATTGCAGTAACAGATTGATCCTGGAGTAACTCTGCTATTGAAATAACTGACTGATCCTGGAGTAACGCTGCTCTTGGACTAATAGACTGATCTTTTAGTAAATGACTGATCCAGGTTTAACTGACTGATCCTGGAATAACTCTGACTGATCCTGGAGTAACTCTGCTCTTGGACTAACAGACTGACCCTGGAGTAATTGTATGATCCTGGAGTAATTGTCTGATCCTGGCGTAAATCTCACTGATTCTGGAGTAACTGACTGAACCTGGAGTAACTGACTGATCCTGAAGTAACTCTACTCCTCAAGTAACAGACTGATCCTGGAGTAACTGACTGATCCTGGAGTAACTTTGCTCCTTGGGTAACTCTGCTGCTGGAGTAACACTGATCCTGAAATAATTCTGATTGATCCTGGAGTAACTGACCGATCCTGAAGTAACTCCGCTATTGGAGTAACAGACTGATCCTGGAGTAACTCTGCTATTGGAATAACAGACTGATCCTGGAGTAACTCTGCTCTTGGAGTAACAGACAGTTCCTGGAGTAACATACTGACGCTGGAGTAACTTTCACTGATCCTTGAGTAACTGACTGATCCTGGATTAACTCTGTTCTTGGAATAACAGACTGATCCTGGAATAACTGACTGATCCTGGAGTAACAGACAGATCCTGGAGTAACTAACTGATTCTGGAGTAACTCTGCTCTTGGAGTAAAAGACTGATCCTGGAGTAATTATGCTCTTGCAGTAACTGTCCGTTCCTGGAGTAACTCTGACTGATCCTGGAATGACTGATTGATCCTGAAGTAATTCTACTCCTGGAGTAACAGACTAATCCTGGAGTAAATGACTGATCCTGGAGTAACTAACTGATTCTGGAGTAACTCTGCTCTTGGAGTAAGAGACTGATTCTGGAGTAATTCTGCTCTTGCAGTAACTGACCGATCCTGGAGTAACTCTGACTGATCCTGGAATGACTGACTGATCCTGAAGTAATTCTACTCCTGGAGTAACAGACTAATCCTGGAGTAAATGACTGATCTTGGAGTAACTCTGCTCCTGGAATAACTCTGCTACTGGAGTAACTCTGATCCTGAAATAATTCTGATTCATCATAAAGTAACTGACTGATCCTGAATTAACTCTGCTATTGGAGTAACTGACTGATCCTTAAGTAACACTGCTCTTGGATTAACTGACTGATCCTGGAGTAGCTGACTGATCCTGGAGTAAGTTTGACCGATCCTGAAGTAACTCTGACTGATCCTGGAGTAACTCTGCTCTTGGAGTTAGAGACTGATCTTGGAGTAAACGACTTATCCTGGAATAACTCTGCTCTTGAAGTAACTGACTGATCCTGGAGTAAGTCTGTTCTTATAGTAACAGACTGATCCTGGAGTAACTCAGCTCCTCAAGTCACTCTGCTCCAGGAGTAACTCCGATCCTGAAATAATTCTGATTGATCCAGGAGTAACTGACTGATCCTGGAGTAACTCTGCTCTTGGAGTAACAGAATGAGCCTGGAGTAACTCGGCTCTTGGAGTAAAAAATTGAACCTGGAGTAATTCTGCTTTTGGAGTAACAGACTGATCCTGAAGTAACTGACTGATCCTGAAGTAACTGTGCTCTTGGAGTATCTGACTGATCCTGGAGTAACTGACTGATCCTGGAGTAATTTTGACAGATCCTGGAGTAACTCTGACTCATCCTGGAATAACTCTGCTATTGGAGTTACAGACTGATCTTGGAGTAACATACTTATCCTGGAATAACTCTGCTCTTGGAGTAACTGACTGATCCTGGAGTAACTCTTTTCTTATAGTAACAGACTGATCTTGGAGTAACTCAGCTCCTGGAGTAACTTACTGATCCTGGAGTAACTCCGATGCTGAAATAATTCTGATTGATCCTGGAGTAACTGAGTCACCCTGAAGTAACTCTGCTATTGGAGTAAAAGACTGATCCTGGAGTAACTCTGCTCTTGGAGCTACAGAATGATCCTGGAGTAACTCTGCTCTTGGAGTAAAAAACTGATCCTGGAGTAACTCTGCTCTTGGAGGAAAAGAATGATCCTGAAGTAACTGACTGATCCTGAAGTAACAGTGCTCTTGGAGTAACTGACTGATCCGGGAGTAACTGACTGATCCTGGAGTAATTTTGACCCATCCATGATTAACTCTGACTAATCCTGGAGCAACTCTGCTTTTGGAGTTACAGACTGATCTTGGAGTAACCGCCTTATCCTGAATAACTCTGCTCTTGGAGTAACTGACTGATCCTGGAGTAACTGACTGATCCTGGAGTAACTCTGCTCTTGGAGTAACTGACTGAGCCTGGAGTAACTGACTGATTTTGGAGTAACTGACATCTCCTGGAGTAATTCTGCTCTTGGAGTAACAGGCTGATCATCGAGTAACTGACTTATTCTGGATTAACTCTGCTCCTGGATTAACTGACTGATCCTGGGGTAACTGACTGATTCGGAGAAACTCTGACTGATCCTGGAGTAACTGCGCTTGGAGTAACAAACTGTTCTTGTAGTAGATGACTGATCCTGGAGTAACTCTGCTCTTGTAGTAACTAACTGATCCTGGAGTAACTTGACTGATCCGGGAGTAACTCTGACTGATCCTGGAGTAACTCTGCTCTTGGACTAACAGACGGATGTTATGGTAAATGAATGATCCTGGTGCAACTGACTGATCCTGGAGTAACTCTGACTGATCCTGGATTAACTGCCCTTTGAGTAACAGACTGATCTTGTAGTAAATGACTGATCTAAGAGTAACTGTCTGATCCTGGAGTAACTCCTACGGATGCTGGAGTAACTCTGCTCTTGGAGTAACAGACTGATCCTGGAGTAATTGTCTGATCCTGGAGTAATTTCACTGATCCTGGAGTAACTCTGCTCTTGGAGTAAGAGGCTGATCCTGGAATAACTGACTGATCCTGGAGAAACTCTGCTCTTGGAATAACAGGCTGATCATCGAATAACTGACTGGTTCTGGATTAACTCTGCTCCTGGATTAACTGACTGATCCTGGGGTAACTGACTGATCCTGGAGTAAATCTGACTGATCATGGAGTAACTGTGCTTGGAGAAACAGACTGTTCTTTCAGTAAATGACTGATCCTGGAGGAACTCTACTCTTGTAGTAACTAACTGATCCTGGAGTTACTGAATGATCCTGGAGTAACTCTGACTGATCCTGGAGTAACTCTGCTCGTGGACTAACAGACTGATCTGGTAGTAAATGAATGATCCTGGTGTAACTGACTGATCCTCGAGTAACTCTGACTGATCCTGGATTAACGTCCCTTGGAGTAACAGACTGATCTTGTAGTAAATGACTGATCCTAGAGCAACTGACTGATCCTGGAGTAACTCCTACGGATCCTGGAGTAACTCTGCTCTTAGACTAACAGACTGATCCTGGACTTAATGACTGATCCTGGGGTAACAGACTGATCCTGGAGTAATTGTCTTATCCTGGAGTAACTTCATTGATCCTGCGGTAAATGACTGATCCTGGAGTAACTGACTGATCCTGGAGAAACTCTGCTCTTGGAGTAACTGACTGATCCTGGAGTAACTGACTGCTCCTGGAGTAACTCTGTTCTTGGAGTAACTGACTGATCCTGGGGTAACTGACTGATCCTGGAGTAACTCTGACTAATCCTGGAGTAAGTGCGCTTGGAGTAACAGAAGGTTCTTGTAGTAAATGACTGACCCCGGAGTATCTCTGCTTATCTCGTAACTAACTGATCCTGGAGTAACTGACTGATCCTGGAGTAACTGACTGATCCTGGAGTAACTCTGCTCTTGGAGTAACTGACTGATCATCGAGTAACTGACTTGTTCTGGATTAACTCTGCTCCTTAATTAACTGACTGATCCTGGGGTAACTGACTGATTCGGAGTAACTCTGACTGATCCTGGAGTAACTGCGCTTGGAGTAACAGACTGTTCTTGTAGTAGATGACTGATCCTGGAGTAACTCTGCTCTTGTAGTAACTAACTGATCCTGGAGTAACTGACTGATCCGGGAGTAACTCTGACTGATCCTGGAGTAACTCTGCTCTTGGACTAACAGACTGATGTTATGGTAAATGACTGATCCTGGTGCAACTGACTGATCCTGGAGTAACTCTGACTGATCCTGGATTAACTGCCCTTTGAGTAACAGACTGATCTTGTAGTAAATGACTGATCTTAGACTAACTGTCTGATCCTGGAGTAACTCCTACGGATGCTGGAGTAACTCTGCTCTTGGAGTAACAGACTGATCCTGGAGTAAATGTCTGATCCTGGAGTAACTCTGACTGATCCTGGAGTAACTCTGCTCTTGGAGTAACTGACTGATCCTGGGGTAACTGACTGATCCTGGAGTAACTCCGACTGATCCTGGAGTAACTGCGCTTGGAGTAAAAGACGGTTCTTGTAGTAAATGACTTATCCTGGAGTATCTCTGCTTTTGTAGTAACGAACTGATCCTGGAGTAACTGACTGATCCTGGAGTAACTGACTGATCCTGGAGTAACTCTGCTCCTGGAGTAACTCTGCTCCTGGAATAACTCTGATCCTGAAATAATTCTGATTAATCCTGGAGTAATTGATTGATCCTGAAGTAACTCTGCTATTGGAGTAACAGACCGATCCTGGGGTAAATCTGCTCTTGTAGTTACAGACAGATCCTTGAGTAACTGACTGATCCTGGAGTGACTCTCACTGATCATGGAGAAATTGACTGACTTTGGACTAACTCTGTTCTTGGGGTAACAAACTGATCCTGGAATTACTCTGCTCCTCGAGCAACTCTGCTCCTGGAGTAACTCCGATCCTGAAATAATTCTGATAGATCCTGGATTAACTGACTGATCCTGAAGTAACTCTGCTATTGGAGTAACAGACTGATCCTGGAGTAACTCTGCTATTGGAGTAACAGAATGATCCTGGAGTAACTCTGCTCTTGGAGTAACAAACTGATCCTGGAGTAACTCTGCTCCTGGAGTAACAGACTGATCCTGCAGTAACTGACTGATCCTGAAGTAACACTGCTCTTGGAGTAACTGACTGATCCTTGAGTAACTGACTGATCCTGGAGTAAGTTTGACCGATCCTGGAGTAAGTCAGACTGATCCTGGAGTAACTCTGCTCCTGGAGTTACAGACTGATCTTGGAGTAACCAACTTATCCTGGAATAACTCTGCTCTTGGAGTAACTGACTGATCCGGGAGTATCTCTGCTCTTGGAGTAACTGACTGATCCTGGAGTAACTGACTGATCCTGGAGAACCGGACTGCTCCTGGAGTAACTCTGATCTTGGACTAACAGCTTGATCCAAGGGTAACTGACTGGTTCTGGAATAACTCTGCTCCTGGATTAATTGACTGATCCTGGGGTAACTGACTGATCCTGGAATAACTCTGACTGAACCTGGAAGAACTGCTCTTGGAGTAACAGACTGATCTTTTAGTAAATGACTGATCCTTGAGTAACTCTGCTCTTGTAGTAACTAACTGATCCTGGAGTAACTGACTGATCCTGGAGTAACTCTGACTGATCCTGGAGTAACTCTGCTCTTGGACTAATAGACTTATCTTTTAGTAAATGATTGATCCTGGTGTAACTGACTGATCCTGGAGTAACTCTGACTGATCCTGGAGTCAATCTGCTCTTGGACTAACAGACTGACCCTGGAGTAATTGTCTGATCCGGGAGTAAATATCCCTGATCCTGGAGTAACTGACTGATCCAGGAGTAACTGACTGATCCTGAGGTAACTCTGCTCCTGGAGTAACAGACTGATCCTGGAGTAACTGACTGATCCTGGAGTAACTCTGCTCCGGGAGTAACTCTGCTGCTGGAGTAACACTGATCCTAAAATAATTCTGATTGATCCTGGAGAAACTGACTGATCGTGAAGTATCTCCTCTAATGCAGTAACAGACAGTTCCTGGAGTAACTCTGCGATTGAAATAACTGACTGATCCTGGAGTAACTCTGACTGATCCTGGAGTAACTCTGCTCTTGGACTAACAGACTGACCCTGGAGTAATTGTATGATCCTGGAGTAATTGTCGGATCCTGGAGAAAATCTCACTGATTCTGGAGTAACTGACTTATCCTGGAGAAACTGACTGATCCTGAAGTAACTCTACTCCTGGAGTAACAGACTGATCCTGGAGTAACTGACTGATCCTGGAGTAACTCTGCTCCTGGAGTAACTCTGCTGCTGGAGTAACACTGATCCTGAAATAATTCTGATTGATCCTGGAGTAACTGACCGATCCTGAAGTAATTCCGCTATTGGAGTAACAGACTGATCCTGGAGTAACTCTGCTATTGGAATAACAGACTGATCCTGGAGTAACTCTGCTCTTGGAGTAACAGACAGTTCCTGGAGTAACATACTGATGCTGGAGTAACTTTCACTGATCCTTGAGTAACTGACTGATCCTGGATTAACTCTGTTCTTGGAATAACAGACTGATCCTGGAATAACTGACTGATCTTGGAGTAACAGACAGATCCTGGAGTAACTAACTGATTCTGGAGTAACTCTGCTCTTGGAGTAAAAGACTGATCCTGGAGTAATTCTGCTCTTGCAGTAACTGACCGTTCCTGGAGTAACTCTGACTGATCCTGGAATGACTGACTGATCCTGAAGTAATTCTACTCCTGGAGTAACAGACTAATCCTGGAGTAAATGACTGATCCTGGAGTAACTCTGCTCCTGGAATAACTCTGCTACTGGAGTAACTCTGATCCTGAAATAATTCTGATTCATCATAAAGTAACTGAGTGATCCTGAATTAACTCTGCTATTGGAGTAACTGACTGATCCTTAAGTAACACTGCTCTTGGATTAACTGACTGATCCTGGAGTAGCTGACTGATCCTGGAGTAATTTTGACTGATCCTGAAGTAACTCTGACTGATCCTGCAGTAACCCTGCTCTTGGAGTTATAGACTGATCTTGGAGTAAACGACTTATCCTGGAATAACTCTGCTCTTGAAGTAACTGACTGATCCTGGAGTAACTCTGTTCTTATAGTAACAGACTGATCCTGGAGTAACTCAGCTCCTCGAGTCACTCTGCTCCTGGAGTAACTCCGATCCTGAAATAATTCTGATTGATCCTGGAGTAACTGACTGATCCTGGAGTAACTCTGCTCTTGGAGTAACAGAATGATACTGGAGTAACTCGGCTCTTGGAGTAAAAAATTGAACCTGGAGTAACTCTGCTTTTGGAGGAACAGACTGATCCTGAAGTAACTAACTGATCCTGGAGTAAGTTTGACCGATCCTGGAGTAAGTCAGACTGATCCTGGCGTAACTCTGCTCTTGGAGTACAGACTGATCTTGGAGTAACAATCTTATCCTGGAATAACTCTGCTCTTGGAGTAACTGACTGATCCTGGAGTAACTCAGCTCCTCGAGTCACTCTGCTCCTGGAGTAACTCCGATCCTGAAATAATTCTGATTGATCCTGGAGTAACTGACTGATCCTGGAGTAACTCTGCTCTTGGAGTAACAGAATGATCCTGGAGTAACTCGGCTCTTGGAGTACAAAATTGAACCTGGAGTAATTCTACTTTTGGAGTAACAGACTGATCCTGAAGTAACTGACTGATCCTGAGCTAACTGTGCTCTTGGAGTATCTGACTGATCCTGGTGTAACTGACTGATCCTGGAGTAAGTTTGACAGATCCAGGAGTAACTCTGACTCATCCTGGTGTAACTCTGCTATTGGAGTTACAGACTGATCTTGCAGTAACAGACTTATCCTGGAATAACTCTGCTCTTGGAGTAACTGACTGATCCTGGAGTAACTCTTTTCTTATAGTAACAGACTGATCTTGGAGTAACTCAGCTCCTGGAGTAACTTACTGATCCTGGAGTAACTCCGATGCTGAAATAATTCTGATTGATCCTGGAGTAACTGAGTCAACCTGAAGTAACTCTGCTATTGGAGTAAAAGACTGATCCTGGAGTAACTCTGCTCTTGGAGTAAAAAACTGATCCTGGAGTAACTCTGCTCTTGGAGGAACAGACTGATCCTGAAGTAACTGACTGATCCTGAAGTAACAGTGCTCTTGGTGTAACTGACTGATCCGGGAGTAACTGACTGATCCTGGAGTAATTTTGACCCATCCATGATTAACTCTGACTAATCCTGGAGCAACTCTGCTTTTGGAGTTACAGACTGATCTTGGAGTAACCGACTTATCCTGAATAACTCTGCTATTGGAGTAACTGACTGATCCTGGAGTAACTGACTGATCCTGGAGTAACTCTGCTCTTGGAGTAACTGACTGAGCCTGGAGTAACTGACTGATTCTGGAGTAACTGACATCACCTGGAGTAACTCTGCTCTTGGAGTAACAGGCTGATCATCGAGTAACTGACTTGTTCTGGATTAACTCTGCTCCTGGATTAACTGACTGATCCTGGAGTAACTGCGCTTGGAGTAACAGACTGTTCTTGTAGTAGATGACTGATCCTGGAGTAACTCTGCTCTTGTAGTAACTAACTGATCCTGGAGTAACTGACTGATCCGGGAGTAACTCTGACTGATCCTGGATTAACTGCCCTTTGAGTAACAGACTGATCTTGTAGTAAATGACTGATCTTAGACTAACTGTCTGATCCTGGAGTAACTCCTACGGAGGCTGGAGTAACTCTGCTCTTGGAGTAACAGACTGATCCTGGAGTAATTGTCTGATCCTGGAGTAACTTCACTGATCCTGCAGTAACTCTGCTCTTGGAGTAACAGGCTGATCCTGGAGTAACTGACTGATCCTGGAGAAACGGACTGCTCCTGGAGTAACTCTGCTCTTGGACCAACAGCCTGATCCTAGAGTAACTGACTGGTTCTGGAATAACTCTGTTCCTGGATTAATTGACTGATCCTGGGGTAACTGACAGATCCTGGAGTAACTCTGACTGAACCTGGAGGAACTGCTCTTGGAGTAACAGACTGATCTTTTAGTAAATGACTGATCCTTGAGTAACTCTGCTCTTGTAGTAACTAACTGATCCTGGAGTAACTGACTGATCCTGGAGTACCTCTGACTGATCCTGGAGTTACTCTGCTCTTGGACTAATAGACTTATCTTTTAGTAAATGATTGATCCTGGTGTAACTGACTGATCCTGGAGTAAATCTGACTGATCCTGGTGTCACTCTGCTCTTGGACTAACAGACTGACCCTGGAGTAATTATCTGATCCGGGACTAAATCTCCCTGATCCTGGAGTAACTGACTGATCCAGGAGTAACTGACTGATCCTGAAGTAACTCTACTCCTAGAGTAATAGACTGATCCTGGAGAAACTGACTGATCCTGAAGTAACTCCTCTATTGCAGTTTCAGACTGATCCTGGAGTAACTCTGCTATTGAAATAACTGACTGATCCTGGAGTAACGCTGCTCTTGGACTAATAGACTGATCTTTTAGTAAATGACTGATCCAGGTTTAACTGACTGATCCTGGAGTAACTCTGCCCTTGGACTAACAGACTGACCCTGGAGTAATTGTATGATCCTGGAGTAATTGTCTGATCCTGGAGTAAATCTCACTGATTCTGGAGTAACTGACTGATCCTCGAGTAACTGACTGATCCTGAAGTAACTCTACTCCTCGAGTAACAGACTGATCCTGGAGTAACTGACTGATCCTGGAGTAACTCTGCTCCTGGAGTAACTCTGCTGCTGGAGTAACACTGATCCTGAAATAATTCTGATTGATCCTGGAGTAACTGACCGATCCTGAAGTAACTCCGCTATTGGAGTAACAGACTGATCCTGGAGTAACTCTGCTATTGGAATAACAGACTGATCCTGGAGTAACTCTGCTCTTGGAGTAACAGACAGTTCCTGGAGTAACATACTGACGCTGGAGTAACTTTCACTGATCCTTGAGTAACTGACTGATCCTGGATTAACTCTGCTCTTGGAATAACAGACTGATCCTGGAATAACTGACTGATCCTGGAGCAACAGACAGATCCTGGAGTAACTAACTGATTCTGGAGTAACTCTGCTCTTGGAGTAAAAGACTGATCCTGGAGTAATTCTGCTCTTGCAGTAACTGTCCGTTCCTGGAGTAACTCTGACTGATCCTGGAATGACTGATTGATCCTGAATTAATTCTACTCCTGGAGTAACAGACTAATCCTGGAGTAAATGACTGATCCTGGAGTAACTCTGCCTCTGGAATAACTCTGCTACTGGAGTAACTCTGATCCTGAAATAATTCTGATTCATCATAAAGTAACTGAGTGATCCTGAATTAACTCTGCTATTGGAGTAACTTACTGATCCTTAAGTAACACTGCTCTTCGATTAACTGACTGATCCTGGAGAAGCTGACTGATCCTGGAGTAAGTTTGACCAATCCTGAAGTAACTCTGACTGATCCTGGAGTAACTCTGCACTTGGAGTTATAGACTGATCTTGGATTAAACGACTTATCCTGGAATAACTCTGCTCTTGAAGTAACTGACTGATCCTGGAGTAAATCTGTTCTTATAGTAACAGACCGATCCTGGAGTAATTCAGCTCCTCGAGTCACTCTGCTCCTGGAGTAACTCCGTTCCTGAAATAATTCTGATTGATCCTGGAGTAACTGACTGATCCTGGAGTAACTCTGCTCTTGGAGTAACAGAATGATACTGGAGTAACTCGGCTCTTGGAGTAAAAAATTGAACCTGGAGTAACTCTGCTTTTGGAGGAACAGACTGATCCTGAAGTAACTAACTGATCCTGGAGTAAGTTTGACCAATCCTGGAGTAAGTCAGACTGAGCCTGGCGTAGCTCTGCTCTTGGAGTACAGACTGATCTTGGCGTAACCATCTTATCCTGGAATAACTCTGCTCTTGGAGTAACTGACAGATCCTGGAGTAACTCAGCTCCTCAAGTCACCCTGCTCCTGGAGTAACTCCGAACCTGAAATAATTCTGATTGATCCTGGAGTAACTGACTGATCCTGGAGTAACTCTGCTTTTGGAGTAACAGAATGATCCTGGAGTAACTCTGCTCTTGGAGTAACAGAATGATCCTGGAGTAACTCTGCTCTTGGAGTACAAAATTGAACCTGGAGTAATTCTGCTTTTGGAGTAACAGACTGATCCTGAAGTAACTGACTGATCCTGAAGTAATTGTGCTCTTGGAATATCTGACTGTTCCTGGAGTAACTGACTGATCCTGGAGTAAGTTTGACAGATCCTGGAGTAACTCTGACTCATCCTGGAGTAACTCTGCTATTGGAGTTACAGATTGATCAGGGAGTAACATTCTTATCCTGGAATAACTCTGCTCTTGGAGTAACTGACTGATCCTGGAGTAACTCTTTTCTTATAGTAACAGACTGATCTTGGAGTAACTCAGCTCCTGGAGTAACTTACTGATCCTGGAGTAACTCCGATGCTGAAATAATTCTGATTGATCCTGGAGTAACTGAGTCACCCTGAAGTAACTCTGCTATTGGAGTAAAAGACTGATCCTGGAGTAACTCAGCTCTTGGAGTAACTTACTGATCCTGGAGTAACTCCGACGCTGAAATAATTCTGATTGATCCTGGAGTAACTGAGTCACCCTGAAGTAACTCTGCTATTGGAGTAAAAGACTGATCCTGGAGTAACTCTGCTATTGGAATAACAGACTGATCCTGGAGTAACTCTGCTCTTGGAGTAAAAAACTGATCCTGGAGTAACTCTGCTCTTGGAGGAACAGACTGATCCTGAAGTAACTGACTGATCCTGAAGTAACAGTGCTCTTGGAGTAACTGACTGAACCGGGAGTAACTGACTGATCCTGGAGTAATTTTGACCCATCCATGATTAACTCTGACTAATCCTGGAGCAACTCTGCTTTTGGAGTTACAGACTGATCTTGGAGTAACCGCCTTATCCTGAATAACTCTGCTCTTGGAGTAACTGACTGATCCTGGAGTAACTGACTGATCCTGAAGTAACTCTGATCTTGGAGTAACTGACTGAGCCTGGAGTAACTGACTGATTCTGGAGTAACTGACATCTCCTGGAGTAATTCTGCTCTTGGAGTAACAGGCTGATCATCGAGTAACTGACTTGTTCTGGATTAACTCTGCTCCTGGATTAACTGACTGATCCTGGGGTAACTGACTGATTCGGAGTAACTCTGACTGATCCTGGAGTAACTGCGCTTGGAGTAACAGACTGTTCTTGTAGTAGATTACTGATCCTGGAGTAACTCTGCTCTTGTAGTAACTAACTGATCCTGGAGTAACTTGACTGATCCGGGAGTAACTCTGACTGATCCTGGAATAACTCTGCTCTTGGACTAACAGACTGATGTTATGGTAAATGACTGGTCCTGGTGCAACTGACTGATCCTGGAGTAACTCTGACTGATCCTGGATTAACTGCCCTTTGAGTAACAGACTGATCTTGTAGTAAATGACTGATCTAAGAGTAACTGTCTGATCCTGGAGTAACTCCTATGGATGCTGGAGTAACTCTGCTCTTGGAGTAACAGACTGATCCTGGAGTAGTTGTCTGATCCTGGAGTAACTTCACTGATCCTGGAGTAACTCTGCTCTTGGAGTAACAGGCTGATCCTGGAGTAACTGACTGATCCTGGAGAAACTCTGCTCTTGGAATAACAGGCTGATCATCGAATAACTGACTGGTTCTGGATTAACTCTGCTCCTGGATTAACTGACTGATCCTGGGGTAACTGACTGATCCTGGAGTAACTCTGACTGATCATGGAGTAAGTGCGCTTGGAGAAACAGACTGTTCTTGTAGTAAATGACTGATCCTGGAGGAACTCTACTCTTGTAGTACCTAAGTGATCCTGGAGTTACTGACTGATCCTGGAGTAACTCTGACTGATCCTGGAGTAACTCTGCTCGTGGACTAACAGACTGATCTTGTAGTAAATGAGTGATCCTGGTGTAACTGACTGATCCTCGAGTAACTCTGACTGATCCTGGATTAACGTCCCTTGGAGTAACAGACTGATCTTGTAGTAAATGACTGATCCTAGAGCAACTGACTGATCCTGGAGTAACTCCTACGGATGCTGGAGTAACTCTGCTCTTAGACTAAAAGACTGATCCTGGACTTAATGACTGATCCTGGGGTAACAGACTGATCCTGGAGTAATTGTCTGATCCTGGAGTAACTTCATTGATCCTGCAGTAAATGACTGATCCTGGAGTAACTGACTGATCCTGGAGTAACTCTGCTCTTGGAGTAACTGACTGATCCTGGAGTAACTGACTGCTCCTGTAGTAACTCTGTTCTTGGAGTAACTGACTGATCCTGGGGTAACTGACTGATCCTGGAGTAACTCTGACTGATCCTGGAGTAACTGCGCTTGGAGTAACAGAAGGTTCTTGTAGTAAATGACTGACCCCAGAGTATCTCTGCTTTTCTCGTAACTAACTGATCCTGGAGTAAGTGACTGATCCTGGAGTAACTGACTGATCCTGGTGTAACTGACTGCTCCTGGAGTAACTCTGCTCTTGGAGTAACTGACTGATCCTGGGCTAACTGACTGATCCTGGAGTAACTCCGACTGATCCTGGAGTAACTGTGCTTGGAGTAAAAGACGGTTCTTGTAGTAAATGACTGATCCTGGAGTATCTCTGCTTTTGTAGTAACTAACTGACCCTGGAGTAACTGACTGATCCTGGAGTTACTGACTGATCCTGCAGTAACTCTGCTCCTGAAGTAACTATGCTCATGGAATAACTCTGATCCTGAAATAATTCTGATTGATCCTGGAGTAATTGATTGATCCTGAAGTAACTCTGCTATTGGAGTAACAGACTGATCCTGGAGTAACTCTGCTTTGGAGTAACAGACTGATCCTGGAGAAACAGACTGATACTGGAGTAAGTTTGACCGATCCTGGAGTAAGTCAGACTGATCCTGGAGTAACTCTGCTCTTGGAGTTACAGACTGATCTTGGAGTAACCAACTTATCCTGGAATAACTCTGCTCTTGGAGTAACTGACTGATCCAGGATTATCTCTGCCCTTGGAGTGACTGACTGATCGTAGAGTAACTGACTGATCCTGGAGAAACGGACTGCTCCTGGAGTAACTCTGCTCTTGGACTAACAGCCTGATCCTAGAGTAACTGACTGGTTCTGGAATAACTCTGCTCCTGGATTAATTGACTGATCCTGGGGTAACTGACTGATCCTGGAGTAACTCTGACTGATCCTGGAGGAACTGCTCTTGGAGTAACAGACTGATCTTTTAGTAAATGACTGATCCTTGAGTAACTCTGCTCTTGTAGTAACTAACTGATCCTGGAGTAACTGACTGATCCTAGAGTAAATCTGACTGATCCTGGAGTTACTCTGCTCTTGGGACTAATAGACTGATCTTCTAGTAAATGATTGATCCTGGTGTAACTGACTGATCCTGGAGTAACTCTGACTGATCCTGGAATATCTCTGCTCTTCGACTAATAGACTGATCTTTTAGTAAATGACTGATCCAGGTGTAACTGACTGATCCTGGAGTAAATCTGCCCTTGGACTAACAGACTGACCCTGGAGTAATTGTATGATCCTCGAGTAATTGTCTGATCCTGGAGTAAATCTCACTGATTCTGGAGTAACTGACTGATCCTGGAGAAACTGACTGATCCTGAAGTAACTCTACTCCTGGAGTAACAGACTGATCCTGGAGTAACACTGTTCTTGGGTTAACTCTGCTGCTGGAGTAACACTGATCCTGAAATAATTCTGATTGATCCTGGAGTAACTGACCGATCCTGAAGTAACTCCACTATTGGAGTAACAGACTGATCCTGGAGTAACTCTGCTATTGGAATAACAGACTGATCCTGGAGTAACTCTGCTCTTGGAGTAACAGGCAGTTCCTGGAGTAACATACTGACGCTGGAGTAACTTTCACTGATCCTTGAGTAACTGACTGATCCTGGATTAACTCTGTTTTTGGAATAACAGGCTGATCCTGGAATAACTGACTGATCCTGAAGTAATTTTGACCCATCCATGATTAACTCTGACTAATCCTGGAGCAACTCTGCTTTTGGAGTTACAGACTGATCTTGGAGTAACCGCCTTATCCTGAATAACTCTGCTCTTGGAGTAACTGACTGATCCTGGAGTAACTGACTGATCCTGAAGTAACTCTGATCTTGGAGTAACTGACTGAGCCTGGAGTAACTGACTGATTCTGGAGTAACTGACATCTCCTGGAGTAATTCTGCTCTTGGAGTAACAGGCTGATCATCGAGTAACTGACTTGTTCTGGATTAACTCTGCTCCTGGATTAACTGACTGATCCTGGGGTAACTGACTGATTCGGAGTAACTCTGACTGATCCTGGAGTAACTGCGCTTGGAGTAACAGACTGTTCTTGTAGTAGATGACTGATTCTGGAGTAACTCTGCTCTTGTAGTAACTAACTGATCCTGGAGTAACTTGACTGATCCGGGAGTAACTCTGACTGATCCTGGAGTAACTCTGCTCTTGGACTAACAGACGGATGTTATGGTAAATGAATGATCCTGGTGCAACTGACTGATCCTGGAGTAACTCTGACTGATCCTGGATTAACTGCCCTTTGAGTAACAGACTGATGTTATGGTAAATGACTGGTCCTGGTGCAACTGACTGATCCTGGATAAACTCTGACTGATCCTGGATTAACTGCCCTTTGAGTAACAGACTGATCTTGTAGTAAATGACTGATCTAAGAGTAACTGTCTGATCCTGGAGTAACTCCTATGGATGCTGGAGTAACTCTGCTCTTGGAGTAACAGACTGATCCTAGAGTAGTTGTCTGATCCTGGAGTAACTTCACTGATCCTGGAGTAACTCTGCTCTTGGAGTAACAGGCTGATCCTGGAGTAACTGACTGATCCTGGAGAAACTCTGCTCTTGGAATAACAGGCTGATCATCGAATAACTGACTGGTTCTGGATTAACTCTGCTCCTGGATTAACTGACTGATCCTGGGGTAACTGACTGATCCCGGAGTAACTCTGACTGATCATGGAGTAAGTGCGCTTGGAGAAACAGACTGTTCTTGTAGTAAATGACTGATCCTGGAGGAACTCTAATCTTGTAGTACCTAAGTGATCCTGGAGTTACTGACTGATCCTGGAGTAACTCTGACTGATCCTGGAGTAACTCTGCTCGTGGACTAACAGACTGATCTTGTAGTAAATGAGTGATCCTGGTGTAACTGACTGATCCTCGAGTAACTCTGACTGATCCTGGATTAACGTCCCTTGGAGTAACAGACTGATCTTGTAGTAAATGACTGATCCTAGAGCAACTGACTGATCCTGGAGTAACTCCTACGGATGCTGGAGTAACTCTGCTCTTAGACTAAAAGACTGATCCTGGACTTAATGACTGATCCTGGGGTAACAGACTGATCCTGGAGTAATTGTCTGATCCTGGAGTAACTTCATTGATCCTGCAGTAAATGACTGATCCTGGAGTAACTGACTGATCCTGGAGTAGCTCTGCTCTTGGAGTAACTGACTGATCCTGGAGTAACTGACTGCTCCTGGAGTAACTCTGTTCTTGGAGTAACTGACTGATCCTGGGGTAACTGACTGATCCTGGAGTAACTCTGACTGATCCTGGAGTAACTGCGCTTGGAGTAACAGAAGGTTCTTGTAGTAAATGACTGACCCCAGGAGTATCTCTGCTTTTCTCGTAACTAACTGATCCTGGAGTAAGTGACTGATCCTGGAGTAACTGACTGATCCTGGTGTAACTGACTGCTCCTGGAGTAACTCTGCTCTTGGAGTAACTGACTGATCCTGGGCTAACTGACTGATCCTGGAGTAACTCCGACTGATCCTGGAGTAACTGTGCTTGGAGTAAAAGACGGTTCTTGTAGTAAATGACTGATCCTGGAGTATCTCTGCTTTTGTAGTAACTAACTGATCCTGGAGTAACTGACTGATCCTGGAGTTACTGACTGATCCTGCAGTAACTCTGCTCCTGAAGTAACTATGCTCATGGAATAACTCTGATCCTGAAATAATTCTGATTGATCCTGGAGTAATTGATTGATCCTGAAGTAACTCTGCTATTAGAGTAACAGACTGATCCTGGAGTAACTCTGCTTTGGAGTAACAGACTGATCCTGGAGAAACAGACTGATACTGGAGTAAGTTTGACCGATCCTGGAGTAAGTCAGACTGATCCTGGAGTAACTCTGCTCTTGGAGTTACAGACTGATCTTGGAGTAACCAACTTATCCTGGAATAACTCTGCTCTTGGAGTAACTGACTGATCCAGGATTATCTCTGCCCTTGGAGTGACTGACTGATCGTAGAGTAACTGACTGATCCTGGAGAAACGGACTGCTCCTGGAGTAACTCTGCTCTTGGACTAACAGCCTGATCCTAGAGTAACTGACTGGTTCTGGAATAACTCTGCTCCTGGATTAATTGACTGATCCTGGGGTAACTGACTGATCCTGGAGTAACTCTGACTGATCCTGGAGGAACTGCTCTTGGAGTAACAGACTGATCTTTTAGTAAATGACTGATCCTTGAGTAACTCTGCTCTTGTAGTAACTAACTGATCCTGGAGTAACTGACTGATCCTAGAGTAAATCTGACTGATCCTGGAGTTACTCTGCTCTTGGACTAATAGACTGATCTTCTAGTAAATGATTGATCCTGGTGTAACTGACTGATCCTGGAGTAACTCTGACTGATCCTGGAATATCTCTGCTCTTCGACTAATAGACTGATCTTTTAGTAAATGACTGATCCAGGTGTAACTGACTGATCCTGGAGTAAATCTGACCTTGGACTAACAGACTGACCCTGGAGTAATTGTATGATCCTCGAGTAATTGTCTGATCCTGGAGTAAATCTCACTGATTCTGGAGTAACTGACTGATCCTGGAGAAACTGACTGATCCTGAAGTAACTCTACTCCTGGAGTAACAGACTGATCCTGGAGTAACACTGTTCTTGGGTTAACTCTGCTGCTGGAGTAACACTGATCCTGAAATAATTCTGATTGATCCTGGAGTAACTGACCGATCCTGAAGTAACTCCACTATTGGAGTAACAGACTGATCCTGGAGTAACTCTGCTATTGGAATAACAGACTGATCCTGGAGTAACTCTGCTCTTGGAGTAACAGGCAGTTCCTGGAGTAACATACTGACGCTGGAGTAACTTTCACTGATCCTTGAGTAACTGACTGATCCTGGATTAACTCTGTTTTTGGAATAACAGGCTGATCCTGGAATAACTGACTGATCCTGAAGTAATTTTGACCCATCCATGATTAACTCTGACTAATCCTGGAGCAACTCTGCTTTTGGAGTTACAGACTGATCTTGGAGTAACCGCCTTATCCTGAATAACTCTGCTCTTGGAGTAACTGACTGATCCTGGAGTAACTGACTGATCCTGAAGTAACTCTGATCTTGGAGTAACTGACTGAGCCTGGAGTAACTGACTGATTCTGGAGTAACTGACATCTCCTGGAGTAATTCTGCTCTTGGAGTAACAGGCTGATCATCGAGTAACTGACTTGTTCTGGATTAACTCTGCTCCTGGATTAACTGACTGATCCTGGGGTAACTGACTGATTCGGAGTAACTCTGACTGATCCTGGAGTAACTGCGCTTGGAGTAACAGACTGTTCTTGTAGTAGATGACTGATTCTGGAGTAACTCTGCTCTTGTAGTAACTAACTGATCCTGGAGTAACTTGACTGATCCGGGAGTAACTCTGACTGATCCTGGAGTAACTCTGCTCTTGGACTAACAGACGGATGTTATGGTAAATGAATGATCCTGGTGCAACTGACTGATCCTGGAGTAACTCTGACTGATCCTGGATTAACTGCCCTTTGAGTAACAGACTGATGTTATGGTAAATGACTGGTCCTGGTGCAACTGACTGATCCTGGATAAACTCTGACTGATCCTGGATTAACTGCCCTTTGAGTAACAGACTGATCTTGTAGTAAATGACTGATCTAAGAGTAACTGTCTGATCCTGGAGTAACTCCTATGGATGCTGGAGTAACTCTGCTCTTGGAGTAACAGACTGATCCTAGAGTAGTTGTCTGATCCTGGAGTAACTTCACTGATCCTGGAGTAACTCTGCTCTTGGAGTAACAGGCTGATCCTGGAGTAACTGACTGATCCTGGAGAAACTCTGCTCTTGGAATAACAGGCTGATCATCGAATAACTGACTGGTTCTGGATTAACTCTGCTCCTGGATTAACTGACTGATCCTGGGGTAACTGACTGATCCCGGAGTAACTCTGACTGATCATGGAGTAAGTGCGCTTGGAGAAACAGACTGTTCTTGTAGTAAATGACTGATCCTGGAGGAACTCTAATCTTGTAGTACCTAAGTGATCCTGGAGTTACTGACTGATCCTGGAGTAACTCTGACTGATCCTGGAGTAACTCTGCTCGTGGACTAACAGACTGATCTTGTAGTAAATGAGTGATCCTGGTGTAACTGACTGATCCTCGAGTAACTCTGACTGATCCTGGATTAACGTCCCTTGGAGTAACAGACTGATCTTGTAGTAAATGACTGATCCTAGAGCAACTGACTGATCCTGGAGTAACTCCTACGGATGCTGGAGTAACTCTGCTCTTAGACTAAAAGACTGATCCTGGACTTAATGACTGATCCTGGGGTAACAGACTGATCCTGGAGTAATTGTCTGATCCTGGAGTAACTTCATTGATCCTGCAGTAAATGACTGATCCTGGAGTAACTGACTGATCCTGGAGTAGCTCTGCTCTTGGAGTAACTGACTGATCCTGGAGTAACTGACTGCTCCTGGAGTAACTCTGTTCTTGGAGTAACTGACTGATCCTGGGGTAACTGACTGATCCTGGAGTAACTCTGACTGATCCTGGAGTAACTGCGCTTGGAGTAACAGAAGGTTCTTGTAGTAAATGACTGACCCCGGAGTATCTCTGCTTTTCTCGTAACTAACTGATCCTGGAGTAAGTGACTGATCCTGGAGTAACTGACTGATCCTGGTGTAACTGACTGCTCCTGGAGTAACTCTGCTCTTGGAGTAACTGACTGATCCTGGGCTAACTGACTGATCCTGGAGTAACTCCGACTGATCCTGGAGTAACTGTGCTTGGAGTAAAAGACGGTTCTTGTAGTAAATGACTGATCCTGGAGTATCTCTGCTTTTGTAGTAACTAACTGATCCTGGAGTAACTGACTGATCCTGGAGTTACTGACTGATCCTGCAGTAACTCTGCTCCTGAAGTAACTCTGCTCATGGAATAACTCTGATCCTGAAATAATTCTGATTGATCCTGGAGTAATTGATTGATCCTGAAGTAACTCTGCTATTAGAGTAACAGACTGATCCTGGAGTAACTCTGCTTTGGAGTAACAGACTGATCCTGGAGAAACAGACTGATACTGGAGTAAGTTTGACCGATCCTGGAGTAAGTCAGACTGATCCTGGAGTAACTCTGCTCTTGGAGTTACAGACTGATCTTGGAGTAACCAACTTATCCTGGAATAACTCTGCTCTTGGAGTAACTGACTGATCCAGGATTATCTCTGCCCTTGGAGTGACTGACTGATCGTAGAATAACTGACTGATCCTGGAGAAACGGACTGCTCCTGGAGTAACTCTGCTCTTGGACTAACAGCCTGATCCTAGAGTAACTGACTGGTTCTGGAATAACTCTGCTCCTGGATTAATTGACTGATCCTGGGGTAACTGACTGATCCTGGAGTAACTCTGACTGATCCTGGAGGAACTGCTCTTGGAGTAACAGACTGATCTTTTAGTAAATGACTGATCCTTGAGTAACTCTGCTCTTGTAGTAACTAACTGATCCTGGAGTAACTGACTGATCCTAGAGTAAATCTGACTGATCCTGGAGTTACTCTGCTCTTGGACTAATAGACTGATCTTCTAGTAAATGATTGATCCTGGTGTAACTGACTGATCCTGGAGTAACTCTGACTGATCCTGGAATATCTCTGCTCTTCGACTAATAGACTGATCTTTTAGTAAATGACTGATCCAGGTGTAACTGACTGATCCTGGAGTAAATCTGCCCTTGGACTAACAGACTGACCCTGGAGTAATTGTATGATCCTCGAGTAATTGTCTGATCCTGGAGTAAATCTCACTGATTCTGGAGTAACTGACTGATCCTGGAGAAACTGACTGATCCTGAAGTAACTCTACTCCTGGAATAACAGACTGATCCTGGAGTAACACTGTTCTTGGGTTAACTCTGCTGCTGGAGTAACACTGATCCTGAAATAATTCTGATTGATCCTGGAGTAACTGACCGATCCTGAAGTAACTCCACTATTGGAGTAACAGACTGATCCTGGAGTAACTCTGCTATTGGAATAACAGACTGATCCTGGAGTAACTCTGCTCTTGGAGTAACAGGCAGTTCCTGGAGTAACATACTGACGCTGGAGTAACTTTCACTGATCCTTGAGTAACTGACTGATCCTGGATTAACTCTGTTTTTGGAATAACAGACTGATCCTGGAATAACTGACTGATCTTGGAGTAACAGACAGATCCTGGAGTAACTAACTGATTCTGGAGTAACTCTGCTCTTGCAGTAAAAGACTGATCCTGGAGTAATTCTGCTCTTGCAGTAACTGACCATTCCTGGAGTAACTCTGACTGATCCTGGAATGACTGACTGATCCTGAAGTAATTCTACTCCTGGAGTAACAGACTAATCCTGGAGTAAATGACCGATCCTGGAGTAACTCTGCTCCTGGAATAACCCTGCTACTGGAGTAACTCTGATCCTGAAATAATTCTGATTCATCATAAAGTAACTGACTGATCCTGAATTAACTCTGCTATTGGAGTAACTGACTGATCCTTAAGTAACACTGCTCTTGGATTAACTGACTGATCCTGGAGTAGCTGACAGATCCTGGAGTAAGTTTGACCGATCCTGAAGTAACTCTGACTGATCCTGGAGTAGTTTTGCTCTTGGAGTTATAGACTGATCTTGGAGTAAACGACTTATCCTGGAATAACTCTGCTCTTGAAGTAACTGACTGATCCTGGAGTAACTCTGTTTTTATAGTAACAGGCTGATCCTGTAGTAACTCAGCTCCTCGAGTCACTCTGCTCCTAGAGTAACTCCGATCCTTAAATAATTCCGATTGATCCTGGAGTAACTCTGCTCTTGGAGAAACAGTATGATCCTGGAGTAACTCGGCTCTTGGAGTAAAAAATTGAACCTGGAGTAATTCTGCTTTTGGAGTAACAGACTGATCCTGAAGTAACTAACTGATCCTGAAGTAACTGTGCTCTTGGAGTATCTGACTGATCCTGGAGTAACTGACTGATCCTGGAGTAACTCTGACTCATCCTGGAGTAACTCTGCTATTGGAGTTACAGACTGAGCTTGGAGTAACAGACTTATCCTGGAATAACTCTGCTCGTGGAGTAACTGACTGATCCTGGAGTAACTCTTTTCTTATAGTAACAGACTGATCTTGGAGTAACTCAGCTCCTGGAGTAACTTACTGATCCTGGAGTAACTCCGATCCTGAAATAATTCTGATTGATCCTGGAGTAACTGCGTCACCCTGAAGTAACTCTGCTATTGGAGTAAAAGACTGATCCTGGAGTAACTCTGCTCTCGGAGCAACAGAATGATCCTGGAGTAACTGACTGATCCTGAAGTAACAGTGCTCTTGGAGTAACTGACTGATCCGGGAGTAACTGACTGATCCTGGAGTAATTTTGACCCATCCATGATTAACTCTGACTAATCCTGGAGCAACTCTGCTTTTGGAGTTACAGACTGATCTTGGAGTAACCGACTTATCCTGAATAACTCTGCTCTTGGAGTAACTGACTGATCCTGGAGTAACTGACTGATCCTGGAGTAACTCTGCTCTTGGAGTAACTGACTGAGCCTGGAGTAACTGACTGATTCTGGAGTAACTGACATCTCCTGGAGTAACTCTGCTCTTGGAGTAACAGGCTGATCATCGAGTAACTGACTTGTTCTGGATTAACTCTGCTCCTGGATTAACTGACTGATCCTGGGGTAACTGACTGATTCGGAGTAACTCTGACTGATCCTGGAGTAACTGCGCTTGGAGTAACAGACTGTTCTTGTAGTAGATGACTGATCCTGGAGTAACTCTGCTCTTGTAGTAACTAACTGATCCTGGAGTAACTGACTGATCCGGGAGTAACTCTGACTGATCCTGGAGTAACTCTGCTCTTGGACTAACTGACTGATGTTATGGTAAATGAATGATCCTGGTGCAACTGACTGATCCTGGAGTAACTCTGACTGATCCTGGATTAACTGCCCTTTGAGTAACAGACTGATCTTGTAGTAAATGACTGATCTTAGAGTAACTGTCTGATCCTGGAGTAACTCCTACGGATGCTGGAGTAACTCTGCTCTTGGAGTAACAGACTGATCCTGGAGTAAATGTCTGATCCTGGAGTAATCTCACTGATCCTGGAGTAACTCTGCTCTTGGAGTAACAGGCTGATCCTGGAGTAACTGACTGATCCTGGAGAAACTCTGCTCTTGGAATAACAGGCTGATCATCGAATAACTGACTGGTTCTGGATTAACTCTGCTCCTGGAATAACTGACTGATCCTGGGTTAACTGACTGATCCTGGAGTAACTCTGACTGATCATGGAGTAACTGCGCTTGGAGAAACAGACTGTTCTTGTAGTAAATGACTGATCCTGGAAGAACTCTACTCTTGCAGTAACTAACTGATCCTGGAGTTACTGACTGATTCTGGAGTAACTCTGACTGATCCTGGAGTAACTCTGCTCGTGGACTAACAGACTGATCTTGCAGAAAATGAGTGATCCTGGTGTAACTGACTGATCCTCGAGTAACTCTGACTGATCCTGGATTAACGTCCCTTGGAGTAACAGACTGATCTTGTAGTAAATGACTGATCCTAGAGCAACTGACTGATCCTGGAGTAACTCTGCTCTTAGACTAACAGACTGATCCTGGACTTAATGACTGATCCTGGGGTAACAGACTGATCCTGGAGTAATTGTCTGATCCTGGAGTAACTTCACTGATCATGGGGTAAATGACTGATCCTGGAGTAACTGACTGATCCTGGAGTAACTCTGCTCTTGGAGTAACTGACTGATCCTGGAGTAACTGACTGCTCCTGGAGTAACTCTGTTCTTGGAGTAACTGACTGATCCTGGGGTAACTGACTGATCCTGGAGTAACTCCGACTGATCCTGTAGTAACTGCGCTTGGAGTAAAAGACGGTTCTTGTAGTAAATGACTGAGCCCGGAGAATCTCTGCTTTTCTCGTAACTAACTGATCCTGTAGTAACTGACTGATCCTGGAGTTACTGACTGATCCTGGAGTAACTCTGCTCCTGGAGTAACTCTGCTCCTGGAATAACTCTGATCCTGAAATAATTCTGATTGATCCTGGAGTAATTGATTGATCCTGATGTAACTCTGCTATTGGAGTAACAGACTGATCCTGGGGTAACTCTGCTCTTGTAGTTACAGACAGATCCTTGAGTAACTGACTGATCCTGGAGTGACTCTCACTGATCATGGAGAAATTGACTGACTTTCGACTAACTCTGTTCTTGGGGTAACAAACTGATCCTGGAATTACTCTGCTCCTCGAGCAACTCTGCTCCTGGAGTAACTCCGATCCTGAAATAATTCTGATTGATCCTGGATTAACTGACTGATCCTGAAGTAACTCTGCTATTGGAGTAACAGACTGATCCTGGAGTAACTCTGCTCTTGGAGTAACAAACTGATCCTGGAGTAACTCTGCTCCTGGAGTAACAGACTGATCCTGCAGTAACTGACTGATGCTGAAGTAACACTGCTCTTGGAGTAACTGACTGATCCTCGAGTAACTGACTGATCCTGGAGTAAGTTTGACCGATCCTGGAGTAAGTCAGACTGATCCTAGAGTAACTCTGCTCTTGGAGTTACAGACTGATCTTTGAGTAACCAACTTATCCTGGAATAACTCTGCTCTTGGAGTAACTGACTGATCCGGGAGTATCTCTGCTCTTGGAGTAACTGACTGATCCTGGAGTAACTGACTGATCCTGGAGAACCGGACTGCTCCTGGAGTAACTCTGCTCTTGGACTAACAGCCTGATCCTAGAGTAACTGACTGGTTCTGGAATAACTCTGCTCCTGGATTAATTGACTGATCTTGGAGTAACTCTGACTGATCCTGGAGTAACTCTGCTCTTGGACTAATAGACTTATCTTTTAGTAAATGATTGATCCTGGTGTAACTGACTGATCCTGGAGTAACTCTGCTCTTGGACTAACAGACTGACCCTGCAGTAATTGTCTGATCCGGGAGTAAATCTCCCTGATCCTGGAGTAACTGACTGATCCAGGAGTAACTGACTGATCCTGAAGTAACTCTATTCCGGGAGTAACAGACTGATCCTGGAGTAACTGACTGATCCTGGAGTAACTCTGCTCTTGGAGTAACTCTGCTGCTGGAGTAACACTGATCCTGAAATAATTCTGATTGATCCTGGAGAAACTGACTGATCCTGAAGTAACTCCTCTATTGCAGTAACAGACTGATCCTGGAGTAACTCTTCTATTGAAATAACTGACTGATCCTGGAGTAACGCTGCTCTTGGACTAATAGACTGATCTTTTACTAAATGACTGATCCAGGTGTAACTGACTGATCCTGGAGTAACTCTGACTGATCCTGGAGTAACTCTGCTCTTGGACTAACAGACTGACCCTGGAGTAATTGTATGATCCTGGAGTAATTGTCTGATCCTGGAGTAAATCTCACTGATTCTGGAGTAACTGACTGATCCTGGAGAAACTGACTGATCCTGAAGTAACTCTACTCCTGGAGTAACAGACTGATCCTGGAGTAACTCTGCTCCTGGAGTAACTCTGCTGCTGGAGTAACACTGATCCTGAAATAATTCTGATTGATCCTGGAGTAACTGACCGATCCTGAAGTAACTCCGCTATTGGAGTAACAGACTGATCCTGGAGTAACTCTGCTATTGGAATAACAGACTGATCCTGGAGTAACTCTGCTCTTGGAGTAACAGACAGTTCCTGGAGTAACATACTGACGCTGGAGTAACTTTTACTGATCCTTGAGTAACTGACTGATCCTGGATTAACTCTGTTCTTGGAATAACAGACTGATCCTGGAATAACTGACTGATCTTGGAGTAACAGACAGATCCTGGAGTAACTAACTGATCCTGGAGTAACTCTGCTCTTGGAGGAACAGACTGATCCTGAAGTAACTGACTGATCCTGAAGTAACAGTGCTCTTGGAGTAACTGACTGATCCGGGAGTAACTGACTGATCCTGGAGTAATTTTGACCCATCCATGATTAACTCTGACTAATCCTGGAGCAACTCTGCTTTTGGAGTTACAGACTGATCTTGGAGTAACAGACTTATCCTGGAATATCTCTGCTCTTGGAGTAACTGACTCATCCTGGAGTAACTCTTTTCTTATAGTAACAGACTGATCTTGGAGTAACTCAGCTCCTGGAGTAACTTACTGATCCTGGAGTAACTCCGATGCTGAAATAATTCTGATTGATCCTGGAGTAACTGAGTCACCCTGAAGTAACTCTGCTATTGGAGTAAAAGACTGATCCTGGAGTAACTCAGCTCTTGGAGCAACAGAATGATCCTGGAGTAACTCTGCTCTTGGAGTAAAAAACTGATCCTGGAGTAACTCTGCTCTTGGAGGAACAGACTGATCCTGAAGTAACTGACTGATCCTGAAGTAACAGTGCTCTTGGAGTAACTGACTGATCCGGGAGTAACTGACTGATCCTGGAGTAATTTTGACCCATCCATGATTAACTCTGACTAATCCTGGAGCAACTCTGCTTTTGGAGTTACAGACTGATCTTGGAGTAACCGACTTATCCTGAATAACTCTGCTCTTGGAGTAACTGACTGATCCTGGAGTAACTGACTGATCCTGGGGTAACTCTGCTCTTGGAGTAACTGACTGAGCCTGGAGTAAATGACTGATTCTGGAGTAACTGACATCTCCTGGAGTAACTCTGCTCTTGGAGTAACAGGCTGATCATCGAGTAACTGACTTGTTCTGGATTAACACTGCTCCTGGATTAACTGACTGATCCTGGAGTAACTGCGCTTGGAGTAACAGACTGTTCTTGTAGTAGATGACTGATCCTGGAGTAACTCTGCTCTTGTAGCAACTAACTGATCCTGGAGTAACTGACTGATCCGGGAGTAACTCTGACTGATCCTGGAGTAACTCTGCTCTTGGACTAACAGACTGATGTTATGGTAAATGACTGATCCTGGTGCAACTGATTCATCCTGGAGTAACTCTGACTGATCCTGGATTAACTGCCCTTTGAGTTACAGACTGATCTTGTAGTAAATGACTGATCTTAGACTAACTGTCTGATCCTGGAGTAACTCCTACGGATGTTGGAGTAACTCTGCTCTTGGAGTAACAGACTGATCCTGGAGTAATTGTCTGATCCTGGAGTAACTTCACTGCTCCTGGAGTTACTCTGCTCTTGGAGTAACAGGCTGATCCTGGAGTAACTGACTGATCCTGGAGAAACGGACTGCTCCTGGTGTAACTCTGCTCTTGGACCAACAGCCTGATCCTAGAGTAACTGACTGGTTCTGGAATAACTCTGCTCCTGGATTAATTGACTGATCCTGGGGTAACTGACTGATCCTGGGGTAACTCTGACTGAACCTGGAAGAACTGCTCTTGGAGTAACAGACTGGTCTTTTAGTAAATGACTGATCCTTGAGTAACTCTGCTCTTGTAGTAACTAACTGATCCTGGAGTAACTGACTGATCCTGGAGTAACTCTGACTGATCCTGGAGCAACTCTGCTCTTGGACTAATAGACTTATCTTTTAGTAAATGACTGATCCTGGTGTAACTGACTGATCCTGGAGTAACTCTGACTGATCCTGGAGTCACTCTGCTCTTGGACTAACAGACTGACCCTGGAGTAATTGTCAGATCCGGGAGTAAATCTCCCTGATCCTGGAGTAATTGACTGATCCAGGAGTAACTGACTGATCCTGAAGTAACTCTACTCCTAGAGTAACAGACTGATCCTGGAGTAACTGACTGATCCTGGAGTAACTCTGCTGCTGGAGTAACACTGATCCTGAAATAATTCTGATTGATCCTGGAGAAACTGACTGATCCTGAAGTAACTCCTCTATTGCAGTAACAGACTGATCCTGGAGTAACTCTGCTATTGAAATAAATGACTGATCCTGGAGTAACTCTGTTCTTGGACTAATAGACTGATCTGTTAGTAAATGACTGATCCAGGTGTAACTGACTGATCCTGGAGTAACTCTGACTGATCCTGGAGTAAATATGCTCTTGGACTGACAGACTGACCCTGGAGTAATTGTATAATCCTGGAGATATTGTCTAATCCTGGAGTAAATCTCACTGATTCTGGAGTAACTGACTTATCCTGGAGTAACTGACTGATCCTTGAGTAAGTTTGACAGATCCTGGAGTAACTCTGACTCATCCTGGAGTAACTCTGCTATTGGAGTAACTGACTGATCCTGGAGTAACTCTTTTCTTATAGTAACAGACTGATCTTGGAGTAACTCAGCTCCTGGAGTAACTTACTGATCCTGGAGTAACTCCGATGCTGAAATAATTCTGATTGATCCTGGAGTAACTGAGTCACCCTGAAGTAACTCTGCTATTGGAGTAAAAGACTGATCCTGGAGTAACTCAGCTCTTGGAGCAACAGAATGATCCTGGAGTATCTCTGCTCTTGGAGTAAAAAACTGATCCTGGAGTAACTCTGCTCTTGGAGGAACAGACTGATCCTGAAGTAACTGACTGATCCTGAAGTAACAGTGCTCTTGGAGTAACTGACTGATCCGGGAGTAACTGACTGATCCTGGAGTAATTTTGACCCATCCATGATTAACTCTGACTAATCCTGGAGCAACTCTGCTTTTGGAGTTACAGACTGATCTTGGAGTAACCGACTTATCCTGAATAACTCTGCTCTTGGAGTAACTGACTGATCCTGGAGTAACTGACTGATCCTGGAGTAACTCTGCTCTTGGAGTAACTGACTGAGCCTGGAGTAACTGACTGATTCTGGAATAGCTGACATCTCCTGGAGTAACTCTGCTCTTGGAAAAACAGGCTGATCAAAGAGTAACTGACTTGTTCTGGATTAACTCTGCTCCTGGATTAACTGACTGATCCTGGGGTAACTGACTGATTCGGAGTAACTCTGACTGATCCTGGAGTAACTGCGCTTGGAGTAACAGACTGTTCTTGTAGTAGATGACTGATTCTGGAGTAACTCTACTCTTGTAGTAACTAACTGATCCTGGAGTAACTGACTGATCCGGGAGTAACTCTGACTGATCCTGGAGTAACTCTGCTCTTGGACTAACAGACTGATGTTATGGTAAATGACTGATCCTGGTGCAACTGACTGATCCTGGAGTAACTCTGACTGATCCTGGATTAACTGCCCTTTGAGTAACAGACTGATCTTGTAGTAAATGACTGATCTTCGAGTAACTGTCTGATCCTGGAGTAACTCCTACGGATGCTGGAGTAACTCTGCTCTTGGAGTAACAGACTGATCCTGGAGTAAATGTCTGATCCTGGAGTAACTTCACTGATCCTGGAGTAACTCTGCTCTTGGAGTAACAGGCTGATCCTGGAGTAACTGACTGATCCTGGAGAAACTCTGCTCTTGGAATAACAAGCTGATCATCGAATAACTGACTGGTTCTGGATTAACTCTGCTCCTGGATTAACTGACTGATCCTGGGGTAACTGACTGATCCTGGAGTAACTCTGACTGATCATGGAGTAACTGCGCTTGGAGAAACAGACTGTTCTCTTAGTAAATGACTGATCCTAGAGGAACTCTACTCTTGTAGTAACTAAGTGATCCTGGAGTAACTCTGACTGATCCTGGAGTAACTCTGCTCGTGGACTAACAAACTGATCTTGTAGTAAATGAGTGATCCTGGTGTAACTGACTGATCCTCGAGTAACTCTGACTGATCCTGGATTAACATCCCTTAGAGTAACAGACTGATCTTGTAGTTAATGACTGATCCTAGAGCAACTGATTGATCCTGGAGTAACTCCTACGGATCCTGGAGCAACTCTGCTCTTAGACTAACAGACTGATCCTGGACTTAATGACTCATCCTGGGGTAACAGACTGATCCTCGAGTAATTGTCTAATCCTGGAGTAACTTCACTGATCCTGGAGTAAATGACTGATCCTGGAGTAACTGAAATGATCCTGGAGTAACTCTGCTCTTGGAGTAACTGACTGATCCTGGAGTAACTCTGTTCTTATAGTAACAGACTGATCCTGGAGTAATTCAGCTCCTCGAGTCACTCTGCTCATGAAGTAACACCGATCCTGAAATAATTCTGATTGATCCTAGAGTAACTGACTGATCCTGGAGTAACTATGCTCTTGGAGTAACAGAATGATACTGGAGTAACTCGGCTCTTGGAGTAAAAAACTGATCCTGGAGTAACTCTGCTCTTGGAGGAACAGACTGATCCTGAAGTAACTGACTGATCCTGAAGTAACTGACTGATCCAGGAGTAACTCTGACTTATCCTGGAGTAACTCTGCTCTTGGACTAACAGACTGATGTTATGGTAAATGACTGATCCTGGTGCAACTGACTGATCCTGGAGTAACTCTGACTGATCCTGGATTAACTGCCCTTTGAGTAACAGACTGATCTTGTAGTAAATGACTGATCTTCGAGTAACTGTCTGATCCTGGAGTAACTCCTACGGATGCTGGAGTAACTCTGCTCTTGGAGTAACAGACTGATCCTGGAGTAAATGTCTGATCCTGGAGTAACTTCACTGATCCTGGAGTAACTCTGCTCTTGGAGTAACAGGCTGATCCTGGAGTAACTGACTGATCCTGGAGAAACTCTGCTCTTGGAATAACAGGCTGATCATCGAATAACTGACTGGTTCTGGATTAACTCTGCTCCTGGATTAACTGACTGATCCTGGGGTAAGTGACTGATCCTGGAGTAACTCTGACTGATCATGGAGTAACTGCGCTTGGAGAAACAGACTGTTCTTTCAGTAAATGACTGATCCTGGAGGAACTCTACTCTTGTAGTAACTAAGTGATCCTGGAGTTACTGACTGATCCTGGAGTAACTCTGACTGATCCTGGAGTAACTCTGCTCATGGACTAACAGACTGATCTTGTAGTAAATGAGTGATCCTGGTGTAACTGACTGATCCTCGAGTAACTCTGACTGATCCTGGATTAACATCCCTTAGATTAACAAACTGATCTGGCAGTTAATGACTGATCCTACAGCAACTGATTGATCCTGGAGTAACTCCCACAGATCCTGGAGCAACTCTGCTCTTAGACTAACAGACTGATCCTGGACTTAATGACTCATCCTGGGGTAACAGACTGATCCTCGAGTAATTGTCTAATCCTGGAGTAACTTCACTGATCCTGGAGTAAATGACTGATCCTGGAGTAACTGAAATGATCCTGGAGTAACTCTGCTCTTGGAGTAACTGACTGATCCAGGAGTAACTGACTGCTCCTGGAGTAACTCTGTTCTTGGAGTAACTGACTGATCCTGGGGTAACTGACTGATCCTGGAATAACTCTGACTGATCCTGGAGTAACTGCGCTTGGAGTAACAGAAGGTTCTTGTAGTAAATGACTGACCCCGGAGTATCTCTGCTTTTCTCGTAACTAACTGATCCTGGAGTAACTGACTGATCCTG
This sequence comes from Carcharodon carcharias, assembly GCF_017639515.1. NCBI lineage: Eukaryota > Metazoa > Chordata > Chondrichthyes > Lamniformes > Lamnidae > Carcharodon > Carcharodon carcharias. The sequence goes on along the minus strand of NC_054469.1, from coordinate 162,051,666 downwards.
GAGTAACTGACTGCTCCTGGAGTAACTCTGCTCTTGGAGTAACTGACTGATCCTGGGGTAACTGACTGCTCCTGGAGTAACTGAACTTGGAGTAAAAGACGGTTCTTGTAGTAAATGACTGATCCTGGAGTATCTCTGCTTTTGTAGTAACTAACTGATCCTGGAGTTACTGACTGATCCTGGAGTAACTGACTGATCCTGGAGTAACTCTGCTCCTGGAGTAACTCTGCTCCTGGAATAACTCTGATCCTGAAATAATTCTGATTGATCCTGGAGTAATTGATTGATCCTGAAGTAACTCTGCTATTGGAGTAACAGACTGATCCTGGAGTAACTCTGCTCTTGTAGTTACAGACAGACCCTGGAGTAACTGACTGATCCTGGAGTGACTCTCACTGATCATGGAGGAATTGACTGACTTTGGAGTAACTCTGCTCTTGGAGTAACAGAATGATACTGGAGTAACTCTGCTCTTGGAGTAACAAACTGATCCTGGAGTAACTGACTGATCCTGAAGTAACACTGCTCTTGGAGTAACTGACTGATCCTGGAGTAACTGACTGATCCTGGAGTAAGTTTGACCGATCCTGGAGTAAGTCAGACTGATCCTGGAGTAACTTTGCTCTTGGAGTTACAGACTGATCTTTGAGTAACCAACTTATCCTGGAATAACTCTGCTCTTGGAGTAACTGACTGATCCGGGAGTATCTCTGCTCTTGGAGTAACTGACTGATCCTGGAGTAACTGACTGATCCTGGGGAAACGGACTGCTCCTGGAGTAACTCTGCTCTTGGACTAACAGCCTGATCCTAGAGTAACTGGTTCTGGAATAACTCTACCCCTGGATTAATTGACTGATCCTGGGGTAACTGACTGATTTTGGAATAACTCTGACTGATCCTGGTGGAACTGCTCTTGGAGTAACAGACTGATCTTTTAGTAAATGACTGATCCTTGAGTAACTCTGCTCTTGTAGTAACTAACTGATCCTGGCGTAACTGACTGATCCTGGAGTAACTCTGACTGATCCTGGATTAACTCTGCTCTTGGACTAATAGACTGATCTTTTAGTAAATGATTTATCCTTGTGTAACTGACTGATCCTGGAGTAACTCTGACTGATCCTGGAGTCACTCTGCTCTTGGACTAACAGACTGACCCTGGAGTAATTGTCTGATCCGGGAGAAATCTCCCTGATCCTGGAGTAACTGACTGATCCTGGAGTAACTGACTGATCCTGAAGTAACACTACTCCTGGAGTAACAGACTGATCCTGGAGCAACTGACTGATCCTGGAGTAACTCTGCTCCTGGAGTAACTCTGCTGCTGGAGTAACACTGATCCTGAAATAATTCTGATTGATCCTGGAGTAACTGACCGATCCTGAAGTACCTCCGCTATTGGAGTAACAGACTGATCCTGGAGTAACTCTGCTATTGGAATAACAGACTGATCCTGGAGTAACTCTGCTCTTGGAGTAACAGACAGTTCCTGGAGTAACATACTGATGCTGGAGTAACTTTCACTGATCCTTGAGTAACTGACTGATCTTGGATTAACTCTGTTCTTGGAATAACAGACTGATCCTGGAATAACTAACTGATCTTGGAGTAACAGACAGATCCTGGAGTAACTAACTGATTCTGGAGTAACTCTGCTCTTGGAGTAAAAGACTGATCCTGGAGTAATTCTGCTCTTGCAGTAACTGACCGATCCTGGAGTAACTCTGACTGATCCTGGAATGACTGACTGATCCTGAAGTAATTCTACTCCAGGGGTAACAGACTAATCCTGGAGTAAATGACTGATCCTGGAGTAACTCTGCTCCTGGAATAACTCTGCTACTGGAGTAACTCTGATCCTGAAATAATTCTGATTCATCATAAAGTAACTGACTGATCCTGAATTATCTCTGCTCATGGAGTAACTGACTGATCCTTAAGTAACACTGCTCTTGGATTAACTGACTGATCCTGGAGTAGCTGACTGATCCTGGAGTAGGTTTGACCGATCCTGAAGTTACTCTGACTGATCCTGTAGTAACTCTGCTCTTGGAGTTATAGACTGATCTTGGAGTAATCGACTTATCCTGGAATAACTCTGCTCTTGGAGTAACTGACTGATCCTGGAGTAACTCTGTTCTTATAGTAACAGACTGATCCTGTAGTAACTCAGCTCCTCGAGTCACTCTGCTCATGGAGTAACTCCGATCCTGAAATAATTCTGATTGATCCTGGAGTAACTGACTGATCCTGGAGTAACTCTGCTCATGGAGTAACAGAATGATCCTGGAGTAACTCGTCTCTTGGAGTACAAAATTGAACCTGGAGTAATTCTGCTTTTGGAGTAACAGACTGATCCTGAAGTAACTGACTGATCCTGAATTAACTATGCTCTTGGAGTATCTGACTGATCCTAGAGTAACTGACTGATCCTGGAGTAAGTTTGACAGATCCTGGAGTAACTCTGACTCATCCTGGAGTAACTCTGCTATTGGATTTACAGACTGATCTTGGAGTAACAGACTGATCCTGGAATAACTCTGCTCTTGGAGTAACTGACTGATCCTGGAGTAACTGACTAATCCTGGAGTAACTCTCTGCTCCTGGAGGAACTCTGCTCTTGGTGTAACAGGTTGATCCTCGAGTAACTGACTGGTTCTGGATTAACTCTGCTCCTGGATTAACTGACTGATCCTGGGGTAACTGACTGATCCTGGTGTAACTCTGACTGATCCTGGAGTAATTGCTCTTGGAGTGACAGCCTGATCTTGTAGTAAATGACTGATCCTGCAGTAACTCTGCTCTTGTAGTAACTAATTTATCCTGGACTAACTGACTGGTAACTCTGACTGATCCTGGAGTAACTCTGATCCTGAAATAATTCTGAATGACCTGGAGTAACTGACTGATCCTGGAGTAAGTCTGCTCTTGGAGTAACAGACTGATCTTGTAGTAAATGACTGATCGTGGTGTAACTGACTGATCCTGAAGTAATTGTCTGATCCTGGAGTCACTCTCACTGATCCTGGAGTAAGTCTGCTCTTGGAGTAACAGACTGATCTTGTAGTAAATCACTGATCCTGGAGTAACTCTGCTCTTGTAGTTACTAACTGATCCTGGAGTAACTGACTAATCCTGGAGTAACTCTGACTGATCCTGGAGTAATTTTGCTCTTGGACTAACAGACTGATCGTGCAGTAAATGACTGATCCTGGTGTAACTGACTGATCCTGGAGTAACTCTGACTGATCCTGGAGTAACTCTGCTCTTGGACTAACATACTGATCCTGGAGTAACTGACTGATCCTGGGGTAACAGACTGAACCTGGAGTAATTGTCTGATCCTGGAGTAACTCTCACTGATCCTGGAGTAACTGACTGATCCTGGAGTAAATCTGCTCTTGGAGTAACAGCCTGATCCTGGAGTAACTGACTGATCCTGAAGTAACTCTACTCCTGGAGTAACAGACTGATCCTGGAGTAACCCTGCTCTTGGAATAACACACTGATCCTGGAGTAATTCTGCTCTTGGAGTAACAGACTGATCCTGGAATAACTGACTGATCTTGGAGTAACAGACAAATCCTGGAGTAACTAACAGATCCTGGAGTAATTCTGCTTTTGGATTAACAGACCGATCGTGCAGTAACTGACTGATCCTGGAGTACTCTCACTGATCCTGGAGTAACTGACTGATCCTGAAGTAATCCGACTACTGGATTAACAGACTGATCCTGGAGTAACTGACTGATCCTTAAGTAACTCAGCTATTGGAGTAACAGACTGATCCTGGAGTAACTCTGCTCTTGGTGTAACAGACAGATCCTGGAGTAACTGAGAGATCCTGGACTAACTCTCAGTGATCCTGGAGAAACTGACTGACCCTGGAGTAACACTGTTCTTGGAGTAACAGACTGATCCAGGAGTAACTCTGCTCCTGGAGTAACTCTGCGCCTGGAGTAACTCCGATCCCGAAATAATTCTGATTGATCCTGAAGTAACTGACTGATCCTAGAGTAACTCTGCTTTTGGAGTAAAAAACAGATCCTGGAGTAACTCTGCTCTTGGACTAACAGACTGATCCTGGAGGAACTGACTGATCCTGAAGTAACTGTGCTCTTGGAGCAACTGACTGATCCTGGAGTAACTAACTGCTCCTGGAGTAACTCTGCTCTTGGAGTAACAGACTGATTTTGGAGTAACTGACTGATCCTGGACTTAATGACTGATCCTGGTGTAACTGACTGATCCTGGAGTAATTGTCTGATCCTGGAGTCACTCTCACTGATCCTGGAGTAAGTCTGCTCTTGGAGTAACAGACTGATCTTGTAGTAAATCACTGATCCTGGAGTAACTCTGCTCTTGTAGTTACTAACTGATCCTGGAGTAACTCTGACTGATCCTGGAGTAATTTTGCTCTTGGACTAACAGACTGATCGTGCAGTAAATGACTGATCCTGGTGTAACTGACTGATCCTGGAGTAACTCTGACTGATCCTGGAGTAACTCTGCTCTTGGACTAACAGACGGATCCTGGGGTAACAGACTGAACCTGGAGTAATTGTCTGATCCTGGAGTAACTCTCACTGATCCTGGAGTAACTGACTGATCCTGGAGTAAATCTGCTCTTGGAGTAACAGCCTGATCCTGGAGTAACTGACTGATCCTGAAGTAACTCTACTCCTGGAGTAACAGACTGATCCTGGAGTAACCCTGCTCTTGGAATAACACACTGATCCTGGAGTAATTCTGCTCTTGGAGTAACAGACTGATCCTGGAATAACTGACTGATCTTGGAGTAACAGACAGATCCTGGAGTGACTAACAGATCCTGGAGTAACTCTGCTTTTGGAGTAACAGAACGATCGTGCAGTAACTGACTGATCCTGGAGTACTCTCACTGATCCTGGAGTAACTGACTGATCCTGAAGTAACCCGACTACTGGATTAACAGACTGATCCTGGAGTAACTGACTGATCCTGGAGTAACTGACTGATCCTGGAGTAACGCTGCTCTTGGAGTAACAGACTGATCTTGGAGTAAATGACTGATCCTGGAGTAGGTTTCACCGATCCTGGAGTAACTCTGTTCTTGGAGTTAGAGACTAATCTTGGAGTAACCGACCTATGCTGGAAGAACTCTGCTCTAGGAGTAACTGACTGATCCTGGAGTAACTGACTGATCCTGGATAACTCTGCTCTTGGAGTATCTGACTGATCCTGGAGTAACTGACTGATCCTGGAGTACCTGACTGCTCCTGGAGTAACTCTGCTCTTGGAGTTACAGACTGATCTTGTAGTAAATGACTGATCCTGGAGTAACACTGACCTTGTAGTAACTAACTGATCCTGGAGTAACTGACTGATCCTGGAGTAAATAAGCTCTGGGAGTAACAGACTGATCCTGGAGTAACTGGCTGATCCTGGAGTAACTCTGCTCTTGCAGTTACAGACTGATCCTGGAGTAACCGACTAATCCTGGAAAAACTCTGCTCTTGGGTTAACTGACTGATCCTGGAGTAACTGACTGATCCTGGATTAACTCTGCTCTTGGAGTAACTGACTGATCCTGGAGTAACTCTGATCCTGAAATAATTCTGAATGATCCTGGAGTAACTGACTGATCCTTAAGTAACTCTGCTATTGGAGTAACAGACTGATCCTGGAGTAACTCTGCTCTTGGTACAGCAGACTGATCCTGGAGTAACTGACTGATCCTGGACTAACACTCAATGATCCAGGAGTAACTGACTGATGCTGAAGCAACAGTGCTCTTGGAGTAACTGACTGATCCTGGAGTAACGGACTGATCCTGGAGTAAGTTTGACCGATCCTGGAGTAACTCTGGCTGATCCTGGAGTAACTCTGCTCTTGGTACAGCAGACTGATCCTGGAGTAACTGACTGATCCTGGAGTAAGTTTGACCGATCCTGGAGTAACTCTGGCTGATCCTGGAGTAACTCTGCTCTTGGAGTTACAGACTGATCTTGGAGTAACCGACTAATCCTGGAATAACACTGCTCTTGGAGTAACTGACTGATCCTGGAGTAACTGACTGATCCTGGATTAACTCTGCTCTTGGAGTATCTGACTGATTCTGGAGTAACTTACAGATCCTGGCGTAACTGACTGCTCCTGGAGTAACTCTGCTCTTGGAGTAACAGGTTGATCCTCGAGTAACTGACTGGTTCTGGATTAACTCTGCTCCTGGATTAACTGACTGATCCTGGAGTAACTCTGACTGATCCTGGAGTAACTGCTCTTGGAGTAACAGACTGATCTTGTAGTAAATGACTGATCCTGGAGTAACTCTGCTCTTGTAACAACTAACTGATCCTGGAGTAACTGACAGATCCTGAAGTAACTCTGACTGATCCTGGAGTAACTCTGATCCTGAAATAATTCTGAATGATCCTGGAGTAACTGACTGATCCTTAAGTCACTCTGCTATTGGAGTAACAGACTGATCCTGGAGTAACTCTGCTTTTGGTACAGCAGACTGATCCTGGAGTAACTGACTGATCCTGGACTCACTCTCAATGATCCTGGAGTAACTGACTGATCCTGAAGTAACAGTGCTCTTGGAGTAACTGACTGATCCTGGAGTAACTGACTGATCCTGGAGTAAGTTTGACCGATCCTGGAGTAAGTCTGACTGATCCTGGAGTAACTCTGCTCTTGGAGAAACTGACTGATCCTGGAGGAACTGACTGATCCTGGAGTAACTGACTGATCCTGGAGTAAGTTTGACCGATCTGGGAGTAACTCTGCTCTTGGAGTTACAGACTGATCTTGGAGTAACCGACTTATCCTGGAATAACTCTGCTCTTGGAGTAACTGACTGATCCTCGAGTAACTGACTGATCCTGGATTAACTCTGCTCTTGGAGTATCTGACTGATTCTGGAGTAACTGACTGATCCTGGAGTAACTCTGCTCCTGGAGTAACTCTGCTCTTGGAATAACAGGTTGATCCTCGAGTAACTGACTGGTTCTGGATTAACTCTGCTCCTGGATTAACTGACTGATCCTGGAGTAACTCTGACTGATCCTGGAGTAATTGCTCTTGGAGTAACAGACTGATCTTGTAGTAAATGACTGATCCTGCAGTAACTCTGCTCTTGTAGTAACTAACTTATCCTGGAGTAACTGACTGATCCTGGAGTAGCTCTGACTGATCCTGGAGTAACTCTGATCCTGAAATAATTCTGAATGATCCTGGAGTAACTGACTGATCCTGAAGTAACTCTGCTATTGGTGTAACAGACAGATCCTGGAGTAAATGACTGATCCTGGACTAACTCTCACTGATCCTGGAGAAACTGACAGACCCTGGAGTAACTCTGTTCTTGGAGTAACAGACTGATCCTGGAGTAACTCTGCTCCTAGAGTAACTCCGATCCTGAAATAATTCTGATTGATCCTGGAGTAACTGATTGATCCTGGAGTAACTCTGCTCTTGGAGTAAAAAACTGATCCTGGAGTAACTCTGCTCCTGGAGTAACAGACTGATCCTGGAGTAACTGACTGATACTGAAGTAACTCTGCTCTTGGAGTAACTGACTGATCCTGGAGTAAGTTTGAACGATCCTGGAGTAAGTCTGACTGATCCTGGAGTAACTCTGCTCTTGGAGTTAGAGACCGATCTTGGAGTAACCGACTTATCCTGGAATAACTCTGCTCTTGGAGAAACTGACTGATCCTGGAGTAAATCTGCTCTTGGAGTAACTGACTGATCCTAGGGTAACTGACTGATCCTGCAGTAACTCTGACCGATCCTGGAGTAAATCTGCTCTTGTAGCAACTAACTGATCCTGGAGTAACTGACTGATCCTGAAGTAACTCTGCTCCTGGATTAACTGACTGATCCTGGGGTAACTGACTGATCCTGGAGTAACTGCTCTTGGAGTAACAGACTGATCTTGTAGTAAATGACTGATCCTGGAGTAACTCTGCTCTTGTAGCAACTAACTGATCCTGGAGTAACTGACTGATCCTGAAGTAACTCTGACTGATCCTGGAGTAACTCTGATCCTGAAATAATTCTGAATGATCCTGGAGTAACTGACTGATCCTTAAGTAACTCTGCTATTGGAGTAACAGACTGATCCTGGAGTAACTCTGCTCTTGGTACAGCAGACTGATCCTGGAGTAACTGACTGATCCTGGACTAACTCTCAATGATCCTGGAGTAACTGACTGATCCTGAGGTAACAGTGCTCTTGGAGTAACTGACTGATCCTGGAGTAACTGACTGATCCTGGAGTAAGTCTGACTGATCCTGGAGTAACTCTGCTCTTGGAGAAACTGACTGATCATGGAGGAACTGACTGATCCTGGACTAACTCTCAATGATCCAGGAGTAACTCTGCTCTTGGAGTAACAGACTGATCTTGGAGTAACTGACTGATCCTGGAGTAAGTTTCACCGATCTGGGAGTAACTCTGCTCTTGGAGTTACAGACTGATCTTGGAGTAACCGACTTATCCTGGAATAACTCTGCTCTTGGAGTAACTGACTGATTCTGGAGTAACTGACTGATCCTGGAGTAACTGACTGATCCTGGAGTAACTCTGCTCCTGGAGTAACTCTGCTCATGGAGTAACAGGTTGATCCTCGAGTAACTGACTGGTTCTGGATTAACTCTGCTCCTGGATTAACTGACTGATCCTGGAGTAACTCTGACTGATCCTGGAGTAATTGCTCTTGGAGTAACAGACTGATCTTGTAGTAAATGACTGATCCTGCAGTAACTCTGCTCTTGTAGCAACTAACTTATCCTGGAGTAACTGACTGATCCTGGAGTAACTCTGACTGATCCTGGAGTAACTCTGATCCTGAAATAATTCTGAATGATCCTGGAGTAACTGACTGATCCTTAAGTAACTCTGCTATTGGAGTAACAGACTGATCCTGGAGTAACTCTACTCTTGGTACAGCAGACTGATCCTGGAGTAACTGACTGATCCTGGACTCACTCTCAATGATCCTGGAGTAACTGACTGATCCTGAAGTAACAGTGCTCTTGGAGTAACTGACTGAACCTGGAGTAACTGACTGATCCTGGAGTAAGTTTGACCGATCCTGGAGTAAGTCTGACTGATCCTGGAGTAACTCTGCTCTTGGAGAAACTGACTGATCCTGGAGGAACTGACTGATCCTGGAGTAACTGACTGATCCTGGAGTAAGTTTGACCGATCCTGGAGTAAGTCTGACTGATCCTGGAGTAACTCTGCTCTTGGAGAAACTGACTGATCCTGGAGGAACTGACTGATCCTGGAGTAACTGACTGATCCTGGAGTAAGTTTGACCAATCTGGGAGTAACTCTGCTCTTGGAGTTACAGACTGATCTTGGAGTAACCGACTTATCCTGGAATAACTCTGCTCTTGGAGTAACTGACTGATCCTCGAGTAACTGACTGATCCTGGATTAACTCTGCTCTTGGAGTATCTGACTGATTCTGGAGTAACTGACTGATCCTGGAGTAACTCTGCTCCTGGAGTAAATCTGCTCTTGGAATAACAGGTTGATCCTCGAGTAACTGACTGGTTCTGGATTAACTCTGCTCCTGGATTAACTGACTGATCCTGGAGTAACTCTGACTGATCCTGGAGTAATTGCTCTTGGAGTAACAGACTGATCTTGTAGTAAATGACTGATCCTGCAGTAACTCTGCTCTTGTAGTAACTAACTTATCCTGGAGTAACTGACTGATCCTGGAGTAACTCTGACTGATCCTGGAATAACTCTGATCCTGAAATAATTCTGAATGATCCTGGAGTAACTGACTGATCCTGAAGTAACTCTGCTATTGGTGTAACAGACAGATCCTGGAGTAAATGACTGATCCTGGACTCTCACTGATCCTGGAGAAACTGACAGACCCTGGAGTAACTCTGTTCTTGGAGTAACAGACTAATCCTGGAGTAACTCTGCTCCTAGAGTAACTCCGATCCTGAAATAATTCTGATTGATCCTGGAGTAACTGATTGATCCTGGAGTAACTCTGCTCTTGGAGTAAAAAAACTGATCCTGGAGTAACTCTGCTCCTGGAGTAACAGACAGATCCTGGAGTAACTGACTGATACTGAAGTAACTCTGCTCTTGGAGTAACTGACTGATCCTGGAGTAAGTTTGAACGATCCTGGAGTAAGTCTGACTGATCCTGGAGTAACTCTGCTCTTGGAGTTAGAGACCGATCTTGGAGTAACCGACTTATCCTGGAATAACTCTGCTCTTGGAGAAACTGACTGATCCTGGAGTAAATCTGCTCTTGGAGTAACTGACTGATCCTAGGGTAACTGACTGATCCTGCAGTAACTCTGAGCGATCCTGGAGTAACTCTGCTCTTGGAGTAACAGACTGATTTGTAGTAAATGACTGATCCTGGAGTAACTCTGCTCTTGTAGCAACTAACTGATCCTGGAGTAACTGACTGATCCTGAAGTAACTCTGCTCCTGGATTAACTGACTAATCCTGGGGTAACTGACTGATCCTGGAGTAACTGCTCTTGGAGTAACAGACTGATCTTGTAGTAAATGACTGATCCTGGAGTAACTCTGCTCTTGTAGCAACTAACTTATCCTGGAGTAACTGACTGATCCTGGAGTAACTCTGCTCTTGGAGTAACAGACTGATCTTGGAGTAACTGACTGATCCTGGAGTAAGTTTCACCGATCTGGGAGTAACTCTGCTCTTGGAGTTACAGACTGATCTTGGAGTAACCGACTTATCCTGGAATAACTCTGCTCTTGGAGTAACTGACTGATTCTGGAGTAACTGACTGATCCTGGAGTAACTCTGCTCCTGGAGTAACTCTGCTCTTGGAGTAACAGGTTGATCCTCGAGTAACTGACTGGTTCTGGATTAACTCTGCTCCTGGATTAACTGACTGATCCTGGAGTAACTCTGACTGATCCTGGAGTAATTGCTCTTGGAGTAACAGACTGATCTTGTGGTAAATGACTGATCCTGCAGTAACTCTGCTCTTGTAGCAACTAACTTATCCTGGAGTAACTGACTGATCCTGGAGTAACTCTGACTGATCCTGGAGTAACTCTGATCCTGAAATAATTCTGAATGATCCTGGAGTAACTGACTGATCCTTAAGTAACTCTGCTATTGGAGTAACAGACTGATCCTGGAGTAACTCTGCTCTTGGTACAGCAGACTGATCCTGGAGTAACTGACTGATCCTGGACTAACACTCAATGATCCAGGAGTAACTGACTGATGCTGAAGCAACAGTGCTCTTGGAGTAACTGACTGATCCTGGAGTAACGGACTGATCCTGGAGTAAGTTTGACCGATCCTGGAGTAACTCTGGCTGATCCTGGAGTAACTCTGCTCTTGGTACAGCAGACTGATCCTGGAGTAACTGACTGATCCTGGAGTAAGTTTGACCGATCCTGGAGTAACTCTGGCTGATCCTGGAGTAACTCTGCTCTTGGAGTTACAGACTGATCTTGGAGTAACCGACTAATCCTGGAATAACACTGCTCTTGGAGTAACTGACTGATCCTGGAGTAACTGACTGATCCTGGATTAACTCTGCTCTTGGAGTATCTGACTGATTCTGGAGTAACTTACAGATCCTGGCGTAACTGACTGCTCCTGGAGTAACTCTGCTCTTGGAGTAACAGGTTGATCCTCGAGTAACTGACTGGTTCTGGATTAACTCTGCTCCTGGATTAACTGACTGATCCTGGAGTAACTCTGACTGATCCTGGAGTAACTGCTCTTGGAGTAACAGACTGATCTTGTAGTAAATGACTGATCCTGGAGTAACTCTGCTCTTGTAACAACTAACTGATCCTGGAGTAACTGACAGATCCTGAAGTAACTCTGACTGATCCTGGAGTAACTCTGATCCTGAAATAATTCTGAATGATCCTGGAGTAACTGACTGATCCTTAAGTAACTCTGCTATTGGAGTAACAGACTGATCCTGGAGTAACTCTGCTCTTGGTACAGCAGACTGATCCTGGAGTAACTGACTGATCCTGGACTCACTCTCAATGATCCTGGAGTAACTGACTGATCCTGAAGTAACAGTGCTCTTGGAGTAACTGACTGATCCTGGAGTAACTGACTGATCCTGGAGTAAGTTTGACCGATCCTGGAGTAAGTCTGACTGATCCTGGAGTAACTCTGCTCTTGGAGAAACTGACTGATCCTGGAGTAACTGACTGATCCAGGAGTAACTCTGCTCTTGGAGTTACAGACTGATCTTGTAGTAAATGACTTATCCTGGAATAACTCTGCTCTTGGAGTAACTGACTGATCCTCGAGTAACTGACTGATCCTGGATTAACTCTGCTCTTGGAGTATCTGACTGATTCTGGAGTAACTGACTGATCCTGGAGTAACTCTGCTCCTGGAGTAACTCTGCTCTTGGAATAACAGGTTGATCCTCGAGTAACTGACTGGTTCTGGATTAACTCTGCTCCTGGATTAACTGACTGATCCTGGAGTAACTCTGACTGATCCTGGAGTAATTGCTCTTGGAGTAACAGACTGATCTTGTAGTAAATGACTGATCCTGCAGTAACTCTGCTCTTGTAGTAACTAACTTATCCTGGAGTAACTGACTGATCCTGGAGTAACTCTGACTGATCCTGGAGTAACTCTGATCCTGAAATAATTCTGAATGATCCTGGAGTAACTGACTGATCCTGAAGTAACTCTGCTATTGGTGTAACAGACAGATCCTGGAGTAAATGACTGATCCTGGACTAACTCTCACTGATCCTGGAGAAACTGACAGACACTGGAGTAACTCTGTTCTTGGAGTAACAGACTGATCCTGGAGTAACTCTGCTCCTAGAGTAACTCCGATCCTGAAATAATTCTGATTGATCCTGGAGTAACTGATTGATCCTGGAGTAACTCTGCTCTTGGAGTAAAAAACTGATCCTGGAGTAACTCTGCTCCTCGAGTAACAGACTGATCCTGGAGTAACTGACTGATACTGAAGTAACTCTGCTCTTGGAGTAACTGACTGATCCTGGAGTAAGTTTGAACGATCCTGGAGTAAGTCTGACTGATCCTGGAGTAACTCTGCTCTTGGAGTTAGAGACCGATCTTGGAGTAACCGACTTATCCTGGAATAACTCTGCTCTTGGAGAAACTGACTGATCCTGGAGTAAATCTGCTCTTGGAGTAACTGACTGATCCTAGGGTAACTGACTGATCCTGCAGTAACTCTGACCGATCCTGGAGTAAATCTGCTCTTGTAGCAACTAACTGATCCTGGAGTAACTGACTGATCCTGAAGTAACTCTGCTCCTGGATTAACTGACTGATCCTGGGGTAACTGACTGATCCTGGAGTAACTGCTCTTGGAGTAACAGACTGATCTTGTAGTAAATGACTGATCCTGGAGTAACTCTGCTCTTGTAGCAACTAACTGATCCTGGAGTAACTGACTGATCCTGAAGTAACTCTGACTGATCCTGGAGTAACTCTGATCCTGAAATAATTCTGAATGATCCTGGAGTAACTGACTGATCCTTAAGTAACTCTGCTATTGGAGTAACAGACTGATCCTGGAGTAACTCTGCTCTTGGTACAGCAGACTGATCCTGGAGTAACTGACTGATCCTGGACTAACTCTCAATGATCCTGGAGTAACTGACTGATCCTGAGGTAACAGTGCTCTTGGAGTAACTGACTGATCCTGGAGTAACTGACTGATCCTGGAGTAAGTCTGACTGATCCTGGAGTAACTCTGCTCTTGGAGAAACTGACTGATCATGGAGGAACTGACTGATCCTGGACTAACTCTCAATGATCCAGGAGTAACTCTGCTCTTGGAGTAACAGACTGATCTTGGAGTAACTGACTGATCCTGGAGTAAGTTTCACCGATCTGGGAGTAACTCTGCTCTTGGAGTTACAGACTGATCTTGGAGTAACCGACTTATCCTGGAATAACTCTGCTCTTGGAGTAACTGACTGATTCTGGAGTAAGTGACTGATCCTGGAGTAACTGACTGATCCTGGAGTAACTCTGCTCCTGGAGTAACTCTGCTCATGGAGTAACAGGTTGATCCTCGAGTAACTGACTGGTTCTGGATTAACTCTGCTCCTGGATTAACTGACTGATCCTGGAGTAACTCTGACTGATCCTGGAGTAATTGCTCTTGGAGTAACAGACTGATCTTGTAGTAAATGACTGATCCTGCAGTAACTCTGCTCTTGTAGCAACTAACTTGTCCTGGAGTAACTGACTGATCCTGGAGTAACTCTGACTGATCCTGGAGTAACTCTGATCCTGAAATAATTCTGAATGATCCTGGAGTAACTGACTGATCCTTAAGTAACTCTGCTATTGGAGTAACAGACTGATCCTGGAGTAACTCTACTCTTGGTACAGCAGACTGATCCTGGAGTAACTGACTGATCCTGGACTCACTCTCAATGATCCTGGAGAAACTGACTGATCCTGAAGTAACAGTGCTCTTGGAGTAACTGACTGAACCTGGAGTAACTGACTGATCCTGGAGTAAGTTTGACCGATCCTGGAGTAAGTCTGACTGATCCTGGAGTAACTCTGCTCTTGGAGAAACTGACTGATCCTGGAGGAACTGACTGATCCTGGAGTAACTGACTGATCCTGGAGTAAGTTTGACCGATCCTGGAGTAAGTCTGACTGATCCTGGAGTAACTCTGCTCTTGGAGAAACTGACTGATCCTGGAGGAACTGACTCATCCTGGAGTAACTGACTGATCCTGGAGTAAGTTTGACCAATCTGGGAGTAACTCTGCTCTTGGAGTTACAGACTGATCTTGGAGTAACCGACTTATCCTGGAATAACTCTGCTCTTGGAGTAACTGACTGATCCTCGAGTAACTGACTGATCCTGGATTAACTCTGCTCTTGGAGTATCTGACTGATTCTGGAGTAACTGACTGATCCTGGAGTAACTCTGCTCCTGGAGTAAATCTGCTCTTGGAATAACAGGTTGATCCTCGAGTAACTGACTGGTTCTGGATTAACTCTGCTCCTGGATTAACTGACTGATCCTGGAGTAACTCTGACTGATCCTGGAGTAATTGCTCTTGGAGTAACAGACTGATCTTGTAGTAAATGACTGATCCTGCAGTAACTCTGCTCTTGTAGTAACTAACTTATCCTGGAGTAACTGACTGATCCTGGAGTAACTCTGACTGATCCTGGAATAACTCTGATCCTGAAATAATTCTGAATGATCCTGGAGTAACTGACTGATCCTGAAGTAACTCTGCTATTGGTGTAACAGACAGATCCTGGAGTAAATGACTGATCCTGGACTCTCACTGATCCTGGAGAAACTGACAGACCCTGGAGTAACTCTGTTCTTGGAGTAACAGACTAATCCTGGAGTAATTCTGCTCCTAGAGTAACTCCGATCCTGAAATAATTCTGATTGATCCTGGAGTAACTGATTGATCCTGGAGTAACTCTGCTCTTGGAGTAAAAAACTGATCCTGGAGTAACTCTGCTCCTGGAGTAACAGACAGATCCTGGAGTAACTGACTGATACTGAAGTAACTCTGCTCTTGGAGTAACTGACTGATCCTGGAGTAAGTTTGAACGATCCTGGAGTAAGTCTGACTGATCCTGGAGTAACTCTGCTCTTGGAGTTAGAGACCGATCTTGGAGTAACCGACTTATCCTGGAATAACTCTGCTCTTGGAGAAACTGACTGATCCTGGAGTAAATCTGCTCTTGGAGTAACTGACTGATCCTAGGGTAACTGACTGATCCTGCAGTAACTCTGAGCGATCCTGGAGTAACTCTGCTCTTGGAGTAACAGACTGATTTGTAGTAAATGACTGATCCTGGAGTAACTCTGCTCTTGTAGCAACTAACTGATCCTGGAGTAACTGACTGATCCTGAAGTAACTCTGCTCCTGGATTAACTGACTAATCCTGGGGTAACTGACTGATCCTGGAGTAACTGCTCTTGGAGTAACAGACTGATCTTGTAGTAAATGACTGATCCTGGAGTAACTCTGCTCTTGTAGCAACTAACTTATCCTGGAGTAACTGACTGATCCTGGAGTAACTCTGCTCTTGGAGTAACAGACTGATCTTGGAGTAACTGACTGATCCTGGAGTAAGTTTCACCGATCTGGGAGTAACTCTGCTCTTGGAGTTACAGACTGATCTTGGAGTAACCGACTTATCCTGGAATAACTCTGCTCTTGGAGTAACTGACTGATTCTGGAGTAACTGACTGATCCTGGAGTAACTCTGCTCCTGGAGTAACTCTGCTCTTGGAGTAACAGGTTGATCCTCGAGTAACTGACTGGTTCTGGATTAACTCTGCTCCTGGATTAACTGACTGATCCTGGAGTAACTCTGACTGATCCTGGAGTAATTGCTCTTGGAGTAACAGACTGATCTTGTGGTAAATGACTGATCCTGCAGTAACTCTGCTCTTGTAGCAACTAACTTATCCTGGAGTAACTGACTGATCCTGGAGTAACTCTGACTGATCCTGGAGTAACTCTGATCCTGAAATAATTCTGAATGATCCTGGAGTAACTGACTGATCCTTAAGTAACTCTGCTATTGGAGTAACAGACTGATCCTGGAGTAACTCTGCTCTTGGTACAGCAGAGTGATCCTGGAGTAGCTGACTGATCCTGGACTAACTCTCAATGATCCTGGAGTAACTGACTGATCCTGAAGTAACAGTGCTCTTGGAGTAACTGACTGATCCTGGAGTAACTGACTGATCCTGGAGTAAGTTTGACCGATCCTGGAGTAAGTCTGACTGATCCTGGAGTAACTCTGTTCTTGGAGAAACTGACTGATCCTGGAGGAACTGACTGATCCTGGAGTAACTGACTGATCCAGGAGTAACTCTGCTCTTGGAGTAACAGACTGATCTTGGAGTAACTGACTGATCCTGGAGTAAGTTTGACCGATCTGGGAGTAACTCTGCTCTTGGAGTTACAGACTGATCTTGGAGTAACCGACTTATCCTGGAATAACTCTGCTCTTGGAGTAACTGACTGATTCTGGAGTAACTGACTGATCCTGGAGTAACTCTGCTCCTGGAGTAACTCTGCTCTTGGAGTAACAGGTTGATCCTTGAGTAACTGACTGGTTCTGGATTAACTCTGCTCCTGGATTAACTGACTGATCCTGGAGTAATTGCTCTTGGAGTAACAGACTGATCTTGTAGTAAATGACTGATCCTGCAGTAACTCTGCTCTTGTAGTAACTAACTTATCCTGGAGTAACTGACTGATCCTGGAGTAACTCTGACTGATCCTGGAGTAACTCTGATCCTGAAATAATTCTGAATGATCCTGGAGTAACTGACTGATCCTTAAGTAACTCTGCTATTGGAGTAACAGACTGATCCTGGAGTAACTCTGCTCTTGGTGTAACAGACAGATCCTGGAGTAACTGACTGATCCTGGACTAACTCTCACTGATCCTGGAGTAACTGACTGATCCTGAAGTAACTGTGCTCTTGGAGTAACCGACTTATCCTGGAGTAACTCTGCTCTTGGAGTAACTGAATGATTCTGGAGTAACTGACTGATCCTGGCGTAACTGACTGATCCTGGAGTAACTCTGCTCTTGGAGTAACAGACTGATCTTGGAGTAACTGACTGATCCTGGAGTAAGTTTGACTGATCTTGGAGTAACTCTGACTGATCCTGGAGTAACTCTACTCTTGGAGTTACAGACTGATCTTGGAGTAACCGACTTATCCTGGAATAACTCTGCTCTTGGAGTGACTGACTGATCCTGGAGTAACTGACTGATCCTGGATTAACTCTGCTCTTGGAGTATCTGACTGATTCTGGAGTAACTGACTAATCCTGGAGTAACTCTCTGCTCCTGGAGGAACTCTGCTCTTGGTGTAACAGGTTGATCCTCGAGTAACTGACTGGTTCTGGATTAACTCTGCTCCTGGATTAACTGACTGATCCTGGGGTAACTGACTGATCCTGGTGTAACTCTGACTGATCCTGGAGTAATTGCTCTTGGAGTGACAGCCTGATCTTGTAGTAAATGACTGATCCTGCAGTAACTCTGCTCTTGTAGTAACTAATTTATCCTGGACTAACTGACTGGTAACTCTGACTGATCCTGGAGTAACTCTGATCCTGAAATAATTCTGAATGACCTGGAGTAACTGACTGATCCTGGAGTAAGTCTGCTCTTGGAGTAACAGACTGATCTTGTAGTAAATGACTGATCGTGGTGTAACTGACTGATCCTGAAGTAATTGTCTGATCCTGGAGTCACTCTCACTGATCCTGGAGTAAGTCTGCTCTTGGAGTAACAGACTGATCTTGTAGTAAATCACTGATCCTGGAGTAACTCTGCTCTTGTAGTTACTAACTGATCCTGGAGTAACTGACTAATCCTGGAGTAACTCTGACTGATCCTGGAGTAATTTTGCTCTTGGACTAACAGACTGATCGTGCAGTAAATGACTGATCCTGGTGTAACTGACTGATCCTGGAGTAACTCTGACTGATCCTGGAGTAACTCTGCTCTTGGACTAACAGACTGATCCTGGAGTAACTGACTGATCCTGGGGTAACAGACTGAACCTGGAGTAATTGTCTGATCCTGGAGTAACTCTCACTGATCCTGGAGTAACTGACTGATCCTGGAGTAAATCTGCTCTTGGAGTAACAGCCTGATCCTGGAGTAACTGACTGATCCTGAAGTAACTCTACTCCTGGAGTAACAGACTGATCCTGGAGTAACCCTGCTCTTGGAATAACACACTGATCCTGGAGTAATTCTGCTCTTGGAGTAACAGACTGATCCTGGAATAACTGACTGATCTTGGAGTAACAGACAAATCCTGGAGTAACTAACAGATCCTGGAGTAACTCTGCTTTTGGATTAACAGACCGATCGTGCAGTAACTGACTGATCCTGGAGTACTCTCACTGATCCTGGAGTAACTGACTGATCCTGAAGTAACCCGACTACTGGATTAACAGACTGATCCTGGAGTAACTGACTGATCCTTAAGTAACTCAGCTATTGGAGTAACAGACTGATCCTGGAGTAACTCTGCTCTTGGTGTAACAGACAGATCCTGGAGTAACTGACTGATCCTGGACTAACTCTCACTGATCCTGGAGTAACTGACTGATCCTGAAGTAACTGTGCTCTTGGAGTAACCGACTTATCCTGGAGTAACTCTGCTCTTGGAGTAACTGAATGATTCTGGAGTAACTGACTGATCCTGGCGTAACTGACTGATCCTGGAGTAACTCTGCTCTTGGAGTAACAGACTGATCTTGGAGTAACTGACTGATCCTGGAGTAAGTTTGACTGATCTTGGAGTAACTCTGACTGATCCTGGAGTAACTCTACTCTTGGAGTTACAGACTGATCTTGGAGTAACCGACTTATCCTGGAATAACTCTGCTCTTGGAGTGACTGACTGATCCTGGAGTAACTGACTGATCCTGGATTAACTCTGCTCTTGGAGTATCTGACTGATTCTGGAGTAACTGACTAATCCTGGAGTAACTCTCTGCTCCTGGAGGAACTCTGCTCTTGGTGTAACAGGTTGATCCTCGAGTAACTGACTGGTTCTGGATTAACTCTGCTCCTGGATTAACTGACTGATCCTGGGGTAACTGACTGATCCTGGTGTAACTCTGACTGATCCTGGAGTAATTGCTCTTGGAGTGACAGCCTGATCTTGTAGTAAATGACTGATCCTGCAGTAACTCTGCTCTTGTAGTAACTAATTTATCCTGGACTAACTGACTGGTAACTCTGACTGATCCTGGAGTAACTCTGATCCTGAAATAATTCTGAATGACCTGGAGTAACTGACTGATCCTGGAGTAAGTCTGCTCTTGGAGTAACAGACTGATCTTGTAGTAAATGACTGATCGTGGTGTAACTGACTGATCCTGAAGTAATTGTCTGATCCTGGAGTCACTCTCACTGATCCTGGAGTAAGTCTGCTCTTGGAGTAACAGACTGATCTTGTAGTAAATCACTGATCCTGGAGTAACTCTGCTCTTGTAGTTACTAACTGATCCTGGAGTAACTGACTAATCCTGGAGTAACTCTGACTGATCCTGGAGTAATTTTGCTCTTGAACTAACAGACTGATCGTGCAGTAAATGACTGATCCTGGTGTAACTGACTGATCCTGGAGTAACTCTGACTGATCCTGGAGTAACTCTGCTCTTGGACTAACAGACTGATCCTGGAGTAACTGACTGATCCTGGGGTAACAGACTGAACCTGGAGTAATTGTCTGATCCTGGAGTAACTCTCACTGATCCTGGAGTAACTGACTGATCCTGGAGTAAATCTGCTCTTGGAGTAACAGCCTGTTCCTGGAGTAACTGACTGATCCTGAAGTAACTCTACTCCTGGAGTAACAGACTGATCCTGGAGTAACCCTGCTCTTGGAATAACACACTGATCCTGGAGTAATTCTGCTCTTGGAGTAACAGACTGATCCTGGAATAACTGACTGATCTTGGAGTAACAGACAGATCCTGGAGTGACTAACAGATCCTGGAGTAACTCTGCTTTTGGAGTAACAGAACGATCGTGCAGTAACTGACTGATCCTGGAGTACTCTCACTGATCCTGGAGTAACTGACTGATCCTGAAGTAACCCGACTACTGGATTAACAGACTGATCCTGGAGTAACTGACTGATCCTTAAGTAACTCAGCTATTGGAGTAACAGACTGATCCTGGAGTAACTCTGCTCTTGGTGTAACAGACAGATCCTGGAGTAACTGAGAGATCCTGGACTAACTCTCAGTGATCCTGGAGAAACTGACTGACCCTGGAGTAACACTGTTCTTGGAGTAACAGACTGATCCAGGAGTAACTCTGCTCCTGGAGTAACTCTGCGCCTGGAGTAACTCCGATCCCGAAATAATTCTGATTGATCCTGAAGTAACTGACTGATCCTAGAGTAACTCTGCTTTTGGAGTAAAAAACAGATCCTGGAGTAACTCTGCTCTTGGACTAACAGACTGATCCTGGAGGAACTGACTGATCCTGAAGTAACTGTGCTCTTGGAGCAACTGACTGATCCTGGAGTAACTAACTGCTCCTGGAGTAACTCTGCTCTTGGAGTAACAGACTGATTTTGGAGTAACTGACTGATCCTGGACTTAATGACTGATCCTGGTGTAACTGACTGATCCTGGAGTAATTGTCTGATCCTGGAGTCACTCTCACTGATCTTGGAGTAAGTCTGCTCTTGGAGTAACAGACTGATCTTGTAGTAAATCACTGATCCTGGAGTAACTCTGCTCTTGTAGTTACTAACTGATCCTGGAGTAACTCTGACTGATCCTGGAGTAATTTTGCTCTTGGACTAACAGACTGATCGTGCAAAAATGACTGATCCTGGTGTAACTGACTGATCCTGGAGTAACTCTGACTGCTCCTGCAGTAACTCTGCTCTTGTAGTAACTAACTTATCCTGGAGTAACTGACTGATCCTGGAGTAACTCTGACTGATCCTGGAGTAACTCTGATCCTGAAATAATTCTGATTGATCCTGGAGTAACTGATTGATCCTGGAGTAACTCTGCTCTTGGAGTAAAAAACTGATCCTGGAGTAACTCTGCTCCTGGAGTAACAGACTGATCCTGGAGTAACTGACTGATACTGAAGTAACTCTGCTCTTGGAGTAACTGACTGATCCTGGAGTAAGTTTGAACGATCTTGGAGTAAGTCTGACTGATCCTGGAGTAACTCTGCTCTTGGAGTTAGAGACCGATCTTGGAGTAACCGACTTATCCTGGAATAACTCTGCTCTTGGAGAAACTGACTGATCCTGGAGTAACTGACTGATCCTGAAGTAACTCTGCTCCTGGATTAACTGACTGATCCTGGGGTAACTGACTGATCCTGGAGTAACTGCTCTTGGAGTAACAGACTGATCTTGTAGTAAATGACTGATCCTGGAGTAACTCTGCTCTTGTAGCAACTAACTGATCCTGGAGTAACTGACTGATCCTGAAGTAACTCTGACTGATCCTGGAGTAACTCTGCTCCTCGAGTAACAGACTGATCCTGGATTAACTGACTGATACTGAAGTAACTCTGCTCTTGGAGTAACTGACTGATCCTGGAGTAAGTTTGAACGA
Source organism: Carcharodon carcharias (assembly GCF_017639515.1). Taxonomy (NCBI): domain Eukaryota; kingdom Metazoa; phylum Chordata; class Chondrichthyes; order Lamniformes; family Lamnidae; genus Carcharodon; species Carcharodon carcharias. The sequence goes on along the minus strand of NC_054469.1, from coordinate 162,029,544 downwards.
TCCTGGAGTAAGTCTGACTGATCCTGGAGTAACTCTGCTCTTGGAGTTAGAGACCGATCTTGGAGTAACCGACTTATCCTGGAATAACTCTGCTCTTGGAGAAACTGACTGATCCTGGAGTAAATCCGCTCTTGGAGTAACTGACTGATCCTAGGGTAACTGACTGATCCTGCAGTAACTCTGACCGATCCTGGAGTAAATCTGCTCTTGTAGCAACTAACTGATCCTGGAGTAACTGACTGATCCTGAAGTAACTCTGCTCCTGGATTAACTGACTGATCCTGGGGTAACTGACTGATCCTGGAGTAACTGCTCTTGGAGTAACAGACTGATCTTGTAGTAAATGACTGATCCTGGAGTAACTCTGCTCTTGTAGCAACTAACTGATCCTGGAGTAACTGACTGATCCTGAAGTAACTCTGACTGATCCTGGAGTAACTCTGATCCTGAAATAATTCTGAATGATCCTGGAGTAACTGACTGATCCTTAAGTAACTCTGCTATTGGAGTAACAGACTGATCCTGGAGTAACTCTGCTCTTGGTACAGCAGACTGATCCTGGAGTAACTGACTGATCCTGGACTAACTCTCAATGATCCTGGAGTAACTGACTGATCCTGAGGTAACAGTGCTCTTGGAGTAACTGACTGATCCTGGAGTAACTGACTGATCCTGGAGTAAGTCTGACTGATCCTGGAGTAACTCTGCTCTTGGAGAAACTGACTGATCATGGAGGAACTGACTGATCCTGGACTAACTCTCAATGATCCAGGAGTAACTCTGCTCTTGGAGTAACAGACTGATCTTGGAGTAACTGACTGATCCTGGAGTAAGTTTCACCGATCTGGGAGTAACTCTGCTCTTGGAGTTACAGACTGATCTTGGAGTAACCGACTTATCCTGGAATAACTCTGCTCTTGGAGTAACTGACTGATTCTGGAGTAAGTGACTGATCCTGGAGTAACTGACTGATCCTGGAGTAACTCTGCTCCTGGAGTAACTCTGCTCATGGAGTAACAGGTTGATCCTCGAGTAACTGACTGGTTCTGGATTAACTCTGCTCCTGGATTAACTGACTGATCCTGGAGTAACTCTGACTGATCCTGGAGTAATTGCTCTTGGAGTAACAGACTGATCTTGTAGTAAATGACTGATCCTGCAGTAACTCTGCTCTTGTAGCAACTAACTTGTCCTGGAGTAACTGACTGATCCTGGAGTAACTCTGACTGATCCTGGAGTAACTCTGATCCTGAAATAATTCTGAATGATCCTGGAGTAACTGACTGATCCTTAAGTAACTCTGCTATTGGAGTAACAGACTGATCCTGGAGTAACTCTACTCTTGGTACAGCAGACTGATCCTGGAGTAACTGACTGATCCTGGACTCACTCTCAATGATCCTGGAGAAACTGACTGATCCTGAAGTAACAGTGCTCTTGGAGTAACTGACTGAACCTGGAGTAACTGACTGATCCTGGAGTAAGTTTGACCGATCCTGGAGTAAGTCTGACTGATCCTGGAGTAACTCTGCTCTTGGAGAAACTGACTGATCCTGGAGGAACTGACTGATCCTGGAGTAACTGACTGATCCTGGAGTAAGTTTGACCGATCCTGGAGTAAGTCTGACTGATCCTGGAGTAACTCTGCTCTTGGAGAAACTGACTGATCCTGGAGGAACTGACTCATCCTGGAGTAACTGACTGATCCTGGAGTAAGTTTGACCAATCTGGGAGTAACTCTGCTCTTGGAGTTACAGACTGATCTTGGAGTAACCGACTTATCCTGGAATAACTCTGCTCTTGGAGTAACTGACTGATCCTCGAGTAACTGACTGATCCTGGATTAACTCTGCTCTTGGAGTATCTGACTGATTCTGGAGTAACTGACTGATCCTGGAGTAACTCTGCTCCTGGAGTAAATCTGCTCTTGGAATAACAGGTTGATCCTCGAGTAACTGACTGGTTCTGGATTAACTCTGCTCCTGGATTAACTGACTGATCCTGGAGTAACTCTGACTGATCCTGGAGTAATTGCTCTTGGAGTAACAGACTGATCTTGTAGTAAATGACTGATCCTGCAGTAACTCTGCTCTTGTAGTAACTAACTTATCCTGGAGTAACTGACTGATCCTGGAGTAACTCTGACTGATCCTGGAATAACTCTGATCCTGAAATAATTCTGAATGATCCTGGAGTAACTGACTGATCCTGAAGTAACTCTGCTATTGGTGTAACAGACAGATCCTGGAGTAAATGACTGATCCTGGACTCTCACTGATCCTGGAGAAACTGACAGACCCTGGAGTAACTCTGTTCTTGGAGTAACAGACTAATCCTGGAGTAATTCTGCTCCTAGAGTAACTCCGATCCTGAAATAATTCTGATTGATCCTGGAGTAACTGATTGATCCTGGAGTAACTCTGCTCTTGGAGTAAAAAAACTGATCCTGGAGTAACTCTGCTCCTCGAGTAACAGACAGATCCTGGAGTAACTGACTGATACTGAAGTAACTCTGCTCTTGGAGTAACTGACTGATCCTGGAGTAAGTTTGAACGATCCTGGAGTAAGTCTGACTGATCCTGGAGTAACTCTGCTCTTGGAGTTAGAGACCGATCTTGGAGTAACCGACTTATCCTGGAATAACTCTGCTCTTGGAGAAACTGACTGATCCTGGAGTAAATCTGCTCTTGGAGTAACTGACTGATCCTAGGGTAACTGACTGATCCTGCAGTAACTCTGAGCGATCCTGGAGTAACTCTGCTCTTGGAGTAACAGACTGATTTGTAGTAAATGACTGATCCTGGAGTAACTCTGCTCTTGTAGCAACTAACTGATCCTGGAGTAACTGACTGATCCTGAAGTAACTCTGCTCCTGGATTAACTGACTAATCCTGGGGTAACTGACTGATCCTGGAGTAACTGCTCTTGGAGTAACAGACTGATCTTGTAGTAAATGACTGATCCTGGAGTAACTCTGCTCTTGTAGCAACTAACTTATCCTGGAGTAACTGACTGATCCTGGAGTAACTCTGCTCTTGGAGTAACAGACTGATCTTGGAGTAACTGACTGATCCTGGAGTAAGTTTCACCGATCTGGGAGTAACTCTGCTCTTGGAGTTACAGACTGATCTTGGAGTAACCGACTTATCCTGGAATAACTCTGCTCTTGGAGTAACTGACTGATTCTGGAGTAACTGACTGATCCTGGAGTAACTCTGCTCCTGGAGTAACTCTGCTCTTGGAGTAACAGGTTGATCCTCGAGTAACTGACTGGTTCTGGATTAACTCTGCTCCTGGATTAACTGACTGATCCTGGAGTAACTCTGACTGATCCTGGAGTAATTGCTCTTGGAGTAACAGACTGATCTTGTGGTAAATGACTGATCCTGCAGTAACTCTGCTCTTGTAGCAACTAACTTATCCTGGAGTAACTGACTGATCCTGGAGTAACTCTGACTGATCCTGGAGTAACTCTGATCCTGAAATAATTCTGAATGATCCTGGAGTAACTGACTGATCCTTAAGTAACTCTGCTATTGGAGTAACAGACTGATCCTGGAGTAACTCTGCTCTTGGTACAGCAGAGTGATCCTGGAGTAGCTGACTGATCCTGGACTAACTCTCAATGATCCTGGAGTAACTGACTGATCCTGAAGTAACAGTGCTCTTGGAGTAACTGACTGATCCTGGAGTAACTGACTGATCCTGGAGTAAGTTTGACCGATCCTGGAGTAAGTCTGACTGATCCTGGAGTAACTCTGTTCTTGGAGAAACTGACTGATCCTGGAGGAACTGACTGATCCTGGAGTAACTGACTGATCCAGGAGTAACTCTGCTCTTGGAGTAACAGACTGATCTTGGAGTAACTGACTGATCCTGGAGTAAGTTTGACCGATCTGGGAGTAACTCTGCTCTTGGAGTTACAGACTGATCTTGGAGTAACCGACTTATCCTGGAATAACTCTGCTCTTGGAGTAACTGACTGATTCTGGAGTAACTGACTGATCCTGGAGTAACTCTGCTCCTGGAGTAACTCTGCTCTTGGAGTAACAGGTTGATCCTTGAGTAACTGACTGGTTCTGGATTAACTCTGCTCCTGGATTAACTGACTGATCCTGGAGTAATTGCTCTTGGAGTAACAGACTGATCTTGTAGTAAATGACTGATCCTGCAGTAACTCTGCTCTTGTAGTAACTAACTTATCCTGGAGTAACTGACTGATCCTGGAGTAACTCTGACTGATCCTGGAGTAACTCTGATCCTGAAATAATTCTGAATGATCCTGGAGTAACTGACTGATCCTTAAGTAACTCTGCTATTGGAGTAACAGACTGATCCTGGAGTAACTCTGCTCTTGGTGTAACAGACAGATCCTGGAGTAACTGACTGATCCTGGACTAACTCTCACTGATCCTGGAGTAACTGACTGATCCTGAAGTAACTGTGCTCTTGGAGTAACCGACTTATCCTGGAGTAACTCTGCTCTTGGAGTAACTGAATGATTCTGGAGTAACTGACTGATCCTGGCGTAACTGACTGATCCTGGAGTAACTCTGCTCTTGGAGTAACAGACTGATCTTGGAGTAACTGACTGATCCTGGAGTAAGTTTGACTGATCTTGGAGTAACTCTGACTGATCCTGGAGTAACTCTACTCTTGGAGTTACAGACTGATCTTGGAGTAACCGACTTATCCTGGAATAACTCTGCTCTTGGAGTGACTGACTGATCCTGGAGTAACTGACTGATCCTGGATTAACTCTGCTCTTGGAGTATCTGACTGATTCTGGAGTAACTGACTAATCCTGGAGTAACTCTCTGCTCCTGGAGGAACTCTGCTCTTGGTGTAACAGGTTGATCCTCGAGTAACTGACTGGTTCTGGATTAACTCTGCTCCTGGATTAACTGACTGATCCTGGGGTAACTGACTGATCCTGGTGTAACTCTGACTGATCCTGGAGTAATTGCTCTTGGAGTGACAGCCTGATCTTGTAGTAAATGACTGATCCTGCAGTAACTCTGCTCTTGTAGTAACTAATTTATCCTGGACTAACTGACTGGTAACTCTGACTGATCCTGGAGTAACTCTGATCCTGAAATAATTCTGAATGACCTGGAGTAACTGACTGATCCTGGAGTAAGTCTGCTCTTGGAGTAACAGACTGATCTTGTAGTAAATGACTGATCGTGGTGTAACTGACTGATCCTGAAGTAATTGTCTGATCCTGGAGTCACTCTCACTGATCCTGGAGTAAGTCTGCTCTTGGAGTAACAGACTGATCTTGTAGTAAATCACTGATCCTGGAGTAACTCTGCTCTTGTAGTTACTAACTGATCCTGGAGTAACTGACTAATCCTGGAGTAACTCTGACTGATCCTGGAGTAATTTTGCTCTTGGACTAACAGACTGATCGTGCAGTAAATGACTGATCCTGGTGTAACTGACTGATCCTGGAGTAACTCTGACTGATCCTGGAGTAACTCTGCTCTTGGACTAACAGACTGATCCTGGAGTAACTGACTGATCCTGGGGTAACAGACTGAACCTGGAGTAATTGTCTGATCCTGGAGTAACTCTCACTGATCCTGGAGTAACTGACTGATCCTGGAGTAAATCTGCTCTTGGAGTAACAGCCTGATCCTGGAGTAACTGACTGATCCTGAAGTAACTCTACTCCTGGAGTAACAGACTGATCCTGGAGTAACCCTGCTCTTGGAATAACACACTGATCCTGGAGTAATTCTGCTCTTGGAGTAACAGACTGATCCTGGAATAACTGACTGATCTTGGAGTAACAGACAAATCCTGGAGTAACTAACAGATCCTGGAGTAACTCTGCTTTTGGATTAACAGACCGATCGTGCAGTAACTGACTGATCCTGGAGTACTCTCACTGATCCTGGAGTAACTGACTGATCCTGAAGTAACCCGACTACTGGATTAACAGACTGATCCTGGAGTAACTGACTGATCCTTAAGTAACTCAGCTATTGGAGTAACAGACTGATCCTGGAGTAACTCTGCTCTTGGTGTAACAGACAGATCCTGGAGTAACTGAGAGATCCTGGACTAACTCTCAGTGATCCTGGAGAAACTGACTGACCCTGGAGTAACACTGTTCTTGGAGTAACAGACTGATCCAGGAGTAACTCTGCTCCTGGAGTAACTCTGCGCCTGGAGTAACTCCGATCCCGAAATAATTCTGATTGATCCTGAAGTAACTGACTGATCCTAGAGTAACTCTGCTTTTGGAGTAAAAAACAGATCCTGGAGTAACTCTGCTCTTGGACTAACAGACTGATCCTGGAGGAACTGACTGATCCTGAAGTAACTGTGCTCTTGGAGCAACTGACTGATCCTGGAGTAACTAACTGCTCCTGGAGTAACTCTGCTCTTGGAGTAACAGACTGATTTTGGAGTAACTGACTGATCCTGGACTTAATGACTGATCCTGGTGTAACTGACTGATCCTGGAGTAATTGTCTGATCCTGGAGTCACTCTCACTGATCCTGGAGTAAGTCTGCTCTTGGAGTAACAGACTGATCTTGTAGTAAATCACTGATCCTGGAGTAACTCTGCTCTTGTAGTTACTAACTGATCCTGGAGTAACTCTGACTGATCCTGGAGTAATTTTGCTCTTGGACTAACAGACTGATCGTGCAGTAAATGACTGATCCTGG